>NC_142575.1:22535000-23280000 GCF_041283825.1 Pyrus communis
TTTCAGAAGTTTGATTCTGATTGCCAATAAATGATATGTATGGCTTCGAAATCGGTACAAGTACCTTCTCTCTGCGCAAATTCACAAGACAACAAATAATAATGTAAAAATTAATTTTTGAGAAGCAAGTTACAATGGTATATGGGTAGTTTTTTTTCTCCAATAATTTTTTTGGGTACAGTTTTTAGGAAGAGACCACCACTAAAAGCATATGTAACTTCCACTACTACCCACGTAGCTCAACTGGTTTTAAACTGACCCCTCCAAAACACTAGAAACTGTCAAAAAAATGCAAGATCTGAAAATTCTTTGGGGTTTTTTTGTTGAAGTGAAATGTTTTTTTAACAGTGAAAAGAATTTACAACGAAGATCCTCGAGGGATGAGTGATAGTTTGTTTGCATGCAATGAGTGAAATGTTATTTGATCAGACAGACCTGTAAATTCCAGGAAGAATGTAAATTTTGACTCTTTCTGTATTTTGTTCCGGAACCATATCAACTGCTCCTTGAACTGTTAGTGAATTTCCTCCTCCATTTTTGTCGACCACAATGATCCGGCTTCCATTAACGTGTTCTTCTCTTGTGTTCAGCCCCAACTTATGGTCATCCACCTCCAAATCATCCCAGCTGATATAATTCCTTGCATACGCTTCGCCTTGCGAGAACCCGACCTCAATGCAACCCAAGAACAGCAACACAAAAACAACAACAAAAACACTCCAGACACCCAATTCCATGACACCCTCACAGGTTATTCTCCGTCCCAAACCGCTTCGAAAATACGAGAATCAAAACTAAGAAATACATGAAAACAAGAAAACCGCAGCGAGATGTGTGTTGTTTGTTGAAGTTTCGAAGATTTGTTTGGGTTTTTTGGAGTTGGGGAGGAGTGAATGAAAGAGGTGAAGATAATAAATGAGGGAGCGTGGGGTGTTGCCGCTTGTGTTCCTTGTCAAATATTAAGAGCAGCATAAGAACAAGAATCATAGGATATAAAAAATTAAAAAAAAGAAAGATTTAATATGGAATTTAAGGATCACACACACACACAAACACAACAGATCACAGATACCTGTGGAGAATTTAAGGTCGGAGGAATTTAAAGAAACTTGGGTCAGTCATCAAACTTGTGCTAAAAGCAAAACAGAAACTTAAGTAAAATAATTAAATGGGGAGTTAATATTTTGATTGAGCTTCTAATTAGGTGGGTTATAATTTACTTAGAAGATAAAACGATCTTTAACTGAAGAAGCCAAAGAGCGGTTATGCTTTCTTAGATGATCTATTGAAACTGAAAAAAATGAAAAGGTAAAAAAATGCCAACTGAGTTGTTGAATGGAATTTGATAATATATATAGATATATAGGTGTATATAGAGGTAGCTGTAGCCTGCAGTCTCTTTGCATGAGCATTTGAGTAAAATGGTTAAAAGGTTCAGAGATTGGTCACACGCATAGAGCAGTTCATGCACGTTATACACCCACGTCAAATTATAGACTTGCAATTTTATTTTTCCAAAACTGCGCACGTAATTAAATTTTAATATCATTTTCCTGAAATCATAGGTAAAATAATTGACTACTTGCATTCTCTTGCTAACAAAATGATGGGTCTTTATTAGGAAGGCGTTAGAATCTTACTATTGTTAATTAAATTGATGTTGAAGTTTAATATGTGCAAGCTATGTTGAGGGGCAGGAAAATCGAATGCAAGAGTGAATGCTCTTAACCAAATAAGCAAGCTCTTTGTAAAGTCTAAGCCTTGTCAAAGCTAATTTCTTTCTAGCCTTCAAATTTTAGCTATGTTATTAATAAATGAGTTTGGAGTTACGGCAGAGACACTAAAGTAACAATAATTACGAGCCGTCCAAACTCTTATTTTAACTTTTTAAGTCTCAAGTATTTCATCTGTCTTCATGTGGGTCCATTTTAAACTCCATTTAGTGTACTTTGCGAGAATGTTATGCGTCATATCAGCTGGTAACATAAAAATCGAAATTGCAACTATAATGATTTGGTGATTAAATTTAGTAAAGTTTTTCGTGAACAAAGTTTTAAATTTTGTAAGTCTATGAAGGATGACGAGTTCAAACTTGAGAAGTCTTGCAATGTTAGAAGGAGAAGTTTTACAATTGATCAATAAGAGCGGTGTACTTCTCTTGGTAATATACTATAGCAATTACTTCAACTGTGTCCATGCAACAAGAAACAATAGGAATGGATAACTTGTTCCATATTTTGTTGTCATTTCCATTGTGACCAGACCATAAGCCTTGAAGTTGAGTAGCTCTGTCTCTCTCACTCACACACAGTCGCTCACTAACGACCAATGAGTTTGTTGGTAACTTTGTCAAGTATGCACATGGGATGATGATCCACAAGTATCTGTGCTACTTCAGTTCTGCCTTTCAATTCGAAACACCATTTCGAGAAATATGGATATGGATATGATGAAAGCTCTAAACTCGCTTTTAAAAGTAAACCCGAACTCATGCATATTCTTGGATTTATTTTATTTTATTACACACTAATCTATAGAGCTTTTAGTTTAAATATCAAATCCGAAAGGAATTTAAGCTAAAATACCATACTTGTGGCTTAGGTACTAGTTGAAAAAAGCCAACAACCTTTGAATAAGAATTCAGGCTTGTTTGCAATGTTTTGTATTCATCAGAATCGTCACCTATACTCAATAAGGGTGTTCAGCAAAACGCTTTTGCATGCTACAAACGTAAAATCTGTTTGGAATGATTTCTAACACAGCTAAAAGCGATTTGACAACAAAAAAAAATGCTTCTATATCCTTTTGACAGAAACATTAAGAATTTAGAAAGGAAATCTAGCTAGGTAACTAGTTTAGAATTACTTGGAAAAAGCATGCATTTGAAATATTAAGGACCAAAAGCAATATTTGGCAATATATTCCAAAATAAATATTTTTCCTATTTTCTTCAAAGGCCTATAAACTGATGAACCCACGTTCCAAAACTCTTTTAACAAAAAAAAACCACCAAGACGTGACCTCTAAGTCTTTTAACCAAGCTTAATTAATTTAGAATGTGTTTGAGTTATTATTTAAACTTTGAGCTTCAAAGGGAAGGAAGCCCAAATGAGCACAATAAAGAAGGTTTGCCCGAAGCCTAGAGTCAAGCCAAGGTCATCCATCTCAAGACAAAATGACGGTCCTCATTAAATGTAAAGACTAGGTGCTTACAAAAGAAGTGACAACGGATGGAAATCCACCTACTTTTGGCCCAAAAGTACATTTGGATGGCAGACCATGCAAAAATGCTAATGATTCATTACCCTTCAGTTACTTTCGGGTAAGAACAGAAAAAACACAGTTGGGTTAATTCGTCTATAAAAGGGGAAAGAAGGCCCAAAGACAATGACACTCAACCAATCAAACAAACAAACATACAACTTGTCTCTCAGTCAAGCAAATACTCAGAAAGCTGTGCTTTGTCTAGATTCTGCACCCTTTCAGCCTTAGATTTCCCATAGAAAGACATCTTTTGTCTATGTAAAAACTTTGCTACCTTCCCCAAATGTTGTTGTATCGATTCTCTTGTGTAAACTTGTTTACCCCTTATCCTTCTTTATTACTCAACCCTTTGTAACTGCAAAGAAAAGAGATTGCAAGACGCTTTAACCTTGCTCGACAAGGTGAAATCATGTCCGACTCTCTTTGTTTTTGCCTTTCCATTAATAGATGTGGTGTTATAATGTATCCCTCAATACATATGAAAGTCATTTTCGATCTCCTGATGATCCAAAGTTCTACTAACTCTCAGATCCGGTTCATTTAGCACTTTTACTATCATAAAAGTAAATGAAACTAATGCCTTGATTAGATCTGAACCCCTCCCCTTTAAAAGCATACAAGATAAGCAAAAGTCCTTGATCTCAAGGCATAGAAAAGAACTTAATGTGGACCTAACCCATCCATGACAATCCTTTGATGATGAGAAGTAAGAATAACTTGGGGCGCAAGTAATTGGCTTAAATACACTCATTCTACATCTGCCATACAGATATGGTAGTGGCACGTCTCAACACTTAGTTAGTTTTAATTGCGAGCCTCACGGCCTACATCTAAGGCCCGACAAAGGCACCTTTCAGAACTAACTCTGTCTTCTTCTTGCAGCTCGACAAGCAAGCGAGAGCCTGACAGTCAACCAAAGTGTCAACTCCTCGGGGAGCTGTGTGCTCGAGCCAGGGACCATTCCCAGCGAAATTCCTGCCCGAACATAATTTTGGCACGCTCGATGGGATTAAATCTTGTATGCCAAGAAGACGAAGGAAAGAACAAACCTTCAGGTGGAAAAAAGAACTGAAACCACCTTAATACATGCCAAGATCTAACATGGCAAATCTCCCCAAAGACTTGCAAGGATCTGTCCTAATGGAAAGCCCGACTCATTCTGAGAAATCATGAGGGAAGGTCACAAATGAAGACTTATAAGCTACCATGATGGCTGTCATATAAAGCATGGAGAGACACTCTCTAGAAACGAGAGAAGAGGTTAGTAGACTCTGTTCCTTAATAAGACATCTACAAAGAAGGCTGGACCTGGAATATTTTACCCTAGAAAATGATCGACGATGAGAGAAACCAGCCTTGTGGAAGAGCCAGTTATTTTGTTGTTTCCTTTACTTGAAGAAAAGAGGAACAAATGGAAAAACAAAGAAGGATCCGAAATGGACCAGCCAGTATTGGAAGAAATTTTAGAGGCAGAGTTGCTCGACCCCTTATTCCCACTAAATAATAGGGGGAAAAGCGGGCAAGAAAGAACAAAGTATGGAATGCCCTAGTTTATCGGGGAATCCAGCGGGAAGGGAGAGTATACAACTACGGACAAACCACCTCCTTATAGGCCACCACTATTGGCTAAAAGGGGAGGGGATGTCAAGTGGAGGCAGCCCGAATCAAGAAGGGAGGCTTCATCGGGTAATGACTTTAGCCTGAAGGGGGGAACTCTCCATACCCCGCCTAATAATACAGCCAACCAACAACTTAGAGATGAGTTGGCTGAGTTAAGAAAGATGATGGTAAGAAATGCCCAGCCACAAACTTACCCACTGTTTGGAATCACTTATCAAAAGCCCTATCCGGAGTATATTGATGAGCAGAATCCTTTCCTTCTCAATTTCAAGATGCCCGCGTTCCCAACATTCAGTGGAGAAGATAGTAATGTGTCTTCCAGGGATCACATATTCAAGTTCTCCAACCACTGTGTAGCATTTGAAGACAATCCCAACTATAAGTTGAGGTTGTTCGGGAACTCATTGGTAGGCTTAGCATCTCAGTGATACTCTTTATTGCCCCCAAATTCCATTGCTAACTGGGGGCAAATGGAGATGGCTTTCCACGATAAGTTATATAGGATGGAACCAGAAATGACCATCAATGATCTAGCTGAAGTTAAACAATACGAGCATGAATCTACTGAAGACTTCATTATGAGTTTTAGAAGAACGAGGATGAGATGCCAGTTTCTCGTCAACCATGTCCAGCTTATAGCTATTTCTCAGAAAGCCTTGACACTACCCTTGAGGAAGAAGTTTTATGATGCACAGTTTAATGAGCTTCAAGACTCTGCGGCCACTAAGTATGAGAAGTTGTTGTTTGAGGAGCAGCAACTAAAGCACTCCTCTAAAACACCACCTTTCTACAAAAGTAAAGCCACCGTTCACCAAGTGGAATTTGAGGGAGAGCCAGAAAGAGATGATGGTCAAGGGAGAATAGTAATGGACATGTGTGCAGTAGAGATGACCACTCCTTTTAAACCCTTAATGGTCAAATGATTGGTCTAGCCGGTCAAGGATTAGAAGATAGTAATGAACAATGGTGGATTTGTTCATATGAAACCCCCAAAACACCAGAGCTATTCTTTTGACTTGACCAAGGCCGCAGAGATTTATGAAGAATTGGTACGGGCAAGAGTGATTATGCCTAACAACACCAAAAAACTGCCTAAGCATGTGGAATTAAAAGGAAAAAAGTATTGCAAGCTACACTACACCTTCAATAACTCCATCACTAATTGTGTCCAATTTAGAGATTGGATATAAGATCTCATCATTAAAGAGAAGTTGCTATTGGAAAAACCTTAGGCCAACATGATGATTGACACGGATCCCTTCCCAGAAGCTCCTATAAACATGGTCAACCTAATGTGGACCAAGAAAGAAAGAGGGAAAGCCACTTGGGAAGTGGGAGCAGAATGAAGGGTCCACAGAGGAAACTCTCAAAATACCCGAAAAATCCAAAGCAAGCCATAAAAGAAAGACTTTTACTATTAAAAAGTTCAAAAAATAGAAATTAAAAAAGAAGAAGATTTCATTCCATTTCATAAAGGGGTTACAGGGATCTTAATCTAATAACTTTACATTTTCGGCAAGAGCAACTACTCTAGAGAAGTAAGTTTGCATGATGGTGAAAATCTGCCATGGTTCTCCTAGGTACCCTTTGGTATGTGGGACGGGACGGAACAGAGTGGGACAAGGCGTTCCGTCCCACGTTTGGTGCGCCTAAAACGGGTGGAACGAGCTGTTCCACGGAACGAGTTTTGGGTGAATTTTCGTTCCACCTCACCCCCTGGAACGACTTGTTCCACATCCGTGGAACGCAAAATTATAACCTTTCCGTCTCCTTCTTCTTCCTCCTTGTTTTCATCCGATGGCATCTTTGCTCCCACTCCGTTCCGTTCCGTCCTGTCCCGTCCCGTCCCGTCCCGTCCCGTCCCATTCCTTTCCGTCCCGTCCCGTCTGCATACCAAACGATACCCTAAATACATGTTGCTGTTCACAAGTTGGACGCTGGAATCCTCAACCTCCTGGGAAATCTTTTTCATCTCTTCTACTTTTTGGGAGATGTGGTTGGTAAGGGTCACTTTCTCAGCTTTAAGAGAAGACAACTGCTCCTCCAAGCGTTGGATTTCAAAGTCAACCACTACAATCCTTTCTTCCATCACTAACCCCTCCTCCACCAATTGTCGAAGCACGGTTGTACTCTTTACATGTTTTTCTTGAAAGCATTTCACTTGGTTTGCTGCCCGATCCGCCTTCTGATGCTGGTCCCTTAGTACCTGCAAATTCTTAAAGAAATTCAGAAAAGATTTATACTAAACCTGGGATAATAACTAAGCTTGGTACAACTCAATAAGGGTCTTCTCTGCGACATAGAGGGTTTTAAGACTGAAGGAAGCTGTAAAGTCCTTTTTCATCCAATCCTTGAAGATTTGACGAACATGCTAAAAAGAAGGAAATTCTGAGGATGTTGAAGGTGACTGCAGTTTGGTTTTGATTTGCCCAAATTTCTTTACTAAGGCAGGCAATGATGATGTAGGT
Source organism: Pyrus communis (assembly GCF_041283825.1). Classification (NCBI taxonomy): domain Eukaryota; kingdom Viridiplantae; phylum Streptophyta; class Magnoliopsida; order Rosales; family Rosaceae; genus Pyrus; species Pyrus communis. Next base: position 22,542,353 of record NC_142575.1, read on the forward strand.
GACATAGAAGGTTCATTTCTTGCACCTTCAATAACAGAAGGGGTAACATCAGCTAGAGAAATAGGAATGATCGCAGAAGCAGGAGCAGGAATAGGTGTAGGAATGGAAGTAGTCACTGCAGTAGTCTTGGCTCATTTTTCAGGCCTCGGGGTGGAGGCGCCTGAACCCCCAGAAACCGAAGGAGAGCGTGGAAAATCTCTCTTACGAACCAAGCGTGGTGGAGAGTTGCCCGAGCCTTCTTCAGAACCCTGTTGCAACCAAAACAAATGTTTTAAAAAAAAAGAATTCACAAGACAAATGAGGACAAGGTAAATCTACTTGAGTTAAGTTCGGAGCCTTGGAAGGAGGAGGAGTTACTACAATTGATTGCTAGGGAAGATTGTCATGGCTAACTAAGGGAGGAAAAGCTGTGCTTGAACTTTCAACAAAAACCTATAAATAACAGAAGCAAGAATAAAGTCAATAATAGGTTTTGAAGAAGAAAAGCAGAAAGTCTAAATAATAATATACCTGAGGAAGAACCTGAGATTGGGACACAGACACTTCAAAGACTTCGGGTACATTAGTAGGAGCTGCCCGCGAGACTTGCGGATTAGCCACCCCTGAAACCACGAGAATCTCAGAGATTATGGGCTCCCCAAAAGTAGAAACTGGTGTTTGATGAAATTCCTGTACTCGAAAAGGCTGGAAAAGATAAAAAATGATGAGTACAAAGAAGAAGGATACTTGGTATGAAAGTGTTAGGAGAAAACACTTACCGAGTCACTGTTGTCCTCTACATAATCCGTCACCTTCCTAGTGGAATGAACAAAATGGGAAATTGGAGTTACCTCAAAGGGAATAGATTTTGCTCGAAAATGAGGAGTTTGCTTCTATTGGGGTAAGGGAGAAGAAGCCTTGGGTGGTGAAATCTTTTCTGCCTGAATCTTCTATTACAGACGGTCATGCATAGAGTTACAAAAGGAGAAAAGGGAAAAGGGAGAAATTCGAAGAAATAAGCAGGCTATACTTCTAACTCTTTAAGGATAACATCTTGTTGTTTTTTGGCTATTCGCTGCATTTCCATGCCCAAAGGCTCATCCTTTGAGAGAAAAGGAGGTTTTTTGGATGCCGTTGGTCCTACGATGCAAGAAAATTAAGTTGATAACAAGGCTTTTTGGATGCCGTTGGTCCTACGATGCAAGAAAATTAAGTTGATAACTCTCAGGCATAAAATACAAACGGAAGATTGGGGCAAAGGGCACTTACTGGAGGCTTTCCGTTTCTGCCTACCCGCTATGGGAACAACAACAGTAGAAGGATTTGTAGCAAAAACAGCTTTTATGGACTTGGAAGTTTGGGCTCTTGTACTCTTCCTGGTTGGGGTTGCCTGGTTGGGTTTAGGCTGTTTTTCAGGCTTAGAGTTCAAAGTTTCTACCATAATTGTCCGTGCCCTTTTGGGTGCTCAAATATGTACTTCAGACTCCCCTTCAACCTCCAAGTCTCTAAATAGCTCAGAGATATATCCACCTTCTCCAACCTCTCGTCGTTTGGCCTCAGCTGCAGCTACTTGAAGGATTAGGGTGTCGGTGAATTCTTCCTTTGACCTAACGTCTGCCATTTTTGTAGTCTATTGGGTTGCGAATGTTAGAGAAAAGGAAAGAATAAGGGGTTAAAGAAAGATAGACTCATAAGATTTTCATAGAATATGGATCGAAAGAACAGGAAGTACCTATCAGAAGAAGTTGGTTCTTTTGATAGACCGTTTCCTTCTAATTCTTGAGTTCACCTGAGCCAGGATATGATCTAAGAGATAGTTGGTTAAAGAGACGATCGTGAGCCTCCCGTAAGTCCCTTCTGTACTTCTTGATCCATTTAGCCTCCCACTAAGTGGATAAAGTCGAGGTGCATTCAAAATTAAGGGCCAAAGGCTTGCGAGCAACTTTGCTTATAACTTCAAGGCTACGACGGGCAGCTCGGAAGATGTCTTTATGAGGGGAGTATAGGCGATAAGAAGTACCACAATGGACAGAATAAAAAAATAGGACTGGAATGGCCTGCCTAAAGCCTAATTGCCTATTGCAGAAGTTGGGATGATAAACCTCCAGCCCGCGATCATAACGATCACTGCGAACTCCTCAGGCCAAGTCTCGTGGTTGAATACAACTGATAAATTCTTCTCTATAAATGGGATTAGCATCTTCTCCAAAGGCATTTTGGAAGGCTTGATCAGGAAATTAGGGATATCTTCTGAGAGTAGACGTGCCCCACTCCAAATCTGCCTGAGTCTAGCAAACTCTGAAGAAATAGAAGTAGGTAAACACATAATGATATGTGGGAGTAGCTTCGGCCAGGATTCGGGCAGGGGCCACACCTTCGGGGAACTCCAGGTTAGCTGCCCGAAACTTTGGAAAGTACCATTGTAGCTATAGTTGGATCATCCAGATTGGACCGTTAAGGTTGGTCTCAAACGGTTCACCCCAAGTCATCTCGAAAAAGAGATGGTAGAAATGAGAAAGAAAGAAAGAGCCCATAGCGACATCATCAAAATTATGAAAAACTTCTACTAAGGGGATCCATTTGACCTTCACTCCCTTAGATTTGTTGGGGAATGCATGATAGGAGCATATTTAGGCGACTTACTTAGCTTATTTTCGTGCATCTATGTTGTTAATTCATAGTTGTTTTAGTAGTTTAAGCCATTTTCGTGTGTTTTTAGGTTCATATGGCTAAGGAAGCAAAAAGATGCATTTTGGAGCATTTTGGAGCAAAATTGGGCTTGGAATGGATAGCATATGCTTGGAGCCAAAGTGTTGGACGAATTTGAAAGCCTTGTATGCACTTTGGACATAAAACAAAGGGCCTAGCCCAATCAAACAATCCTTTGAGCCATGCAAAACCTCTAGCCCAATCAACAACCCTTAGCCACATGCATTCACATGCATCACAACCCCAAAACCATCAAGAAACACCCATTGCCGTGCCTTGCACTCCCCCTTGCATTTTCAGCCATTCCACTTCATCATTACACCACCTTCTCCATCTTTATTCCACATGCATTCATCATAATTCACCCTAGCTACCACCATTCACACACACATGCACTTACTCTTTCATCATTGCACCACCAATTCAACACATGCATTCACACACCAACAACAACTCAATGCCGTGCATTCCCAATCCCTTTCCAGCATTTCACATGCATTTCCACCTTCCTACTTCATCATTTCAGCCACATATTCACCCACATGCACTTTAATCATTCAACACATGCATTCACACACCAACAAAACTCAATGCCGTGCACTCCCATTGCCTTTCCAGCTCCCTGTTGCATTTCCAGCACCAAAACATGCACTCACATGCATTTTCAGCACCAAAACAGCATTCACATACAAGTCCACACACCTTGCCGTGTATTCCCTTGCCTTTCCACCAACAACCTAGCTGTTTTTCCATCATTATTTCATCCACATGCACTCTCAATCATAACAGCCACATTCACTCTTAAACAATCATCCACATATTCTCCCATTCCCCCTATAAAAACCCATGCATTCATACACAAAAACACATCTCATTTTCATACACAACACACCTCAAACCAACACAAAAACAGATTCCATTCATCCATTGCCGTGAGTTTCTCCCTTATAATCCAAACACCACTACTCTTCCATTTCAGAAAATCATCCATTCACACACACAAACTCCCTTTTGTGCCGTGCCTTCCCCATCAATCCATTCTTCCATCTCCAACCACTCCCCACTCCATTCCACATACACCTAAAGCCCTAAACATCTCCTTAGACCTTGTGCCACAACGAAGAGGAAGAGAAGAGTGCCTAAATGTTCATACAATTCAAGTTTGAGTTGTTGGAATGTTTAGGTGTTTCTTTGATTTCAAAGTTATAATTTAATTCTCTTTGTTTTGTACGTATGAGGAATGGAAGATAAAAGGGCCTAAACGTTCATACAATTCAAGGTTGAGTTGTTGGAATGTTTAGGTGTTTCTTTGATTTCAAAGTTATGAGGAACTAAACCCCCTTTAGCTAGGGGGTGATTCGAAACTATGTTTATATTTGCAATATGAATTGATTAACTTTCGTTGGAATTTCATAAGTTGTGGATTCAATTTGTTTAACCGTTTGATTGATAACTTATTTATGAATGTTTATTAAGAATGCGCGCTTAATTTTCATGCATAAATATGACGCTAGAATATAAGTGAATTTCACCTAATCGTTATGAACTTATATTCACAAGTAGTGGAGGTTGCTTATAAACAATCGCGTTAAATGAATTCTTGGCACTAGTTTCATGCTCATCATAGTAACGAATGCCTCGTCAACACTTATAGTTTTCATAATGCTTAATGATCTTTGATTGTATCTTTATTGTGCTTTTCACGTAAAGGACTTTTGGAGAATGTGGTGAATTGCGTTGCGCTAACCCATCCAATTCATTAACTTAAGGAGAACTTGACGGTTAATTTAAGTGGACCTAATTAACCCGGGGTGTTGAGTTTCATAACTTATCGAAAGACCAACTGAAAATCAATCTTGTATGCAAGTGTAACATGTGTGTAGAAGAACCCCTTGGCTATTCCATCATCCATATTTTCATCACATTCATATTTACATTTTGCCCTTAATTATATTATGTCCATTTAATTTAATATCGTCCAAACACATTTCCCCCATATTTCGTTGAGTCTTAATCATTTGTATTTGTTTTATTTTTGTGTCTTTAAGCATTTGGAGTCATAAACACTTTCAAATTCGTCTAAATCAAGTTCTAGTTTCTGTTGGAGTCAATTTGATTGTTTTAGGCAGTTTGAGTATTTCAAAGCTATTCTGAGTCATAGTAGTCTTGTTAAGAGTCTTTACATTTAGTTTTTGTGTTTTCAAGTCAATTCAAAATAGATTAGCACCCCTAGTTAATCCCCGGTTAGAACGATCCCTACTTACATCATTACTACAATTGTCACAAATAGGGTATAATTTGTGTGCGTATAAATCTAGCATCAATGCATGCTTGTTAAGCCAATATAGAAGGAAGTACATGTGCTCTTGATCTAAGTTGGCATTAGAAGAACCTGCACCAAAGTTGTTCTTCACAAAATGGATAAAACCTTTGAAAGATGTCCTATAACTTTTGAAGGTTGTAGAGTTATATTCTAACTGAAAAGGGGGATGGCCTAATCATGTACCTGAACTCTCAGCAATCGGACGAGAATGGAGGGCCAATCATGAGTCACATCCACGATTCTACCCAAAGGTCGTAGCCCGAAGACTTGTGCCATATCTAGAATTGTCGGAGACATATGGCCCATCTTGAAATCGAAGGTGTTGGTGCCCGAATTCCAGAAAAGAAGAACGGTGGTGAGTAATTCAGGTTTAGCGATAATGGTAGTCTTCGAAAACATTATCAACTCATAAATGCCATTGTTCATCCACTTCCTTTTAAAAATTGGCTCAAGTTTGTTTATCCACTGAACCCAAGCCGGGTCGTTCATCAGAGGAAAACCACGACGATATTGTGACCACTTAGATGAAGAAATGCTTAACTTTGCCGTGAATGGGTTAGGGGTGAACCAATTATCCCTGGGCATGTTAGTTTCTACTACACTTGGAACCTGAGAAGTCCATGCAGGTCCCAATAAGTGCACCTCACCTTCTTCAAAGAAAAATTCAGAATGCAGGCCGGGCCGAAGGCGATGAAGGGCATTGAGTAAACGGCGCAGAGTGGCAATACCCTCGCCAGATTCATAAGAAGATCGGTTTTGAACAGCTTTTGGGGCCATTAATTAAACTTGGAGGGAAATAAGAAGATTTGAAAAGAAAGCTAGAAACAAACAAGAAAGGTTTTGAGGACTCTGATAAACACTAACTACATTAAAAGACTGATAAAGGATTAAGAAAATTATATAAAGAGCTGATGATTAAGGACAAATATCGTGGGTTAGTGTAAAAGACTCTGATAAACACTAACTGCATTAAATGGTGCGCGTATTAAGAGAAGGCGTGACAAGGTCGTTCAATCATCATTAGCGCCTCGGGTTTCAGGCTTAACAACGATTGAATGGGGCATTGTTTGGGTTAATATTTAAACTTTGGGCTTCAAAGGGAAGGAAGCCCAAATAAGCTCAATAAAAAAGGTCTGCCCGAAGCCTAGAGTCAAGCCCAGGTCATCCATCTTAAGACAAAATGACGACCCCGATTAAATGCAAAGACTAGGTGCTTATAAGAGAAGTGACAACTGATGGAAATCCACCTACTTCCGTCCCAAAAGTACTTTTGGATGGCAGAACATGTAAAAATGCTGATGATTCATTACCCTTCAGTTACTTTCGGGCAAGAACAGAAACAGCACAGTTGGGTTAATTTGTCTATAAAAGGAGAAAGAAGGCCTAGAGACAAGGACACTCAACCAATCAAACAAACAAACATACAACTTATCTCTTAGTCAAGCAAATACTCAGAAAGCTGCACTTTGTCTAGATTTTGCACCTTTTCAACCTTAGATTTCCTATAGAAAGACATCTTTTGTCTATGTAAAAGCTCTGCTACCTTCCCCAATTATTGTAGTATTGATTCTCTTGTGTAAACTCGTTTACCCCTCATCCCTCTCTATTACTCAACCCTTTGTAATTGCAAAGAAAAGAGATTGCAAGACTCTTTAACCTTGCTCGACAAGGTGAAATCTTGCCCAACTCTCTTTGTTTTTGCCTTTCCATTAATAGATCTGGTGTTATAATGTATCCCTCAGTATATATGCAAGTCATTTTCGATCTTCTGATGATCCAAAGTTCTATTAACTCTCAGATCCGGTTCAATTAGTACTTTTACTATCGTAAAAGTAAATGAAACCGATGCCTTGATCAGATATGAACCCCTCCCCTTTAAAAGCATACAAAATAAACAAAAGTCCTTGATCTCAAGGCATAGAAAAGAACTTAATGTGGACTTAACCCATCCATGACAATCCTTTGATGATGAGAAATCAGAATAACTTGGGGCGCAAGTAATCGGCTTAAATACACTCATTCTACATCTGCCATATAGAGATGGCAGTGGCACACATCAGCACTTAGTTTGGATTGTGAGCCTCGCGGCCTACATCTAAGGCCCGACAAAAGGCACTTTTCAGAACTAACTCTGTCCTCTTCTTGCAGCCTGACAAGCGTGCGAGAGCCCGTCAGTCAACCAAAGTGTCAACTCCACAGGGAGCTATATGCTCGAGCCAAGGACCTTTCCCAGTGAAATTCCTGCCCGAACAGAATGATTATGAGATAACACTAGAGGGAGGTAGGTGCTAGCATTCTCTCACTATGGTGGCCAATTTTAACTTAGAGAAGATGAGAGAATTTCATCTTTCTCAACACCAAAACACTAATTAAAGATGACTTTATATGACTATCATAAAAAAAATACCCCTCTAGGGTCGGTCATTGGAGTGCAATATATCATAAATGTTAATGGCTTTCGTCCTCGATATATTTTGAGATTATAATAATAAAGTTGACTTTGATACCAAATTTCATTGTTCTATAGTTAGATGATTAATATAACAACCAAATAATAAGCCTTGAACATAGAACTACACAGCAGACCAACTAACAAGGGTCACAAGTACTGATCAGGGACTCCTTGGATACTTGATGGAATATGAGTGAGTTACAAAGAGAGCAAGAGAGCATACATGAGAGAATTGAGCTCTGCTATCTCAACCGTGCTTGTAATATTGTGACATCTTTATTTATACAGTTGTTACAGGAAAGTTACTTTGAGTTATATACACATCTGGCTTTTTGGTTGTGGAATATTGAATTTTCAATATTTTCTTTAGCCCCCATGTTTTGAGTAGAATTTATATAAGATAGTTGGACCGTTATGGATGTCTTGCTCGATCATCTTGCTCGAACTTCAAACTTTTTAATGATATAAAAGCAAAGTTATCCTATATATGAAGCTCAACGGTCACACTTGCTCCACGTCATCGGAAATGCATTGTTCTCACGATAGGCTTGAAATTCGCCACACGTGAGGGGCATGTAGAGATATGAATTCCACATAGAAAAAAGAAAGAGCTATGCATGCACTTATAAGTAGTTGGGTTATTCCTCATATCAACAATTAATTTTATGGTGGAACCTTAACGTTCTTCAAATTAATCACAGTGGTTCTTTGTACAACCATTTTTTTAATCTCTGGACAGAGATTCTTATTTCGCATTGCTAACATTACCAAAATACCCACTTAGTACTGTGGTCTAGTGATATTCGTCTTCACTTGTAAGTGAGAGGTCTTAGATTTGATTCTCGCTAAAGACAAATTTGAATCATATTATTGCTAGTCCATTGTGAGACTTAGCTCACTTCCCTACCCTCTTAGTGTAGATAATATTGTTTTGCAAAATATAATATATATATATATATATATATGTATAAAAAGAAATGAATGGGTAGGTTTTGGAGCCAAATCATTTTAGGGTGTCATAGCCACCTCCCAACTCTCTCCCTCTCTCTCACTTTCTGTCGTGGTGCACACCCATACCCTTTATACGCTACCTCCTCGTTTTTTTAACTCCTTACCGAACTAATGGTGACCGACACTCCTCCCACCTTCAATCAGCGGGTTTGCGGACAACCATTTTCTAGCCACCTAAGGTGGTGCTTTAGCTTACAATAAAAGTAGAAAATCCATTGTTTCTCCAATTTCTTAGTTAAAAAAAAAAAAAAAAGGTGGTGCTTTAGCTTACAATAAAAGTAGAAAATCCATTGTTTCTCCAATTTCTTAGTTATGTATGTAGTTTATTTCACAAAACACCAATGATGTATTTGAGTATGCGGCCCAATCCCACATACAATACAAGTGGGCTTGGACTCCCAATCTATAGCCAGCCCAAACTACATTACCAAAAAAAAAAAAAAAAAAAAAAAAAAAGGATAATTGTACAATCTACAGGCAGACTGGGAGTGAGCAAAACAGAGCCCTTCTTTCCCCGGTGGGAGAAAGAGAGAGTAACCAAGTTCCATTTCAATGGCAGTTTCTTCAATGTCTACAATCCTAATCCCTTCTCTTCCGCCCTCCAAATCTTCTGCATCTCCGACTTCCAAGCCACAGTTCTCTTCTTTCTCTTTGCCCTCGGCCAACAGTGCCTTAAAGCTCAGAGCTTTAAGACCCTCACAGTCATCCACTAGGGTTTATGCTGCTCCCGAAGTCCTCGAGTCCCCAGAAACCCTCGTCCCACCTCCAGAAACCCTTGAGGTTTAATTTTCTTTCCCATTTCTTCTTATTTTCGTGTTCTTTTAATTTGCAATTTGATAATGCTTTGTTTGGTTGCTGACAATATGTGGGGAAAGGAGAATAATTTTCCCTAATTTATTTTGTTTGTTGTTTTAAAATGTTGGGTTTTCTTGGAGTAGTGAGTTATTTTGATCTTTGTGTGAATTTATTTACCATTTCTTAATTGTTGATTATCTATGTGTGTTTTAGGTTGGAAGTTCTGAGACCCCAAGCACTTCATCACTCAGTATTGGTGGAGATGGAGATAAGGTGGAATTTCAATATTCTTATAATTTGAACTGGGGAAATTGATTGCTCTATCTTTCTATTTTATTTAGATTAGTTTTTGGCAATTTAATTTAAGTACGGCGTATTAAGGATTTCCAAGTTAACTGAGGTGGGAACATATTCCTTTCCTTAGTTGAGTTTCGGTGTAATATTTAAATTCATGTTTGAATCTTCTCCTATTGGATAGTCTTTTCGAATATGCGTATCGATATCAAGTAAGAAGCTTGGTGCTAAATCCTTTAGTATGTAATCGAGGGGTATCAGCCCAAGTGTGCTTCCATAAAAGAATATTTGGAGAGCTAATGTTCTCGAAATACTGTGTTGTGAAATGCTTAGTAAAGAAAAATCAAACTGCTGGTAATATATGTCAAACACCCAATCATGTGATTTTACCTTGATCTTTTGTTAGAGTGGTCTATGCTTTTCTTGTTGTCTAGTATCGCCTAGTTTGTGCATTAGTTCCGGGTTGAGCTTTTGAGTATTGGTTACGCTTCAGGTCTGTATATGCAATGATCTTCTCCAAAATCTTCTTGTCAACTGTGCCATTATATGTAGTAGAGCTTTGTTGTATTTCTTATAACTCTGAGTTAATCCTGACCCGGGGATGGACCTCTTTAAGTAATGAGTAATTGCATAGTATAATGGGTATGCAGATGCTTCTGTTTAACTTAAAAGTAAAAAAAACAGTTAGATTTTGGAGGGACATTTACTTATTCTTAACCTTCAACAGCCTCCAACATGCTAAGAATTTTGGCTAGTTGCAGACAGATTCCCATATTCGATTCCCTACAGATAGGATGAGCATGTCGATTCGATCATGGCTTGGGGCTATTTGGCTAGGATGAATTTTTACTCATGTATGACAGTTTGGAGTGGTAGAGAGTAACTAAGTGGTGAGGACCAGCTAGAAGACTTCTGACAGTGCTGTTCTGATTTTTCTAATCATATTTTAATTGTTAAAAATATAGAAGAAAGGTCTAATTTAAACACACTTTTCATAAATTAAATTGTTCCTTCGCTTTTTTAACAGCTTCGCATTTATTCTGATTATCTAAAGGTGCTTCTGTTTTCAGGCCTCACCCAAGCAGAAAATCAGAATTAAATTGAGGTCTTACTTTGTGCCTTTGATAGAAGATTCCTGCAAGCAGATCATGGATGCTGCAAGGAACACGAATGCAAAAACAATGGGCCCTGTACCCTTACCGACCAAAAAGCGAATCTACTGTGTTCTCAAGTCACCCCATGTCCACAAGGACGCCAGGTTTCATTTTGAGATTCGTACCCACCAACGCCTCATTGATATTCTTTACCCAACTGCACAAACAATAGATTCCTTGATGCAACTTGACCTTCCTGCTGGAGTTGATGTGGAGGTCAAATTGTGAAGAAGCGGTGCAGTAGCTTAGGTAAATTTTTCCCGGCCTCTGAAGTTTTGCTTCCTTGTACTACTATTATCATTTCTCATGTTAGAGTAAAATTTGTTTTACAGAGATTAAGTGCTTTAATTGGTAATGCTGGTGCTTATAAGTTGATGAATAGCTCTTTCATGTGTTTTCGTCATGCATTTTCATTCACGTTTTTTTTTTTTTCTAATGGCGGATGGTTTTTTAATTCATTGTTTTCACGTAATCTATTTCAGGTCAAGCTTTGGGGGGTATTAATGGTTCACATGACCTGTTTCAGGTCAAGCTTCCAAGAACAGGTATCCGATAATCCGAAAGAGAATACAATGGTTCACGTTCATTTTGTAGAGGGTGAATGACTGCAGGATTACATTTATCGAATGCATTTGACCCGTTCCTGTAATTCTTCTGTTTTGTGTATCAGTTGAAGTTAAACAGAAGGATCTGCATACCCATTACATTGAGAAAACCGGAAACTTCTGGCCTTGGATACCAGTTGAAGAATAGAGATAAAGAGTTTGTCTTTCATATCCTTGTAGTTACATATTTCTTCTCTTTGAGGTAGTCATGTTAGAATTGTATGAACTTCCTAAACATGCAATGTCATTACCATATTAATTCCGCCTTGTGCATCATTTTTGTTATTCTACATGTTCTCGGCGTCATTTCACTTTCTTGGTAAACTGCGGAGAAATTCTGTTGTTTATATGCCATTTTTGCAGTTGCTCCTGGAAAATTTGGACAAATTTGGTCACCCTAATCCAAACTTACAGGCCAAATTGTTTTGGTTGTTTTTGTACTTTCTTTTTCCTACTTCCTTGTTTTAGTAGTGAGAGGTAAAATGCCATTTGGAGTTGAAGAATATACATGGCTTTTACATCCAATTCCCAAGAATCCTTTTCCCGGGTTCACCCGTAACCCGTTTCTCTGTCCTATATTTTTGATATCGATTTCCATTCCAAGTATAGTTTCATGAGACATCTCATGTTACAATGCCTCTCTCCTTTCCCTCTTCGGTGTCTGCTACTTGTGTTAGTTCATCTGTCTTTGCAACCGTTAACCTCGAAAATCCTTGCAAAGCATACAAGATATTGGTCGCCTCTGCCGGCAATTCAAGAACGCCGTCCCAACCCGGTCGAAGCCATATTTCAGTCTCAGATCAATCCTGTCTCAACAATTCCGTTACGAAGCACTTGAATTGTTACAGACCCTGTTCAACAGATCTTGTTCCAAAACCTACTCACCGAAACCACGAGAAATTCCGTACTCATGACAAAGAAGATGCGAAGAGAGATTATATATGGTCGAAAATGAGAGCGGAAACCTGTACGGTTGTTAAACAAGAACCGATCTTGTCTAGCTATTATTTTACTTCAATTTAGAAAGCGCACTGGCGCAGCACCTTGCGATTAAACCGAGCAATCCGACGCGCTTGTGCATACCTTCGATGAGATTTTTGTCGGCATTCTTAACGAAGATCAAGAATTTGTGGAAGCCCTCAAAGAAGATTTGAAGGCAGCGAAAGAGGCCCAGCATGCACAACTTATGTGCACTGTTTCTTGAACTACGAAGGGTTCCTTGCATGTGAAAGCACATAGGGTTGCACATAAGCTATGGAAAGCCCGGGCACTGTTGATCCAAAATAGGCTGTCTGAGGTGTTTGTGATAGGTGCATTATTTACCATATTTTCATATTAATTATCTCTAATTCTTGTTAAGGAATTGATTACAAAAGAGCCTTGTTACCTTCCTTTTATCAGTTTCAGCCATTTTGTGCACGCAGGACATTTTTGGTGATAATTTGACTTTCTGGAGGAGTTTTGATGCAAGGCCAATTGGAGAAGGAAGCTAAGAGGTCGAAGCTCGTTGTGTCTGAATTTCATAATTTTCCATGGAGTCATTCATTCCAGTTTTACAAATCAATCCCGCATAAGTTGTTTCCCAAGCAAAGAAGGATTCTTTCCTAATTTGTGTCATTAATTGTGATGAAATTGAGGTTCCAGCATAAAACCAATTGGCAATATGGAGAGTAGCCCAAGACGACCATATAAGCACATAGCAAACCTTGTCCCTCACCGATGTGGGACAACTCTCAACACGCCCCCGCACATGTTGCGGATTTTCAAGCCTACATGTGGACAACAACTGGGTGACGTGGAGCACGTGTGGCCGTTTGGCTTCACACAAGGACAACTTGCTCTGATACCATGATGAAATTGAGGTTCCACCATAAAACCAATTGGCAATATGGGGAGTAACCCAAGACCATATAAGCACATAACAAATCTTGTCTCTCACCGATGTGGGACAACTCTCAACAAATTGTTTAGGAGTTTGTTTTATTTAGGAGAGTTTCTCCCAGACCTTTTAGAGTTTTTCTAGTATAAATAAGGTACCTTAAGCTCTCTCTAAAAAAGCCCCGCATAACCCATATCACACACACCACTACACCATTCACCATCTTTGAGCTTAGGGACGTGCTTTGCCATGGACTCCGGGTTCTGTGTTTCTTTTATTTTTATTTATGTGTAACTAAGTTATTTTTTAAGGTTTATGATGAAGCCATGACATGAATATTTATGAAGTACTTTGTTAATTATTATTTGATTATATGTCATGTTATATTCTTAATCTTTGTGGGTATTTTATTCTAGATTCGGATTTCTAATGACTAATCACTTTTAGGAATTTTGCATCTAGATATTTAGATAAATCTATGAGGATGACCAATCAATTAGGTTTATTGCAACTAAGATTAAGAAGAGTATACAAACTAGTGAGGATGACCAATATCAAACTAGTCCTACTTGGTTGACATGATTCTTCCACACTTAATGGGTTTTTATGTTTTTAATTGTGTGTCTAACCAATATGATATAATTATCATGTAGAGATACAAGAGTTGATGTCTGACCATGGATTAATTCATACCGAACAACCTTTAACATTGGCATTGTAATTAGATAGTAGTTGGCTCTAGTAAAAGTAAATAGGATTGTTATTGGTGAATTCATAACCTTAGGTTTTCTTGTGTCGTATGATTTTAATTAATTTTCTTTTCTTTTTCTTGTTAATTATAGTCTTAATCAATTATTCGATTCAATCTATCATTTGTTTGTTTAATTAAGTCTAGCATAATTAATCGGTTAAATTGGTGTTAAAGCAATCCTTGTGGAATCGACCTCATATTTGCATATATTTCTACAATTGATTCATGCGCTTGCAAGTTTAATTTGGTTTGAATTAATCTATTATTTAGGTTAGTTTAAATATATATTTAACTTTTTGGCGCCATTGCATGGGGTTTGCCCATTTATCCCAATTTGGCTTGTTGATTGCGTTTACTAAATTTTATTTTTCGTTTTCTATTTTTATTTGTGTAATGATTTTATTTTTCTTTCTTTCTATTTTCTGTTATATAACCGGTAGTCTTCTTTCTGTCTTATTCAATTCTTAGTTGAAGTCCTTTAGCTAATTGGAGTTTTTGTTTTGGTTGTGTTGTACTCCGTGAGTTATTAGAGGAATAGGACTTCTTTGGTTTATTTTTTCTTAGTGTTCACTTATTTTTCTGTTTTGTTTCAAAAAAAATAAAATAAAATAAGAAAATAGAAGACAAAAAATAAAAATAAAAATTTGCCGCAAGTGTTTAGTTTTGAAATTCCTTTTGTTTGTGGGATTCCTTTCTCCATAATTTCCTGTTAGTCATTAGGTTTACTTTCCATTCCTCTTTTAATATTTTTTTTACGGTAGTTGTTATTATTTTTGGTTTCTTTTTAAGTTGTTAGTCTTTTTACTTTTCGACTTGTTTCTTGTAGGAGGAAAGAGATGGCATATCAACAATTTCCAACGGAACATTGGCCTTTTAGTGCTCAATTCTTAGAGTTTTTACAAGAAGCCACACCCATGGAACCCAAGAGAAGAAGCTTTTGTACTGATGGTTCAAGCTAATATGCAGTATCAACAAACAACCACTGAACTTTTACAAATTCTCACTCAAGGACATCAAATTCTCACTCAAGGATATCAAACTCTCCAACAAGAGGAGGAAGCAAATGCCCAAGCAATCACAAATTTGGAGAAGCAAGTTGGTCAAATTGCTACGATATTGAGTGAAGGAGACATAGAAATATTTCCAAATGAATCCAAATCTAATCCGATTGAGCGAGATGCATTCCATGAAAAAGATAGTGCCTACACCACATTGAGAAGTGAGGAGGACTTCAACAACGAATTGAGTGAATTAGCTGTAGATGAAGAGAAGGAAGAGCATTCAATGTTGGAAGACCATCTGCATGATTTGACTAGTCAAATCACTACCAACGAGAAGTCACTTTATGAAGAAATTCAAATTGTTGACAAGGTGCTGAATTTTAATGATCCCTTTGAAATCCACTACTCAAATTATGGAAGAGATTGGAATTGAACCAAAAATTGAAGTTATGCATGCTCAACTCACTTTCATTCCGATGGCCAGGATATGGTGGAAGAGACAATGAAAAAAAATGAAGAAGAGAAAGAAGTCTCAAGCTTTGAAATTAAGAACCAAAAATATGCAGTGCCTCATTGCCTTATATCAACAGCAAATTTCAAAGCTACAAGGTGGAAGAAAAGGAACAAGAGGAATATGCATGGAGTGGTTCCTCATTTCAATGATCCACCATCCTTCACTTAATTTCGGCATAGTCTAGCTCATGACTATAAAGCAACGCTTCTTGGGAGGCAACCCAAGTTTTCCAAATTTTTCATTTGTTTGTGTAGTTTTTCATTTTGTTTTTTGGAATAAGTTTTTAATTTCTTTCTTGTTTTGCAGGAACATGGGTTATCCAAGATTCAAGTTTGGGGGAATTCATTATTGGCGATTCGCATCACGCTTCAACGTTGCTCATTCATACTCCTATGAAAAATCTAGGGAAGTTTTTCCACCTTCTCTTTAATTGTGTTGTTTGTTTTGTTTTCTTTGTTCTACACATAGAGGACAATGTTTGATTCAACTTTGGGGGAGGATCTCAATCTCTGTTACTGTGTTCTATTTTTGTTTAGTGTTCATATTGTCTATGTTTGCGTAAAACTGTTTTAATTGGAAAGGAATTTGAACATTTTGTCTGCGCTGTGTTCTTCAAATTTTTGTCTTCTTTCCAGCCATATAAAGACCATGAAAATCGGATTTTTCTTTCAAAAGTTATGATCAAATCTTTTGTCTAAAGGTCAAAACTGGCTATGGTACTGTCATATTTGCAACTCATTGTTTGCAATTTATGTTAGCATATTTCTTTGTAGTTCTTTGTTCTATTTTTCCGTTCTTCTATTTAAGTCTTAATGTCATAAAAATCCATAAAAAAAATTTAAAATTTTTTGATTTTTCTTGAGTCGTTCCTTTGAGTTTGACCTTCTGTTGATCCTAAAAATTACAAAACCTACGTGGCGCGCAGGCCGAGTAACTAATAAGCTAACTACGTCCTTCGGTCGAATGCGGGGCGTGCCAACTCGTCGGCCGAGCCTGGCCGAGGAGTAAAATCTGTTGATGTAGCTTTGAGCGCGTTGCTGACTTCTTTTAACTTGCGATTGCGATCGAGGAAGGAACACTCTCGGTCTCTGGGTTCTACAGCCTGAAGACAAGGCTGCTACTTCTGCGGAGTTCACAAATCGTCCGAGCCCGATTCGGTCACTGTGATTATATTCGTGAGAGTATAAGCACGTCGAATCGAGACCAAGGTGTATGGGCACAGGTACTCGAACGTGATATATGTCTTGATGGTAAACGTAGTTCGGCCGTCGGAATGCCGAACCCTGAAACTCACCTGTGAGTATCCAATCATAAAACCACTCGGCAACCAGTACGCCGAGCAATGTAATTCGTAACACCTAACTATGCCGAGAAAGCTTAGTAAGGTGACCTCTGCCAACAAAGGTTCGAAAACCTTCCTCGACCGAGACTTGGATGGATAATCGGTCGGCCTCGACGCAGTGCTGTTTATCCAAACTGAAGATGCTTCTTGGTCGGCTGATTCTGCGGCAGCAGTGCTGTTTATCCAAACTGAAGGTGCTCGCCGGTTGCTTCCACAGTGCTGTTTATCCAAACTGAAGGTGTGTCGGCAGGAAAAAGAAAAGGAAAAATCTCAAGGTGATTGAGAGGTTTTGCGCAGGGCAATTGTATGCTGAGTTGAAGGTCCCCTGAATGTTGCATGATCTCGTGTATTTATAGTACCCCATTCCTTGAAACCTCCTCTGATTTGGATTGGGAGTCCTTGTCTCATTTCGATTCTGGTTCGAACAAACCTACTCCCACTGGGATTCTGAATCTTCCTCCCTTTGAGGCTTTATTTCTTGCTGGTCGAGAATCCTGGTCGCACCAGGATTTCCTCAATCCTTCCTATTTATCTGGACCTCTTGAGATAGGATTCGGCTGACCCTGCCAGCTGGCCCGGGTTTTATTATCCGGCCCATAGCATCTGTTATTACCTTGGGCCGAACACATATGACTGCTCGTCCTGCCCAAGATATTTTGGGCCCAAACACCTTCCATAAGTCAATGATAATAATTTGCTCTCTTCTAGGTCACAAACTTATTTGAATTAGTTCTTCTTATGTGAAATTTCAGTTGCTTGATATGGTTAATCAGATTCTTACATGATCATTCTCAAGTTTATTTTATACAAATAACCAATATTAGTACTATTAATTATCTCTTACTTAGAGAATTATATGTGGATTTTAAGTGAAAACTTATTGAACCTTTGTGAGATTTTTAGCCTATTGCATATTCTTTCTTGTGAGTTTCATGATAGCATTATCATTCTCTAGAACTTGCTTCAATATCTCTTGAGGCGAAATCCTAAGTCATGCAACATTAGGGAGATGATTTTAGCCATATTTGGATCGCTTGAGCCTTTCTAACCAACCTTTTATATTATATTATCCCTAGTTACCCTTTTGAAGCCAAACACTTAGCCTTTTCTTTCATTACCCACATTCACCCTTTACCGATTTAACCTATATTAACCATATCCTATAGCTTTGGAGATACCAAGTGGACATCAAGGAAGATAAAGGTTGGGTTCTACAATAAAGAAGTGGCGTGTATCGAGGTACCATGTGTCGTATTATCTTTATTTTATGATTATTTCCAGAAAAAAAAGGAAAAAAAGAAAAAAAGAAAAATGAAAAATGAAAAAAGAAAAATATATCAAAGAAGTTGGGAAATAAAAGTTTGAATTTGTTCCATCCCTACATCATGAGTCCTGGACGACAATAATTGAAGTTCAAGTTTCAAAAGAGGACTGACTGAATTACATAATGAAGATATCCTGGTATTTCTTAAGTTCTAGTGTTTCCCTATCCTTTCTTTGATAGCTCATACCTTAGCCTATCATTACAACCCTTGTAATGACCTTTTGATCTTTGGTGTTGCATTGACTTACATTAATGGAGAGTTGATATGAAGAGCAAGCTTATGGGGTTTTATATTGCTTATCATGATTTGAGTGAAACACTTTGCCATTTTTTAATGTGTGATTTCCTTCTGAGTGATATCCATGGTGGAGGACTTGAAGTGGAAGCTTTGGTTTGCATATACCTATCCAGGTTGAGTAAGTTGTATTGATATTGGTTATGTTAGTCATTATGCTTAAGAATGTTGTGTAAGGTTTGGTTAATTCTATTTTGCAAGGTGTTTAATTCTTTAAAGTTCGGTGATCCTCTCTAGATTGCTTTGAGGCTAATTGATGGAAGGTCTAGTGTTTTCCTCATTGTCTTTTATTTTTGTTTTGCTCGAGTACTAGCAAAAGCTAAGTTTGGAGGTATTTGATAGGTGCATTATTTACCATATTTTCATATTAATTATCCCTAAGTTTTGTTAAGGAATTGATTACAAAAGAGCCTCATTACTTTCCTTTTCTCAGTTTCAACCATTCTACGCACGCAGGACATTTTTGGTGATAATTCGACTTTCTGGAGGAGTTTTGATGCAAGGCC
Organism: Pyrus communis; assembly: GCF_041283825.1. Classification (NCBI taxonomy): domain Eukaryota; kingdom Viridiplantae; phylum Streptophyta; class Magnoliopsida; order Rosales; family Rosaceae; genus Pyrus; species Pyrus communis. The sequence continues at coordinate 22,561,287 of NC_142575.1, forward strand.
AATTGGAAAAGTAGCTAATAGGCTAAAGCTCGTTGTGTCCGAATTTCATAATTTTCCATGGAGTCATTCAGTCCAGTTTTACAAATCAATCCCATAGAAGTTGTTTCTTGTTAGAATTGCGCAGCTATGGGAGAATAAAGATTTGGAGGCTTTCCTGATTTTTCCTAGTGGCATGTGATATATGCCTGGAAAGATAAAAGATAAAACTACGTTTCCTATATTTTTTACAGAATTTTCCAAAATATAAATCGACCCCAAAATTGGCGTGCAAGACAAATTACGTGTTTCCCAAGCCATGAAGGATTCTTTCCTAGTTTGTGTCATTAATTGTTTAGGAGTTTGTTTTATTTAGGAGAGTTTCTCTCAGACCTTTTAGAGTTTTTTCTAGTATACATAAGGTACCCTAAGCTCTCTCCAAAAAAAACCCCGCATAACCCATATCACCCACACCACTACACCATTCACCATTTCTGTAATTTGTGAAGAAGAGCTTAGGGACGTGCTTTGCCATGGACTCTGGGTTCTATCTTTCTTTTATCTTTATTTCCATGTGTAACTAAGTTATTTTCTAAGGTTGATGATGAAGCCATGACATGAATATTTGCGAAGTATTTTGTTAATTATTATCTGATTATATGCCATGTTATATTCTTTATCTTTGTGGGTATTTTATTCTAGATTCGGATTTCTAATGACTGATCACTTTAAGGAATTTTGCATCTAGATATTTAGATAAATCTATGAGGATGACGAATCAATTAGGTTTATTGGAACTAAGATTAAGAAGAGTAGACAAACTAGTGAGGATGACCAATATCAAGCTAGTTCTACTTGGTTGACATGATTCTTCTACGCTCAATGGGTTTTTATGTGTTTAATTGTATGCCTAACCAATATGATATAATTATCATGTAGAGATACAAGAGTTGATGCCTGACCACGGATTAATTCATACATTAGAAAGAACAACCTTTAACGTTGGCATTTTATTGGATAGTAGTTGGCTCTAGGATAAGTAAGTAGGATTGTTATTGGTGAATTCATAACCTTAGGTTTTCTTGTGTCGTTTGTGATTTTAATTAATTATCTTTTCTTTTTCTACCTATCCTTTGTTTGTTTAATTAATTCTAGCATTACGAATCGGTTAAATTGGTGTTAAAGCAATCTCTGCAGGATCGACCTCGTATTTGCATATATTTCTACAATTGATTCGTGATCTTGGGAGTTTAATTTGGTTTAAATTAATCTATTATTTAGGTTAGTTTAAATATACATCAGTTTGCATTGGATATCCATCCGGGTCCAAGTTCGGACGTGGGATATTGCTCGATCATGCTACCGGAGTAGTGATAGGCGAAATGGTAGTGATCGGAAACAACGTGTCGATTCTGCATAATGTGACTTTGGGAGGGACAGGGAAGGAGTGGGGGGACAGGCACCCAAAGATTGGCGATGGAGTGGTAATAGGGGCAGGGGCCAATGTGTTAGGGAGTGTCAGGGTTGGCCAATATTGATTATAAATTTTTTGTATGGTTTTCAATCATGTAGCTTCGCGCGGGTCTTTCTTTGCCACTTATCAACCAGAGGGAAATAATAGACCATAGGGGACTTTCTTTGCCACTTATCAACCAGAGGGAAATAATAGACCATAGGGGAATGTATCATGGGCCGAGTGAACTCAATTGCACTCCCATTTTAAGATCCAGTTAATAATCATTTATTTTTTTATTTTTTTTATTTTTGAGATTGGGAAAAAATGGAAGAGGAATATGAGCAATGAATAAGGGTGTTGGAGAAGAAATAAAGAAGAATAAATGAAATAAAAGTCTTCAAAATTGAAAATGATTTAAAATAATTTTTTGTTTGAGTAACCCTTGCATCTTCTTTTCTAAAATACAAGAATTGATGAGCATGGAAAGGATAGCGATGATTGGTTTTTTTTTTTTTTTTTTTTTTTTTTTTTTTGTCAACCTAAGTTACTTTCATTAAATAAAATGGAACTTTCATGAAAGAGGCTTGGGTTAAGTTTATTTTAATAAAAAATCATGCTTTAACTTTATTTAATGAAAAAGAATTAAAATATTAATGAAAATCCCTTATTTTTTTTAATAAAAAGGACAAAAGACCTTAAATTTTAATAAAAATGACACAATTATTGTAGGTATAATTTATTGAACAATTATAGAGGCCAGAAAGAAAGAGGGAGTGCGGCATAGAGAGATAAGAGAGATGTGTAATTGTGAGGTCATTGTGTCTTTATTTATAGTAATAAGGAAGGTTAAATCCTTACCCTAATAGGATTACAACTTTAATAGGATAATATCTAACCCTAGAGAATATTGCAAGATATCCGTAGATACACTAGGATTTACACAATCACATTCTTAATCTAATAGGACTGCAACACTCCCCCTTGAGTGTGTAAATACTCAAACAAATGGCGCATCAGGTGTTCAAAGATGAAGTAAGTACAGTTGATGAAGTTGTCGACACAATGAGCGAATGTGAGTCTCAGATCAACGGAAAAATGCATAAAAGGTAAAACTCACAAAATCTTGCTATGGTAAAACTCAACGTGGGAGAAAACCCATAGACTATAGAGAAAAGTGAGAAGTTGTATTAAGTCAAAACTATACGTCTTTTGGACGCAAGTAGACGAACTCACAAGGGTATGCCCAACCCAGGATGGGTGCCTCGTCAAAACCTAGTGGGAAAAATTCTCGTAATCGTAGGGAAAATAGTACATTAAGATCAAGTGAGTATACTTCTGGATACTCCCCCTGAGTTTGTCAGAACTTCCAAATGAGAACTACAACATTGCATATGAATAGTTAGGCATACCAATTCCTTGGACAAGCTTCTGGAAGGTTGACTTTGGTAGTGACGTCATGTAGAGGTCGGCAAGGTTGTCTGGGATCGGGTTGCATGACTTTAATCTCCTGATGCTTTGTTGATGTAGATGTAGACATAATATGTCTTGGTGTTGACTTCGTTGATGTATCATGTCTTGGTCGGGTTGATACATGCGACATAGTTTTTATGGATCATCGTCGGGACTCAACGATGGATGAAAACATCAAGTACTTCGACTATGCTCAACAAGAACTCCTAACCATGTCTCAAGTGTGGCGTAATGAAGTGAGGTGAGTTTTGGAACGATTCGAAGGTTTTGCAACCAAGGTCATATCGTGGACCTCCAAGATATTGTGATATCCCTAACGGTAAAAACATAACCATTTTGGGGATGTGCCTTGTGCGGGTTTGATAAGTAACTAGCATCAACATAACAAACAAGGCAAGTATCATTTCGAGGATCAAGGGGGTCAGATCCGCTTGAGATATGTTGGGATTAGCCCAAATCCGTAGTACCTTTTAGGGTGGTGGAAAACGTCTTTAATACCAATTTAGTGGTTGCGTGTAGGCACGGTGTTGTATCTTTACCAATAGATCAACAGCGAATGAGATGTCCTATCTAATGCAATGTGCTAAGTACAACAAAGTGCAAAGTTAAACTCAGATATGGAACTTCGGATTCCATAACCTCTCAAGGGTCTCATTTGCATATAGCGTTGGAAGATCATAGGTATACGCAAAAGGTAACACCTTCGAGGTATAGTTTGACTAGTAGGCTAAAGTATCGTCAGAACAACGCTTAAACTTCAGTTCAAGGTATAAACGAATTTTCCTAAGATTCTTCATCTCAAATTCCGTCTTTAGATGCGAGGTAGTTTTCTCAAGCTTTTCTAAAGTCTTAGTGAGATGCATGTCATTGACATAAACTGCAACTCTAGCAATTCAGAATAAGACTTCATAATTTAACATGCAAGGGCTTAATTCATATCCCTAACTAATAAAATAATCACTTACACGGGTATACCATATAAGTTAGATTGCTGCAATTCGTAAGTGAACACCTCAAACGAGTTGAGAGGGTGTTCCATGGTTTAGAACTATTTGAATCAATCCATGTGTCGTAAGATGTTTAAGAGAAACCTTGTGTCGTAAGATGTGCATCATATCGCACTATTTCATTCATCTCATTACATTTCCTTTCCCACATGTAACACAACAAGGTTACCTTGGCCAGTGTAGGAACTATAGGTCTAAACATACTTTGGTAAGAAATTTAACCTGGATTATGATTTCAGTTATCCAATCAGTTCTACGTTGTCACTAATCAACGGAACACGGTTCGATATTGTCACTTTTCATTTATGTCGGTAACTACCATATAAGTGAAAACATCATCGATGATAGTCTCATTCCAATTCCATTATCTCATCCAAACTAGTCTACTAGACCAAGAACTTCAAGTCTCGGGAGTAATCCGGATTAATCTCATGAGATGGAAATGATTGAGACAGTGATCGAGTATAGATTTTATGCCGTGATCTTCCTCTTCTAGGGAAGTTAATCTTATGAATCGAGTGATTTGTCGTGCTTCAGGTCAAGATAGATTGATCGGCTATCTGTCAGTGTACCAGACCGTCCAATAAGAGCGGCCAAATCGTCCAACATGGGCGGCACACCGTTCTGGTATGTTGACTCGACGTCCTTTAAGTACGTCTATCCTTGCAGGCATGTTTGTAGCTGGTAAATGATATTGTCACTTTAGCTAGATCAAAGGAATGCATCTGGAGCAACATTATGAAAGCTAGAATTCATCATACATGCTTATCACACTTATGCAGTACGGAGATCGAGATGAGACATAATGGGCAACGTCCATGTAAAGTTACATTGTTCTACAGGAATGCTGACATTCTTATCTCCCCTTAACGGTCGGAAGACTATCTCATTGAAGTGACAATCTGAAAATGAGTGGTAAAAAGATAGCTTGCAAGGGCTCTAAGAGAGCTAGTGTGAAGGAGAATCATAATCAACAAAGATTCACAACATTTTGTGAGGACCCATATTGGTACGTTGTGGCGACACAACTTGGCAAATGGAATGCATATCCAAAATGCGTAAGTACGAAACTTCAGGTTTGTACCCAGTAACCAACTGTAACAATGAATAGGTTAAGTGGCAATAGGCCTCAAGGCGGACCAACATAGCTATGTACAAGATTGCATAGTCCTAGGAGAAACCAAAAACTTGGTGCGTTCACCAAAGTTTGGGCGATCATTTAAATTGGGCTTTATGATCACTATGCGAGGCTGTTTTGGGGTGAACATGAGAATTCGATGTCCAATTTAAACCCAAAAGACATACAATACTTTATTGAAAAATCGTCGATATAAATTCTCCTGCATTATTTAGTCTTCTAGACCTTATGGGATAATCAGGGTGGTGAACCCTTTAAAATCGGCTAGAAGGTTTAGCAGCAATGTGTGTGGATAAACATGTGACCAGTTTGTCGATTTATCAACCAAAACCATAAATATTTATGTAGCCTGCATTTTGGTTGGATTAGTCCACATATATTCCTTTGGATCTAAGGTCATTTCTTATCTTTGCTAAGGATGATGTAGAAAATCAATTTTCCCAATAAGCAGGCTTGGCAAATTATGCTTGTAAGCACAAGATCCTTTCTTCGAGTAAGGAGATGCATCGTAGCATCATTCTTCGACCTAAGTGTCCCAAATGGTCGTGCCAAGGCAAGTAAACTGCTCGAATCACCAGGCTCTGAGCTGGCCATATATGGAGTGTTCCCAGTTGGGAGATAGCCCATTGGCCCCAATACAAAGCTTCAGGCTCATTTTTGGAGGTGGTGCAAAGAAATTTCACTCTATTTTCCATCAGTGGTTTCATTCATGATCATTGTTGTCTCAAATATTCTTAAGCTCAACAACGTTCTTCCGGAACGGGGAGAATATAAGGTCTCTGAAATGGTAATTTAGTACCATTCATACAACGAGAAGCGTGCTGACGCTCTTAATTAGGTTGGATAGACCTGAACTTTTGCTAGAGATATGATTTAGGTATAAAGTTAGTGTGTGTAGTATCGCATTCATCCAGATAACTACCTTTCCCACATTCGTACCTAATCACGTATTTAATTGAATTCGGTCACATTTGTTAAGAAACATGATTCACCTAACTCATATTCGAGGACAATATCAATAAGATTATCCATAACTAAAACAAACACCAAACTGGAATCCAAGAACATAGAAAAATATTCACAAAGTAAATCAAAATTACTAAGGAGATTCGACCAACAAGGTCATTCATGTCAAAATTCTGCTCTTGCAACAGTGTTCGGTGAAGCAAAATTAGTTTCACATATTGACTACGAGAATGGTACTCCTTAATGACATTGGTAGGGGCACGAACAAGTGCATAACCAATGATCTATTCCATCAAGACAAAAGTAGATTATGCAGGGTTAAGGTTTGGGAATATTATCCTTTATTCTTGAAGTTTTAGGTCTTAGGTGCCAAGAATCACACTTCGAGCATAATGCCACACCATGGCAGGCCTTGATTCTACCATATGTCGTAAAAATAAACTCAAAATTGGATTGTGAGAGAGACAGACCCTTCGGTAGGCTCCATTCGAAGCTAGAAGGGTCTATTTGGTAGGCCTCTATCGAAGTAGAGCAATACCATTTGGTGCTTCTTTATCGAAGCAGAGCATGCCCTTCGGTGCATTCCTGCCGAAACAGGGCATCCCCATTTGGTAGACTTCGAAAGGATGTCAACGGTTTAAAGTAGAAAAATAAATTATTGAATCGTTAATGTCCAAAAGTGATCTTCAGGTCAATAATTTTGGATTAATCGTCAGATTAATAGGCTATTGGTCATTTTTAATTAATTCAATAGATCGGGACCAAACAGGATCGATCGTGGAAGCAAAGTAATGATAGGCTGGTCATATTAGCTTCGGTTGGCAATAGACCAAGTGACAATTATATTAAAATTAATTAGCGTTAACCAAAATACCCCAATAATTAAATGGGTATGATTCATAACGCGAGAATGCCGAAAATTGGCATTGGGTCAAAAAAGGGTTGCGGCCCAAGCTTATTTGGGTTGACTACAATCTATGGATATGCTCTGCAGCACGGCTGCGGGCCTTTTGGGCCTCGAAAAGGCTATGGGCCTCAAGGGCGTGGGTCTGGGGTGAGCCTAGCAGCATGGGCTGCTTGTTTTGGGCCAAAACAGGGCACGGTGGGATAGGCCTAGCACGGGGCTGGCCTGGGTGTGCGGGAAAGCCCAGCCAAAGCTGGCTTTTGGGGTTTGGGCCGGAGGGAATGAGTTGGGCCAAGGGCTTAGGCAAAGCCCAGCAAGCTTGTGGCTTGCTGCAGGCAGGCCTGAGCTTGAGGACAAAGGCCTAGCAAAATGAGGTTGCTAATTTTTGGGCCAGGGACACGGTATGACAGATCCAAGAGAGCTGCATGCCTCTTTTGGAGTTAGTCTAGGCTAGAGGCCCGAGGAAACCATACCAGGCTAAGGGCCTAGTATGTCTTGCGTGCGCAGCAAAGCCCAAAGGGCTGCTGCCATGTGGTCTAGATGTCAAATGACGTCGTCTTAAGGTCCTCCACATGGCTGGGCTGCAGGGCAGCAGTGGGGCTCAACTTGGTGGTGCTACTGGCGACTTGGCAGTGAGCCGTGGCTTATGCTGCAAAAATCCCATAATTTTTTTTTTCGATTTTTGCTAAGGTTTGAAAAACCCTAATTGCTTCTAATTTATTTATATGCTTTGACTCAAAAATTCCACATAGCAAAAATTGCGTAATGCATGAAACGTATGTATATATTGACAAATATATGAAACATATACAATATATATATATATATATATATATATATATATCAGAAGGTAAATGTAAATATAGGGGGTTCATGCATCATGAGGAATGTTTTCATGTTCATGGTTGTTTCAAATATCTTCCTTTATTTTAAGCGTACCTGATTGGCAGAAAAAAACAAAAGCCTTTAAATTTGTAAAAGATCATTCTCGGAAAGCTGAAATTGCATCTCCAATGCATTGTATCACGTTCAACAAATAAAAAAATAAATTGAATCAATAACAAGTAGATCAATTTAATAAAATAATAAATTAATCATAAAAAGAATGATTAAAACGTAATACTCCCCTGATTCAAGAATAAACTCTCTTTAGCACAACGTCAAGAGCGTGTTGATAACATGTTGTAGGCATAATTTACTAAATAATTATAGAGGCTGGAAAGAGAGAGGGGGTGCGGCATAGAGAGAGAATAGAGATGTGTAATTGTAAAAGCACCCATTGCTTCGAAAATGATGAACCTAGAAGTGATCATTTAGATCAAAGTAGATCAAAACTTTGAGAAGATTATGTTCTTAGTAATTATATTTAAAAAGTTGTTTTCAATTACCCAATTAAAATTCCCTCACAATTTTTACATACCTGCAATAATAAATGTAGCTCTCCATCCAATTTCTTGAGCTTGGGTGTCATCTTGGAGAAATTTTATTATTTATGTTATTAAGTTTTTAACACAAGAATCTCACCACTTGTATAGAGATATGTAGTGTACCACCCCGTATTCCAGGCACATTGAAAAATCTCTTGTCATCTTGACTACAAGTGGGAAACAACACCACAAAAATAAAACTGGGGAATGTAATTCAATTTGAAGTCTTTTTCTTATTCTAAGCTAAAAAAAATACAAAATAATAATAATAATAATAAAAATCTATTAATGTAGCTAACAATGGGAGAAAAAAAATGGAGTGTGGAAATTTTTTTTTGGGGGGGGGGGGGTGTGACACGCCCAGCGCAAGTTGGGTTTTTTATGTTTTGTTTTGTTTTTTTTTAAAATTATTTTGTCCTTATTATTAAATAAAGTTAGCGAATAGGCTTTATTTATTTTTTATTTTTTTATATAATTAAAATGCAAAGATTTGAAGCCATTTTCATTAGTTTTTTTTTAAATAAAAAGATTAGTACATGGAAAAGAGAGCCTAAAAGGCAGGTCTCAAACTAAATACAACCCTAAGAAGGAAAAGCAAATACAACATAAAGGCCCTAAAGGACCCAGCTGAAAAAAACAACAAAAACCCTAAAATCGACACCCACCACCAAGTTAGATGCGCCTCCATCACAAGGCCACCAGCACCAAGGGAAAGAATTAAATGGAACAACTGGATCAGCGGAAAATGGGGGTGAGTGAGCCACTTACGCAGTGAGCGCTTCCATAATCCTACCAAAAGTGCAAATTGCACTTTAACAGCCACCCGAAACCCAAGCACGTCGCTGAGGAAAAGCAACTGAGCTGAGTAGCGGTGGTTGGTCGACAATTGAGGACATGGGACGGAAAGAAGCATCGGAGCCAGAGGGGTGCATAAATGCTCCGATTTGAGACAAGCTATGGGGACAAAGCTCAAGAAAACTGAGATAAGGTTCAAGAAAAATGAGACCAAGCTCAAGGAAAGCCAAAGTAAATTAGAAATATAGCAACACAGGAAAAAAAGAGAAACAGGGAAGGAAGAGAAAAAGGAAATGGAGAGGAAGGCTTGAAAGAAGAAAGGGCTGGGATGCAGCAAGGGGGAAGGAGGCAAAGGAGATGATGGGAAGGCGAGAGGGAAGTGGCAGAGGATAGGGGAGGGAAGGAGGAGGAGAAGATGAGTTAGTGGGCTGCCGCCGACCCTAAGCAAAAGTAAGAGGCGGCAATTGAGAACAGATTGATGTTGGTAGAGAATATAGTTTGATTGTTTAAAGGCTATTTATGGAGAATCTAGAGGAACATAAAAGATAAGAACACGTTGCATAATCTAAAAAACTTTTTTAGAATGAATCATTGTATCTAACCCATGTAATAATTGTTAAATAGTTTAATTACACATTTAAAAGGAAAATAAAAATAAAATTAGCCACTTAGTACTATGATTAAGTGATATTTCTTTTCACTTGTAAGTCAGATGTCTTAGGTTCGATTCTCGCCAAAGGCAAATTTGAAGCACATTATTGCTTACCCATTGTGAGGCTTAGCCCACTCTCTTTTCCCTTAGTATAGAAATATCGTTTGTTCACAAAAAAACAAAAAAAAAAAAAACACTAATTTTGAGTAGTAACTACCATCCTTGTAACAACCCGTCCCGGGATTTACGTAAGAAAATGGGTATTTTTGTATTTTCATTAAGTTTGGGGGATACTTTCCTTTTTAAAATTGTTTTTTTAGCCTTAATTGGTGAGCCCAAGGGGCCCACCCCCTGTTTTGTCCCCGGTTCCTTTCCCCTTCCCTTTCTTTTATTTCTTCTAAAAAGTCTCTCTTCTCTCTTCTCTCTTTCTCCTCTGTGATTTCTCCATCCCCCCCTCTCGGTGCTCTTTTCTCTGACAAGAACACACCCACACACACACACCCACCCATGCCCACACCTATAACTCTTTTCTAACCCCGTGGTTGTGTTTTGGACGTCAAACCATGAAGAAACCACCTCAGAGACATTTCCCAGTTTTCCGGTGAGCACCGCCCCTTTCGAGGCAATTTCCGGCCAAACCACGGCGATTTGGCCGGTGTGCAAGGTATCAATCTCTTTTTCTCGCTGAGTAATACAACTTTCCTTTTTGTTTCACCCAATTTCATTGAGTATTGAAGAAGTTATACTCATTTGAATCTTACCTAGTTTCCGGCGGACACCCGTGGCTTCCAGGCTGTTTTTCGGCCAACTCTGACCACGATGACGGGAACCAAGGGTATATTTCGATTCCTTACCTTTGGGGCTTCAATTTGGTATATTGAATGACATGTTTTGGTTGAGTTTTGAGCTCCATCGGAGCTAGGGAATTCTCCGGCCGAAAATCGGCCTTCTCCTTCCTTGAAATCCGACGAACCACCAAAACCCAAGGCCTTTGGGCCTTTCCTGCCAAGCCCAAAACCGTGGGTAGCCCAACCCAACCTTTTATTATTTTTATTTTTGGTTTTGTTAATTTAAAGGCCTTAGGCCGTTTCTTTTAGGGCCTCCGGCCCGTTAACCCTAAAACCCTTTAGGCCCAAACCCAAGTCCAAACCCTTTAACCCAATCCGGATCCAAGCCCAGACTCGTTTGACCTGCTGACTCGGACCCGGTCTGACCGTTGACTCAGCGTTGACTTTGACCGTTGACTTTTTGGGTTTTCGTGTGGGACCTCTCCTAGGCTAATTTCGACGTCCTGAACCCGTTTCCGATGTCCGTTTTTCCAAATTCAGTCGTTTGAGTAGAGTTTGACTAAATGTACCCTTTATGTGCTTAGGGGCGTTTATCTGTGGCGTTTCCTTCTTCGCTAGATGGCGTGGCTTTTCGACGGCGAAGTACTGTGAGTGGACCCCTTCTAAAAATGCATGTTTTAATAGTAGAAATGCATACATGAAAAGCATGATTTGATGATTATGTTTTATGAACGTTTTACGAGATAACATGCTTATTGAGGCTAGTTTGAATTATTACTATTTTTCCTATAACCCATGTTCTTATAGAATATCTGATGGATGACGATATGATATTTAGAACATGTTTAGAACACTTCTTTATAGTATAGATGATGGATGACTTTATACTATGAAGTTGATTTTCAATATATGTATGTTCACTGGTTTTGTACTTCCCTAGTGGTCCTTTCCGCTACGGGACGTAGGGATAGATCTGGTCCGTCCTGGGTGACGGTTTGGTGTTGGCATAGGGCCTGGAGTGTGTTTTCCTCTGACTGTCTGCTCAGAGACGGGGTGCCAGCAAGGGGCCTGAAGTGTCTTTTCCTCTGACTGTCTGCTCAGAGACGGGGAGCCGGCATGGGGCCTGAAGTGTTATATCGGACATTCACTAGTGTTTATTATTTTATGCGAGTTATGATTTGAGATATTGCACGACATGCTAGGTTTTCGGAAAACCTATATTTATCATTATATATGTGTTTTCATAAAACCTGAGAGTTAGTATGTTGATAACTGTTTTATTATATATATATATATATATATATCAAGTTGGTCCACTCATGTTTGTTTTGCGCCCCCTTCAGGACTTAGAATCGAGGCATACAATCCCGACGTCCAGGCACTTCTGCATCGACATCTTCGAGTCCTCTCGGTGTAGGACCCACTCCTTTGTTTCATTCAATTTTATATTATTTTCTTTTAGTGTTCTAGATTAGAGGTGTGCTCTGAACACGGTCCTTATTTACATATTCATTATTCTTTTATATTTATAAACCTTATTTATCCTTTGTTTTCAGCATTTACACTCAATAAATGGCTTTCGTCACCCTCGGGTGTCGGCCAGCACGTGCCTATCCTGGTATTCGGGGAATATCGGGGTTGGGGCGTGTCAATCCTTCTCTCTGCCTATGTCATGGCTAAACACCTGCTCTCATTTATCACCATTCATCCACTATTATATCTCCTTTCTTTTATAAAAGGGAATCGTTATTAGCACTCCAAAACTCTCATTTGGCACTCCAAACTTTCTATAATTAGGAAAAAAAAACATTTATAAGGAGTGTAAAATGAGATTTTTGAAATGCTAATAACAATTCTCTTTATAAAAACTAACAACAAATTATTAAACGACTCGGAATTTCTGAATTAGACGAAAGAGAGAGGAGGGAAGAGTTGATGGTTTTTCTTTCTGTGGGTGGAAATGGAATCAACTTTTGAACAACTTGGTAACTGATATAATCACGAATAGATTGATTTCAAAATAAAGAAAATTAAAAGGACGGATGCATACTAAGAAGGAATGCGGAGAATGGGGAGAGATTGAGGACAACTGAAGGCGTGAGGCAAGAACTCTGTGGCCCCACGAGATCGAATCGCTTTTTAAAAGTAACCGTTATTGGATTCGTTTCGCAACTAGAACACAAGGCCAAAACGCATATCTCATAGAATATGCCACTTCATTTAGGCTTTCATTTGTTTTTAGTTTCTTTGGGGATTAGTTAGATATTATGCTTTAACTTTAATGATGGGAGTATTGTAGTTGTTTGTGCGTCTTTTGTTATTTATCATTTTACCCTTTTGAGTTTTGTTATTTTATTCCTCTGTTGGGCGAATTGTACCCAAATACTAGTAACTCGACTTCAGCATAATAAACACAAACTAAATTATTTTTCAATTTTTAAATATGTAATTTAAATTATGATTAATCTTTACTAATTAATAAAACGCTCATTATTAATCAAAATCTTATAAAATTATCAGTTTAACCCTATAATTAAAACATAACATGAATAAGAAATATGGAGTAGAAATGTAATTTCACACAACCAATTTTTGCAGTTTTTTTTCAAAACCTCACGTACATGTAATCCTAGCATATCTCTAATTAAAAATATAAAAAATAAATAACAAACTTCCCACTCTCACATTCTTTATCACTCTCTTCCTCTCTCCTTTTATTTCAAAAATAAAAATAAAAAATTTTCTCACACACTTTGTGTGTGCCCATATGTTGGAACACAATTATGTACGTCCAATAAATTCTTTAAGATAGCTTGCAAAACAAGGAAAAGCCTCAAAGAGTAAAAGGCACCATTGTTGCACTGACTGTGGACTCTCAAATGCTCAATTCAATCACTCTGATGAATGTATTGGACCTTAGATTTGAGTGGGCAACGTACCTTGTAGGTGTTGTAAACCTAGGAAGATTACTATTTAACTCTACTTGCATTCTACTTGAACCATTCTCCAAGCTAAAATGCAAATTAACCGACTGCATATGAACCTCTTAGACATGAGAAATCCGACCCATTAGTTGGAAGGTATTTTGGTCATTTTAATTTCACACAAAGACCAATAGAAAAGACTATTATCTTTCAATGAAAATATTGATTTGTAGGACGCAAAGTTAAAAAAAAAAAAAAAGAAAGAAAAGCAAGTTATAGTGTGAACCGGACGATCTTTATTGTCCAAGTTTAGTCTTGAAGAATGACGTAAAGTCTTTTTAAAGAATGATTATCTTGAAAGGATTAAGGCAATGATCTTTTATAATCTTATGCCACTTAGTATGTCAATTAACTGTTTGACTTGGTTAGTGAAATTATTTGAATGATTATTGGTGCTTAGTCGTCGCACCATATTAGTCCTAAGTCCTAACGGCTTGAGTAACACTGTTAAATATGTGTCTACTTGTGCAAGCTCTCCATATGATGTTTGTGCTTAATTAGTACGAGATTAGGGGTGTATTAGTAAATGTGTCAGGATCTCATCTATCAATACACACGTAATTAGGAATAGGAATTGTTATTGGCATTCCAAAAATCTCATTCTACACTCCAAACTTTCTATATTTGGAAAGAAAAATACATTTGTGAGGAGTGTAAAATGAGATTTTTGAAATGCCAATAACACTTCCCTTAGGAATTACTACATAATAAAACAACACGATATGCTTCTGTGCCGGCCTAATTAAAGCTCAACTTTCTCTCCTCCATGAGAGCTTTTCTCTTTACTGTGAGAGTGCTTCTCTCTATTGTGAGAGCGCTTGTACCGTCCTCTCTCGAAATTCACATTGATGCCCCCTTTTAGATCATTTAGTTTCTAACCTACCAAAATTAGAATTATTTCCACCATCTATAACCTTCCTTACATTGGCGAGTTCCATCCGAGGTTATTTATTCTTTCTGCAGGTGGGTGGGTTGGTACAAATCTGGCTGATCTGTAGTCATTTCACTCGGCAAGTCATTTACCTGGTTGACCCACCCTCATATATGATTTCGTGGGCATTTTTTTCCTCCAAAACTTGGAGAAATTTTTAGGTGTACCGGGTACACCAAAAAAATTTGGTGTACCCTCACTCATAACATTTTGATTTTTATTATTTTATTGAAAAATAAGTGAGGGTACAAACAGTGTTATGAGTGAGGGTACACCAAATTTTTTGGTGTACCCGGTACACCTAAAAATTTCTCCAAAACTTGAGTTATTGCAGACAACTACAACCTTCCTGCCTTCTTCCCCATGGAGTTTCATCACTCGAGGTAATCTTTTCCCCTTTTCTAGTGGGTGGGTTGTCAGAGGTACATTTGATCTGATTGTGACTATTCTCTGAGTTAGGTATCTGTGGGCGCTGGGGAGCCTGTTATCCCTCCCGCAGTCGTTTTGCCCCTAAATATGTCTCTGTTTCTAGCCCTTCTCGATTGGGGTGATGCTTGTACCCTATGGACATTTATGATAGGTGAGGTGGGTAGGTATGGGTAGGGAGAAGGGGCAACCACTAATTGCCCATTGGAGACTAATTGGAATGCAATATCCAATTGCCTAAGTAGTTGCATTTATGATCGGATGGGGTGGATGGAAGGACACCCTGAAAGTAAGTACAAAACTCATCCTCTCTTTTCTGCTTGGATATATTTTGTGGTTTAGTTTTCTCCAATGGAACAAGAACCATTCTGAGTTAGACAAAGAAGAGAAGTACTATAGTAGAACAAGGTGGATTAGAAGAGTCATGATATAGTTAGAGGTTGATGAGCTTAAGGTCCAATTAGAAGGGGGTGATTGAGTTGTCTAACATGGAACAATGGGTTAAACTGGTGGGAGCGGCACTGGTTAACCACTAACTTAAGAAATGTGAGGTAAGAAACATTTTAAAAAGCACATGGAAGGAGTTTGGAGAAGTCCAGACCAACTGGATTAAAGCCTATACTTCTATTATAATAGCTAAGGATTAGGATATAGTTTCCAAGATTCTTGACCAAGTTCCCTGGGCAGTAATGAAGCAGAATTTCTTCGTCAAAAGATGGCCGGGTGACCTTGCCTTGGAAGAGGTGGAGATGCAGATGGTCATATTCTAGGTTCAGATGAAAGAAGTCCCATTGTACCTCTGCTATGAGGAAAATGTGCAATGTCTTGCATGGAAAATAGGGGAAGTTCTGGAGGTGGAAGACTTGGCCTATGCACGAGGTTTTCTAAGGGTAAGGGTGATGATAGATACTACCAATCCCTTTCCAGCTGGTTGTTGGTTGGCTAGACAGGGAGATCGAGACTCGTGGGTTGAGTTCCGATATGAGAGGCTGCAAAATTTTTGTTATAAATATAGGAGAATTGGGCACGAAAGCTCATTTCAACCAAACAATAGTAGCTTTGTTGGATATGGTGAATGGACAAGAACGAAGATGGTGCGTGATATACAGGAGAATGTCAGATTGGAGGTGGTTCCCCATGGACAGAGACGATGCATTGGAAAAAGTAGGGAAAGAAGGAGAATCGTACTGATGGAATGTGGCTTTTTCATACGGGGCCAAGAGAGAGACGGAGATGGACATGCATCGTGAAGGTCAAACCTGGCCTGGGAAGGGCAAAATGTTGGATCTACCTCTCCGAGAACTGCAGGAACAAATATGTGGCCATGCCAAGTCACCATCATTGGACCTCAATCAGCTAGGCCTCACCAGTTGATCATTGATGGGTTGTTCAAAGGCAGGTGTGGCAAATTCTTTGGCTAAGTAATATAATATAGAATAGAGGTGTGAGAATTGAGGAGGTTGGTGATATGGGTCCTAGATAGGCCTAGTTTGACGACTAGTGGGGCAGCCCAAGCAAGTCTGGTGTTTGCTACTTGGAACTTAGGTGTCGGCCTAGAGGTGTCGAGCCTACCCTTATCCCAGTACGTACCTTTGGAAGTTGTTGAGGGGAACACCGATAGGTAGAATTTCGGTGAGTTCTTTGAAAGGTTGGGGATGAAACATGTAGCAGAGGATTCGAAGGATTGCTCTATGGATTCAAGAAAGAGGACTAAAAGAGGGGGCATCCCGAGTACTGGAAGGAAGCGAGGTAGGCGAAGCCTGGCTAGTGGTATATCTATCGAGGAGGGAGGTCATCAGAATTAGTGTTACTTATTCGGGGAAGAAAACCTCATAAATATTCCTATCTAGTAGGCGGGGGAATGGAACTCCCTAGAGGATAACACAGGGCAAGAAAGGGGGTGTCTCAGACAATTGATGAGGTCCTTCTGGATGTGGTGGTGGTGGCTG
This sequence comes from Pyrus communis, assembly GCF_041283825.1. NCBI lineage: Eukaryota > Viridiplantae > Streptophyta > Magnoliopsida > Rosales > Rosaceae > Pyrus > Pyrus communis. Next base: position 22,578,156 of record NC_142575.1, read on the forward strand.
GCCCGAAGTAGCAGTAAAATCACCATGATCTTCTTGATGTAGAACTACTGTGGTCTTGGGTCGGAGACAGTGGTTCGGGCCCTTCACGGGTTGATTAGGTAGTACATACCCTATGTGATTTTTCTATCGGAGACTAAAATGAAGAACCATAGAATCGAAGGTATGAGAAGATAGATGAGTTATAAGAGGGTTTTGATGTTCCCCCTGGGTGTGGCAGATGGCCTGAGCCTTTGGTAGGATGAAAAGATAGAGGTTAATGTTCTTAATTCTTCATTGAACGGATTGGTTCACTACGTCATGGGTTTACGGGAATCCGTACAGGTCAGAGATGAGAAGTTTTGGAGGTGGATCACAAGTATTTTGGAGCCCAAGGACTCCCTGTGGTTTTACAAAGGGGATCTAAATGAAATCTTATGGGACTATGAAAAAGAGGGGGGTCTCAAGGTTCATACTCATGGCCGTGGTTCTTGCAAGATTTCATGGAAATGATAGAGCTCATTGACTTGGGGTTCACGGGGCTAAAGTTCACTTGGTGGGGGACACGTAATAACTGGTTAGTTCAGGAACATCTGGATAGAGGATTGGTTAATAGGGCCTGGCAAGAGCAGTGGCTCTTCACTTTTGTCACAAACGTGTTCGACTGATGTTTAGGTCGAAGCCTTTTAGTTAAGAAGGTAGGATGCAAGAAGACTATTAAGAGAAACCGGGGGGGGGGGGAGGGGGTTGAGGGATCGTGGCTGCATAAATGGCAAAGAAAATTTTAAGTAACCAGGAAAAATTTAAGGCGATAGAGTTATGAGAGGTTTAGAAGCCGAAGGAATGAGATTGCTGCCCTCACTGACCACCTGGGGAAGATGCAGATGAATTGCGGGGCCCATATGGAGGAAATCAAGGAAACCTCGGATAAGATTAATAGGCTTGAAAAACAAAAGGAGCAATTTTGACACCAAAGGTCCAGAGTTCGATGGTTTCAAGCTGGGGAGACTAATACCGCCTTCTTCCACCAGTCTACCATTCAGCGTAGGAGATCTAATCAAATTAGTGGAACTCAAAATTCTAAAGGGAACTAGACGGATGATTTATCCAGTATTCGACGGATGGTGGATAAACATTTTATTCGGTTGTTCTCGACTGAGGGTAGTTGCCAGTGGGGTGACATCCTGGATTGTGTGGAGGCGAGTGTCACTCATGAGAATGATGTTCTTAGGAGGTCTTTGGAGGAGAACGAGATTAAGGTGGCTATCTCTCAAATAGGCAATTTGAAAGCGCTAGGTCCAGATGGGTTTGAGGGGGTGTTCTACCAAAACTTTTGGGAGATTATATACTTGAAGGTCCTTGGGATGGTTGCTGAGCGGCTTAATGGTGGAGTTAGCCCGAACATGATTAATTTAATGAATATTGTCTGAATTCAGAAGGTCTTGAACCTGGAGTCAGTAAATTAGTTAAGACCGATAAGCCTATGCAACTACTCATTTAAGGTCCTATAAAAAATCCTTGACAATCGGCTGAAAACTTTTTGCCAAAGTTAATTTCACCTAGTCAGAACACCTTTGTTCATGGCCCGCAAATCTAGGATAATATTATTTTGGCCTATGAGGTTTTCCATTTGCTGAAGCTTTGGAAGGCTAAGCATTGGTTCGAGTTAGGCGTCAAGCTAGATATGAATAAAGCTTATGATCGAGTTGAATGAGACTTTTTGAAGGCAGTCATGAGGAAGATGGGGTTATGTAATGAGTGGGTGAATGCCGTTATGCGATGTGTGTCGTTTGTTCAATTCTTAGTTTTTCTTAATGGTCAGCCTGGCAAAAGTTTCAAGTCGACTAAGGGGTTGCGGTAGGGTGATCCCCTATCCCCTTACCTATTCTTGATTGTTAGTGAAGTGCTTTCTCGGCTTATTGGGCGGGCTGCTGACCTTGGGTTCCTGGACGACATTCGGCTCAGTGTAAACGGTCCAAAACTTACTCACCTTTTATTTGCCGACGACACGCTTGTTTTTCTGAAAGCTTCATTGGATAATTGTTAGAATTTTTCAAACTTATGAAGGGCCATTATCGGGCATCTGGGCAACAAGTGAACCTACAAAAATCAACTGTGTACTTTGGTGTCAATACCCTGATGGTGCTTGCCTAGGAGCTCAGTGCTATCCTAGAGATGTCGACTGTGGAGGATCCGAGGGTGTACCTGGGCATCCCTACGGTATGGGGTCAAGCGGGATGCACTTGCATTTATTAAGGATCAGGTTCTGGCAAAATTAATGGGATGGAAATAACAGTTCCTCTTCCAGGCTGGTCGAAAGGTTCTTATCAAGGTAGTCGCTCTAGTTATTCTAATGTATCCGATGAACGTTTTCCGGCTTCCAAACAGATTGTGCGAGGAGATTGATTCAGCAATTGTTAAGTTCTGGTGGGGGAATAAAAACAGAGAGAGGAGTATACATTAGCTAAACTGGGAGGAGATAGGCCGTGCAAAGGGAAATGGTGGTATGGGCTTCCGTAACTTGAAGGACTTTAACTTAACGCTTTTTGCCAAACAATGCTGGCGTATTATCCATTAGCTAGAGTTCATTTGGGCTAGGGTGTTTAAGCAACGGTATTTTCCCCACGATTCGTTTATGGATGCCAATCATGGGGGAGGGATATTATCTCTCGAAGGGTAAGATGACAAGTTATAAGTGGGAACTAGATTAACATGTGGTCTGACGTTTAGGTCCCAGGCATCCCAAATGGGCATCCAATTCGGGGATGATGTTGATAGGACACAGGTGATGGCTACAATCATTGACCCAGACTTAAAGACGTGGAGAACGAAGGAGGTTGAAAGCTTGTTTTTTGAGGCTGACGGGATTGCAATTTTTGGGATCCATGTGGAGGACTCGTTATCCCCAGATCGTCTCATCTGGTCTGCCTTTAAAATAGTGACAACCAGTGCCCTGTGTTGTAGGGGTGTATCCCTGCATGTCAGATACGGGATATGCTGACTGTTACATGTATCCCCATATATTTTGGACACCCTGTGTTGTTCACATTCTTAATCTTGCTTTGAAGAGTATATGTTCTCCAAAACAAACAGATGTTTCGTATGATGATTGCAATTGGATTTCAACTATTGCTAGTGATTCTTGGTCCATAAAATTGTTTATTATGAACTATAGCATGAGATTGTCCATGTTTAATGAACATTGCAAACTAAAGTTACTTTCCATTGCTGAAACAAGGTTTGTTTTCTCCACTTTTTTTTTTTTTTTCCTTATTCAATTATAAGCCGGCTAATTTTAAAATTTTTTAGATTTGCTTCCACAATTTTTAATGCTTAGAAGATTTAAGGAAATAAAGGAAGGTTTACAACAAATGGTGATCAGCCCAAATTGGGGGTTTTACAAAGAAGATGATTTGGTTAAAGCAATGATGGTGAAGCAAAAGATATTGGATGAGGATTTTTGGGAGAAGATTGATTATATTCTTTTCTTTACAACTTCAATATATGAGGTTATTAGAATGGCTGACACAGATTAACCTTGTCTTCACTTGGTGTATGAGTGGTGGGATGCTATGATTGAAAAGGTGAAAGCTGCTATATACAGGAATGAGCACAAGGCATTACATGAAAAAAGTAGCTTTTTTGATGCGGTGTATCGCATTTTATTGGAGCGATGGACTAAAAGTAGCACACCACTTCATTGTTTGGCACATTCATTAAATCCAAGGTAATGATTTTGCTAACTTCCTTATAAATTTTTCTAGATTAATCTTTAGCTCTATGAGTACTTTTTAAACTGCTATTTCTTTTATTTTAGGTATTATAGTTCGGAATGGCTCCAAGAAGACCCTAGTCGTCTTGCTCCACACCGAGATGTTGAACTTACAATTCAAAGGAAAAAGTACTTTGAGAGGTACTTTTCCAATGGGGAAATTAGAAGAAATATCAATGTGGGGGTATGCCTCGTTCTCTAGGTGATTGAATGACTTTGGAGCTATTGATTTTATGACTGATAGGTTTCATTTGGAGCCAGTGATGTGGTGGATTGTCCATGGAGCTTCTACACCTAGTCTCCAATCCATAACGTTGAAGCTACTTGGACAACCTTGTTCCTCCTCTTGTTGCAAAAGAAATTGGAGCACTTATAGTTTTATTCACTCTTTAAGAAAGAACAAGATTACGCCACAAAGAGCCGAGGATTTGGTATTTGTGCATAATAATCTTCGTCTTTTATCAAGGAATAGCTCAACCTACAAAAAGGTATTACTCAATTGTGGGATGTTGGAGGAGATGGCTTTGAAAACCTGGGTGAAGAAAGTGTCGGGATGCTTGAAATGGCTAACCTTTCACTTGATGAACCGTCATTGGAGACTACTTTAGTTACTGGAGGAGACATCATGAATGTGGAAGTTGAACGAGACCTTTTTTTTTTTATTTTATTTTATTTTATTTTTTTTAATTTTCGTTTGGATGTTCATTTTAATTTTTCAAGTTTGAAGACTAACTGCTTGTTGGATGGACTATCTTTCTAACCGTTTGGAGTTTATTGAAATAAATTTAAACTTGAGTAATAAATTTGAATGTTCATTTTATAATATTTTATATTCATTTATTTATATATATAAGTATATATTTTAATTGCCATATCCCTGACGTATCGTGCCTTCGTTTTTAGAAATTTGACATGTCCCCGTGTCGTATCCCCGTATCCGTGTCTGTGTCCATGCATCCTAGCTGAAGGATGTTTCTTTAAGGTGGGCTTGGGAAATCTTGCCAATCCTCAGTTGCATTCGCGTGGTGGGGAAGTCTTTCCAAGCTTGCTCCTCGTCTTGGGTTCCAAGACTAGCAAATGCTGCGACGGACTCTGGAGAAGTGCAACTTTGTTTGGGTTGAAAGACCCCCATCTTCCTTAGTTAGAATCTTGAATAAAGATGATTTGCCTTGCCCGCCAATATTTAGTTATCCTTTTTTGCTTTTGGGGGACGACGTGGTAGCCGTCTGTGGCAGTGTCCTTTGTATTCCCTTGTATCATGTTGTTTGCAAGGGGTCTCTTCCTTGTCTATTAGTCTTCTGGCTTTCCTTGTTCTTGGTTGGCTTCTGTGCCTTGTTAATGAATCTTAGTTTCAAAAAAAAAAAAAAAAAAATAATAATAAAACAACACCACCAAGACGGCTAGCAAAAAGATGAACCATCGGTTTTAATATGTTTATTAGAGAACTGCTCCTTAAAGAATTACAAAAAAAAAAAAAAAAAGAAGTATTATTGGCACTCCAAAAATTCAATTATACACTCCTCACAAGTGTATTTTTCTTTTCTAATATAGAAAGTTTGGAGTGTAGAATGAGATTTTTAAAATGCTAATAACAGTTCTTTATAAATAAAAAAAACCAAAAAAGAAGATAATTAGCTATTCCAATAATTGAGGATCTCTTCCCGACCAAAATAATAAAGAATGAGGATTTTATAAGATTGTGCTGAAGTCTACATATTTTCTTTTTAATTTTGAATAGAATAATATCGTAGTATTAAATCTGTCATTAACAAGATTCGAGCTTATAATATCGTAGTATTAAACCTGTCAATTTTGAATAGAATAATATAGTAGTAGTAAATAGTAAGTGATTGTGTTTTTTTTTTTTTTTTTTTTAATTTGAAAGAGTAGGTGATTGTGTAAGCAAACTGGTCGTGTTTTGTGTCAAACTAATTATTATAACCCATCCTGCCGTGTCAAACTTGTTATCTCAATGAGTTTTAAAATTCCAATCCAAATTTGACCTGTTAAAAGGTTTTACCTGTTATGTTTCGACTTGAAATTTATTTTTTTTCAAGTCGAGTTTACGGGTATTGCATAAAAATGTCATGTCAATTAGCTATTAAATAATCTCTAATTCTTTTCCAGCAAATTTTTTATCCAACTAAACAATTTGAGTAATGCTAGGAAGACTAAATTTTTAAACCAAATTTTGTGAACTATAAGATCTAATTGTTGATGTTTGAATTATTACTTAAATATTAATTAACGTGCTTATTTTTTATTAATGACATATAATTTATAAATTCGTTTTTAAAAATTAGTCTAACCGGTGTTATTCAAACAAATATTTTTCTTCTTTTCAATATTACTGAAACAATTTATTTATTTTGTGAACAAAAGATATAATCTATACCAAGGGAGTTGGAGAGTGTGTTAAGTCTAATAATATGTTAGTAATAATATGATTTAAATTCATATTTGATCAGAATAAAACATAAGATCTTTACTTACAAGTAAGAAGGTATATGATTGATCGTAGTATTAAGTGATCATATGTAACATAACCATGTGGACGATTTCTTTTAAAGCTAATCAAAGGTCTGGAGAAGGACACGTGGCGAAGGTTGAAAAGGACATGAATGGGGATTATGACGTGTGGGATGAAGTGTCGCCTCTCAAAAACAAGTTGGGTTTGGATTTTGGAGGGGGTGGGATGCTTTTGACCCTCGGGGGCCTTTCTTCTTGTTTTATATATTTACTTGTCCGCCATAAGGAACAAGGGAACGAATCCATCATCTTTGTTTAATACTTATTGACTGGTCAAGGTTAATTGGTTATGTAACCCATTACGTATGATAAGTGTGATTTCATTGGTTATGTAACGCTTTATGTTTTCATCATAATTTAGGGGTATTTCTCTTCATTTATAAGTAAATGATTTTAGATTCGATTCTTGTAAAAGACGAATTTGAACGATATTATTATTAGTCTATTGTGAAGTTAAGTTCATTATTTCTTTAATATAGATGTTATCATTTGCTAAAAAAATTGTCTATGCTTGTCAAAAATAAGAAGAGAAAAAAAAAAGCGAAGAAAAAGCGACCAATAAGGAAAAATAGGGGAAAACACTTGGACTCAATCAATCAAAATCCCACTTGGACGGTTGGTTGGACTGATCTCAACCCAAAAACAAGAACAGTACAGAAGATAATTGTTTTATTTTTTATTTTTTATTTTTTATAACAGTACCGAAGATAATTAGTTGCATGTGGGATGGAAGGCCATAAGGAATGAGAGTATGGAAAGGAATCATCTCAGATCCCTTCCGTTAAATTCATTAAGTAATTTAAGTTCATAAATACAAATTATTAAAATTTAATTTGACGGTTAAATGTAAAAATTTATTTTAAAACTATAACAACTTTAATCGTTGAATTAAATTTTAAAGTTTCGTATTTATAACCTTGATAGACTTTGTGGAAGGAATCCGATTATTCTTTCCTGAAAGTATAACGTGTTTCTGCAAGCGATAATACATTTGGATTCTTGTACAATTGCCTCCATTATATAAACCCTCCTCCACGCCACAATCCCAAAGTCCCATATTTCTTTCTTTCCTCATCTGACATTTGTCTTCTTCTAAAAGAAAGTTCCAGACGTTAATCGGGCCCTATATAAGGCTTCTCCCGTTCTCTCAACTCCCAGACTCCTCCTCCTCTCACCCCACTTATATATCCACTCAAATCTTCAAAACCCCTCCACTCCCATGGCTGCCTGCATCGATACTCAGACCAACCAACTTTCTCGGGATCCAAACAGGTCCAGTTCTGACGAAGACCGCTACCAATTCATGAACTTCTGCCGCTGCAGCTTCTCCGATCAAGTTTCCTGCGCACCCATTTACCAGAACCGCACGAAAACCACTCAGACGCGCAGAATCGTGGAGGATCTCGACACAGATGAAGATCTATGGCTCAGAATGCAGGACGAAGCTCTCTCGGATATTGATGATGAACCCATCTTGTCAAATTACTATCACACTTCGATTCTATCGCAAGCTTCTCTGGAAAGTGCTTTGGCCCACCATCTATCCGTGAAATTAAGCAATTCCAGCCTATCGTCTGCGACCCTAGTGGATATTTTCATGGGCGTGTTCGCACACGATCAGGAAGTGGTCAGGGCCGTGAAGGATGATCTGAGGGCGGTGAAGGAGCGGGACCCAGCTTGCGTTAGTTACTCTCACTGCCTGTTGAATTTCAAAGGGTTTCTTGCGTGCCAAGCCCACCGGGCGGCGCACAAATTGTGGTCGCAGGGGAGGAAGGTCCTGGCTTTGCTGATTCAGAACAGAGTATCCGAGGTTTTCGCGGTGGACATTCACCCGGGGGCGAAAATCGGAAGCGGGATACTGCTGGATCACGCCACCGGGCTCGTGGTGGGAGAGACGGCGGTGATTGGAAACGATGTGTCAATTCTGCACAGTGTGACTTTGGGAGGGACTGGAAAGGCATCCGGGGACCGGCACCCGAAAATTGGGGATGGGGTGCTGATTGGGGCAGGGACTTGTATTTTGGGGAACATTAGGATTGGGGAAGGGGCCAAGGTTGGGGCTGGGTCTGTGGTGATAAAGGAAGTGCCGGCGAGGACGACGGTGGTTGGGAATCCGGCCAGGTTGATTGGAGGGAAAAATCCAGTTAAGTTGGATACGATGCCTAGTTCTACTATGGACCATACTTCTAATATAGCTGAGTGGTGTGATTATGTTATTTAAGAGAATGACTTACATGAAACGGACTCTCGTTTGTCGAGGCTCCTTTGTGGGATATGTATTTTTGGTGTATTTTTGTGTTTGTGGTTTAAGTGAGAATTGAAGTTCTCCTAATAGCAAACAGAGAGCCTCCTGCCTCCATGCTGAATAAAAGTTATATAATACGTAGTGGGATTTATGCTTCTAGTGAGAATTGAGGTTCTCCTATTGGAAGCATTGCTATTGCATGTACTGTTTTGTAACATTGTAAGATGAATATGAAAGTTTGGACTTAGTATGTTGATTTGTGATGATTTATACCTCGGTTAGTTAAAAGCATTCGTGATGTAATACACCGGAGAGTACATTGTCACTAGTATCTTTGGAATAATTAGGGCTGGAAAAAAATCCCAAAAATCCCAAACCAAACCGAAAAAATCCCGATCCCAAACCAAAAAAATCCCAAACCAAAATTCCTGAAAATTTCGGTATGTCATCCCGAACCAAACCGAAATTTTCGGTATGGGATTCGGTATTACATCTCCATTTTTTCGGTATTCCCATACCGAATAGAAATAAATATTATATATATATATATTATTTTTTAATTATAAGAGAATTATTTTCTTAGTATTTATTTTCTTCTTTTATTTTCTTAGTATTTAATTTCCCCTTTTATTTTCTTAGTATTTATTATCTATTAGACTATAATTCATTTTAAATGATTTGTGGTTTATTGTTTTAGGCACGGCTACTCGACCTCCTCGACCACCTCCACCTCCACCTCCACCTCCACCTCCACCCATTGCAAGAGGAAGGGCTCAACCATCAACATCAAGGGGAAGAGTACAAGTACCAACAAGAAGGGAGCAACCACAAGCATCAACAAGATCAAGGGGACGAAGGGGCCGAAGAGGCCAACAATATTTATAGACTTTAAGCTTTGCTTTTTAGCTTTTGGTTTGTAACTTAATTATTGAAACTTTGGCTCATAACTAATTTTTTTTGATTTTGGGTTTGTTACTTTATTTATTTTAAAACCTTGGCTTGTAACTATTATTTTTGCTTTTGAGTTTGTTACTTTATTTATTTTAAAACCTTGGCTTGTAACTATTATTTTTGGTTTTGGGTTTGGTACATAATTTATTTTTATTGCATGCATGATGCATGTGTAGTGGGCAAATTGAAACTTTGTGCACAAATGGGTAGTGGGTAGATTGAAACTTAATTTTAGCCCAAAAACATAATATGTCAAATTTTAGCCCAAAAACATAATATGTCAAATTTTAGTCCAAAAGCCCAAAAACATTTCGGGATTCCCGATTTGTCCCGAAATCTCGAAATTATTTCGGGATTCCCGAAAATTGGGATTCCCGAAAATTTGGTTTGGGATTGGTATTGAATTTGGGATTCCCAAAAATTTCGGTTTGGGAATCGGGACAAGGGTTTCGGTATGGGATCCCATACCGAACCACCCTTAGGAATAATGCATGTCGATGCAGCCGACGTCTTGTGTTTGACATCTCCTACTCGATTCTCAGTCGTATAGAAAATGTGTGTTTTCATTGATTGAAAATGTGTGTTTTCATTGATTGATAATTAGTATTATCAAATGGTAGTGACTTTCACAGCCTGTTTTTTCTTTTTCCACTCTTCTTATTGTAGTGTGAATGTAAATATAATTGTTAGTCATGTTAGAGTACAATTGGCAATTTCTAGCAGAACGCTTGTGCTTGTAATATCTTAGATTAGTACATGTTTTCTTTTGTAATTGTTTAAGTCCAAATTTGTCTTTCGTGTTTTCAGCCACAAGAATGTTAATTCGTTTAAGAGACATCATTGAAATTTTTTTATTTTTTATTTTTTTTAAAGATCCACTTTAAGTTTGGCATGCATATTCGTAAGTCTTGTTTTTATTACAATGTGCTATTTAGTTATAGTCTTGTTTTTAGTTCAATGTGCTATTTATTTCTCGGCCATAATAGTGCGGTATGGTGCCAAGGTTATTTCCACCCGGCATTGTGTGCTATTTAACACTATTAAGTGTAGTATGGTGCCATATGCTAAACACAACGCCTGGGATTAAGCGTGTAGTACAACAAATGGCTGGATTTATCAAGCCAATCAAGCACCCTCTTTGGCTAGCCAACATCGTCCTAGTAAAGAAGAAGAACACTGTCCAAAGCCAGATATGCATCGATTACTGAGATCTCAATGCAGCATGCCCAAATGATGAGTTTCCATTGCCCAACATAGACATCATGATCGATTCAACCTCAAGGCAAGGCCTGATGTCATTCATAGATGGCTTCAATGGATACAACCAAATCAAGATGTACGCCAAAGTTGCTGAGAATATGGTTTTCTGCACGCCATTTGGAAACTTTTACTACATAGTTATGCCATTTAGACTCAAAAACGTCAGTGCCACCTATCAGCGAACAATGATGGCAGTTTTTCATGACACGATGGAGAAGGAGGTGGAAGACTATGTGGACAACCTCATTGTGAAATCCAAAGCTAGGGAAGGGCACTGGGAAGTGCTAAGGAAAATGCTAAGGAGATGCCGAGCATATGGGTTGAAGATGAACCCTACAAAATGTGCCTTCGGTGTTTCCTCAAGCAAGTTATTGGGCTTCCTAGTGTCTCAGACAAGGTGCGCACCATTAGAGCCCTCATGCCACTGACAAACGCAAAGGAGTTAAAAAGCTTGATGGGGAAGCTATCTTACATTCGGTGCTTCATCCCTCAGATTAGCAACAGCAATAGGAGCATTTGCCCTACTGCTCAGGAAAGGGAAATAATTCGTATGGACCAAGGAATGTAGTGAAGCCTATCAACGAGTCTAGCAGCTAGTTACCAACATTCTTACAATGAAGGCACCAGTCCCAGACATTCTGCTCAAGCTCTACTTAGTTGCAACAAGCACTGCCGTAGGAGTCTTGCTTGCTTAGGACAGTCCAACCAGGGAAGAAGCACCAATTTACTATGTCAGCTGATAGCTAAGAGGCGCCGAAACCCGCTATGAGAAGATAAAATGCCTTTACCTAATTCCCGTCTATGCATCACAACGTTTGCACCACTATTTCCTAGTCTGCAAGCTGCACCTTTTGGTAAAGTCTGACTCGGTAAAATACTTGCTCACTAGACTTATACTACCTGGTTGTTTGGCTCGTTGGTTGCTCCAACTTTTTGAATTTGATATTATATGTGTGACGCCTAAGGCTATCAAAGGCCAAGCTGTGGTAGACATGCGAGCATTATAACCCAAAGAAGAAGAGCCCACCATTTCGAAGGAAGTCATTGGTGTGTTACTAGAGATAACTACGACTGCTGTGAAAGAGGAGCCATGGGTCATGCATTTATGGTTCTTCTACAACCACAGAAGGAGGAGCTGGTATTGTACATTTCAATCCAAGGGGCCAGGCTACCACCTTAGCCTTCAAGCTAAGCTTTCTATGTACAAACAACATAGCTAAATATGAGGCTTTCATTATGGGCTTTTCCACAGTTAGGGAAGCGGAAGGAAGATACAAGTTATAGGGGACTCGAATTTGGTCTTGAGCCAAGTCCAGGGAAGCTTCGCGATAAAGGAAATAACCTTGGCACCATATTGCACTATTATGACCAAGAAACTCATGGCAAGCTTCAAGCAGGTGATGTTGGAACACATTCCGGCACAACCAACAGATATGCGGATGCCTTAGCCACACTTGGCTTTAAGCTTACCTTCGTCGAAGAACAACCAAACATTGCTCTAATTAGAGGGAAGGCCCCAACCATTGACGCACTCTTCCTGAATAAAGCTTCAGAAGGCAACGACTGAAGGGAAACTGTCAGAAGGGAACTTTCCAAGCCAAGTAGAGAGATCAACATCATATGCCTTAAGGTGTACATCAATGTTATAGGGACACTTTACAAGCGTCTTTTCGAAGGAATGCAGACCCGATGCCTTGAGCCAAAAGTAGCACAAAGGTGATTGCACGAGATCTATGAGATCATATGCGAAGTCGACTAAGTTGTGAGCCTCTACTGCCGACTACAAAGGAAAGGGTACTACAGGCTGTAGATGAAGCAACAAGGCACATGCATCTAAGTCGAATGTCCAAAATGCAACACAATGCTTTCTCTAGGAGATAGATTTGTAGTTTCCATCACTGATGACTAGAGGTTTCCATACCTGACCTTCTTCATCAATGGGACATTGCCAATCAATGTTAGGGATGTAGGCAAATTAAAAGGGACAATCAAGAGTTACTTTATGGATGGGCATCTCTATACTGGAAGGGATTAAATAAGAAACCATTGAGATGCCTTGGGCCATCTGAATCATCACAAGTTATACAACAAGTACATGCTAGAGAATGCAGCGAGCACCAAGAAAGGAAGAAACTACATAAGCAGTCATTGAGCCTAGGATACTATTGGCCAACCATGAAGGAAGACACGCACAACATGGTCAAGTGATGCTATGCATGCCAAATTCATGGAAACTTAATCCATAAACCTCCAACATTACTGCAAGACATACGCACTCCATGGCTATTCCATACTTGGGAGCTTGATTTGATAGGAAAAATCAATCTAGCTTCCAAATGCCACATATGGATACTAGTAGCCACTGAGTACTTCACAAAGTGGGTGGAAGTAGTCTTTCTCAGGAAAGCAATGGGAGCAGTAATTTCCAATTTCATCAGAGAATGCACCATTTTACATTTGGGATACTTTATAGAATAATAAAAAACAATGGCACACCTTTTGTGAACAAACAAGTATGTGCCACACTTGATGGTTACGGGATTAATCACTGTCGCTCCACACTGTACTATCCTTAGGGACACGGTTAAGTTGAAGCCACAAACAAGACATTGCTGAGAATCCTAAGTAAAATGATACATAGCTACTTTGGGGGCTGGAACACGCATCTTCCAAACATCCTATAGGCCTATCACATATCTCCAAGGAATGCTACAGGTTTCTCTACCTACTCGCTGGTGTTTGGGTCCGAAGTGATTTCCCTAGATGAAAATGATTATGCCCACGGCAAGAGTTTTAGCATTTAACGATGTGGAGTATGATGTTGCAGCATGCGCATGCTAGAGGTGGAAAAGAGCAGCTAGGAAAGCAATCATATACCACCAATAAGTTAGCAGAGCCTACAACTACACAGTCAAGCCATATAGCTTCAAGGAATGAGATCTCATCCTCAAGATAGTCAACCACATAAAGAGGCAAATCTCCAGACCTTCGAAGTTCGCCCTGCACTGGGAAAGACCTTTTGTGGTCAAGAAAGCCTACCAAAGCGGTTACTACTACTTGACTTCGGTCAAGGAAGGTATGCTAACGAAACTGTCAATACAAAGTGGCTAAAGTCATATTACTGCTAAAATGCTCATGCTTATTTTAGAAGAATAAGCTCCTTCTATGCAATGATCATTTTGCTTACTTTATGAGGCCTTGTAAAGCCATGCAACGATTGATGTACCCCAAATTTTATGAAATGAAGGAGCATTTTGTCAAAATCTTTGGTACATTGGCAAGAGTGACTAGAAGGATTTTTTCTAAACAAGTTATAGCAATAATCATGCCTAGGCTATAAGGAAAGCCCACACCAAGCAAGCTACCCTAAGGGGGAAATTATGGCTAAAACTATACTTATGCAACATGCCAAGCCTATCAATGCCATGCAAGCTACTCAATGGTTCAATGATAATGCAACATGCCAAGCTAACATGCCATGTAAACCCATAAAGCTTTTTTGAAAAGCTATACTCATGCAATATGCCAAAGCCTATCAAATGCAAAGTCAAGCCAAGCAAGGAAAAGCTTTTAAAAATAGCAAGCCAATCAATGCTTAGCAAGCCAATCAATCTCTACAGAAGCTATGACATCTTTTCCATCGTTCCAAGGGAAACCCATTGACAAAGTGCCAAGCGGCAAGATCAGCTATTTCCCTATGAAAGCAAGCAAAAACTCAAGCTTGTGTCTCAAAGCCTAAACAAAATTTCATCCAACAAATTCTCATGCACTCAAAGTAAGAGAAAGCCAATGTCATTAAAGATTAAATACATCACAAACATTATGCTAAATTCAATGTTAGCAGCTAAAGCTAAAGGCAATAAGCAAATCGGCCCCATGGCCATTGTTCGAAAAGCAATAAGCTAGCCATCCAAATGGAAATTACATATAAAAGTAAGGGTGGAGTGAAAAAAGAAATCTTCTTCATAGCCTGCTACAACATCTCAAGGTTCATGCTCTCCTAAGAAAAAAAAGCCAAGGGTTAAGAAAATGCAAACGGTTATGCAAAGTGTACAGTTGAGGGAAGGTGAGGAGTTAAGCTTAGAGTACCATCTTTCGGAGGAACTGCTTGAGGTGCCAGCATGCAACTGATCCGCTGCGAGTTGAAGGCAAGCTATTTTTTCCTTAAAGCTCCTATTGATAAGCTCATATTTATATATATTTTATATCAAATTCACTTGTCTTTTCTTAGTTAATTCCTTATTTTTTTTGAGTTATTTAATTGGTTTTTGTGTTTTGTAGGATTTGTCAAGTAAAGAAAAGAAAAATAGCAAAAGTGGGATTCAGTAACAAATTTGTCAAAACTGCCTGTGCAGGTCAGCTTATTTTGGAAGCAAGTTACGAACAACTCAGAATGAATTAGAGAATGAGCCTCATATGCTTGGAAAGCTACGGATGTCTATTTTCTGGGGCATTTCACGGATTGCTAATATCTTTTTTCTAGAAGAAGTTATCACCTTTTTAACACTGTAAGGTTCCCAAGAGGCTAAATAGTTTGTAACTGACAAGAACGCATTTAAAGCAATAAATCCAATAAATCTAGCAGCCTAAACTGATGCAGCCAAGAACAAGCCAGCTGACACTTATTCAAATATCTGATGAAATGGAATTAAAGATGAGGATTAAGTGGGAGTAATTGCCATAAAGGCTGCCCAAAGCGTTACAATTGTTTTACCATTTTCTCTCACTTATTGTCATCACTAAATGGCTATTAGTGGGGTGAGTTATGGAGAAAAAATTGTGGCAGCAAGCAAGAAGAAAAAGTTGCAGGTTGCAGCGGAAAAGATAGAAAAAAAGAAAGGAAAGGAAGGAAAAAAGGCAAGGCTGCTATGTTAGGGAAGGAAGGAGAAGAAGGAGGAAATCTTGGCATTCTCTTTTTTCGGTTTTATCTCTCAAACTCATGTCTTTCTTTTGGTTTTATTTAAGGATTATGTGTAACTAATTTTTAGTAGTTAGGGGCTGTTTTGAAGCCCCAAATATGATTGCAAGTTTGTTATGACATTTCGTTTGAATTACTTTTATGAATGGATGAAAATTGGTTCACTACTTGTCTCATTGATGAATTCTTTATGTGTTTTCTACGGATGCATACTTAGTAAGCATATCTAGAATTCTGATGCTATGAATATGTGTACACTTACCCTTGTTGAATGAGGACCTACATATGTTCCAGAGTAGTATTTGTTAATTGCGATTAACATGTGAATCAATTTCTAGGATAAGTAAGACAACGCTAGTACTTACGTTGCCTCGTGATGACTCAAACTCTTTTTGTTCTTAATGATTTCTACTTGTTAAATCTATGAACACACCATTCTAGATTGCTTGCTAGGGACTAAGTTAAGTTGAAAATGCCATTCTCTTAACATACCACATAAGAAAGAGTAATATGTTGAGTTCTAACATTGAGCCAACTTGAGCATCTTCATCCGGAAATGAAAGGAATTTGAATGAAACATAACATGTTTGTATGATTATTTGGTGGTGAATAGCAATTCCCCTACCTCATTTTTCTTAATTTGTGAACTACTTAAAATATGTTTCTGTTATATTTTTGTTCGAATTAATTTAAGCAAATCAACTCCAAAAATCCCAAAAATTGTGAGTGTAGTTCTGTGTGTCTAGTGTCTACATATAAAATTTTGTAGACTCTAGATCCGTATAAGTTGGTCTAATAATTATTTTTCGGTGGCTAGTCAGCAGGGAAAGTAACCCAGTTTTTGGGACATCTTAAGTAGTTAGATAAAACAATCTTCTGCGGGAAAGACCCTTATTTTCATATGCTAGAATTGACAAATCTTAGTGTTAATAAGGAAAATCAATAGGAAATTTTTGTGCTACTTTGTGGTGTGCTTTTAATCCTATCAAATTTTTGGCGCTGTGTCGCCAGGCATTGTTATTTCTAATTACTTATTTTTCTATTGTTTTCTTTTCTTGTCTAATTAGTGTTTTTGTTTTTGTTTTTATTTCAGGTACTCTTCATGGTATATGCATACTCGAAGGTCCAAGAGCATTGATCTAGCTTCTTACAATCCTGAGCTTGAATGAACACTTCAAAAGCTTCAGAGAAAAATCAAGCAGAAGCGTGCATCGGTGTCTTTACCACCATCTTCTCACCACATTTGAGTTCAGAAGAGGAAGAAGAACCACAAGAAGGCATGGCTAATAATCGTACTTTGAGGGAGTTGGCAATGCCGAATATGGATCAACAAACATTGTGCATCACATATCCAAATGCAAAAGGAGGATTTGAGCTTAAGTCCGGCATGATTCACTATTTGCCTAAGTTCCATGGCTTCTCAACAGAGGATGCCAAAAAGCATCTCATGGAGTTTCACATGGTATGCTCGGGAATGAAACCAGCTAATGTGGATGAGGAGCAAGTCAAGTTGAGGGCATTCCCATTTGCATTAGAAGCTAAGGCAAAGGAGTCGCTTTACAATTTACCTTTGGGATCAATGAACACATGGAACTAGGTGAAGCAAGCATTCTTGGAGCAATATTTTATGGCCACAAAAGCTGCAAGCATAAGGAAAGACATATGTGCAATCCGACAACAACATGGAGAGCCATTTGGAGACTACTATAAGCGATTCATACATTTGGTTGCATCTTGTCCTAATCATTAGATTTCAGAGCGTCTTTTAATATAGTATTTTTACGAAGGATTGTGTGGTACTGATCGTGTAATGCTTGATGCAGTAAGTGGAGGAGCATTCATGGACAAGACACCAACCAATGCTAAGGCAATATTAAAGAACATTGCTGGCAACACATGACAATTTGGAGGGAGAGATGAGCTACCTCTTAAAAAAGTTAATGAGGTAAGTGCTAACTTTAGTATTGAATTACAATTAGCTAACTTGACTAATCTTGTGCAACAGGTTATGGTGGCTCCAAAACACTTGTGCAGTGTATGCTCAATGATAGGACATGCCACGGACATGTGCCCTTCGTTGATGGATCAAGGTGGTCTTGAGCAAGCTGATGCGTTAGAAGGGCTTCAGGGGCAACAAAGGCAAAAGTATGATCCATACTCTAACAACTATAATGTGGGGTGGTGCGATCATCCACACTTAAAGTGGAACAATCAAGACAATGGATAACAATCTGTTCCTAACAACTATAACTGTCTACTTGGCTTCTTTCAAGCAAGACCCCATACACCATTTCAGCCTCAACAACATCAAGCTCCAAGTAAGTCTCTTGAGGATTTAATTGCTTCTTTAGCTAAATCTACTCAATCTGATCAACAAAAAACAGATAAAGCAATTGACAACCTTGAGCGCCAAATGAGTCAATTAGCAAGTTTGATGGGGCAACAACACCAACCAGGAAGGTTGCCTAGCCAAACTGTGGTGAATCCAAATGCGGAGTAGATGAATGTTATGACTTTAAGGAATGGAAAAGAAGTTTTTGAGCAGCGAAAGATGCAAAAGAGGACTAGAAAAGATACAAATAATCTTGAGAAAGATGAGGCTTCAACAGAAACTGAAATGTCTCTTAAAGCCACAGAATTGAACAAAAATGATTTTGATAAGGTAAGTAAAGAAGTTCAAAATTCATTTAACTCATGTGTCCCTATTCCTTTTCCTCGTAGGTTTATGAAGTCTAAGAAAAAGCAAACTGATAAGGGAATCTTGGATACTTTCCGGAAAGTCCAAGTGAACTTACCTCTTTTAAATACCATAAAACAAGTGCCCAAGTATGCAAAGTTCCTTAAAGAGCTTTGTACGAATAAGAGGAGATTCAATGATCAAGAAACTATGGCATTAAGTGAGGAAGTATCAGCTGTTTTGCAAAGAAAGCTGCCACCGGAAGTTGAAGGATGCCAGTAGCTTTACCATTCCATGTGTAATTGGAGGGAAAAAGTTTGCTAGAGCATTGTATGATTTGGGGGCATCCATCAATCTGATGCCATATTCAGTGTATGAATCATTAAACCTTGGAGACTTGAAGGAAACAAAGGTAGTAATCCAGTTGGCAGATCGTTCAAATAGATATCCCAAAGGCCTATTGGAGGATGTACTTGTGCAAGTGAATAAGCTCATTTTTCCCGCTCATTTTTTTTGTTCTTGAGATGGAACATGACCTTATGCCTATTACACTTCCTCTTATATTGGGAAGACTATTCCTTAGAAAGGCACGTATGAAGATTGATGTCTATGATGGTACCTTAACCATGGAAATTGATGGAGAAAACGCCAAGTTCAAAATCTTCAATGCTATGAGGTACCCTAGTGATTTTGAATCTTGTTTTTCTATTGATGCGTTTGACTATTTTATGCATGATTGTTTTAATGAAGGTGTGAGACAAGATAATTTAGAGAATGCGTTAGTGCGTAGCATTACACATGGAAATCTTAATTATTCTGAGCACTTTGAAGAAGAATTAATCTAGACAGTGGCAACCCTTGAGTCTTTTTCACCAATTCGTGGTAAGTCTTCTTCCTATTTTATTTCTCTTCCTACTTCTAATGAAAAAACTCTTCATCTGTGATCAGACACCTAAATTAGAGCTCAAACCAATTCCTAAACATTTGAAGTATGCATTTTTAGGAAAGGATGAAACATTACCGGTCATTATATCGTCACAACTCACATCAAAAAAGGGGGAGAAACTGATTCGAGTACTGAAGGATCATAAAATTACCATAGCTTGGAGCATTGTAGATATCAAAGGTATAAATCCAGCTATATGTATGCATGGGATTCTGCTAGAGGAAGGTGCAAAACCTACAAGGGAAACTCAACGCCGTTTGAACCCACTTATGATGGAGGTCGTCAAGAAAGAAGTTATCAAGCTTCTTGATGTTGACATCATATATCCTATCTTAGACGGCAAGTGGGTGAGCCTTGTTCAAGTAGTTCTGTAGCGATCCGGAGTCACAGTTGTTAAGAATGAAGCTAGTGAGCTAATGCCTACACGTGTGTAAAATAGTTGGAGAGTCTGTACAAACTATCGGAAGATAAATAACACCACATGCAAGGATCATTTTCCAGTCCCATTCATTGATCAAATGTTAGAAAAGTTAGCTGGTCATTCTCCTTATTGCTTTCTTGATGGATATTCTAGATATAATCAAATTGCAGTTGCTCCGGAGGATCAAGAAAAAACGACTTTCACATGTCCATTTGGCACATTTGCATATTGGAGGATGCCGTTTGGACTTTGCAACACCCCTGCCATATTTAAAAGGTATGGTAAGTATCTTTTCTGATATGATTGAGAAAATAATTGAAGTGTTCATGGATGATTCTTTAGTTTATAGTGATTCTTTTGATACATGTCTACATAATTTGTCCCTAGTTTTAAAACGTTGTCAAGAAACTAATCTGGTCTTAAATTGGGAAAAATGTCATTTCATGGTTTTAGATGGATTATTTCTAGGGCATATCATATCTGAAAATGGAATTGAAGTTGATAAATCTAAAGTAGAACTTGTTAGTTCTTTACCCTTCCCTACTACTATCAGGGAGGTTCGTTATTTTCTTGGACATGTAGGTTTCTACTGTAGGTTTATGAAGGACATTTCAATGATTTCTAGACCCTTGTGCCGTTTGCTTCAAAAGGATGTAACATTTGATATGAATAAAGAGTGTGTGGTAGCATTCAACAAGCTTAAGGAGTTGTTATCTACGGCTCCTCTGATCTTGCCACCAGATTGGAGTTTACCTTTTGAGTTGATGTGTGATGCTTCAGACTATGCCGTCAGTACAGTTCTAGGGCAGCATGTCAACAAAGTGCCACATGTCATCTATTATGCACCGTGAACACTCAATGATGCACATTTGAATTATTCAACAACAGAGAAAGAGCTTCTAGCTGTTGTATTTGCTTTAGAAAAATTTAAATCTTATCTGATTGGAACTAAAGTTATTGTGTTTTTTGACCATGCAGCTTTGAAGTATCTACTAAAAACAAAAATTATGCAAAACCGCGACTCATTCGATGGATAGTTTTGCTTCAAGAGTTTAACTTGGAGATCAAGGATAAGAAAGGGAGTGAGAATGTTGTAGCAGATCATCTTAGCGGACTTGTACATTCAAACACGAAGGAAAATCTCATCCCTTTACGTGAGAGTTTTCCGGATGAGCAATTGTTTTCATTAGAGGCCACTGACCCTTGGTATGAAAATATTATCAATTACAAGGTCACCAAAAAGATTCCGGATGATTTTACACGTGCTCAGAAGGATTAGCTTGTCAATACCGCCAAATACTACGAGTGGGATAATCTTTATTTATGGAAATATTGCCCTGATCAATTGATTAGAAGGTGTGTCCCCGAATCTGAGTTTAAATCTATTCTAACTTTTTGTCATTCTTATGCATGTGGCGGCCATTTTGGAGCAAAGAGGACAGCCCTTAAGGTGTTAGAGAGTGGTTTTTATTGGCCTAGTTTGTTTAAGGATGCATACGAGTTTTGTACAATATGTGATCGTTGTCAACGAACATGTAACTTGGGTCCAAGAAATCAAATGCCACAAACCCCTATTTTGATTGTTGAAATCTTTGATGTGTGGGGCATTGGTTTCATGGGACCTTTTCCATCTTCAAATGGTTTTCTTTACATTTTATTGGCTATGGATTATGCTTCTAAATGGGTGGAAGCAAAAGCCACCAAAACTAATGATTCAAAAGTTGTTTTAGATTTTATTAAGACTAACATCTTTGCAAGATTTGGAACACCTAAAGCAATCATCAACGATGAAGGGAGTCACTTTTGCTATAGAACATTTGAAGCATTGCTTAGGAAGTACAATATCACACATAAGGTGTCTACACTTTATCATCCGCAAACTAGTGGTCAAGCAGAAGTATCAAACCGTGACGTGAAGCAAATTTTGGAGAAAACTGTGAGTCCTAGTAGGAAGGATTGGAGCATGCGCTTAAACGATGCATTGTGGGCTTATAGGACTGCCTATAAGACTCCTATTGGAATGTCCCCATTTCAGTTATTTTATGGGAAACCATGTCGTTTTCCAGTAGAGTTAGAACACAAAGCTTATTGGGCGATCAAAGCCTACAACATGGACATGAGTGTTGCCAGACAGTAGAGGAAGCTTCAATTGAACGAGTTAGATGAAATCCGGAATGATGCATACGAGTCTAGTCAAATATACAAGGAGAAATCAAAGGCATTTCATGACAAGATGATCTTAAGGAAGAGCTTTGTCATTGGACAAAAAGTTCTTCTATTTAATTCTCGCCTTCGGTTATTTCCAGGTAAGCTTCATTCTCGATGGGTTGGTACTTTTGTTATAACTAATATTTTTCCTCATGGTGCAGTGGAAATCCAAAGTGCGAAGACCGGAAATGTGTTCAAAGTGAATGTGCATAGACTCAAGCCATATTACAAGTCTTTTACAGAGCATGATGTGGAGGTTGTACCCCTCCAAGAACTAGCTCCCCTTGGATGATTACTCTTGGAATATTTGGTTATGTCCACCCTTGAAGTTGATTGCAGAATTGAAGGTTGGGGGTCATCGTTTGATTTTACTGCAAATTGGGGAAGTTTTCAGTCCAAATGCTTTATTTTTTTCTTACTATTTTATTTTATGCATTATTGTGTTTTTTTGACATTGGGGACAATGTCCAGTTTAAGTTTGGGGGTAAGGATTAAAAAAAAATGACTAAATTGAAAATTTGAACTGGTTTGATTTGTTTTTGTATTGTTTCTTTTTTGTTTTCTTAGTTAGTTTTATTTACTCTAAACAAAAATAATAAAAAAAAATTCAGAAGATTTGAAAATCCAAAAAAATAGTCTTATTTTCCTTATTGTTTTGAATTAAATTTTTGCTAGTCTCTCGGCCTAATGATATAATTGGATTGAATTTGAACAACGGTGATCAAGAACTTAGTAAGCATGTATTGTGTGAAATTCCTTATTCTCTTATTAGCCTTGTACATGTTTAATTATATTTGAAAAACCAAATGTACATAGCCTCGTTGATGTGAAACTAAAGCATGACTTAGAGCTTCATATGTGAATATAGTGGCCATATATAGCCTATGTGAGTTTTTGAGCCTATTGAAAGTGTGTGCATTTTTCGTACACTTCTATTCTTTCATGTGTGATGAACTTATGTGAATTACATCTCTAGATATATCATTAGATTGCCAATTTGAGCCATATATGTTGAGCCTTTTATTTCTTATCACCAGATATGTCTACCCTTATACCTTACCCTAAACATTTTTCCTTACCCTTTCCAAGCTAGCTAGTGAGCAATGTGAGATTGTCTTATGAGAAATGTTTGTGAAGTACTTTGAAGGAGTTTAGTTATGTGAAAATTGGTTCAAAAAAAAAAAAAAAATTGTATACAAAGCAAATAAAAAGGTCTTTAAGTTTCAGTTTAGGGATGTGGTTAGAGGTATTAGAAGAGTGGTTGGAGAACTTGAGTTCTTATAAATCTCAACAAGAGAATTGCTTGCAATGTAGCTTGGAACTTGTGTTTACCTATCCTTTCATTTCTATAACCCTCTCCCTAAGCCTCATTATATCCAATAAAAGTCCTCTTGATTTTAGTTTTGCAATTATGATTGTGGAGATGAGATCTTTATGCAAGCTTATGGTAGATCTTTCACATTTGATTCTTTGAGTGAAACATGTTAAACTAGACTTCTTGGATTAGCTTGTTTGGTGCTAGCTAAGGTTCTTGATTTGTTTTCTTGAATGAAATTCTATGAGGGTCATATAGGGGGAAGCTAATGTTTTTCATGTTGCTACTTTTTCATGTTTTATTTGTTTTGCTCGAGGACTAGCAAAAGCTAAGTGAACCAACTTCTTCAACTTGAGCTTCCCAACCTATAGTTCTTTACACTACAGTTCTAGAACACACTTCAATTTGTTGACTTTGATGAATTGATCTAAGACACCCTTCTTTTTTTTTTTTCCAAACCGAAGCCCAAACATAGTATCACACAGCTCTCTTAGCCTCTCGACTAGAGAACCCACTGACACGCCAACAGCAACTACATCACTGATCATATCTTGCCAACATAGCAGCTTAATGGTGGGCACGGGCCAGGCCCCGTTTTTAAATACAATGAGATGAGGTGGGCCAGGTATAAGAATTTTGAAACTTGGAACCAGACCTAACCCGACCCGTTTGAAATGGGCTGATTTGGGGTAGGTCCATGGGTCTATCTACATTTTTTTTGGTTAGAACATATGATATTTTCAATTTTCTAGGTTTTTAGGTTGATTATCACCACTAAATCAAGTTAATCAAGGACATCATTTATGGAAATTTACTAATTATTATGAATGATATTGCAACCAAATCAAAGAAACAACACCCCAAAACCAATTTAAAGAAAGAATTTAAACAAAATTGGCAACTCATTCAAATGAAAAGGATTGAGAGGAAATCACAGAACATGAAAGTATTTTAAACAAAAATTGGGAAACTGATTGAAAAGCAACCATCAAAATTCGATGAACATAGACAAATAAACTTAGAAAACCCAAAATCCCAATCCATCTCATACACCCAAAAAACCCAGAACTTACAAACAACGGAAAAAAAAAAAAATCAAAGAAGCAAGGCCATTGCTAATATACTTATAATATGATACAATCCAATATTAGAGAGCCAAAATCTATCCCACCAACTTGGAGGGTGAAATGTTTAGGGTGACATGTGCATTTTCAATGGGAGGAAGAAAATACCATAAGCAAAATCTAAAAACCCAATAAATTGCTGCACATAGATGCCAGATCAAGTCCATAGAGGTCAAGATTGCCCTTCTTAGTACAAACCCATGCTGATCTTGGGATACAACTTGTCCACATGGACACATCCCGTACCAAGGAGATTGCCGACATGGTTGTGGCACTTTTCTCCGCTAAACGCACATGTTCTCCTTCCATGCACTCTCCGCTTCAGGATGGGTTGGCTTGAGCCAATCAATGTGTCGTGGAATGAGACGATATTGGGGCTTAGTTATGGGGATTAGATCTATGCTGGTTCGGTCTTTGCCATTAAGGAGACCTAAAATCCAGCAAAGCCAAAGCAAAATAGGAATGAGACGATGGTGGTGATGGTGGTCGCAACTCACAAGTCGTTAGAAAGAGGGAGACCAAGATGGAGTTGAGTCGAGGGCTTAAGTTGGTGAATTGGTGGTGATGTGTAGATGCTTGAATGAATGAAAGAGAGATGATAGAGAATAGTGAGTCTGAAATCCAATGGTGGAGTTAAATCCAATCCAATCTAACGTTAGCTACGGCCCGGATTGGGGCCCCACTGCCACAATTTCTAGGATCTACCCTACCCTGCCTCATTATGTGTACATAAATTTTGGACCCGCCCCATACTTGCCTGAATCTCTCGAACGCACCCTGATTCGCAAGTCCATGACCTGTTTGCCTAGCCTTATAGCTGCTTGTACTCGATGAGTTCTAATGGGGAAATATGCTATATATTGTACAGTAGGGTCCCAAGTTCTTTAAAGATCATCCCACACATAAAGGGAGATAAACTTATCAAAGCCTCGTCGGAAGGTTCCTTAATCGAACTTAGAGGCCTGACTTCATTGGCAATACTTTACTTGAGCTTTTAGAGGGCCTCATGGCATGTTGCTTACTTTTCAACCGAAGCCTGCTCCTCAAGGGAAATAACCTCCTTAGGAGAAGTTGTAGGCTTAGGAAGAACGCAACTGGGGGCTTGAACATCTTCTATAGCCCATGCAACACCATCATTCACCTACAAAGAAAGCAAAGAAAATATGCACAAGTAAGGAAACATATCAACAAGCAAAAACACAAAGTAGCACAGCCCATATGAGCTATCCAAGGCAAAATTCCAACAGATTAATATGCTTATACATGCCTATGCAAAAACACAAAGAAGATATGCTAGGTGAAGTTTAGTTACTTCCTACATGCACATGCAAGCTTAAGCAAAAAATTCAAAGACTTAAGGAGGAAAATTGAAAATAGCAAATTCATGCAAATGCCATCATCAACGAAGAACAGAAATTTAAAAACCCGTCAACTTCATCAAGATCAACATACTCTGTTGCCTTGCTGCCATCCTTGCCACTTATTTCTCTGCCACTGTCTTTACCTTCTGTGTCCTTCCCTAGGGAAGCTTGAGGATGTTCTCTTCTTTTAGGGTTAGACTTGGCAGTTGTATCATTGTTTTCCTTAGCGGCCAAGCCTTTTTCAGTTACCTCATCACTTTCAGTTTTGCCATTGCTCCACTCTTCCTTACTTGCTTTAGTAATATCAAGGAACTCAAGAGGCTTGGGAGTGCTAGAAGAAGCGGATGCTCAAGCACTCTTGGCCCTACAAGCAGGGCTAGTAGAAGTCGTTTCCTTGGCAGGTTTCTTGGTTGTAACAAAGTCATAGTTAGCATATGTAAAGGAATAGAAGCAAGGAACGAAAAAGTAAGATTTAATACCAATCCTTGGCTTCACAGAGGAACTTTTCACTCTCTGGTTTCTTTTGAGTAGGGGAAGCATCATGCTTGCTGCTGGGAGGACCATTATTCGAGGCCTAAAGTGCTTCATTGCATCATCTGAGGCACAACATATAAAGCACTGAGTAAAAACACGCAAAGGGAAAATTAGCAAAAGAAGTTAAGCTGAGAAATAAACCCGAAGCCGTTTTTTTCCCTTTATCTGTAAGCTTTCCTTTACCTGACACCTTACTCTTCTTGCTATTCAGGAAGAATAACCTAAAGCATTGTTTTCCTTGGCTATAGTAGGGCATCAGTACCTAGAACCAGAAACGGTAGCTATAGGCTTTGGCACTAGTTTAGGATGGATAACAACGTTGGGATATAACTGTGGCTGCTTGTCACCATGGAATTTGGCGATGGAAGAGAAACACTTCAACTAATAAGCAATATAGCCCTTGGAGATGCCACCTACCCGAGTTTGGTTGGTAATATACTGGGAAGGGCAAAAACATTCTGGAGGTGCATACACAGAACTCCAAAAGAGATTATTGAAAGAGGCCTCGACTTCAGTGGGAAAAGATATCGGCACCCCTTGGTCAAAACCCAGTTGGCGTCACACCTAGAAAGAAAAGTAAACTGTATTCCTTTTCTCGCTATTTTCCCCCATGAAGTGGATTGAAGGAGCTAGCAAGGCCAATGATTTTTCAGTGAGCGAAAGGAAATCCAGATTCTCGAAAAGTGGAATTAACGTCACACTTGAATCCTCACCATAAACAACATTAGTAAAAAACATTACAAAGGTAAAACCTTCAGGGACTGATACGTATGGGTGGAAAATAAAGTTATTCACGTCATCTAGAAGCTCCAAGAAGTCTTGCTTCTTTGCCGAAATCTTCCCAAACTAACGACAAGCCAATGGGAACTTCTCAGGCAAATAAGTGGAGGAGTCAATAACGTAGCAGCTCTTTGCTGCGCCAGAGAGGTCGGGAGTTATCTTTAAACCCTTGATACACTTGCACAAGAAAATTTGCAGGAAGCTAGAATAGAGGAAACTTTTCAACGCGGCACTACTCGCGACCTGCTCTTCCAGAGTATGAAGCTAGTTCAATTCGTGGTAGAGGAGCCCAAGAAACAATGAAGCTAGTGAAACCACATGGCCCAAGGAATCACTTGGCGACTGAAGGTATCCTTGTTTTCACATAAGACAAAATGACCTAGCCACAAACACAACATGGCCTCGAACCTGCAGCTCGGCTCTTGTTTCTTCTGCCAAAAGTGTTTGATCCATTCGTTGAAGCGAAAAGCCTTGCTCGGAGAAGTAGGAGCACCCTTTTTCAAAACATCAAAAGTGTTGGTGTCGGTAGAAGGAATAACATAGTGGAATTGATCCACGTTACCCATAAATGGAAGATGCATAATGTTAGGAACATCGTCCAGGGTGGCGGGAAACTCTCCCTCATCATGAATGAAGGTATGGGTCTTTGTACTCTACCTCCTAACCACATGGCGAAGAAGTTCGAGCTTAAGGTGGACAATTTGCTTCTTAGTCATGAAGACGATATCCAAAACCTTAGCCCTTGTTAGGGTCGTGCACTGGTTCGCAAAGCTAAGCTTAACATCCATCAAATCTGCCCAGCTAGTGGCCTTATCACAGGAGAACTCAAAGTGGATTGACACAGTTGGAAACAACCAACACTTAATGTAATACCGGGAAATATGCCTGGGATTGATAGGAGGGACCGAGTCTAAGGTCTCTTCCTCCTTGAAAGCCTTATTCTGAGAACCAAGAGGAGGCGGCGACTTACCTCGTTGAAGACATAGTGAAGGACCCATCCACTGCAGTTAAGCACTTGGGTGATTCCGCAACCATAATGCACCTATGGAAAGCAACCATCAATCCATAGATATTACAAACAATGCAACATGCAAGCATACAAAGTGAAACACGACAAGGAATCTACCTCGAGAAAGCAAGCAAGCACACCCTAGGAAAGAAAGCAAGCAAGCACGTCCCGAGAAAGCAAAAGGGTACGCGTATAAAATTCAAAGCCTTTTATGGAAAAATCTAAGTCTTTAAACAACATGCATCTTTCCCTACACAGGCCATGCTATCAAAGCCCTACAAGATCTAGCTAGGGAAAGTGTGCTATATGTGTATTGAACCAAAAATAGGTTATATGTAATTAAGCTAATCATGCCAAGCGGATCAATGCAATTAATTAATCGATCCTGCTCAGCACGCAGCAACATGCAAAGCAAGAGAGAAATCATAGAGGACAAACACACATGACTTAGAAGTTGCAAGACTACTGGAGGAATGACTCGCACCCCTTGTGCATCCATGCTGAAACCCCAAAATCTTTGAAACATATGATCAAAATGAAAGATACATGCCTAATTTCATCACCATGGCAAACAGAGAAGACAAAAGGAGAAGAAAAATTCAAAAAGGGGGTCAAGGGAAGAATTTCCTTACCTAAGCAAAGCCTTGTCATAGAGCACGAAGAAGCTCGAACAAAAGAACACAACTTAACGTAGAAAGCAGAGAAGAATTTGGAGAGAAAAATAGTTGGGAAAATTTTGAAGAAGGAAGGAGAATTAAAGAAGGAGAGGAAGAGCAATGACGAATTAAATACTTGTCCTAGGGAGAAAAGCAGTTTGTATCGTTTACCAAGTGGTGGCAGGGGAATACCTAGAGTTTATCCATATGATTGGACGTGCACAGGAAGTGATAAGATTTTTACCACCTATAAAAGTAGGGATAAAAACAGTTAAAAATACTTGCAAGAGTACAAGGTTGTCGTAGTATAGTAGCTCAAGCAAGGTCGTTTTCCACAGGGATTGAATGAATAATTGTGTTTAAAACCAACTCTTAATTAATTATTGAAAACAAGGTTTGGAAAATATTGATTTTAGAATTTAATATAATATAAACGAATTTTAAAATAAAACAATTAAAGAAATTAACTAGAGAACAATTTAAAGAAAGTCAATTTATAAAGCCTAGGGTTCTGCCGTCCCCTTAACAATCCTATGCAATTTTACCAATTACTTATGAATTTCCACACACATGCTTTGAAGGTTAGGTTTTTCTAATATATATTTTCCTCGTTATGTTCAAGCGAAAGTGTATATCTAACATGCAACCCGTCTATGATGTTCAAATCAAACCAATTACTTATGAATTTCCACACACATGCTTTGAAGGTTAGGTTTTCCTAATATATATTTTCCTTGTGATGTTCAAGCGAAAGTGTATATCTAACATGCAACCCGTCTATGATGTTTAGATCAAATATAAATATGCAAGGCTCATTAAGCTTTGTGAAAACTCATTGAAAAACCATGCAACCCTTAAGAGCGTGATGTTCGCCTTAAGTGAACTTACAATTACTAATCACAAGACCCCATCCTCAATTTCAGGGTGATGTTCCAACAGAAATTGCATCAAATTACTTGTCTAAAAACCCTAATGGTTGCGAATCACTAAGACAATTAGATAGTTTAATCATGGTGATTAATACTTCAAAGTAAGCATGCATCCATTCATAAGCAAATTAATAAAATCACATATTCATGCTAAGGCTTATGGCTTCGCCCTAGCAAAAGAACTAGTTACAAACAATCATAATAAAATATTATTAAGAACAAGGATAGAAAACACCCAGGAAATAAACTTGAATTGTCAAAGGCTTGTGCGTGCGTTTCCACCCCTCATTCCGTTCTAACCCTAATGGCTAAAAAGTCTTATTTATACTACTACAAAATAAAACCCTCAAAAGTCTTAGAATAAAACTAGGAAATATAATAATATAATAAAACAGAAAATAAAAGGTTTCCTATTTAAACTAAAATTCGGACTTTTAATAAAATCAGACTTTTGACTGACCAAATCAACTCCAATTTGGTCCCAAAACATCTCTTTTGAAAACTGGAGACGTTTCCTACAAATCCTCAGAAGGAATCTTTCTCAAAATATGCCATCTTGACCTCCAAAATACCCAAAATGTTTAGAAACGTCAATCTGGGAAAGCTACGCGCTGTGCCTTTATTTCATCGCCACGGTCAAACGGCTTGGTAGAAAAATCTGAAACTTTGATTCAATCATCTTGAAAGAATCACAAACATCCTCCGATTGGAATCACTCCAAAATTCATCCGTTTGATCACTTTTTGCTGTAGAGGAAATCACATGTCCTACATTGAAAATATATAACAAAGTATCAAAATTCTACCAAAATAACCAATAAACTATAGCTAAGAACATGGTAAAATATATGGTATAATATGGACTCATCAGGAAGCAAGGGAGCATAATGGCAGAGATTTATCTGTTGCCATGCAGAAGGAGGAAAAGTCCCATTAGGAAGCCCACGCTAAAAAAGGAATCCCTTGGGCCTGGGGTTGATTATTCAGCGCACTGAAGGTTTCTCATAGCCCACCCAATCAAGAGGGCTAATGTTGGGGCCTAAAAATGTTAGACACCAATCCAACCAAGTCTCAAGGCCCAATTGTCATGCAAAACCTACATTTAAGCCCAAACACATAACAAGGCGCGGGATCGAGGAAAAATACATTTAGCAACATGCCATGCCACGGTGATTAAGCCGAACATTCACACCATGCTTATGCCTATTCATCATACCATGCTTCCTTAGTCACTATCATGCTAAACCCAAGTCACGTATTCAGGGCTTGTCAAGTGGATTGCGGTGTGGATGGTTACATAAAGTTGTTGAGGCTACATGAAATTGGGGTCGTAGAAGGCTTTGGGTTGCTTGGGGGCCCAAAGATCTAAGCCCATACCCTTTGTCTTTTACGCATGCATCATTGAGAGAGAATTAGCCTAGTTTACCCATTTCTTTAGCAACCAAACTCCCTTAGTTAGGACTAAGCTAGATTCTTGCATTAAATGCAAGTTAAGCTCAGCAAGTCAGGCATTTAATGATGACTTTCCCTTCCCAGCCTACACAGACAACCAACATGCGAAAGCTATGAGGTGTGCTACCAGAAGTAGTGCTTGAGGAAGGCTGCCCTGTAAAAGCCTCATCTTGGGAATACGCAAACTGCGAGTCTCAACAGTGCAACTATCTTACACCAAAAAGGGAATATTAGGAGGGCTAGGAAGAAAGGAAGGGAAGACCAAGCCACAAAGGGAGATTCCCTTTAAGCCTATAGAGAAATCCTTCACTTACATAAAGAGGGGATTGAAAGAACACAGGGAGGGATATAGACAAGGTAACGCAGGGAGAGATAACCCCTGAGGAAATAAACCTAGAGAGTTCTGTTTATCCCAAAAACATACTTCAAGCCTCAAGAATCACCATCCATGCAGCCTTAGTAATTCCCATAGTCTTCCATTGAAGAGCCCAACCATTAGAAGTCTTGCTATCACCCTTGGAAAACCTAAATCATCCAGCCAAGAATGCCATGTAAGCATGCAAACCCCTTCTCTCTTATGTTAAACCAGTAATCTTCTAGTTCTCACACCACACTTTACTTGAGCAAGTCATTATCTTGATCTTTCATGCTATCTTCGAGCCGTTGATGTGATAGGGGTATTTCCTAAGACAAGCTATCTTTTTCAAGATATCATGGGACTTGTTGCGAATCCGCACCAAGGGAGACAATAGGACGTTCTCAAAGCCCAAGTTCACCTCGACCTAAAAGTCCCCCAACAAATATAGTAGTAGGGATGAAATTAGCAAAATTTTAATGAATTTAGGGTCTATTTTACCGAAAAATTAATTCAAGGACTTTATTTTCACTAAGGTGATAGTTTAGGGACTGAATCGTCCCTTCACCCTAATTTTAATCCAGGTTTCTCATGGAAAACATAACACAAAACTGAGCGCAATGACATTTTAGGATTCATATAACCAACCCAACTTAGTGGGATAAAGTTTTGTTGTAATTGTTGTTATCTGATTATACATATATATGCATTATAATAGGGTTTGCAACAGGTGTCACCGCACAGGGCCCCTGATTCAGAAGGGCCCCTAAATTTTCATTACATGTATACAGATGCATATAAAATAGAGTAGATGCGAAAGACAATGTTATATGTGGTTCTAGTGCTAGCGGTTTAGCTCTTTTTCCTTATATCTGTTATGCTGGGTTCAAATCCCTGTGATATTGTTTTGCTATTTTAAGTTTTTGCAAATTTGTAAACTTAAAAAGGAGATAACACAAACACATCCAATGTTCGAACTTAGGACCTTTGAAGGTAAGGAAAAACACCTGGGCGATCAAACAACTTATTTTTGTTGTAGTAACTTGTAATATTTTAGTTTTATAGATGAAAAAATTGAAAAAAAAATAATACTAAATAATATATCACTAAAAAAAAAATGAAGGGCCTCCATCTAAATTTTGCACAAGCCCCCTAAATACTCAAGGCCGGCCCTGGTTTGGTGGTGCTGCTACACGAGGTTTAAGGTGTCAAAAATATATTTTTGTGAAAGATTTGTGGCAGTCTAGGTTCAATCTTTTCAATACTCTTTTGCTGTCATCGTACATTTAGTTTTGAATCCAAATATATATAGCTGAGAGCAGCCGCATACAGTGGGCATGAGTCTATTAATTTATGTTGTCGCATGCATTGAGTATATGCGTGTATTGAAAGAAAAATCTGATAGCAGCCCTTGTGCACAAAGTGCATTTTCCAAAGTATTTTAAGAGAAGAAAAACCAATTTTGTAGTCGTTTGCTTTTAGACAGAAAAAATTTATCATTGGTTTTGCTTGTACTTAAATGAGAATTCAATTATGAAGAGGTACTTTGTGATTTTTATTATTAGTTGATTTTCAAAAATCATTTATTTTCATACATTCTGCATGATTCCGTTATTATCTTGCAAAGTTCAAGAAGAAGGTTATTGACGATCATGATAGTGTCGTGCCACTTCCCAAAGACTAAAGAGATTGAGTAACAAAACGCAAAGACAAAACTAGCTACTAGTATGTGTGTCTAGTTGATGAGTTTTGTAAGTCTTTTTGTACTCATTTATCATACACATCCTAATAGAAAACAAAAGTTGATCTCTTATCTATGGGGAGCACTAAAATATGATGTTAGAGCTACTTTTGTGTACTTGGGGATAAATTTTATTGTGTTTTTTTTCTTTTCTTAATGTAAATTTAGATTTAATGGTAATTGATTTTGGTTAAAGATATACATCTTGTGGATATTTTAGCTTTAAGTTTCAATGTATTTTTCATAGATTAATAGAATGTACAAGGGGGGATATATAATGAGGTAGAAGGTTACAAGCAACCCTACCTTGGCAAATCCTACTAACCCGGTAAACCCTAAAACTGTCACTCCTTAAATTAAGGAAGTACAACAAGTAGCTAGCACACAACTATCAACAAGTCATCTAGATTTCAATCTTCCTCAAATTAAGGGATTAGACTTAATAGAGAATCCCATGGAAATAGGGAACATAAAATCTTGCAGCATCAATCACCCTATATCAGTGACTTATGCAACATCAGTCATATGCAGCATCAGTCAACTTTATTGTCTAATACTCCCCCTCAAGCTGGATCGAGGAGATTAATTGAGCCAAGCTTGCCCAAAAAATGATGAAATTGAGCTGATGCCAGTGCCTTGGTAAAAAGATCTGCCAATTGATCACGGCTTTGGGTGAAGATGGTCCATATGACTTGAGTTTAAACTTGAGCTCTAATGAAATGGCAATCCACTTCGATATGTTTGGTCTTTCATGAAATACAAGGTTGGCAACGATGTGCATGGCTGCTTGATTATCACATATAAGGGACATAGAAGACATAATAGGGAACCGTAAGTCTAAAAGAAGCCCTTTAAGCCAAATAAGTTCACAGGCAGTGGCTACCATGGCTTGATATTCAGCCTCTAGGCTGGAATGAGCAATTACTTGTTGCTTCTTGCTCTTCCAAATAACAAGATTGCCCCCCACAAATGTACAATAACCTGTGGTAAATTTTCTATCAAGTGCATTCCCTACCCAATCTGCATCCGTGTAGCACTAATGATAGTGGACTTATTGTTACACATGATGATTCCTTGCCCTATTGACCCCTTGGGGTAGCGCAAAATTCTTTTAACAATGTGAAGGTGATCAACAGTGGGAGAGTGCATAAATTGGCTTGCCAAGCTCACTGCATATGTGATATTTGGACGTGTGATGATGAGACATATAAGCTTCCCTACTTACCGTTGGTAATAACTCACATCATGCATAGCTTTTCCATATGTATTGAGCCTCAGTTTACAATCCATGAAAGTAATGGTAGGTTTTCAGTCAAGCAAGTTTGCTTATTGAAGAAGATCTAGTACATATTTGTGTTGATGTAGAAATAGCCCCTTTGAAGATGTTGCCATTTCAGTACCCAAAAAATACTTGAGCCGCCCCATATCTTTGATAGCAAATGTTTGATGTAGTGAACCTTTTAGTGCCTCAATTTCAACAGCACTGTCTCCTGTGATAATGAGATCGTCCACATAGATGAGAACCACTAATTTCCCACTGGTACCAGTTCTTACAAATAGTGAGGAATCAACATTACTTCGTATAAAACTAGCCTTCTCGAGTACTGAACTGAGCTTAGTATACCAAGCTCTTGGGGATTGTTTCAATCCATATATTGCCTTGTGGAATTTACACACCATGTTGCCTTTAAGACCATTATAGCCTAAAGTAAGCTGCATATACATTTCTTCTTGTAACTCTCCACGAAGAAAAGCATTTTTCACCTCCATTTGATAGAGGGACTACCTACAATTTACAGCAATTGAAAGTAAAACCCTCACGGAATTCATCTTGGCCACATGGGCAAATGTTTCTTTGTAATCTACCCCAAGGGTCTGAATGAAACCTCGAGCTACAAGTCTAGCTTTGTGTCTTTTGATGGAACCATCAACCTTGAATTTGATCTTGTAAATCCAACGACTTCTAATAGCCTTTTTCCTGGTGGTAGTTAAACTAAACTCCAAGTGTTATTTTCTTCTAGTGCATGAAGCTCATCTGCCATGGCTTGATTCCATTGTGGGAGGAGTGATGCTTTTCAGAAACTCATAGGTTCATAGTGTTTATCAATTTCACTGAGAAATGCAACATGAGATGTAGAGAACTCACGAAAACTGATGCTTTTAGTGATAGGGTGCTGTGAGGCATATGTAACAAAATCTTACAACCTAGTTGGAGGTTTCTTTGTTTGAGAACGACTTCTTTTAATCATTTGAGGGTCTATGAGAGGTTGAGAATGATCAGAGTGAGACTCATCATTCTCTTCACTAGTAGGAATCAGACTAGCTGTGACTAAGTTAGTTTGCACTTCTTCTCCATCAAAAATCACAAAGACTGAGTTTTCTTCTAACATAGCAGGATTAAA
Source organism: Pyrus communis (assembly GCF_041283825.1). Lineage (NCBI taxonomy): Eukaryota > Viridiplantae > Streptophyta > Magnoliopsida > Rosales > Rosaceae > Pyrus > Pyrus communis. The sequence goes on from NC_142575.1 coordinate 22,613,716, forward strand.
GTTCTGAGGGAAAGGAAATAATTTAAACAATTCATCCCCATAACTTGTAGTAGTTCATTTGGAAGTGAAATAAGGATAGTCTTTTTCAAACTTCACATCTCTTAACACAATGCACTTCTTAGTGGCTAGATTGAAGCATTTATATCCCTTTTGGGTGAAAGAGTAACCCATAAACACACATTTGGTAGCCCTGACATCTAATTTGTCACGATTCAAGGCTTGAATGTGAACAAAGCAAACACATCCAAATACCTTGAGGTGTGTCAAATCAAATTTTCTACCTTTGAGTACTTTATAGGGAGATTTGAACTTTAGCACTCGACTTAGGAGTCGATTGATGAGATAAGTGGCAATGAGGATTACAATGACCAAAATTTCTTTCGAACATTCATGTGGAGCACAAGGGCACGAGTCTTCTCTAAGAGATCCCTATTCCTTCTCTCGACTACTCCATTTTGTTGGGGAGTTCCTAAACAACTGGTTTGATGTATGATGCCCTGAGAACTTATGTATTGAAGCATGTTGTTGGGTAGAAATTCAATGCCATTGTCAGATCTTAAGACTTTAATGTTTGATTGAAATTGAGTTTGAACATGTAGATGAAAGTCTTTGAAAATGTTTGGGATTTCACTCTTTGATTTCGTAAGGTATAAAAAACTTATTCAAGAGAAGTCATCAACAAATAGAACAAAATACTTAAAACCTTCCATTGATTCAGTTGTTGGTTCCCATACATTAGTGTGTACCATTTCAAAAGGTTTACTTATCCTAGATATTGAATTACCAAAAGGTAGTCTAGTAAACTTAGAAAATTGACAAATATCATAAGTAAGATGAGATTTACAAATTGTGGAAATAGTTTTGACAAGATAGCTTTCGAGGGATAAGCTAATCTCTTATGCTAAAGTTGGTTTTAATCTATGGACTTTTATTGAGCTTAAAGAGCGTGAGGAAAACAGGCATTCTTAGTCCATTTATGAAGATCCCTTTACCAATCATCTTCATGGTGAGAACATCCTGAAAAATTACATTATTTGGTGAGAAAATAGCACGGCAATTTAGGGTGTTTGTGATTTTTCCAATTGATAGAAGTTGGAAAGGAAATGTTGGTACATATAAGGCAGTGGAGGGTGGTGTGTGAGGGTAAGTTTACTTCCCCTTTGCCTATTACTAAGACATTTTTTCCATTTGCAACTGAAATATGTGAAGGACTCAAAAAATGTTTAAAATGATGCAAGTTTGTGACTTTGTTTGTCATATGATCTGTGGCGCCTGAATGTATTACCCAACAATCATTTTTAGTATTAGTCAATAGGGCAGTAGTGAAGGCTTTGAGTATACCTGGTGCTTCCTCTTGTGATACCTTCTCATTTCCAGCAAGAAAGCTGGCAAACTGTCTTAACATAGCTGTATGACTGCCTTCATCCTTGCCTTGAGCTTGTGAACCTCCTCCATGTCCCTTACTTTGAAGATGGGCTGCAAATTCATTGATAAGTAACAATGGATTGGCAGTGAATTCTATGGATCCTTGTGAGACAGTAGGAGAGTGAGCATTAACAAGTTGAGCCTTGGGTTGAGAATTGTTACGATGATCTTGGTATCATCTTCCCATCTTTGCTAAATTTAGGCTTGAGTTCAGGATGAAGTTCCTAACACTTGTCTTCCACATGACCAACACCATTGCAATATTTGCATTTTAGGTATGTATTTCTTCCCTTGTACCCCTTTACCTCTGAGTTCTTGTAGTTTGAGGCATATGCACGAGTCCTAGTCAATCTTGATATGTGCTCAGCATTTATCTTTTCTTCCTTGCTTCTTCTCGTTGAATAGTTGCACATACATTGTTGAAGGTGGGCAATTCTTGACTCATCAATATGTGACTCCTTAGGTCCTTGTATTCGGAGTTAAACTCCCTAATAGCTGATAGATTATGCCTTCCTTAGCTCATTTCAGGAGAATGGTAAGGTTTGTGGTATGAGGGAGATAAACATCCAACTCATTCCATATAGCCTTGAAACTCCCAAGGTGTTGAACAAATGCCTTTCCTTCTTGTTGGGCACTAGCAAAGTCCTTCTTAAGTTGAAAAACTTGTGCATAATTGTTTTGATTGCCATACATATCCTGCAAGGCTTTCCAAAGATCAAGTGACGAATTGTAATAGCTGAAAATCTCAGCAACATGTTTCTCCATGGTGTTGAGGAGTAAGGACATGACCAGCTGATCCTTGCAAAGCCATGCACTGTATGTTGACGAAGAGCTATCTGGAGCCACCACGCTTCCATTGACAAACCCTAATTTCCCTCAGCCTCTGAGAGCTAGTGAAATAACTCGAGACCAAGGAAGATAATTAAACTCGTTCAAGATAATTGAACACAGACGTTGATTGGTGTTAACCTCAACGTCTGAGAAATTTGGGGAGAGGCAATGCGAGTTTCTTCATCGTGATTTACTGAACTTTCTTTAGCCTTGGCCCAAAGATGAAAGGAATAACACAACAGCAAGAATGGCAGAGACAGGTTACGAAATAACCTGCTCTGATACCATGTGGATATTTTAGCTTTAAGTTTCAATGTATTTTTCATAGATTGATTGAATGTACAAGGGGGGGGATATATAATGAGGTAGAAGGTTAGAAGCAACCTTACCTTGGCAAATCCTACTAACCCGGTAAACCCTAAAGCTGTCACTCCTTAAATTAAGGGAGTGCAGAAACTAGCTAGCACACAACTATCAACAAGTCATCTAGATGTCAATCTTCCTCAAATTAAGGGATTGGACTTAATAGAGAATCTTATGGAAAGAGGGAACATAAAATATAGCAGCATCAGTCACCTCATATCGTCTAATATCCATATGCAACATCAGTGGGTGACTTATGCAACATCAGTCACCCCATATTGTCTAATACATCTTTATCTTAAAGATGATCAAGCTTCAGCCAGGTCATCTAATTCCTAAGGTTGAAGACTTGAAGTAAAGGCTTATTGCAAGTTCCAATGTTTTAGCAAACAAGCGACCAAAATTGTGTGATATTTTAAGATACTATCTAGGATTGGATAGACATCAGTAAGCTCAAATTCCTAAAGAAGGCACAAATGTTAGTCATCACTGTCCCCATTTCCCATGACAATAGTTAATGTGGTAAATGCTTATGCGCCTAAATGCAATAGGTGACAGAGAGAGATAGTGGATGATTGTCCTTCCCCAACAATGGCCTATTTGCCTAAGTAAAGTCCTTTAGTTAAAAATCAACTTGGCTCACCAAAATGCCTTTTTGCACCAGCCTAAGTCAACTTCTCAGACCGTTACTACTTCTTCCGGTCAGGCTTCCGGTGAACCAAATGAACACATGGTATTGTTCAGGAGATGTAAAACAGAAGTCACTCCAATAGGGCCAAGAACTAATCATTCCGTCGATTGGTTCTGTTAATTTGAGTCACCTTAAAATCACAGGATGTTTGGCTGTGGTTTAAAGTAAGGTTTATCATTTAGCCTATAAAGTTGCCTCTACTGCACATGCATAACCAAAGGTGCTTCTTATATCATCTTCACTTCCTGCCCAATGAGTATCACAGTAACTTATAAGAAGAGTTAATTGTCTTTTAACATACTTAATGCCATGATCCAAAGTGTTTTAAATATATCTCAGAACTCTCTTAGTAGTTTCCCATATGCTTATTTGTTGGATTGTGCATAAATCTTGCAAGAAGGCTTGCTGCAAACATAAGGTCAGGCTTTGTTGCAGTTAAATAGAGTAAGCTTCCAACAAGTTTTCTGTATTCAGTCTCATCAGCAAGTTCACTTCCATCTAGTTTGCACAATTTCTCATTCACTGTTAGTGGAGTTGCTATTAGCTTGCAGTCTTTTAAGCCAAATTTCTCAACATTTAATTATTCTGATGAATAAAAATACTTTGTTAGTTTGCGTCACATGCATTCCAAGGAAATGATATAGTAAACCTAAATATGTCATTTGATAATCCTTCATCATATAATTTTTGAACTCTTCAATTAATTTTAAACAACTACCAGTATATCCCATGTAATTAACATACAAAGAGACTATAATGTTACTTGAGCTTCCATTTGACTTGATATACAATGTGGCTACACTATAATTACTCTGAAATCTAGCCTTGGTGAAGTATGAGTCTCTCTCATCATACTAGGCTCTTGAAGCTTTCTTTAAATCATATAAAGCTTTGTTCATCTTATAAACCTTTTCTTCCTCATTATTTATCATAAAGCCTTGAGGTTGATCAACATATACTTCTTCCTTCAATATCCTAATTAGGAAAGTAAACTTTACACCCAATTGAAGAGGATCTCTAGAGAATACCTATTTGACCTTCTTTGCTAACAATATTGTCCTGCATCAACAATATAGAGCTTAAAAGTTCACTAATTTTTCAGATTTGATATATGTTTTACATATCGCTGAAAAACAGAATCAACTGTTGAAGAAAAATCATCAAGCTCGACTTACTCGGGCTACTGCTATGCCTGAAGCATGCTATAGCACAAACGAATGCCTAAAATGCCAACACAGGCGGTAGGGGTGCCCAAAAGCCACCCTGTCAAGGTCATTAGAGCCAATGCTCATCTACTACATTGCATTGCCAGAATCCATGTTGTATATTTGAAAGAGGTTGACCCCCTTGCTAGGAGCAAGTCGAGCCCAAAAGTGTCCTAACCTAGCTCCTAAGGTCCCGAACTTGAAGAATAAGGGCAAAGCACCTGACACCATGGATGCGGACATATGCTACCCCTGTGGTTCTGTTGACTCTAAAAATTACAAAACCTACGTGGCGCGCAGGCCGAGTAACTAATAAGCTAACTACATCATTCGGTTGAATGCGGGGCGTGCCAACTCGTCGGCCGAGCTTGGCCGAGGAGTAAAATTTGTTGATGTCGCGTTGAGCGCGTCGTTGATTTCTCTATCTTGCGATTGCGACCGAGGAAGGAACACTCTCGATCTCTGGGTTTTACAGCCTGAAAACAAGGCTACTAATTCTGCGGAGTTCACAAATCGTCGGAATCCGATTCGGTCACTATGATTATATTCGTAAGAGTATAAGCACGTCGAATCGAGACCAAACTATATGGGCACAGGTACTCAAACGTGATGTATGTCTTGATGGTAAACGTAGTTCGGCTGTCGGAATGCCGAACCCTGAAACTTACTTGCGAGTATCCAATAATAATATCACTCGGCGTCCAGTACGCCAAGCAATACAATTCGTAACACCTGACTATGCCGAGAAGGCTAGCAAGGTGACCTCTACCAATAAAGGTTCGAAAACCCTTCTCGCCCGAGACTTAGATAGATAACCGGTCGACCTCGACGCAGTGCTGTTTATTCAAACTGAAGGTGCTTCTCGGTCGGCTGATTCTGCGGCAGCAGTGCTGTTTATCCAAACTGAAGATGCTCGCCGGGTGCTTCCACAGTGCTGTTTATCCAAACTGAAAGTGTGTCGGTAGGAAAAGAAAAGGAAAAAATCTCAAGGTGTTTGAGAGGTTTTGCGCAGGGTAATTGTATGCTCATTTGAAGGGCCTTTTCTGTTGCATAATTTCTTGTATTTATAGCACCCCATTCCTTGAGACCAATTCTGATTTGGATTGGGAGTCCATGTCCCATTTCGACTCTAACTCGAACAAACCTACTCCCACTGGGATTCTGAATTTTCCTTCTTTTCGAGGCTTTATTCCTTGCCGGTCGAGAATCCTGGTCGCACCAGGACTTCCTCGACCTTCTCTATTTATCCGGACTACTTAGGATAAGATTTGGCTGACCCTGCCAACTAGCCCGGGATTTATTATTCGGTCCATAGTATTTGTCATTACCTTGAGCCGAGCACATCCTGCTGCTCGGCCCAACAATAATATTTTGGGCCCAAACATTGCCCCCTCGCTTCTGAGGTCGTCGACTGTTAACTTTTGGTCGGGCCTCGGCCTTGAAGAAGCGGAGACGCCTATTGCTTTTTAGACTTTACTTCCCTTGATGACCATTACTTATGCACATTTATGAGACAGGATTGCACTCTCCTCGTTGCCCCCAACGTACAGCCACGTGTCGATTCTTCGCCACTCTTATAAGGCTTTCAATCATGGCCCTCGAAACCGTGCACTAACTGAAGCGTCTTATCCTCATTAATGCATTAAAACTGTCGCCGCACGCAATCGTGCGTCCTGGATTTTCGACCCCTCGATCCTATCATAGCAGGTTCCCAAAATATCCGAAATGATTGGGACCTTTCCCGGTTAAATTCCCCCCCCCCCCAATTTGAACCAGTGCTTTTCGAATTCCAGACGTTTGATCTTCCTTCTGAAAAGTCTATAAATACCCAAACTTCTGTCATTCGCATCTCACGCCTTCAGAAATTCCAAAATCCTAATTTTATCATTCATGTTCATTCAAACAAAAACCTTCCAGTTCTTCCTTCTGCAATATCTTCTTCTTCCAAACCATCTCATTTCTTTTCTACCAATGGCCTCCTTTATTTCGAAACTCTTTGACGAGGTCAACAAGTGCAAAGATTTCATTGATCGGAGCGCCGTCAAGACGCTGCGATTTAAAAATGACATGGCCACCACCCACCAGATTCTGGGTCCTCTTTTCAGAGACGCAGTGCTGTCGTCTATCACTAATTTGCTCAAGGAGCAGTGTTTAATACCCCTGCTGCAACGGTTCGATTGGTCGAAGTGGACTCTGGTGCGGCCTCAGGGAGCCTGGCCCTCGACCACCACGGCCTGGGCCGCCTGGGTTGACCGAATGAGCACATTCTTTGGCAAGGAGTGGAAGGTTCTCGGTATCTACGATGCCATTATTCTGTCGACCATGGAGATTGCCATGGATAAGGAGCTGCTCATGGCGGCCCTGAGTTTATGGTGTTCGGCCACCAACACCATAGTCCTGCCCTTCGGCCCTCTCGGCCCCACAGTCCTCGACATTTCGGCCATCCTTTGGACTTCTCCAACCGGCATTCCCATTGATGCCGCCCTTTCCGGATGCCCTTCTTCTCTCGACCTGAAGGCATTATTCGACGAAAGGGCCGTCGAGACGCTAAGCCAGGGCGATCGGGAGCCCTCAAGGGAAGAAGTTCAGAAGCTCCACAAGAACTTCTTCAACTACAACACTCTCATCCTTCACTTCGCCGGCCGAGGCGAGGAAAGCCTTAGGAAGGGAGAACACGAGGCCTTCCTCTTCTACTGGTACAACAAATTCATCTGTTGTACCAGGTCAAACAAATGCCTGGTCGAGAACATGCCGGTGGCCCAGGCACTGGCTAATGGTCGCTCACTGGCGCTCAGTCCGGCCATACTCGCCAACCTCTACCGTTGCTTGGCCGAGGCGATCATTAGCAAGATTGACCCGTACCAGAACAGACCCCTCTAGGTGTTCCAACTCTGGTTGCAGGTTTACTTCTCCACCCTTCGACCGGAGGTTCCTGCCTTCCTACGATCGGCTGCCCTCGGCCTTCAACTGGCCTCTCGACCGGCGCCACCTCACCGAGCCGACAAGGTCTTCAAACACTTCCTCAGCCTCGACGTCCTTTCGGATGACGAGTTCCTGGTATGCCGGCGCCAAGAATACCCTACCTCGCTCCGGCTTCCTACGGCAGCATGGGCCGAGTCCGAGGATGCAGACATCCATCAATGCTGGGGGTCTTTCGTCCTGGCTCGCGATCTCCCTCTTGGTTGCGACGCCCGCCGAGCCAGCTGGGAGGTCTACCACCCCCATTTTGTCACCCGACAGCTCGGCTACCTTTAAGGCTACCCCGTCCCCCTGCTTGCCTCTCGGTCTCTCCTGAGTCAAGGGCGTCTTTTCGGTTCCTCTGAAAGGGAATGCAAGAAATTCCGGCTCCAGCCAACGGTTCCTGAATCTTTGGGAACCGACACCTTCGAGGACTGGTGGGAGGAGTACACCAGTGACTTCTTCGGCGTCCCGGCCGAAGACCTGGTGAACAAAATCTTCGGCGACCGTCCCAGACCAGCGCCCTCGGCCCAACCTAAGGAGTCGGCCCAAGGTAGTCTTTCCGCTTATTTTTATTTTTATATATAGATATATTTTTATCACTTGTCATTGTTATTAATTACTTTGCTATTTCAGGGGGTCGCGTGTCGAGGAAGGTTGAAGTGGTCGTCGCGGTGGCAAGGGCGAAGAAGTTGGTGCCCACGAAGAGGACCGTCGCCACCGAGCGGACAGTCCCTGCCAAACGCCCCCACCGAGAGGCCGAGCTGGAGGATGATGCCCTTCGCCCTTCTAAACGCGTCAAGAAATTGGCGAAGAAGGGCGACCGAGAGATTCATGTCGTCCCTAGTGACACTATAGGGACGCCTGCTCCTACCGGCTCTCCTTCTGTACCGGCTGCCTCAGCATCTCCAACCCCGATTCCTCCAACCGTCTCCCTTCATGAGACCACGGCCGATCCAATCGTCGCATCAGCTCCAGCTTCGGAGCCGGTCGTGGCTCCTACCGTGGGGAAGTCGACTGCACCTATCGAGGCACCCTCTACTCCAACGGTCATTCTGGAAGAGGTATAATTCTACTTCCACTCTTGTTTCTTTAGGTTTCTAGTCGTAACGCAAAATGTTTTTCTTTTTATTCAGGATGTCAAGAGCGAGAGCGACGAAGTCCCGCTGGAACGCCGTCGTCGACCAGCCAACTCTCCTCCTATCCATCCTCCTCCAGTCGTCAAGGCGACCGCTCGACCGTGTCCTCCTGCGGCGGATCGCGGCAAGAGACCTATGGCCGATCCTAAGGTCACGGCCGAAATGCCAATCCACCCGCAGGATGAAGACCTTCCCATTCCTCCGCAGGAAGTCTCCTCGGCCTTTGTAAGTCTTGTTTCTTTTGCGTTGATTTTCTCATGACACATGTTCTTAAAAGACTATTAAATGTCAGGTGCCCGAACGTTCATTTCACCGACAATTTTATACGCCGACGGGCGTTGTCTATATTTCCTGGCCGCCGTCGTGGCCATCAAATGTAGATGACCTCTATCGGGTGCGTGAATTGTGAAGCGGTCTAAGGCACTGGGCTCGGCTATTAAGTTCCCTGGGTTCGAACAATGACCCAGAAGGCATGGCCGAAGTCTCCTTTCGGCAGGTCTAAAACAATCCCCTTTTTGTCATGCACTATATCACGACGTCTTACTTTCCTTCACAAAGTTTTCCTTCATGTGCAGCCGTCGTGGGAAGTGGAGCTCGACGCTCTTCTTCAGAGCACGACTGGTGAGGCCGGCTCTTCTGCTGCTCCTGCCGAACCAGCGGGAGCCATGCCTGAGGCTGAATCCTTCGTGAAGCTGCACGAAGTCCTGTCTCTCACTGCCTCCCAAGCTCTCCGATCCAAGGGTCTTGACTTCGTTGGGGAGTGTCTTAATGACCTTGCCAGCAGCGGTTACCTAAGTACGGAGAATATCTCCTTCCTCACCGACCTCTTGGAGCGGATTCGGCAACACTTCCACATCTTCGAGCGAGCCCTACAAGCCGAGGATGACTTGATGGCTGCCAAGGTCGCGCAAGAGGCCGGCCGAGCTAAGATGGAGGCAATCAAAGCTAAGAAAGTGAAGCTGACCGAGTTTGATCGCCAGATTTCTGACCTCCAGCGTCAAATTTCTAACCTTCAACAGCAAAGGTCTGCTGCTGCTTCTGAGCTTGAGAAGGACTTCGAGGCCAACAAGGCTCGGCTGACGGCCTTCGCTGCCGGCGTACGGCATATCCAGCAGCTGCAGTTCAATAAAAAGACAAGGCAGGCTGAGATAATTTTGGGCGAAGCGAAGTGGTTGGAGCTAAAAGTTGCCCTTGAGACTTTCCTCCCCTCGACCCCCTAGGAATTTATCATTGTATTTGTTCTCTTATTATCAATACAAAGATTCTTTTGTTATCAATACAATGGTCGTTTTGCTATCAATACAATGGTCTTACTCTTGCATTTCCCATGTAATTGGATAGTATTTTTTTAAAAACTTTCCATTAATCGGCAATTTGTGAACTGAACCTGCCCGATCTCTTAGATGATATGCCCCATTGCCGAGGACTTTGTGAACGATGAATGGCCCTTCCCAATTCAACAACCACTTACCAAATCGGGGGTCTTTAATCCCGACAGGTAACACAATTTGCCAAACCAATTCTCCTTCGTCAAACGTTTTTTTGTCTTACACGCTGGTTATACGCTCGCTCGACAATTTTCTTTTGTGCTATCAAGAAGTTACCCGCGTCGATTCGACTTTCTTCTAAGTCTTCTAATTCTTGTCGCATCGCTTGACCATATTCGACACTGGACAAACTACTCTGCTCAATTACTCGTAATGAGCTTATACTCAACTCGACCGGTAACATAGCATCGTGTCCATAAGTTAACGCGTAAGGAGTTGTTCCAGTGGCCGACCGGGGTGAAGTTCGGTATGCCCATAATGCTTCATTTAACTTCAAATGCCACAGCCCAGGTTTCTCTTTTACCATTTTTTCAAGGATGCCGATCAACACTTTATTGCTTGCATCAGCCTGTCCGTTTGCCTATGGGTAGTACGGTGTAGATTGCTCGAGTCGGATATTCAAACTTACCGCGTATTCCTTAAACCTTTCGGCTGTGAATATAGTGCCATTATCAGTTATGATCGTTTCTGGCACGCCGAATCTGGTCACAATATTCTCCTCTATGAAATTGCACACCTCTTTGGCCGTTAATTCAGCGTATGATCTTACCTCGACCCACTTAGTGAAATAGTCAGTTGCAACAATTATCCACGCGTCTTTCGCCGCCCCCGATGATGGCGTGATTTTGCCAATTACGTCCATTGCCCAACCCCTGAACGGCAATGGTTTAGTAACCGAGTGTAGTAATTCGGCCAGGGCTCTCTGTACGGGTCCATGAATTTGGCATGGTACGCATCTCCATGCATATTCGATGTAATCCTTTAATATATTGGGCCAAAAATAACCGTGTCGTCGGAGCAACCAGCGCATCTTTCGCCCAGACTGGTGTGCCCCACAAATTCCTTCATGTACCTCGGCCATTGCTTGAGCAGCCTCGTGTGGGCCGAGGCACAATAGTAGTAACCCGTCCTTGAGCTTGCGATACAATTCATTTTGATACGACACGTAATTCGTGGCGAGCACCTTCGTTCTCCGGTCGTGTTTCCCATTGGGGTTATCGAGGTACCGTAACATCGTCTTTCTCCAATCATCTGGTTCTACTTCACTGACACATACTTCTACGGGATCTCCTCATTCTAGTAGGGATGGGAGCGACATTACCCTTATGCGTATTACGTGTGCGCACTGGAGAGTTTGTTGATTGATCAAGGCAGGGTACGAGCGTTGACCCGTGGTTGCAATTCCCACAATTCCACCTAGTTTGTCCTCCGTGAGTTGTGCTTCGGAGGCGATCTGGGCCAGTTCGTTGGCATCTGTGTTGTGGATACGTGAAATGTGTTCAAATGTGATCCGTTCGAACGACTCGGCCAGGTAGGTGGCGACCATGTGATAGGGAGCTAAAGTACAACTCATGCAACGAAACATGTCGTTCAGTTGGTTAATCACAAGTTCGGAATCACCGAGGACGAGAACGCGAGAGCCCGCAGATCGTGTAAAACGTGGAAGCCGATAATGAGGGCTTCATATTCGGCCTGATTATTGGTGCAGCTGAAATCTAACTTGAGAGAAAAATACCATCGGCAGTGGTCAGGCGACTGAATTGCGATACCGACACCCGCCGAGGTCGAAGTACTGGAACCATCAAAATGCATAGTCCAATGGTTATCGCGTGTGGTGACGAAACCGATGTCGACGTCGCCTCCTTCCAAACCATAAGGGGAAGGGTGTTGGGCCAAGAAGTCGGCGAGGGCTTGCCCCTTGACTGCCTTTTGGGGTACATACTGAAGGCTGAACTCGGATAAGGCGAGTGTCCATTTCCCGATTCGGCCTTTGACAATGGGCCGAGTAAGCATGTAACGAATTACGTCTATTTGAGCGATGACCTGCGTAACTGATGGAAGCATGTAATGCCGAAGCTCAAATGCGGGAAAAAACAACGCTAAGCAAAGTTTTTCGACAGATGAATAATTGAGCTCTGGTGAATTCAGGTTTCGGCTAAGATAAAAGATAGCTTGTTCGTGTCCTACATTGTTATCTTGCGCGAGGAGATAACCAATGGATTCAGCGGCTGCCGAAATGTATAATTTAAGGGGTTTGTTGCGACAAGGTGGAACAAGCACGGGTAGGGTGGAAAGGGCCACCTTGATTTGCGTAAATGCAGTTTGATGCTCTTCGCGCCATTCAAATTTGTCGGTATCCTTAAGTTTAAGGAGTGTAGAGAATGCCTTCATCTTACCGGCCGATTTGGCGATGAAACGACGGAGGAAATTTATCTGCCCGAGTAATGACTGGAGCTAATTCTTTGTCGTCGGAGGTGGGGCGCTAATGATGGCGCGGGCTTTATTTTCGTCGACTTCGATGCCGCGATGGTGCACCAAAAATCCTAGGAAATTACCAGCCAAAACACCGAAAGCACACTTGGCCGGGTTCATTTTGAGGTTGTTCTTGCATATGCGAAGGAACGCTTGCTGCAGATCGTCCAGGTGCGTTTGACGACGTTTAGATTTTACAACCACATCATCGATATAAACTTCGACGATTATACCGATTAAGTCGTGAAATATCAGATTCATGGCTCGTTGGTATGTGGCGCCGGCATTCTTGAGGCCGAATGGCATGACTACCCATTCGTAAGTACTAAGTGCCCCAGGGCAACGGAAAGCCGTCTTGTGGACGTCAGCTTCGGCGATGAAAATCTGGTTGTAACCCGCATGGCCGTCCATAAAAGATAGCAGTTCATGATTAGCTGCGGCATCAATTAATAAATTTGAGATTGGCATTGTATATTCGTTCTTAGGAGTAGCTAGATTTAGATTACGAAAATCGATGCAAATGCGAAGGGCACCGTTTTTCTTCAACACTGGGACGATATTGGCCAACCATTCGACGTACCAAGCGGTCCTAATAAACCCAACTTTTAGGAGCAGAACTAATTCTTCTTTAATGCCGAGTTGTACGTCGGTCGAAAATCGGCGAGGGGGTTGTCGAAAAGGCCTACACCTATCCTTGATGCGTAGCTCATGCTCTACAAGGTTTCGATCGAGGCCTGGCATTTCATGATAGCTCCACGCGAAGCAATCTTTAAATTCCTGGAGTAATTTACGGAGTTCGACCTTCATGGACGGTGGGAGTAACGCGCTAATAAACAATGTTCGAGGATCATCGACCATGCCTACATTAACTTCTTCTAATGGGTCCTTGACTTGAGGCCGATGGTCTTCGAGTTCGGCCGGCGCAGCCTGAACTTTATCAAAAGATAGAACGGGGCCGTTATCTGCTTCGGCCAAAAATTCGATTAAATTGATGCCAGAATGTGGTTGCTTGGTAATGGCATACCAATGGGCCAGCAGACGTTCCATTGTAGATGAAATCGCGGCCTGACGCCGTTCTTGCGTGGTGTGCTCAATCATCGGCATTGGTGACTAAATCTGCTAAGCCAAGTCTCGCCGAATCCTGTTGGACAGTCTCGGCGCCAACCTCAATCACTTTCTGTACCAAAATTCTCGTTGGCCGCCTATCCTTGTTAAGGCCTTGGAGGGTGATGTAGTCGACATGATCATCGTAATAGCGAGCCTGAATCATGTTGGTTTCAAATGGTTAGTTATGGCTGGGTGGACTACGACCGATTTGCCATCCCAAAAGATGAGGACTTGGTACAGTGATGAAGGAATGCAACTGGTTTGGTGGATCCAGTCGCGGCCAAGTAATGCGTTATAGTCGGTCTTGGAATCAATTATAAAGAATGCCGTCATGTGTTAACGACCGGCAATGCTGACTTCCAACGAGAGCACTCCTTTGGTCTGAGACTTGTCACCAATGAAGCTGCTCATAGTGATCCCTGACGGAATGAGTTCATTATTAGAACGGCGTAAAACCTTCATGACAGATATTGGCATAATGTTGACTGTGGCTCCACAGTCGACAAACACTTTAGAAATAGGAAATCCTTCGATGTGAGCCGTGACGTACAACGGCTTCAGGTGTTGGAGATTAACCGAGGGGGAGCGGGGAAATAGTTCGGCCAAAGCCGCCTTAAGGTTGTCCCTGCTTCAGGTTTCTCTATCGTTGTCGTTTGCGACGAAATCTACTTGGGTTGCTTCCTCAGCAACCACGTCCCCGTCCAAGAAATTCGACTGGTGGGTACTTGGTTAGAATTCAGCTAGTAGGACGTGGACCATACTGATCTCCATATGTTCGAGGACCGAGGGACCCTTTGGATTGTGGTCGTCGTCTTCTGCAGAACTAACCGTAGTAGCAGTTGGCAGAACATCCTCGATCAAACTTTTGAGTGCCTTGGTAAGAACCGGTATCTGAGACGTGTGAACCAAATCGAGTTTGGTTTGGCTATTTTCCTTGACTATGTTGACTGCCGAAGACTTATGTTGGTCATTCATTACACGGGCTCGTTCTTCATAGGCAATACGGGCGTTCCTTGTGTCTAGATATGTATCCAACCGTGCTATCCGTTTTTCCTCGTCGGCCGTGAGGCCGAAGAGCGATACAGCCGAGAATACTTCGAAATGATAGCGCAAATGCTGAAGGTCTTCGAGCGAAAAAGGGTAATTCGGCGGCGTCGATATCTGTGTACGGATCGACCTCAAAACCAAGGACCCGAGCCTCTTGTATATGTTGGAACCTAGCTTTAATTGCTGGGTTGGAAGATTTCTGAATAATTTGCTCGGCATCAGGGCAAGTTAAAGCTAGGTTGAGGGCTTCCTGACACGCTTTGGGTAGTCCGTACAAGTCATTGGCGGAGTATTTCTTATGAAACTCTCGCATGTATTCCAGGGATTCACCGAGGAATGGAGGGTGTAAGTTGCGCCGTATTTTGATAAACGGCTCGCGCGGTGGTAACGGAGAAAGTTTCCTTTCGGCCTCTTGTCTAAAGTGCTTTAGACGAGCTCTCGTTTCCCCAGGCCAGAGAAGGATCTTGATACGTTTCTCAAACTCTTCAATGGTGGTTTCGAAACCGGCAGCTGCTACTTTCTTCCCTTCGGCTAACTCAGTCATGATAGTCGAGGTTGGTCGTTCACTAATGTTCTCCACGGCCTTTTTTAGTTGCCACTGGTTGGCAGGGCTGGCCTGCGCTTCTCGTCGCCGAGCCATGCAATCTATCCGTTGGCGGCGACGTTTTTGAGAATTGTAAGCCAGTCGGAGAATTGTAACTGTACCAGCGTTGATCCGATGTCCTGGGTGGTTTGAAAGTTTTGCGATCGACTGATGAGCTCGAACTGTTGGTATTGCGCGAGTAATAATCCTCATTATAGAAAGGTGCGTCGAAGTCAAGACGCCACCTGACCGAGGCCTAGTTTTTCGGCCGTACTTGTGGGCCGAGTCAATCAAACACTTGACGTCGTGGACCGTTACCAAGTCCATTTGGTGATGTTGTAGGGGCCGTGGGAAGTGTTGAAGATGTCTCATTCCCAGGTTCAACTGGTGTTTTACAATGGTCACATAAAACCTTTGATTCATGAGTTCCGTTGGAACTTGACCTCGTCATAGGCTTATCGGCGGGTGGCACCGATTGTTCCATAGGTGGTGCATTTAAAAATAAATCAAGCTTTAGTCTTGTTCGACCATTCCGTTGATGGATATGCTGCACCGGGACGTATTCGGCCTTCCCTTTGTTTTTAGGAAGATGAGCATCCACCATACCAATTGTTGTTGAAAGGAAGGGATTGACGTCGACCGCCATCTGCTTTTCCGAAAATTTCAACTTTCCTTTCTCGATCCAACTTTGAATTGTGTCCCGGAATACAACACAATTATTGGTTGCATGCTTATTAGAATTATGATACTTACAGTATATCTTTCCCTTTAATTCATCGGCCTTAGGGATAGTATGTCCCGGCCGAAGCTTGATCATTTTTGCTGCCAATAATTGATCGAAAATTGCATCAGCTTTGGTGATATCGAAAGTGTATACTTTCGATGACTTACTCATTTCCTCGACGGCCGAAAGGGTTTTGGTGTCTTTGGAATTTACTTGAGCCAAAGCCTTGCAGACATAGGGTTTGTCTATTATTATCTCGGCCGCATCCACACTAGCATACTGAGTGTCCTCACTTTCGGCCAATGCATAACTAACCGTGGGATTCTTATACAACGTCCCCCGGGATGGTGACTTCGATATCTTTTCTTCTCGGAGCAGATAATCATACTCTTCAACGTGTTGAGCAAGTTCATACATATCTCAAATATTTTCCCCCAGAAACTTTGTTTTGTACTCTACGTCTAATCCGTTGAGGGCGATCCTGACGAATTCCACTTCAGGGAATGGTACTCGGCACCAATTCCTGGCCGACTTAAACCTTGTTAAGTATTCCATTGGAGATTCGTCGGATGCTTGAGCCATCCTGGCCAACGATGATACAAACATCTCCATCCCTGGCCGATAGAATTGTTTGTGGAACTTTTCGACTAACTCTTCCCAACTCTGCACAGAGTTAGGCGGGAGATTAATGTACCAGGCGAAGGCTGAGCCTGTCGGCGAAAAGTTAAACAGTCGTAATTTATAGAAGTCGCTATTGACGTCTCCACACTGCGCTGTGAACCGAGCCACATGTTCTAATGAGGATAAAGACGATTCCCCGGCGAAAAGGCTGAAATCAGGGATCTTAAAACCTCGTGGGTATTCAAACCTTTCTACATAAGCCGAGTATGGATGGATGAATTTTGGAAACTTCGGCCCCTTCTTCAGGGCCGAGTCAATCATTCTCTGGACTTCGGTCATGTTTACGGAAGCGGCTTCTTCTCCTTGGTTTGGTCCCTCGAATCTATTTCCCGGTCCACCTCTTTTTTCTAAGGTGATTGGTTACGGCCGTGCGGACCTTCTCTCGGCTTGTACTGGCACATTCGTCGAAAGCTGCCGAGGTTGGCCGACCTGGCCATCTTCGAAGGCTTTACTAACCAATAGTTCAAGCATTCTGGTTTGTGTATCGTTGTTACTTCGTATTGCTTCTAGCAAATCATTCATCTTTTGACCAATCGACTGCTCGACCTGATGATACCGTTCATCCAGTCGTCTCCTAAGAAATGTCCTAGTTGGTGGATCGGAACCTTCCCCACCATCGTCATCACAATCTTCCACAATCCCTTCCACAAACATTCCAGTCGTTTGATTCGGGACTGCTGGGTTGTGAGGTTGCCCGCCGAGACAGATTTCATTCTCTCGGCGTGTTACACTTGTGGCCTCGGGCGGCGCAACAATGATCGGATTTTTTGTAGGGTGCAAATCCTGCCCAAGGCCTTGCACTGGCAAGTCAGTTGTTGACTTTCCCATGGTTGTTTTCTTCTTTGTAGACCGTGTTTCAACGGTCATGAACTCCGAAGGTTTAGCACAAAGGTCCCACTGGGCGTGCCAAAATGTTTTGTGTATCATTATTACTTCGTATTGCTTCTAGTAAATCATTCATCTTTTGACCAATCGAATGCTCGACCTGACGATATTGTTCATCAAGTCGTCTCCGAAGAAACGACCTAGTTGGTGGATCGGAACCTTCCCCACCATCATCGTCGCAATCTTCCACTATCCCTTCCACAAACATGCCCGTCGTTTGATTCGGGACCGCTGAGTTGTGAGGTTGTCCGCCGAGACAGATTTCATTTTCTCAGCGTGTCGCACTTGTGGCCTCGGGCGGCGCAACAATGATCGGATTTTTTGTAGGGTGCAAATCTTGCCCAAGGCCTTGCACTGGTAAATCAGTTGTTGACTTTCCCATGATTGTTTTCTTCTTTATAGACCGTGTCTCAACGGTCATGAACTTCGAAGGTTTAGCACAAGTGTCCCACTGGGCTTGCCAAAATGTTGACTCTAAAAATTACAAAACCTACGTGGCGCACAAGCCGAGTAACTAATAAGCTAACTACGTCCTTCGGTTGAATGCGGGGCGTGCCAACTCGTCGGCCGAGCTTGGCCAAGGAGTAAAATTTGTTGATGTCGCGTTGAGCGCGTCGTTGACTTCTCTATCTTGCGATTGCGATCGAGGAAGGAACACTCTCGGTCTCTAGGTTCTACAGCCTGAAGACAAGGCTACTAATTTTGCGGAGTTCACAAATCGTCGGAGCCCGATTCGATCACTGTGATTATATTCGTAAGAGTATAAGCACGTTGAATCGAGACTAAACTATATGGGCACAGGTACTCAAACGTGATGTATGTCTTGGTGGTAAACGTAGTTCGGCCGTCGGAATGCCGAACCCTGAAACTTACTTGCGAGTATCCAATCATAAAATCACTCGGCGTCCAGTACGCCGAGCAATGCAATTCGTAACACCTGACTATGCCGAGAAGGCTAGCAAGGTGACCTCTGCCAACAAAGGTTCGAAAACCCTTCTCGGCCGAGACTTAGATAGATAACCGGTCGACCTCGACGCAGTGTTGTTTATCCAAACTGAAGGTGCTTCTTGGTCGGCTGATTCTGCCGCAGCAGTGCTGTTTATCCAAACTGAAGATGCTCGCCGGGTGCTTCCACAGTGCTGTTTATCCAAACTGAAGGTGTGTCGGCAGGAAAAGAAAAGGAAAAAATCTCAAGGTGTTTGAGAGGTTTTGCGCAGGGCAATTGTATGCTGATTTGAAGGGCCTTTTCTGTTGCATAATTTCTTGTATTTATAGCACCCCATTCCTTGAGACCAATTCTGATTTGGATTGTGAGTCCATGTCCCATTTTGACTCTAACTCGAACAAACCTACTCCCATTGGGATTCTGAATTTCCCTTCTTTTCGAGGCTTTATTCCTTGCCGGTCGAGAATCCTGGTCGCACCAGGACTTCCTCGACCTTTTCTATTTATCCGGACTACTTAGGATAGGATTTGGCCGACCCTGCCAACTGGCCCGAGATTTATTATTCAGCCCATAGTATTTGTCATTACCTTGGGCCGAGCACATCCTGCTGCTCGGCCCAACAATAATATTTTGGGCCCAAACAGGTTCAAAGGACCATTGGTCCCATGTTTGCCGTGCTCCCAGAAGGTTGTAACTGAATATCATTCTCGTCGTAAGAAGTTTGAATCAAATTTTGTGCAAGTGGATGAACCAGAGAGTACCAAGATGGAGGTTTCTGACTTTCAAGAGGTTATTACCCCTATGGAAGATTAGAATCTTAGACATGAACTATTTTTAGTTGATTTTAGAACACCTGGGGCTAAATTCCACCTAGTGGCCAAACCCCCCTTGTTTTTTTTGTTTAAGTTTGAACAATTTTTCCTTACGTTTGGATTATTTGTTAGTGGTTTGTTTTTGGATATTAAGTTCTTTAATTACCATCCTTGAATACTTAAATTATTTTGAATGAATATTTGGTTTTAGAACTTTATGCATGTGACTGATTCAAATGAATTTTTATTTCTTGGTATGACAAGTGGAAAAGTTAACTATCTGGCAGATAGTGTAACCACGCACACCATTTTGCATGAATACATCTATTTCACCAACTTTGTACTTAGGAATGCACCTCTGACAACCTTCGTATGCCCATCCAACCTGAACAAATGATACAGTAAGGCAAGTATAATGTTGTCCAATGGTACAATCTAACCATTGAAGATGCACTTTATTCTCCAGATTCAGGAATAACGTTGTTGAGTTTCAAGGGCATTAGAGATAATAATTAGCACGCTAAAACCTATGTCGAAAATGGAGTTGAATTTCTGTGGATCACTTTCTACGAATATGGCCAGATGTGTATTCTAGAAAAGATGGAGCGTATGCTGAGTGGTCTGTATAGTGCAACCATATGCCTTATAGAGAGCCACTATGTGGCCGGCCCTACCTCAAGGACTATGCATGAAATTACACTTTGGCATGAATCGTTTGGGACACCTTGACAAACAACAATACGCCGTATCCTCAAATCTTCACATGGGCATCCACTAACCCAAAGTTTAGGTTCATTTCAAGGAAGCACATGTCAAACCTGCTATATGGGAAAACTTATTATTAAGTCTTCTTATGACCAGATTCGTTCGAATCCTCCTATTTTTCTACAAAGGATTCACGGGGACATTTGGACACCGATTCACCCCCTGCGGACCATTTAGATATTTTATGGTTTTGGTTGACGATTCCACACATTGGTCACACGTGTGCTTGTTGTCCATAAGGAAAGTTGCATTCTTTAAATTGTTGACTTAGGTTATTAAGCTCAGGGCTTAGTACCTTGATTATCTGATCAAATTTATTCGATTGGATAATGCTAGAGAATTCACATCTAAAACTTTTGATGACTATTGCATGTCATTTGGGATTGAATTTGAGCATGTAGTAGCCTATATTCACACCTAGAATGGCCTAGCAGAGGCATTCATTAAGTGTATACAAATGATTGCTCGATCGTACCAAGCTCCCGATCGCTGCTTGGGGCCATGCAATATTGCACGTAGCCATGTTGGTCCACCTGAAGCCTATTACGACATAACCATATATCACTTTTCAATTTGTTACTAGATATGAACCTGACATATCAGATATGCGCGTTTTTGGTTGTGCGGTCTATGTGCCGATTTCGCCGCCTTTACGTACAAAAATGAGGCCTCATCGAATGATGGGAATCTATGTTAAATATGATTCTCCTTCAATAATTAGTTACTTAGAACCTTTGGTAGGTGATCTTTTTACCTCTGGTTTCGCTGATTGTCATTTCTATGAGACAGTTTTATTCAATTGTTTATTACTTAGAACCTTTGGCAGGCGATCTTTCTACCGCTCGTTTCAGGGATTGTCACTTCTATGAGACAGTCTTCTCATCGTTAGGGGAAGATAAGAACGACTTGAATTATCATGGCTGACTCTCACTTTGTCTCATTTAGATCCCCTCATCTCTTAATTCGAAACTGAAGTGCAAATATTAAATCTTTAAAGCGTAGCTTAGAGCTGCCAAATGCCTTCATAGATATAGTGCAAGTAACAAGATCACATATTCCAGCTGCAAATATGCATGTAAAGATGGATGTACCAAATGTATGACGAACTTCCCTCTTGGAGACCCGGGATGCCACTTCGGCCGATCTATGTACGTTAGCATCTAGCCAATCCTCTACCCCTACAAAAAGTTGGAAACCACTTGGTTCAAAGAATTCACAGCCCCGACACTACACAGGCCATTGAGCCTACCGTGAATTCAACTGTTGCCTACTCATTCTATCCAACTCATTAGGAAATTCTAGATTATGGAAGCATCCTTGAAGGGACAAATTCCCCTTCCAAGAATCGATAGATTTCTGTCCATTATGCTAGCTTGGATAATGTTTGGTGTAGAAATAAGATGATTACTGATGATGCATTAGCATATGCAGTAGCTATTGAGATCATGTTGAGTGATAACATTGAACCTTGTTTTGTTAATGAATGTCGATAAGCAATCCAAGTCGAACTCAATTCATTTGTGAAACATAAGGTGTTTGGACCTGTAGCTCTTACTCCTCCACATGTGAAGCTTGTTGGCTACAAGTGGGTTTTCGTTTGGAAGCATAATGAGAAGAACGAAATTATACATTACAAAGCTTGTCTTGTTGACCAAGGTTTCTCACAATGCCCCGAGATTGACTATGACGAAACTTATTCACCCGTTATAGATGTGATTACTTTTCGCTACCTTATCAGTTTGGTAGTTTCTGAAAAAAACTAAGTATGCAGCTGATGGACATAGTAACTGCGTATCTCTATGGGGAACTTGATACAAAACTTTATATGAAAGTTCTTGAAGGACTTACATTGACTGGATCAAATATTTTCAAACCTCGAAACACGCTCTCAATTCGGCTAAAGTGTTCACTCTACAATTTGAAGCAATTCGGAAAAATCTGGTATAACTGTCTGAGTGTGTATTTGACTAGTCAAGGACATGTGAACAACAATTTATGCCCTTGCATGTTCATTAAGAAGTCACATTCCGATTTTGCGAATTGTTGCAGTTTATGTCGACAACATGTACCTCATCGGAACTCTTGAAGAGCTCGAGAGAGCTGCCGCACACCTAAAGTCTGAATATGAGATGAAAGATCAAGGAAAGACTTGATAATGTCTCGGTCTTGAGATATAACACCATTCGGATGAAATCTTAGTACATCAATCGAACTACACCCAGAAGGTGTTGCACCACATTAATAATGATAAAGTGAAGCCTTCATGTACTCCTATAGTCGTTCGATTACTAGATGCAAAACGTGATGTCTTCCATCCAAAGGAGGATGATGAAGAGATTTTGGACTTGGCTCAATGCACTATACTCGACATCTCATTCGCTGTTAATCTTTTGGCAAGATACAGTAATGCACAGACACACAAACATTAGACTGGTGTTAATGACATCTTCGTTACCTTAAGGGTACTATGAATTTGGGTATGTTCTATCCTTACGAATCCTCGAGTGATGCGGTACCCCCTTATCTCGAGTCGATTCCCACCTTGTTAGTTATGCCGATGCATGATACTTATATGATCCACACAAGGCGCTCTCTCAAACGGGTTATGTCTTTACTGTTGGAGGCACCGTAATCCCTTGGAGGTCAACTAAACAGACCTTAGTTGCCATTTTGTCTAACCATGCTGAAATTCTCACCTTACATGAAACAACTCGAGAATGCTTCTGGCTGAGAGCAGTTATGGCCCATATTCGAAGCTCCTGCAATCTTTACCCCATTGTTGATGTCCTGACAACGATCTATGAAGATAACGCAACATGCATCGAACAACACAAGAAAGGTTACATCAAAGGTGACAACACCATGCACATTGCGCGGAAGTTGTTCTTCTCACATCAACAACAAGAGCATCAGATGATTGAAGTCACGCAAATATGTTCACAAGACAATTTGGCCTACCTCTTCACAAAATCACTACCGAATGCAACATTTCAGAAGCTTGTTCAAGGATTATGTGTGCATAAACTTTCTAAGTTGTAACATTATTAGTTCTCTTTGGAATTATGTCAAACTCAGGGGGAGTATCCTGAAGTATACTTACTTGATCTTAATGTACTCTTTTACCCTACGATTAGTAGCATTTTTCCCTTTGGGATTTTGCTACCTAACGAGGTTTTGACGAGACACCCACCTTGGGTTGATCATATCCCTGATGACGTCCCATAGACATTTCATTTGACTTTGCATTTTCTTATGCATTTTTCCTTAGATTATGGGTTTTGTCCGTACTAGGGTTTTACCATAGCCATTGGATTTTTTTATTTTTTATTTTTATTTTTTTTATTTTTTTTATTTTTTGTTTTTATTTTTTTTGTTTTTGTTTTTGTTTTTTTTTCTTTTTTTTTGAGACTTAGTTCTATATGCAAGTTCCTACTTTACTTTGAGACTAGCATGTTCCCAGAATCAATGCCGACGAGTCAACTTCCTCAACTCTACATCATGTCGAATCTACTTGAGTATTTACACACTCAAGGGAAAGTGTTATAAACATTGTATGTAAGTGTGATTGTGTAAATCCTAGATTAGATTTGATACTAGTTATTCTTCCCTATTAGGACTTGTATTCCTTGGAGGAGAAGGATTTTTCCCTCCCTTATTACTATAAATAAAGGGACTACATAGGGGAAATAACATATTCTCTACACAACCTTACAAACACATCTCTACCTTCTCTTTCTCTGCCATGCGCCCCTTCTCTCCCCTGTCAGATAAAATAAGCCACAACATAAACAAGTTTTTGAATCTTAAAGAAAATTGTTTTCAAGAAATGTTCTTAAAAAATGTTTTGAGGAATGATGAATTTTTTTGAATAAGATATGAAATAGGCCCTAATGTATTTACCGTACCTTAAAATTACTGTCTCCTTAATCACCTTACTTACCTGGGGAGGTTAAATAAAAAAGTGATTAATCAATCACTCAAGTCATCGAACTTTAATTTTTCCCGTTTAATTCCAAAAATCTCATTCTACACTCCTCACAAGTGTATTTTTCTTTTCAAATATGGAAAATTTGGAGTGTAGAATGAGATTTTTGGAGTGCCAATAACAATTCCCTTTCTTAATTATGAAACCTTTGTTTTGTCATTAACTTTAGAGCAGAGATTGTTCCAAGGATCCTCAATACAAATATAATACTTGGATTCACCGGGAGCTGAATTCTATACTGTATTTATCTTGCTATGTACTCTCTCTTGTTTTCTTCGCCAGTACAATGTAAAACCTCAGCGATAATATTATATGGTTTATGACAATTGACATCTATCTAGATATTGGTTTCTAACGCAATGACAAGATTAATTTGTGGTACTTAACATTGGTTGATTTTTAATTTTAAATACCAAAATGAGAAATTTGATCAATTTCAAGAATTATTTATGACAAAACGCTTTACATATACAAACACAAAATAAAAGGACAAATTATGCCGGCCGGGTTAAGGGAATCTATGCATCAGGTAATAGACTACATCCTCTGCTATAAAGAGAGATATAATGCGTGCAATTTAGTCAACAAGCTACTTCCAAACTTTCTTTCCTTATGGAGCTTCAATGGCCTTTCTTCCAAGTCCTGTTTACCTTTCTTCTCGTTGTGATCACAGTACTGAAAATAGCGAAGAGAAGCAAAACCAAAGAGTCGGCTGTGAATCTGCCTCCAGGGCCATGGAAGCTTCCCTTTATAGGAAACATTCACCAGCTTGTTGGGTCTCAGCCACATCATGGGCTACGAAACTTAGCCAAGAAATATGGACCCATTATGCATCTACAACTTGGAGAAGTTTCCACCGTTGTTGTTTCTTCGGCAGAGTATGCCAAAGAGGTGATGAAAACCCATGACGTTGTGTTTTCATCAAGGCCCTATCTCCTTGCTTCAAGGATCATGTCTTACGAGTCCACAAACATTGCCTTTGCACCATGTGGTGATTACTGGAGACAACTACGAAAAATTTGCACATTAGAGCTTTTAAGCACTAAACGTGTGCAAGGCTTCAGGCCTCTTAGGGAAGAAGAGGTGGGGAATCTCATTACATGGATTGGTTCAAACGCAGGATTACCGATCAACCTCACTGAGAAAATTTACTCATCTACGTATACCTTCACGTCGCGAGCAGCCTTTGGCAAAAAAAGCGAAGATCACGAAAAGTTCATAGATGCTGTGAAGGAGTCTATAACGGTGGCAGCAGGCTTTGATCTTGCAGATGTTTTTCCTTCTGCCAAGCTGCTTAATCTGACAGGTGGAATTAGGCCTACACTCGAGCGGCTGAAAAAAGTAACTGACAGAATAATGGAAAATATCATCAATGAACATAAAAAGAAAAGGTCAACAACAAAAAGTGGAGAAGATGAAGCAGGGGAAGACCTGGTCGACGTTCTCTTAAAATTTCACGAGCATGGAAATGGCCTTGAGTTTTCCTTAACTACTGACAACATCAAAGCAGTAATATTGGTATGTGTTTGCACTTTCTTTTGATATCACTTTAATAATTCATACTAGTTGTTAATTATATTTAATCTAAACACCAATTTTCATTCTTGTTCTAAATATACAAAATAAATGATTAGAGATGCATCTTTTAAGCACTTGTGCCACTGTCTAAGGCTGAATCCACCTACATGTATGTTTTTCTTCCCAACCGGCTGTCACCTGCAGCCACTGTTTTTAATACAAAGAATACTATCGATGCAGATTACCTTTTCGGCTGGTTTGGAATTCCATAATTCATTCTAAATGTGCTTATTGTTTTTCTTACATATCAATTGACACTCTTCATGAAATTAACACTATTAAAAATTGAACTTAATACAAAAGTTTTTCTAAGAACATAGTTATTTTCTACGACTAGAACTGTTTGCAATTTTAGAGAAAAACCTAGTTTAATCATTAACAAATTTATAATTTTTGTGCAGGACATCTTCGGAGCTGGGAGTGAGACATCAGCTACAACCGTAGATTGGGCCATGTCAGAAATGATAAAAAATCCTAGAATATTGAAAATGACACAGGATGAGGTGAGAGAAGTGTATAACAGAAATGGGAAGGTAGACGAAACAGGCATTAGAGAGATGAAATATTTAAGCTTGGTGATCAAAGAGACACTCAGGCTACACCCTCCTGCTCCCCTCTTGCTTCCAAGAGAATCTAGTGAGAGTTGTAAGATTAATGGATATGATATACCTGTCAAAACCAAGGTGATTGTGAATGGATGGGCAATTGGAAGAGATCCCAATTACTGGACTGAACCAGAGAGCTTCTATCCAGAGAGGTTCCTTGATAGCTCCATTGACTACAAGGGAACAAACTTTGAGTATATCCCATTTGGCGCTGGAAGGAGGATATGCCCAGGAATTTCATATGGTCTGGCCAACGTTGAGCTCCCACTTGCCCTTTTGTTGTACCATTTTGATTGGAAACTCCCTAATGGGATGTCACATGAAGACCTGGACATGACTGAGCTTTTCGGTGTTACAGTTCGAAGAAAAGAAGATCTGCTCTTGATCCCCATTCCTTATCATCCTCCATCTAGTAAGAACTGCCAGTAGAACAAATATAAATGAGCCCCTGGCTCATTAATATAGAAGTATTTTGTGTTTTTATATTATCCTATGTTATAAGCATTGCAACGCCACATTGTCAAAAACCAAATAATTTGCTAAGTTGGACCGAATGAGAACAGTACCAATGTACTTACGGTACCAATGTATTTATACTTTTTTAAGGGAAACTGAAGAAAGCACAAACAAGGAAAACTGCATATATACTTTTTTACCGGAAATAAATAAACAGTTGAAACATATGACAATTGGGTATTTGCTGAATCAGTAATGGATACCCTAACCACCAGGGGAATCTTGGAGCCTAGTGCAACCCAACTCTACAGAATGTCCATCAGCCGCAAATCTATGACCCCCAAACAAATTTTGGCCAAATGAAATTACTTCTGTCCTCTCCGATATAGAAAAACACCAGAAGCGAGATTAGATCGTCAAAAGTATATTCAATAAGAAACAACCATCAAACAAGAGCACATTCAGCAGACAGGACGAGGGTGACTTGTCCATATTGTGTGTATGCTTTCGTTTTAAGTTTTAACTAAGGCCAATTCCTTTGTTTCGTTTCCTTCCCAGACCAAGTAAAACATCATTACATCATGTCTCTTGATGGCATGGGAAACAAAATTCTTATTCCTCATGTGGTTTCTGGAAAAACAAACAGAAAACCTAAAGCTTATATTTTGAAGATTGAAAGATTTCTCCAAATATTCATTTCAATTAAAGTGATTGCTCCAAAAAAAAACTAAGTACCTTGGACTGCAGGTTGCTTGATTCTCTATGCTTGTTCCCTTCTTTCTGTTGGACTTATTAAACACTGCCGAGATGCCTGCAATTTTGTTATATTTTGGTTTTGGTTGAGTACTTGTTAGGAAAGTATGACAAGAAACATGATATCAAGCACCACATTATTGCTGATGATATGTAATGAATAATGAAAAAACAAGAACAAGACGTAATAAAGGGCCTTAAATCAACGCTTCCAAGTCATCCTATGAAACAAAACGTAACCAAAAAAAAAAAAAAAAACAGTACTAACCAGTAGCCACTCGTAGTGGTAAATAGTGGTATATATAGATGTAAAATACATACAATTTCACCAGTAAACCATAAAATAGGGAAGATAGGAAAAACCAACACAACTAGAAAAAAAAACTATTTGCGCGATAAAACTTTAGGTAGTGAAGCAGTTTTCATCGCAAAATGTCCTTTGTGCGACAAATTAAGGGTATCATCGCGGAAAAATGTCAAGGCCATGACAATAATTGAAAACATTAGGTGACAAAGATTTTCGTTGCGCAAGAAGGCTTTGCACAACAATTAGATAATTCTTTGCGCAATCTC
Organism: Pyrus communis; assembly: GCF_041283825.1. NCBI lineage: Eukaryota > Viridiplantae > Streptophyta > Magnoliopsida > Rosales > Rosaceae > Pyrus > Pyrus communis. The sequence continues at coordinate 22,641,628 of NC_142575.1, forward strand.
TGGAGAAAAACGCGGTTAGATGAAGATTTGGTGCCATTATAGTGCGGGGCAAACATTTTTTGCATGAGGGAGAGCTTTGTTGTGTCAAACCTACGTGACGAACATGAGTCTTTCATCGTGTAAAGTTCTTTGAAATGGTAGGTGTGGTTGGTGAGACATTTAAGGTGGATTAATTATTTGCGCAACGAGTGCTTTGTCAAGCAAAGGGTTCATAGGTTCTATAAAATTACATATCCGCTCTCCCTTTTCCTCATTCTCTTCCTCATCCTTTTTCCCAAATCCCTCACCCCCTCGTTTTCTTCTCTCCCAAACCCCTCATATCCTAATTCTCATTTCCCTTTTCTATGACTTTTTCTGTCGACAATCTTCGTTTTTCATGGTAAATCTTTATTATACAAATAAAGAACAATTTTGTTTCAATAATTAATTTTAATTTATAAATTGTGTCTCATAAGTTGTGAGTCTTGGAATATATGAAAATCATAATGTTGTAGATGTCTAATTCTACTACTACCCAAACTAAACAGGGATATGAGGGAGAAGGATCTCGGACAAGTAATACCAAATTTTGCATGAATTTTATGGTTTTTTTTGTTGTTGAAAAAAAATTATTAGATTATTATAATAAAAGTGACAAACTACTCAGTTTGATTTTGAAAACTTTGTTTTTTCCATAGAGAAACACAAAAGAGGGTGTATGGCTGAGCCAGAAGGATTGACGGGCCAAGGCGAATCTACAGCTTAAGGAATATGACAAGGAGATGCACGCCATGCTTGTGCACGGCATAGTGGCATTATTGAGGAACAAATGTCCTACAGAGTGGGCGTCTTGGAAAAAAGTGTCAGAGGATATGAATAAGTCTTCGTTGGACAAGTTATCAGTAAGTGCCAATTAGTAATTTAATAATTATTTTTGATATACAATATATAATTTTTAATATTTTAATATTTTTGTATAACAGGTTAATTTTATTCTTGATGAAACCGACCCTAACTTGATGAATTTCATCGATGACATATTCAAGAGGCATTACCGGGAGTGGAAGGATGACGCCGATTGAAATGCACAAGCTATAGAAATCCTATGTGGACTAAACTAGTTATGATAAAGGTGAAAATATATGTTGCTTAAACAAATTAACTAAGAGTTTGTGTACGTGTAATACTAGCTCCCCTATAACTCAGGAATATGATTCCAATTGCTGTTGAAAAGCACGTTCCACAACCACTAAACCACGATTGGCACTTAGAGCAATGGATGAATAACCAACCCTCCACGATAGATGGATGTTGGCAACCATTGCTTCTATATATACAAGGGTTCCCTACTCCCAAAGAACACATTCTGAATACAAGGGTTCTATCACCATAAGAATATAAGGTCTTCAAGTGAGTAGAAGAAGGTGCTTAAGTTACATCCATGGCTTCTTCATGTTCGACTCTAACTAAATACAAATATGCATGTGATTAGAGGTTTTGTTTATACTAATATTCCAACATTTGGTATCAAAGACAAATTAATAGGTTCTAAGCCTTGGTCTATAATATGGAAAATCTAATTCTTTGTATCTGGAATTCTTAAAACTCATTTACATTTGTTTATCATATTTTTGTTATTTCATGGAATAAATTTTGGAGTTTATGCGTTGTATATGAACTAATCATGGCTTTCAATGAAAGATGAAGGTTTACTTAAAAAGCATTGTGATTCAAAAACCTATGAAATGTTCACATTCTTTTCCAAAGAGGAGACTATATAAATTGTTAAGTGTTTTTAATTAGTGTATGGCATCATTTTGATTAGGCCATATTCTTGTCCAAAGACTTGACATAATTGCATGATAAGATCCGTTAGTGATGGCTATACAATAAAGGTCAATGGCAGTTTTCATCTCTTGCCCAAAGGTGTGATGAAAAACATGCGTTCACATATTTAACCCTAATTTTGTTTTAATGGCTTCCTCAATGAACACTTTTGCAATGAACCTGTCCTCTTTTGAGCCACTAAGTGGGGGAAACTTCAAGAGGTGGAAGCAAGACATTGAAATTGTCTTAGGGCTGATGGACCTTGACTTGGCCTTGTGTGAAGAGGAACTTGCAGCTGTGACTGAGGATTCAACTGCGGATCAAAGACTGAAAACTAAAAAATGGGAGAAAGCTAACCGAATGTCACTTATGGTTATGAAATGAACCATGAGTGATACTGTGAGAGGTGGCATTGCAACATGTGATAAGGCTAAAGATTTCTTGGAGGCAGTTGGGGCAAAGTATAGAGAGTCTGAAAAAGCTGAAATGGGACCTGATGACAACCCTGACATTACTCAAGCTCGATGAGAATAAGAGTGTTAAGGAACACATCCTGAAATCGGTGGAGACTACTGCAGCCAAACTCAAAGACTTGGAGGTCCCTGTGGATGATGCATTTATCGTGTATATGGTGCTCAACTCTCTACCTTCAAAGTTTGATCAATCAAAGGTTTCTTACAACACTCAGAAGGAAAAGTGGACTCTCGATGAACGAATCTCTATATGTGTATAAGAAGAAGCAAGAATCAAAAGGAATAAGATTTATGGCACTGTGAACTTGGTGTATGGAGATAAGGGTAAAAGGGCTACATATCAATTTGGTAAATTCTCCAAACCTAATCTTTTCTCTAAGACTGCCATAGTTGCATCCTCCTCCAAAGGACCTGAGTCAAATAAGGATTATATGGACAATATCAAATGCTACTTTTGCAAAAAACTTGGACAAATGAAGAGAGATTGTGAGAAAAGAAAGAATTGGAAAATTAAGAATGGTATCAATTTTGTCAATATTTTTGTTTGTTTTGAAACTAATCTTGTAGAAATCTTTCCAAATTCTTGGTGGTTTGACACTGGTTGCTTGGTTCACATCACCAATTCCTTTCTAGGGTTTACAAGAAGAACTACAACAACAAAAAATGAAGTTTTTCAAGTCTTTGTTGGCAATGGGAATAAAGTGGCAGTGAAAGCAATAGGCAATCTAAGGTTGAGGCTGTCTAGTGGTTTTATTTTGAATTTGTGTGATGTACTTATGTACCTTTTTTAAGGAGTTTAATTTCAGTTTCTTAGCTTGTTAAATTTGGCTTTGCTTTTGCTGGTGACAAATGTTAAGATTTTCTTTAAAAATAATCCACGTAATATAATTAGAATTTTTGTTTTGGTCAATGACCTTTGGCAATTGCTATGTACAATTTTTAATGATCGTGGATTGCTTAAATATTGATTCGACATTGCTAGCAAAGAGATTGATTTCAAATGAAACTTCTTCCATGCTTTGGCAGAGAAGATTAGGTCATATTTGTAGGGCAACAATGGAGCGTTTAATTAAAGATGAAATTTTTCCACCTTTGGACTTCAGTGACCTAACAGATTGTATTGATTTTTATAAAGGAAAATTAACAATTTCAAAGACGAAGAGTTCAATAAGTCAAAAACTTTTGGAAATAATCCATTTAGATGTCTGTGGACCCTTTCCCACGAGGACACTCTGTGGAAAAGTTTATTTTGTGACCTTCATAGACGATTTCTCACATTTCACTTATATCTATTTAATCTCGAAAAAATCTTCAGTTGTTGATTTTTCAAAAAAAATTAAAACAGAGGTTGAAAATCAATAAAATATTGAGGTCGGATAGGAGAGGAGAATATTATGGTAAGTATACTAAGTTAGGTCAGGCTAAAGGTCATTTGGCTTTGTACTTGGAACAATGTAGACTGCAGGGACAATACACTACTCCAGGCACCCCTCAACAAAATGGAGTGGCGGAAAGAAGGAATATGACTCTTATTGAAATGGTAAGGAGCATGATGTGTCATTCGAAACTGCCTCAATTTTTGTGGGGAGAAGCGCTGAAAATGGAGAATTACATTCTCAATAGAGTTCCTAGTAAGGCAATATGCAAGACTCCTTACAAATTATGAAGTGGTCGAGAGCCAAGCCTAAACCATTTACATATGTGGGGATTCTGTGCAGAGGCAAAGATTTGCAACCCAAATGAGAAGAAGTTAGACTCAAAGACTATCTATTGTAATTTTATAGGATTTCCTGATAAATCCAAAGGTTGCAGGTTTCACTCTCCTAGTCTTCCCAACAGGATATTCGAGACAAGTGTGGCCAAATTCATTGAAAGTGGTGAAGACTTCCAAGATTATCAAAGTGAAGAGATGAGCTTTGATTTTGATGAGACAAGGGTTGTGTTCCCTGATATTAATTTGGACCTGATTGTTAATAATGATACCATGACCATAGGAATTGCACAAGATCACCATGAGGGTTTTAAATGAAGTTCAACCACAGATAAAATTCAAGATTCAACAATTCAATCATCCAAGAGATCAAACTGAGACACAAAATGTAGCCGAGCCTTCGTCATCAACAAGAAATCAGTTGCTTAAACAGCAAGTCACTCTTGAGAGAAGAGTGCAACCACCGAGAACTAGGAGGTCAGTAATCCCCGATGATTACCTAGTTTATCTCCAAGAAATTGAAGTCACTGAAGGTATTTCAGAAGATCCAATCACGTTCGAACAAGCAATGAAGTCTGAGCAGTCTAATCTTTGGCATAATAAAGCAATGGTAGATGAATTAAAGTTTATGCAAATCAACAATGTGTGGACTTTAGTTCATGCACTTGAAAATGTCAAAGCTATAGGGTGCAAATGGGTGCCGAAAACCAAGAAAGATTCAGTTGGCAAGATTGAGAGATACAAGGCAAGATTGGTGGCTAAGGGTTTCACTCAAACTGAAGGAATTGATTAACAAAAGATAGTCTTCATATTATTCTAGATTTGGTGGCACATTTTACATGTGTGTGCTAATTATTTAATGTTGGAAATTTTATAGATTTCTTGTAGTTCTATATTGCATGAAATCTGATCCCTTCTCTTTAAAAACATGTCCAATGACTCATACCTCACCCACCAATCAGTCACTCTCCTATTTTCCCTCACCTAACCAGACAGCTTCCTTCACTTTTCCACCAATTAGAAAAAATCTGTCTCCATCTCTCTCTCATCTTCTCCATCTCTCTCCCTCACCCGTAACTCTCTCCTCTCTGCAACACCAAGGATCACCATCAAACTTCATAGATCAAGTCTAAAATTACCACCATCGAGATCCTCTCGTCCTCACGAACCCATCCGTACGAACTGATCACGAAATGAACGAGTTTTGAGTGTCCAAGTCGGAGCAACTCGGAGCTCCGACTTGGGTGTGGATCCTCCGACATTTTCCTAAGCGAGTTACAAGGTTTTGGGAGCTTTGGAAGCACCTACGCAACTCCACGTGGCCACTAACCTAGGGTTGAAGTGGAGCTAACGTGAAAACACACGGTTTTGAGACGACGAGTTTGCATCTGGGCTATCGAGTCTATTTTGATCCATTTTCATCCACCCTTTGGACTTTTAAGAGGTAAAATCTTGTTCTCCTCTTCCCTAGCTTCATTTCTATATAAAGTTTGTCAAAAATGGTTGAAAAATGAAGAAGATATAAAGATTTGAAATTTTTCTAGAAATTGGTGAAAATTTCCTAGTTTTCAATGAACCAGAATGTGGTGCCGAACTACAGAGGTCAACTGGAGAAGAAGGAGAATATTCCCTTAAAGTTAACAGAATATTCTGACGCCGTTAGGTAACACCATTAGATTTAACGGTATATTCCCTAAGGTTCTGTTAGTTTGTCAGGCGTGTGGTTAGCGCGTGACGGCGCGTCTGGCCTTTGGTTGGTGTGTGGTTGACTCATACTGGTCCGTGACGTCGAGTAGAATGTTTTTGTACATTTAAACCCTCCGTTTAAGCAAACTATGGGGGATTTTCCTAGCTTTTTAGTATATCTCCTATTTAATTAATTAGTTTAGTTATTTCGCATATAGGTAAGAATTACCCCAAGGACGTACAAGGACAAACAAGGCTAGGAGGCTATGATCCGACCATGTATTAATGAGTGGGCATTTGTTTATATATACAAAGTTTTATAATTTCCACATGTGCCTTTAGATTGATTTTTACGCCTATCATGGCATGATTTATTTTATTTTAAAATGGCACTATTGTTGTTGTGATTTACATATTATCATGGCATGTTTATACACTTTATATTTGCTCATCATGCATGCTTGCACTAGTGTAGTACTCGCCCCAGCCAGGGCCAGGCTTCATGTGTATGTTCACATCACACTGCACGCTCAACTTGGATCCGTTGTAGGTGCCAATCTTGTCGTACAAGTTACATTAGGCAACTCTGACTCGTATGTGATGTGCCTAGCGCCAGTCTTCACATGATTGTAGTTCTATAGCGTATATTATGATTATACCCAATCCAGTTCATGTCAGATTCCCTCTGCATGAACTTGTGTTTTAGCATAGATTGATGAGCACCTGATTTTATTATGCTATTGATGAGCACCTGATTTTATTATGCTGCTATTGAGGTATTGTGATTTGGCATACTTCTGCATTTATTGTTGATTTACATTTATGGAAGATATATAGAAAAGAAAGGGAAGGTGTTGGCCGGCAAAAACAAAAAAAAAAAAAAAAAAAAAAAAAATATATATATATATATATATATATATAAAAGTTTCAGGAATGGTGCACGGCACCATATGACGGGTTCTGGGTGGGATTAAGCTGCAACACAAAGGCACATGTTAAAAAGTGGCCCATTAACACGTTTAACATGAGTTCCTATGTGCCAACTCAAACGTGGAGCTCACATTTTTCTAAAGAGGAATGATATCCTATGCAAATTCAAGCAACCACCAAGGAACCCAGCCGTGCCATCTTGAAACCACTCACAATTGCATGCTACTATTAGCAAGTCAAGAAGAAAAATAGAAAAGGGGTGGTGGCGACAGAAGAATTGAAAAGTATAAAGTAGGGGAATGATGGTTCATCAGGCACTAAAAAATAAATAATAAATAAATAAAAAGGGAAGTAACACATCTTAGTGAAATATATGCTCTATGGTATTTAGCACAATACACCGAATGAAATGAAGCATATCTATTGATATCTCCGAGAAATTACAAATACACCAAAAAAAAAAAAAAAGGAAAAAGAGGAAAGAAAGGGAAGCCTTCACAAAAGTTGCTCACATGCCGTCACAGTACTAACAAGTTCGTTTAAGCAACATCTATGCATGTAATTAACAAGTATAGGCGGAATCATGCTTGTATGCACTTAAAAACAAAACTTAACCCATGAAATTCAAAGCCTAGTAGTTATGGTGAACCAAGACTCAACTCAAGATCTAAGAGAAAGAGTTGAGATTTCTTTATACCTTTGAAGCACCTATTTGCTTAGCAAAGGTTAATCACCCATGTGAGGGCCTTCTTCCGTTGCCACCTTACTCCTTGGCTCTAAGGATGTGGACGGAGGAACTTTGCTTCTTGGTTCCATATCTTCTTGGATATGGATGGAAGATTTGGTTTCTCCAAAAGTCCCCAAAGTTGGAGACCTATAAGTTCCGACACCAAGGATGGTTGAGGAAAAAGATGAGTGGCCATGGAAGAGTTAGATGCTAATAAATTCTCCCATGATGGCCGGCTATCCTAGAGAGAAAAAATAGAGAGTTGTTCTCACTTTTCATCCTTGGAAAACCCTAATGAGGATGGAGCAAAGATACACCTTCTATGCTTTCAACTTTTGTGTGCATATTGGACCAAAAGGCCCTTCCTCTCTCTGGCTGGTTTTCCCAAGCCTTTGGGCTGTTTTGGGCTTCTTGAATTTTGGTTGTTAAGTTGTCATACAATTGAAGCTAATGGGCTTGATGATTCGAAGCCCATTCGGGCTTTAAGGCCCAACACTAACTCAAGGTTTAAAACGAACTTATTTGTTTGATTAATCAACATATTAATTAATCTTTGCCATATACAATTAAACCATTTAATTGTCCTTACTCATCTCCATTATATCCTTCAATCATTACCTTACACGGTGTGCGATCTATTAGGTTCGTTTTAGTGAGGTAATGGGTGATTAGAACTCTTCAAATCAATTATGAATTGAAACTTACTTTCAATTCTCCCCTTAGCAATTATACACCTTTAGGGCTTCCGCAAACCATGAGTGACACCTAGCAGTATGTCATAGCTACCCAAGTTAATCAAAAGAGGTTGGAGAACCTATTCAGTTTGGGATTACAATGCAATACAGTCTTTCTCTAATACAATACTCTTGACCACATTGTTTGGTTTGATAGTTTATTCATGTTTACTATACCATGTGATTCTCTTACTTATATGATTACCTTGAATGTGATTTGGAACGACTTCCTAAATCTCATTCATACTCTGGCCAGAGATTCTTAATCATATCATAGAGTATTCTCCCTCAAGCGGTTTGAACGTTAGAGATCCCTTGTTGTGCATTCACTTGCCTCCATGGCTTAGTGGCTTAACCCCAACTATGATGTGGACAGCCTCTGATGGAGTGACTTTGACATAGTCAAAGATCAAGAACCTAACCACAAGATAACTATGATGGCTCAGGTCAAATGACTACTTTGCATTATCCCAACCATGAGTTCTCATGTGACATGCGTATGAGAACTCATTATTGATCGCGTTCAGTAGACTCATTCGCTATTGAGCACATACATGCTTGTCTTGGTGTCAGTTACACCAATGACTCGAGACCGGTCACTCTCCCTAAGAGAAGACATAGCATATACTGATCTTAACGGACTGTCAATGCCCAATTGGCAATCCTATAATCAGGATTGTTTAGGATATGTATACAAAAGAGAATGGTCTCATGAATCTAACTTATTTAGATCACATTCTCCCAATTACATATTTCTTGGACTTATCGTTTAAGCATATAACATTTATATGAGATGGCTTAAAACAATAATCTTTGCCCTGTATATTAAACTAGATTAGTTTAACATGTGAAATGTCCGTGAAGTATCATCATATGATTGGTTTTAGGGCACATTTCCAACAACTTGGCGGAACTCCAGGAAGAAGAGGCACCAAAGGTTGATTTTTCGAAACCTCAATACTTGGTTGAACTCTAGATGACGAAGGCAAAAAGTTCCTCTGGAGTACAGCCACAAACCTCTTATGGTCACTTTAAATCCGACCCTCAGAGTCCTGTAGCTAATCAAGCTTCCTCTTCATGCTCGTCGAATAATTATTTGCAAGCATGTGCCAATCTTTATTCTCGCGCTTGAGTTGTCTGATCTTTTATTTAAGATTTGCCACCTCGGCCGTTAATGATTCAACTTGGCGAGTTCGAGCAAGTAGACGTTGGCCTATTGTAGACATAAAGCCCGCGTATTGGACACTGACAGCCAGGGAGTCTTGGACAACCAATTCATCGGACCGTCTTGAAAGCATCTTATTATCTCTAGGAGTAAAGAAGTTCCTAGATACTACCATAGCCGTTGTTGCTTCCCTCATCACGAAGTCTTCAATTGTAAGAGGGCCATTTGAAGATAAGAAGGATGGGCACCATATATTACCCTAACGCTGCACACCTGTATTGCTCCCGAGACTCAAATCTAAGCAAATATTAAACGGGTAGGCCATTTTCAAAAAAAAAAAAAAAAAAGGGTAAAAGAAAAGGGTTGGATGGAGTAAAATCTCATAAATACACCAGAGACAATTTTCACGAGCAGGCAATCTTCAAAGTGTGCATGTTGGATGTGATCGATACCTCTATAAAAGGAGAGACAATGCAGCCACCAATTCAAAAATCGAAAAGACACCACTCTCCGAATTTCAAAAGCTGAATTTTCCTGCATAAAATTCGTCAACACTTTTCAGACGTAACCTCAGCTTGTCAGATAACACGTGCAACTTTGTCAAAGATCTCTGACAAAGTTGAAAATACGTGAAGTTCACTATTCCAACTACCACACGTTTGCCGACAAACATGTGTGACAAGGCCGCACCTGCACCACTATCTACTATTGGAAAATCCCTATATATGTCGACCTTTATCCTCTATGGCAAGACATACTTCCAAAACACCTGGCTGTTCTTCCTTGCCAAGAATGCATCTGCAACCAAACCTCTCAACATACTCAGTTTTCTTCCTCCCTGAAAACACCTCTTTAACCAGGTCACACCAGAGGAAACGTATCTCATATCATCACGGTCGAAAGCAAAAGTATCTGATAGCATGCCTTCTCCCTATCCTTTGCTTTATTCTTGTTCTCCCTATAGGACAAGGAGAAAGAGAGCGATCAATCGACACTTGGAATCAAGCTTCCCGTTAGGAACCGACTTCCTAGAACCCCTTCCCTGATTACTTACCTAGCATCGCTTTCGAGTACTTATCTTCAATTGTTGATGTACCTTCAAATAAGATACCAGATGCCTAGAGAATAGATAAGGCAAGCAAAAATGATGCATCGAAGCATGTGGAGACAAGCACAACAAATACATATGCTGATTTATCCACTACTTCTTCAAAAGCAAAAGTATCTTATATCATCAAGGTCGAAAGCAAATGTATTTCATATCATGCTTTTTCCCTGTCTTTTCCTTTGCCCTTGCTCTTTTCTGCAAGACAATGAGAAAGAAAGCAATCAGTCAAAACCTGGAATCAAACTTCCGATCTAGAACTAATTACCCGGAACCGTTGCCTGGTTACTTACCAGCCATAGCTCTCGAGTGCTCGTCTTCTGATAGGATTAAAACCACACCACAAAGTAGCACACAAATGTCCTATTAATTTTCCTTATTAAGAATAAGATGAGTCGCTGTGAAGTGATGCTCTGAAGGACCGTTTAAATGAAAAAGGTTGCACACCGCTTCTATTATGCAAAAGAAACAAGTAGAGAAGAATGCAGCACGATGAGCTGTAACAAATCACTATAGCACAATGCCCTTCTCTACAGAACCACATAATCTAGATAGAGAAGTCTTAAGTCAAATCCAAGCTCGACATCGTTGCTCTAATCGAAGACATTGAGAAGCCTCAATAGCCCTTGAAGAAATCACAAGTCCGATTCAAAATCAAGTGTCCACCACCCTTGAATTAAATTCAGCTCCACATAAAGGGAGTAAGTTCAGACCTTTGGAGGAAACCAGAAAACCCTCAAGCCCAGTTCAAGATTAAGCCTGTGGAAAATCTACAATTGGAGGAAACCAGAAAATCTTCTAGCTGAATTCAAGATTAAGCCCCAAAGGCCCCTGAAGAAATTTCCAGCCCAATTCAAGATCAAGCCTCGATGGCCCTTAGATCGACATCTACATTAAGGGACTTCAAAATGTATCTTCTACACATGACAATCACATGTATACGATGCACCTTAAAATGGGGACATTTGTAGACATCGAAATTTCGGTGAAATAAATGTTGACCAATGCATTAAAATTACAACCTCCATTTATTTTACCTACATCGTACACTTATTCACCTACAACCTCCACACATTTCACCTTCATCATACACTTCACCTACAACCTCCACTCATTTCACCTACATCATCGACTTACTTCACCAAAAAAAAAAGGATGGTGGTGCTTCATTCTCAAAGTCTATAAATAGGCTTCTCCATCAAGGGACCAAAAGAGGAATTGACATAAACATTTCTCTACTCCCAAATTGGAAGAGAATTCCCAAACCCTTGAAGCTATAAAACTCTAAAGCTTTCAAGCATCCAACTTCCTTTGAAGAAAAAAAAAATTCATTTTCAAAATTTCTTTCAAGATCAAGCCTCTATGGCCCTTGAAGAAAAAAAAATTCATTTCTTTCAAGATCAAGCATCTACCTACAACCCTTGAAGAAATGTTTCATTTCATTAAGGATCAAGCCTTAACGGCCCTTGAAGAAATGTTTCGTTTAAGAAATACGCCTCTATGGCTCTTGAAGAAATTTTTTTTTTTCATTTCATTCAAGATCAAGCCTCTACAACCCTTGTAGAAAATTTTCGTTTAATTCAAGACCAAGCCTCAATGGCCCTTGAAGAAATATTCCATTCAAGAAGTACGCCTCAACGGCCCTTGACGAAATTCATCACTTCAATTCAAGACCAAGCCTCAACAGCCCTTGAAGAAATGTTTCATTCAAGAAATACGCCTCAACGGCCCTTGACGAAATTCATCATGTCAATTCAAGAAATATGCCTCTACGGCCCTTGAAGAAGCAAACTAATTAAACATCAAGTCCCGACGACCCTTGAGTTAGAACATTCACATTGTAGGACTTCAAAACACATTTCCTACATGTGACAAGCACATGCCTACAATGTGCCTTGAAGTGGGGGCATTTGTAGACATGTAAATTTCGTTGCATATAAAAGATGCATCGCAAAGCTCCATGTGGCATATGGCTTTTCACAAATGAACAATCAATGACATGTGGCACAAATCAAGCAAAGGAAGCTTAAAACTTCCCAGAATTTGGCCAAAGAGAGAAAACTCTCTTAAAAAAAAGGGCAAGGGTTCAAAGTGTTCTCAAAACTAGAAAGAAAGTTAAGGCATTTTTATAAAACAAGCATGAATTGAAGATTGCTCACAAAATAAGCAACAAAGGCCCTATAATTCGGCCAAGGGAGTAAAGATGGCTGAAATTAAGACACAAAACATCCCTAAATTATCCCATGGAGAAATTAAGACATAAATCAAAGCCAAATCCACCCAAAGGCAAGCCTTGAGAAGCCTATAAATACAAGGTCCTCCCACAAGCATAAGGGTCAAAAATTATACACATTAAGAAGAAGAATCTATGCACAGATCTTTGAAAACTAATACATTGCCAAAGCTCTCTTCGAAGAACGTACAACCAAAGCTGAAGCTTTCTTTTGACCAAAGCCTAAGCACTCCCCTTGAAGAATCAACAAGCGTTCGTGCTGATTCATTCAAGACTTTGTTGTAAGCTCAAAACTTGTAAAGTCACCAAGACCTTTGAATCAACGAAATTCTACATTAACATCACCCTTTGCCGCAACTTTGAGGTAAAGATCATCCAAGCATCGTTTCAAGCTCAAAACTTGAAGTAATCATTCAATCGTTCTTTCAAGATCAAGTCATCACGACCCTTGGATCAATAATCAACCATCTACATCAAATTTGAAGACTAAATCAGAGAAAAAGTTATAAATAGAGATTGTAACCTACAAATTCAAATCAATACAAATCTACTTTGTACACATGTTCTTGTTTCATTCGATACAGAATTTTCATGTTTACAATGATCTCTTGCAACGAAGAGGTTTTGCTATCGCATCTATGTGCTCTCTTTGTTGTGAAGGTATGGAAACTGCTTCACATATTTTCTTTGAGTGCTCTTTTGCATGTCAAATTTGGTTTACTATTTTGGAATTATTTAGACTTCAATATCTATTTCAAGATACTTTTAGCTTTTTCCATTATCCTTTACAACAAGGTTTTGGTACCCCAAGTGCAATTACTTTGGTGGGGTATGATTGGAATTGGTTTTTATTCTATTTGGCATGCTCGCAGCGCTCTTCGTTTTCATGAGGAGGTTGCTTCCATCAATTATGTTGTAAGGTTTATTAAATTTTAACTCCTTGAAATTGATTTTCTCAATTCTGGTTGCATGAAGAATTTTGTGGAGAGCTTTGCTTTCTTCATTCTATTGGTGTTTATGGACGTCCTGCTAAAGCTCCAAAAATTATTGAGGTGTTGTGGCACCCACCTTCGCAGCATTACATCAAAGTAAATATTGATGGTGTTGCGAGAGGTTCCTCTGGTGTAGCTGCATTTGGTGGTATCTTTCAGGATTTTACGGTTCATTTTTTATGGGTTCAATAGGCTTAGCCTCTTCTTTGGATGCCAAACTACGCGCTGATATTCAAGCTATATCTGTAGCTTGGGATAGAGGTTGGCATTCACTATGGATTGAGTGTGACTCCTCATTGTTGTTCATCTTCTTTCTTCATCTTCACCTTCTTTGACATCGATCCCTTGAAAGTTGTTGGTCAATTAGCATAACTGTTGAGTTTTACTATCCTCCATGCAAGTTCAAATTTCTCATATTTTTAGGGAAGGTAATCAAGTTGCTGATTGTTTGGCCACTTATGGTGTTATCACCCTGATGTTCTTTGGTGGGATTCATGTCGTGCTTGTGTTGTAGCTACTTATTCTCATAACCTCTATAAGTTTCCTTGTTATAGGTTTTGTTGAAAGAGATTTTGACTTGTTTTTATGAATTCCTTAATGGTTAGGGTTTAGCCTCATGTCCCCCTTGACATATTGTATTTTTCTTGTTTATCAATAAATTCTCCTAAAAGTCACCTCCTATGATAACAATGCTGAAGTGGGATGGACTTTGTAGCCAAATTAAAAAATAAAAAATAAAAATAATAAAAAACTTTCATATTTGTAGGCAAACCATGATATTGAGAACATGGATGACAAGCTGGATAGCCCAATACAAACAGTGGAAGAATGACCTTCAAAAACATTATGAGCAATATGATGATTCAAAGACCACTCTCAAAGAGGGTTTGCCCTGAGGAGTTGGTGGGGTGCTTGGAGGATTAGGAGTGGTTGGGCAAGCAATTTCAGGAGCCGAAGTATTTGGTAAATATATTAACAATATTTTAATAATAATTTATTAAATGTTTAGTAATTTTTTAAAATCTTTTAATACTTTCTTTCAAATAGACGCACTAATAAGTACATTTTGTGTTACAGAAGAGAGCTAAAGAGAGCTAAGGCAAACAAGATCAACATGCCTGAAAAGAAACTTCTACACCGATTAGGTTGGAGTAGTGACGTAAGGTCAAGGTATATTAATTTTAAATTCTAATAAATATTAATTTCTATTAGGATTACCAACTTTTTTTTTTTTTGTGGGTTCAGGAGGGTTCTAAGTTCTAGGAGATTGACATGTTCAAAGACGTTTATGTTCAACAATGAGACTACTGAGCAGCTTCATTTAAGTTTATATAATTGTTATTATTCTTACATTTATAAATAGTATAAATATTAATTAAATATTAATATCTGTTTTCTTATTATTACAGGCTGATTTAGGGGGCGAAAGATCCATTCCGACTCAATCCATCCAACCTAGCCCAAGACATGGCTCATTTGGGCCGAATCCATGTTTTCTATGTGACAAACGGCCTGCAAAAAGAACCCAATGGCAGCCCTGCAATTAAATCAAAATTGAGCCCCATTCCCTAGGCAACATGAATAGCGCAATTTTTTTTAGTGATAATAGACCCACAACATTGTCCTATTTTTACACTCACATTATAATTTCACCCATCATAAAAATTTTAAAAATAAAAAAATGATTTCTGCACCCACCATTATTCCTAAAATAACCTCTAATATTTTATTTATTTATTTTTCAAAGAGTAATATTAATATATTTTTAAAGAAAACCAGCATTTTCATTAGCACCACAACGAAAATTTTGGAATGGCATAATTATTGCCACTACCAGATTTTCATTAGTCAATTTTTGATTAATAGTTCCAATATTAATCTTGTTGATTTGTATTGTTTTCAATATTCATTTAAGAATTATTTCATTAGCACTTTTTGAAAAATAGAATTCTTTTATCATTCAAGGCATAAAAATAACATACTTTACATTGTGCTATTCCCCGCTAAATACCACAAATGGTTTTCCCCACTCAATACCACTGTAGTTTGGCCTTTGCAGATGCTAGATGATTTGGGGGTGAAGACGTGTTTGACAGCATCAGAGGCTTGACCGTCCAAAGATGCTAGCTTTCCACCAAACACTGGGTCGACGTTAGATCTTCCAGTGAATTTCTTGAAGTTTTCTTTGTCTGCTAACGTTTTACACAATTTTTGTAATCATCTAGGACAGTGTCATATGGGTGTATACATCAAACAAAGTCCAAGAAAAATAATCGCTTCAGTATCCAAGGTTGCTGAGCATCGGCAAAAATGGACGGAAGTTAGAAGTCAGAACTAGAGCCAAAATGTACAATTCAAACGCCTGAACCATTTTTGTCCAGCAACTGGAGTCTACAGTATTTTTATAATCACTTTAAGGCTTATTTTTAGCTATACCCTTTGTAACTCGATTTTAATCTTATTTTGTCCTTATAATTTAAAAGTGATCATTTTACTTCCTGAATTTCAATTTTGATCTAGGAGTATTACTAAAGAAAACAACTATACCAACCATTTGTTATTGATAAAAAAAATGAGATTTTCAGATAAATAGTGAAGAAAGTTGAGGTTTTATCATAAAATTAATTGGTAATATGAGAAGTAGTCCAACCTCTTATAAGGCTTTGCACGGTGTCTCCTTTCACTGATGTGAGACTCTTGTACCTTCACATCCTCATACACCCCTCATGTGTGACGAATTTTCAAGCCAAACATGTGGACAACATGAATTGGGTGATGTGGAGCACGTGTGGCCACTATGATTCACATGTGAGCCAATCTACTCTGATACCTTAATGAAAGTTGAGGTTCCACCATAAAACCAATTGACAATATGAAAAATAGTCTAACCTCTTATAAGCACATGCAAGATGTCTGTTAATTACTAACTAATTATAAGAACAAGATAACAACCATTTGAGACCACTTAGTACTACTGTCTAGTAGTATTCCTTTTCACTTGTAAGTGAGAGGTTTGAAATTCGATTCTTACCAAAAGCGAATTGGTATTCCTCTTCACTTGTAAGTGAGAGATGTTAGGTTAAATTCTCGCCAAAGGTGAATTTGAACCATATTATTGCTAGTCCATTGTGAGGTTTAGCCTTCACTTGTAAGTGAGAGATTTTACGTTTGATTCTCACCAAGGGTGAATTTGAACCATATTATTGTTAGCTCATTGTGAGGCTTAGCCCACTTCTCTACCCCCTTAGTGTAGGTAATATCATTGCTTAAAGAAAAAGAAAAAAAAAAAAAAAAAAGATACCAACCATTTGAGAGAATTTGACATCATAACAAAACAAAAAGTAAAGTAAAACAAAAAAAAAAAATGAAGATTATTGAGACATGTTATATACATGGATAATAAATACAGTTTCACCAAAAGCAATAAGCCAGTATAATCCGAAGTCAGAATTATTTTCCTCATGGAGATTCATTTCCCTTCCTTCCAACTTGTGGTTACCTTCTTGCTCTTTCTGATCATGATTCTGAAAATAGGGAAGAGAGCCAAAATAAATTTACCCCCCGGGCCATGGAAGCTACCATTTATAGGAAACTTACACCAGCTCGTCGGCTCTATACCCCATCACGGACTGAGAGACTTGGCCAAGAAATACGGACCGCTTATGCACCTGAAGCTCGGAGAAGTGTCCACCATAGTTGTCTCATCAGCAGAGTTTGCTAAAGAGGTAATGAAAACCCATGATGTTATCTTTGCATCAAGGCCGCACATTCTTGCTAATAGTATTCTCACTTACGGTGATACAAACATTGGCTTTGCACCATACGGTGATTATTGGAGACAACTACGGAAAATTTGCACACTTGAGCTTTTAAGCATGAAACGTGTTCAATCTTTTCGATCTCTTAGGGAAGAAGAGGTACTCAATCTCATTAATTTGATTCGATTAAGAGCAGAAACGCCTATCAATATTACTGAGCAAATTTACTCATTCACATATGGATTCACATCACGAGCTGCCTTTGGTATAAAATCAAAAGATCAGGACAAATTCATAGATATTGTGAAGCAAGCAATGAAGGTGGCAGGAGGCTTTGATGTTGCAGATATTTTTCCATCTGTCAGTTTGCTGCATCTGATAAGTGGGATGAGGCCTAAACTTGAGAGGCTACATAAAGAAGCTGATAGGATAATGGAAAACATCATCAAAGAACATAAAAAAGATATGGCAACATCCGAAAGTCATGACGTTGAAGCAAGGGAAGACCTGATAGATGTTCTTTTAAAATTTCACGAGGAGGAGAGTGGCCTTGAATTTTCCCTAACAGCTGACAACGTCAAAGCAATAATCTTGGTAAGTTCACTTTCCGTCAATTTCATGCTTTGAAAAAAAAACTGCTTCTGTTGTACTGTGAGAATAAGCTCATTTTTGTTGCTTCACGTTTTCAGTTTTTTTTCATCCAAAACTATGAAAATAAGCTGTTTTTAAGTGTTTACCAAACACCTTTTTGAACTCAGCTTTTTTTTATACCTACTTTTTATAAAAGTTCCTCAGTTCCAAACCAATACTAAGTGAAACCAATTGTCAACTCGTGGGAAAAATATATTAGACCTTTAAGTAACTTTTATGTATTATGAATTAAGATTTCTCTTTGGGAACTAATTTTGTGATCTTTGATGCATGAGAGGTATAACATTCCCACCTACGGTTCTACCATACGTAGGGTGGATGCAAGTATTTTCCTATGTAATTATTCACTAACTAGAGTATCAATTATCAACTTTCAGGAAACTTTTGGTGCCGGGGGAGAGACAGCAGCTACAACTGTAAATTGGGCAATATCAGAAATGATAAAAAATCCAAGAATAATGCAGAAGGCACAGGCTGAGGTGAGGGAAGTATTCAACACAAAAGGGCAGGTAGATGAAACAGGAATTAAAGAGATGATATTTTTGAACTTAGTGATCAAGGAGACACTGAGGTTGCACCCTCCTTTTCCTCTGTTACTTCCAAGGGAATGCCGAGAGAGTTGTAAGATTGGTGGATATGAAATACCCGTCAAGACTAAAGTAGTTATCAATGCATGGGCAATTGGAAGAGATCCCGACTATTGGACGAATCCCGACAGCTTTTATCCAGAGAGGTTCCTTGACAGCTCCATTGACTTGAAGGGAAAAAACTTTGAGTTTATTCCATTTGGTGCCGGAAGGAGAATGTGTCCGGGCATGTCATTTGGTCTTGCCAGTGTAGAGTTCCCACTTGCGTCGTTGTTGTACCACTTTGATTGGAAACTCTCCAATGGAATGAAGCATGGTGAAGACCTGGACATGACTGAGGCCTTCGGCGTTTCGGTCCGAAGGAAACAAGACCTGCACTTGATTCCCATTCCTTATCATCCTCCGCCTACTGGAAAATAGCAAGGAGAAAAAAAGTTGATTGCCTTTAGTCATATAAAAGTAATACCCGTTTCGTATGCACTTCATGTATTGGAAGTCCTCATGTTGCATCTTTTCTTTAATCCAATTATGAATCGTAGTTTAAATATGTGCGTATACACTAGTGGTATATATGATCGTATACACTAGTGATATGTGTGCATGTACGTACACCTAATGGTATGTAACATATACCACATGCATGTTATCATTTTATGTTGTAATACATGTTTAATTAATTAAATAAATGAGCTGATCCACTTGAATGGTAGTCAAAATCTATTCATTCTAATACTCTTGTACTGTCTTTTGTACATATAAATCTAGTTGTCTTGTAAATTTCAAATCCTGCAATTGAAAATGGATATTGGCTTCGGTAACGACGGACTTCTGAGTATAGTAAGAGTGCAGAACCTCCCACAGGTTCTTGGACGTTCTGCAGCCGATAGTCAGAGGAAGATTTATACTGGACAAGTAACTAATGATGATAAGTTGATCTTGCGCGAAGCCATGTTGCATAATCAGGGTTAGAGATTTGAGAAGGCGGGACAGAGTTTGTGTCTGGTTTGGCTTTGGGATCGGGTATTGTCAGGTGAGGAGATGGGTTGACTCCGTCAATAAACAGCCAAAGGTTAAGTCCAATGAGGAAGGATTTGATTTGGCACAGTGCCAAAGTAGGTGGTCGGAGTCGGACAAATTTTGAAAAAAATTAAGGTTACATCGTAAAATCAATAAGTAATATGAAAGTAGCTCAACTTATTTATAAGTTCATGTAAGGTCTCTTCTCCCATCAATATAGGATTCACTCTCAAAACGCTCATTCACATGTTTCAAATTGTTAAGTCTAATACATGAACAACACAACGAGGTCATATAGAGCACGTGTGGTTGTTTGGCTTCAAAAGTGGAGCAACCTGCTTTAATACCATGAAGTTGAGGTTCTACCATAACATCAATTGGCAATATAAAAAATAACACAACTTACTAATAAGCACATGCAAGGTCCCTCTCCCATCAATGTGGGATTCATTCTCGACAAAAAAAAAGAAGTTGTGAAGGAAATAGTGGTTGGGAAGTTGAGAAAAACGCCAAACGTGTATATAATTCAACATATTCGATTCATTGGAGAGAATGAGTAAAATTTAGGTCAAATATAACTTTTGATTCTAAAATTTGTGGTACATTAGAAATAGTCTAACATAGAACACAAATAACAACTAAACAGAAAGCACAAGCTATGAAAATTTTGAGTTTTCACCGTTTTATGTATTTTCTTGTTTGTGAGAGTAAAAAACGTTGAATACACAAAACAGGGGACAAGCCAAAACCAAACATCTAGGAATCATAAACACAAAATGTAATACCAAAATTACAAACAAACGAGTCGGGCAGGTTAATAAATAACTGATCATGACAAGCAGGAAAATTTAAAAAACATACTCGGAGATGGATTCAATCAGGTACTACTTGTTAGAATA
Organism: Pyrus communis; assembly: GCF_041283825.1. Classification (NCBI taxonomy): domain Eukaryota; kingdom Viridiplantae; phylum Streptophyta; class Magnoliopsida; order Rosales; family Rosaceae; genus Pyrus; species Pyrus communis. The sequence continues at coordinate 22,662,102 of NC_142575.1, forward strand.
GAATTAATTAATTAATTCAGAATTCTCTCCATAACACTTTATAGGAATGTAAATTCTAATTGCAATTAGTGTAGCATTCTTACTTCTGAGATTAATAACCCTATATATATTGTAATATATATATTTTGTACATATCAATATAAGAGCCGCAGTTTCTAACTGCATTGCTAAGTCGCCAGCAGCTTGTGCAGTTGAGCCGCGAGCTGTGAGCCACAACGGAGCCCCCTCAATCAAATAACCAAAACGACGCCATTTTTGTAATCATCCTTAAACCAGATCGAGGCTCGCCTAAAGCCAAGCCAGTGGCGTAGCCTGAAAAACTTTGCAGGATAGTCAACTTTAAATAACTATAAGATTAAAATATTATAAGAAAAATTCATACTAAAATAACAATCCTTAGTCTTAATAGGTATTCATAAAACATTCTACTAAAATTACAATTGCACTCACGAATTTTCAGACCACTAAAATCTTCTCATAATCACATCATTGTCAATATTATCAAAAATATCATTCTCAATATATATTACCCTATTGTCTTTCTTGATATATATATACAATAAAATCACGAAGAAAATTGTAAACTAAGAGTTAAGAATTACCTAATTGATTTGTTGATTCAGAAAAAATTCTGAAGATGAACTGGTGAAGGCTTGATGTCTCGAAGTTGGAGATGGTCGATTCTCTGAATTGGAGAAGTTAAAAGTTTTTTGTTGATGGAGGAGAAGTTTGAAGTTTAATGCTAATTGATTGGTTATCATTTCAGTTTGTGTAATTTTTCTAATTTTCTAAATTTTATAATATATTAAATAATGAAAGAAGACAAAAGGTAAGAAATAACTCTATCATATTAGACACTTGGGTCAACTGACAAATAGAGGTTAAATTATTTAGTGGGCCACATGGGTGAATATATAAGAATATAGCATATCATTAATGAATTATAATATAATATATACTATTTTAATGAGAATCATTAAAATGTCACAAGGGTCAAATGACCACTGTAATGACAATGTGGCTTCACCTCTGAGCCGAGCCCACGATCTTGTAATTTTTTGAAAAAACATGACCTATAGTCATGGTTTTAGTCCACGTTATTATCCGTGACTTCGAATTCCTCGAGAATTTCGTCGAATTATGTGGGATTCCCACTTGAATGCATATAGTTCTCAAACCCCCACCCTCCCCGACGTAGAGCAATTTTTGCTCTGACGACCAAAACTGGTTCACCGTTGAACCGAGGCTCTATGACCCACGCCGGGCCCAGAACATGGCCACCTAAAGCGGCGTCGCCGGTTTTTTGGGTGATCTCCCACCTAGTGTTGCTGGGGTGTTCTTGGACCACAAACCGAGCTCAATTTAGGCCTGGTCTTGCTCACCCTGCAACAACAGCCCTTTGGGCTTCTTCCTGGGTCTGACGAAGCAACCCAAGGTCGCAGATGGACCACCAACGAATTCCAACGCCTGATTTTTTTAGGCATTGTTAATTGTAGGCGTGGGTTCAGCTTCATTCGGTTCGATTTTTTATCAAAATTAAAAACCAAACCAAAATCACTGTTTGGTCCAATTTGGTTCGATCTTTTATCGGTTTATCTTCGGTTTGATTTGTATTCGGTTTGGTTTTTTCCGGTTTAACTTTTTTTTATTATTAATTTTTTTTTCTCTTCTTCTGCAGTAGACAAACGAGTTGAGATCCAGAGTCACTCTGCCTTGCTTAGCTGTATCAAATGAACTATACAGATTACTGCAACAAAAAATGGCAAACAACATCGTTAGTCTTCAAAATAGTAGATAAAGAGATGATCTTAAAAGAAATCAAATTTCATGCATATCATTGTTACGTGTATATATATCTATCAACAATCACAAATTTTACAAATAATTTCTCTCATAGAGATGCTTGAAGGACTGAATCACTAGAGGGAGGAAAAGAGAGAAAAACAGACACAAAGATCTCCTGCGCAGGTTATGATCCAAATTTTGTGAGGTTATTCAAGGAGTAATTCGTCTAATACCAACTTAAAATTCCAAATCAGAACCGTTTAGTCAACTGAATAATCACTTTAGTGTTTGTAAGAAAAGACTTTGTTCATTCTTATCCTCCTCGTACAGCAATATTCAAGGATCTTTCATTGCAAAAACATATCTGATCATGGAAAAAAGTGTTTAATCATTGGATTATCACCATACTCATTCATAGGAATGTTATTTTTGTCTGGTTAGATTATCTGAACAAAGTATTGCATGACTAATTGGAACGCTTGTCATTTTGCATTGCTAATTGATTTATGATTCAGAGTCGGGTTTATCTCTCTGGCATGAAGGTTGCTACATGACGGGCCAGTTCACAGTGACAATCTATCTATCTATCTCTCTCTCTCTCTCTCTCTCTCTCTCTCTCTCTCTCTACAATCTATAAAAACCAAAACCCAGTACGGCCAAAGGGTTTACGCTCCCAGAAAAATCTAAAATAACAATCTATTGAAAATTGAAATATCTCAAATTCTCATGACCACACTACACATATGGTATATTTGTCCAATCAAAACCAGTTTGAAGAGATAAATAGAATTTGAGAGACAGAGAGATAAACACAGAGAAGTGAGAGTGTGAGACTAACCTTTTGGTCGCCGCTGGGAATGAGAGACAGAGTTTGAGAGACTGAAGGCCGAGAGAGAGAGGAAGGTCGTGAGCCGCCTCTTGGAATGAGAGACAAAATTTGAGAGAGAGGAAGTTGATGCGCGACGCGAACTAGGAAAATGGGATAGAGTAGAGAGGAATACGCGGATAGGGTCAGGGTCAGGGACTTAGGGCTAGTTTGGTATTGTTGTGCTTTGCAAAAAAACTGTTTCTGCTGTACTGTGAAAATAAACTCATTTTTGCTGCTTCACGTTTTCAACTCTTTTTTTTTTATCCAAAATTGTGAAAATAAGTTGTTTTTAAGTGTTTACCAAACATTATTTTGAGCTCCGCTTTTTTTTATACTCACTTTTTATAAAAACACCTCAGTACCAAACTAGTACTTAGGGTTACACGGTAGAGGCCAAAACACTTGGATAATCACGGTTACCCGCCCATTTAAAGTTCATGGTTACGGTTATGGGTAACCGTTTAGACAAACAAACGGTTATGGGTATAACCGTTTAACCGTGAAATTTAAATGGGTGGTTATGGGTATTACCCGCGGTTATAATAGGTATCCATTTACCCATTTAATTTAATATATGTAAAATTAAAAATAAAATTAAAATTAAAAACCCCAAATTTTCAATCTCTCCGCCAAACTTAGAGTCTCAAACATCCCATACCCGCTCATCTCTCCCTCCATTTAATTTCAGGGGAAACTTGATATAAGTCCAATTTTTTGAGTCGATAGTAGGAATAGTCCAGTTTATTAAAATAAGTCCAATTTGTTATATTTAATTATTTAATTATCAATAGTTATTTGTTCAATGATAAAATTTATTATAAAAATCAAAATTTTTTCCAATTATCTCTTTACTTATTTCTTTTTATTTATCTTTTTATTATTTCTCGTTCTTTCTCTTGCTTTAAACCCCATTTATAGATTTTATTTTTAATTTTTATAATCAACCTATATCACAGGTTAATTATATTTATCTACCTATATGACAGATTATTTTTTTATAATCAACCTATCACAGATTAATGTGTCTTGCTTGTAGGTATGTTATGTTTTTTCTACCTTTTAATTAGGTTTCATATCTCACGTATAGGTATTATATACATTCATATATTTGTTACTTGAGTTAGTGTAAAATGTTTTGCAGATAAATTTATGTTAGTATATTAGTTTTTTTGTTATAATGTGACAACCCGTTCCAAATTTTACGTATTTATTTTATTTAAAAAGCGTGAATTTACGAAATTGCCCTAGAGGTAAGGACTTTGACTTTTGTTAACCATCGTCTAGAGAGACGTATGACTTATTCTTTTAGCATATTCTCGTAATACTCGTGGATGTGAACGCATAGGCGAAAATCGTTTGCGAGTCCGGATTATAACGGTATAGTTACGGACGTTCGAAATTGGTTATTCAAGGTTTAGTGTTGATTAAATTAAATCCCCAATCAGAAATTGGTTATTTAAGGTAAAGCCCAATCAGAAAAAGGAAATAAAAGAAAAAAATAAATAAATAAATAAAAAAATAAAAAATCCCAACTTTCCCGTGGGTTTTTCACACTCGCAACCACCCACTTTCCAAGGCCGATTCCAGCCAACTCCGGTGGATTGTTTCGATGCCACCACCACCATCTTGAAGCTCTCATTCCCCTCTACAAAACTCACCCAAGAACCACCTTGATTAACCATGGTATGAGGCGGTTTGAGGCCACGAAAGTTGACGAAAATCAATGGTGCTCCGGCCACCCTTCTCGATTTTCCGGCAAATCGGCAAAGCAATGGCCGATGCCACCACTTGGACTTTGTAGCCCATCATCCCAGGAGCAAAACCCAACCAACCTTGACCCCGTTGGACCACCGTAGACGACGAATCGATGTCGGGAGGTTTTAGGCACCCGTCGACTTCGTGGGAAAAATTGACCATCTTCCGTCCACTTTTGGACTTCGTGGCAGGTATGAAAGTTGTTCCACTCACTGAGATCTTCATTGCTGTGAAGTTTGAGAATTTTTGAAAATAGTTGAATTTTCCGGCGAGTCGGGGCGGCCGACCGCCACTCGCGGCGGCGCGTGGCCAGTGGGCCGCCAATGCTATTTTTAGGCTATGTCAAATGTCTTGAATTCAGTTTTGTCATTTGAATGACGTAGGTTGATAGTTGGAACCTAAATTCGTTACGATACGTTACTTGATAAAATGTGAATCGATGATCCGACCGTTGGATCGTCACCAAAATTGGATACATTATAATACAAAATATTTAAAGATTATAGGAATTTACGGATCGGGAATCCGACTTACGGATCTTCCTGAATTGGATTTGTAAGTTAGTAAAATAAATGTTCACGGCCACTTGTTTTAGGCAATTGGCGGAGATTTGACCGTTGGATCATAATGAAATTTTAATATGTTATTCTAGAAACATATTGTGGATCGTTGGGAGTTGCGGATTGGAAATCTGATATGCGGATCTTCCGGGTCAAGTTATACAGGGTTGTAAACCCTACCGTCGATCTTTAATCGACGGTTGACTTGTGGTCAATGGGTATCAAACTATTTTAGAATGTCGTTGAGGTTGTGTTTTATGTGAATTACATATTCTACGGATAAGAGTTCTGAGATGTGATTTGATAATTGGTCACAGGGACCAATCATTCAGGACGCCTCGATGCGTGCGCTAGAGAATCATAGCGTGGACTCCAGGTGAGTGCATCTTTTCCTTTTTATCGTACATATTATTGAGAGTTCTATCGACACTTTTAAATTGATTAGGCATATTACTTTCATACATATTTAATGTGAATGCTTGAAGTACTATATGAACTACGAATGGCTTGATCTCTGTCTAGGGTACGTAGGCAGTCTAACGAGATGTTAGATGCAGCCATAAAATATTTGAGACAAAAGCCTTGCTTGGGAAATCGAGTAATGTGAAGGAAATTTGTAAAGGCAAGTTTTAGTTTTGTGAATTAGTTAGTTAAATTAGAGTTAATTGGGTTGTCATGGATAATTATTCCTAAAAATAAGTAGTTTGGGAGTAGGGCGTTACTGATTGTACACTTCACACCATATTGTTTATAATTGAAAATGCTATGACATGGTTAAGTAGTAGATTGCATCATGATATATCCATATGTATATTACTTGCATATAATTATTGAAAATGCTTTCAAGTGCAAGGGTGAACTCAGGACACCCAGGTAAGTTCAGGTGAGTTTATCATAATAGTTGAATCGATTGCGTTATAGCATGACTACAGTTATGAGTTAGGCAACTTCGATACTGTCGTACTGGTTGCTATGAGTTGCACATGTTATATTGAGATGCATTGAGAGCTCATAAACCTGCACCCCGGTGTTAGTGCTCCCGCCCGTGGCCAGGGCACAGTCCTTCACGTGATGTTCACCTCTCGCACCTTACGCTCACCTTGGATTCAAGGTAGGTGCACAGTCCTGTCGTACAGACCACTTTAGGTGGTTCCGACTCGTAGGTGACCCGCGATTATTCGCCCAGTCTTCACGTGATCGTAGCACTTGAGCGTATTTATTTACACCCAGTCCTGTCGTACAGATCACTATAGGTGGTTCTGACTCGTGTGCAGGTATACTTATTGAGCTATTGGCTAGCCAGGATTGATGAGATATGGATAAGTCGTACAGGTCACTATAGGTGACTCCGACTTATATGCTGGCCATGATTGATGAGATATGGATAAGTCGTACAGGTCACTATAGGTGACTCCGACTTATATGCTAGCCATGATTGATGAGATATGGATAAGTCGTACAGGTCACTATAGGTGACTCCGACTTATATGCTAACCATGATTGATGAGATATGGATAAGATGTACAAGTCATTTTAGATGACTCTGACTGATATATCACTTTGTATTGATTTAGTTCATTTGGCCTACTTATTAATGTATGGTGGAGTTGATGGCAAACCGTGGTTTTGGTCATTTCTGAGTATGGTTTGGATATATGTATATGTTGTACTGTCTTATGGAAAACGATACGGGTTTTACATTTAGGGGCATTACTTTTTGAGAGGTAGTAACTTTGGGAAGCTTGGTTTTATTGCTTACTCACACCTTCTGTTTGGTGCCCTCCAGGTTTTAACTGCTGAGTTTGTATCGACAAGAATCTGTGGCGAATCTTAGTATTGATGGATATTTTTTAGGGTATGATTCTTACCCACACTACTGTACCTTACTTATGCTCTGACATCGCGTGTGAAATGGGTTCGCTCCCACTCGTAGCGCACTCTGGTATTTAGACACTTTTAGATTCAAATTCATTCACTTTTTATACACTATCACATTTTATGGCTTCGTCACCTTCCAGGTGTCGGCCAGCACAGCTCGATTCAGGGTCCAAGTGGACTTTCTGGGTCGGGGTGTGTCATATAAGATATTAAATATATTTTTTTGGAGTTGGGAAATGCATAATATTAGAAGATTTTAATTGATTTTTAATATTTTTAGAAAATATAAAATGAGTATAAAAGAAATAAAAACATATAATTAGATAACTGGACTCACTTATAAAAACACTCTACGTTTTTGAACTTGGATCTAAAAGCTCCTTAATTTAATAAAGGATTAATACTTTTGCGTGTGAACACTTATGCGATTCAATATTTTTAAATTACAACATAAAGTTTGACCGATAACAAAATCACAGCAAGAAGATTATGTACCCATGACGCGACCACATCGTGCAAGCAGATCCCGTTTTGATATTAGTATACATAATTCCCATGCAGTTGCTCCATAAAGTCACATAAATTAAGGGACACATTACACCTAAGCACAAAGCGACATAATTAATTAACCTCTTCTGAAAGCATTAGTGTTCGAAAGTATTTAGTTTCAGAATATTTTGGAGCTTTGAATCATCTAGTATTCAAGATAATGACTACTTTTTGTTTTTAAAAACTTTACTTTGTAATCATATGGATTATAATTAAAGACTTGCCTAGGTATAGTAGAAAAATATTATTCGTAAACTATTATTTCAATTATTGGAATTGTATGAGGACTTAAATAATTAAAATAAGAAAATGCATGCTAAAATGTACTTGTAACGGTGTTTAATTGCTAGAAAACGAAAATTATAACAAATTGTTCTTTTGTAATTTTCAAGTTGTTAAAAAAAAAAAAAAAAAACCATGTAGACGAGTGAAAAAAGGGGTAAATGGGTAAAAAAAGGATAAACGGGTTCAAAAAACGGGTAAACGGGTAAATGGTTATGATTAAATGGGTAAACAGTTATAGTTAAATGGGTACACGATTATGGGTATGGTTAACGTTTATAAACAGTTATGGGTATGGGTATAACCGTTTATGCAATTACCGAACAAGTAAACGGTTATACAGGTATGGACATAAACGGTTATGGGTAAATAACCGCGGTTACCCGCCCACCATAACCGTTGCCCATCCCAATCGAAGTAGAAGTGTAGAACGATGCCCGTTTAGAATAGGTTTATTAATTAATTAAAAAATTACAATACGACGTCATTTTGAAGAGGTGACGTGAGGTGAGGTTTTCGAACCCCAGAAACCAAAATCGACCTAACTAGATTCGGTTCGGTTTTTTTTTTCAATTACGTTTTTTCAACCTCGTTTCGATTTTTGGTCCAATTTTTTTCAGTTTTTGGTTTTTTCAACCCACCCCTAGTTAATTGGGCTTATTTTTTTGCATGTTTCTTACTTGTTGGCCTGCGTCCCAGCAACGACAAATTATCGATTTAAATTATTACGGTAGGCCCTAAAGACCTATGCATTTATATGTTGAATATTTTAATGTATATATTGTGTTTGCTTGTAGAAACTTATGAACCTGAAGTTCATAAAATTCGAATCCAAAGTTAAGGGTTTGGTATGGATGGATAATTTAAACCAAAACATGTCTATTTGAACCCAAATGTTCTACTCCTTATGTACGGATGGATAATTTTGTCTCCATTGCACTAACCACAATATAGTTCTCTTTTGTGACAACAACATGTCGAATTTGAATAAGCTCGATTTTACCACTTTGGAAGTCTCCAAGAGAAACTATCTTGAGTGGGTCCAAGATGTGAAACTCCACCTTACCGCTAAGAGCCTTAGAGCTACCATAGAAGTTGAGATTGATGTTCTAGTTGGCGAAGCTGAGAAAGCCACCGCCATGATTTTCATATGAAGGCATATGCATGATGCATTGCAAATCGAGTACCTCATTGAAGAGGATCCATGGGCTTTATGGATCACTTTGGAGGATCGCTTTGATCAACAAGGAGATATATTATTGCCTAAAGCAAGACACGACTTGTAGCATTTATGCTTCCAACTGAAGATTGCGTTAAAAATCTGTGAATGAATACAATTATGAAGACTGCATTACAATTGCTTTATTATATTGAGATAATGTGTAAATAAAGTATTGTTGTCGTTTCGTTAAAAAAAAAGTGTTATATTGTAGTAGAAAGATAAATGTGAATTTGAGACACTAGTATATTGTGAATTTTATTTTACTTTTGTTAAGTCTGTGTACAGTGCACTACTTGACTTGAGGTCGATCGTCGTCGGCAATTTTTTGATTTCCTTCCTATAATTTGGATTAACCTTCACAAATTTGTATGCTTGATTGTTTAACCTTCCCATGATCACTCTCCTTTCATCAATCTCACAAATTTACTAGGTTTGGCTTGATTTACTTTTTCAACCGTCTTTTGAGGTTCAGTCCAGAGTTATTTCCAAATAGTATAGCTTGCCCATTCTAGTACCAGAACCAATTATCTTCCATATGAGGATCTCTTGACAGAAACAATACGAAGGCCAGAAGGTTACAACACTGTAGAGAGCACTAGAAATTTTTCGAACAGATAAATATGTTGTAATTTAACACAGGAACTACAAGAACTGAATCCAAAGTTATAGTATTGGTAACAGTTATAGAGCCCTCCCCAATTGCTTTGGCAGGATTACCATCTGCTACTGAAACGGCGGATTGAGTGAATTTATGGAGGTCTTTAACCAAGCTTGGGTCACGATTCATGTGATTAGTAGCTCCAAAATCACTAATCCACAATTTTAGATCTAGTATGTAAAGCAAAATTTGGAGTAATTGAAGCAGCCACATGAGCTGCTGCGGTAGCATGCTCATTGGAACTTTCAGAAGTCAGCTTAGAAGATAACATGTAAAAATTTACCACCAGTATTTCACCAAGGCATTGAGTGATCCCACCATTCAAGATATCCAAATCACACCTCATAGCATCCATGAAAGGTGTGGTTGTTTCAACCACACTCACTTATAAGTGCACGAGTACTAGAGTTGGTTGAATCCGGTGGCTTGGTTGGATTGTTCTAAGGGCATGGATTCCACTTGAGAATTTCGCAATCATGACAGAGGCTTTAAAGGAAGGACCGCGCTCAGACTAACATTGTTTGGCATCACAGTTTATATATAGGCATAGGCTTCATCAAGATTCAGTTTTGGCTCATTATGTAGGATTCACCGCGAGCTTGTCATGCCGGTCAAGCTCCTGAAAATACTAGTCAAAATACTGTAGTTTGTATTTACCGGTTTGCCATCTTGTCAAATTGTGAAGGTCTTTAGATACAACTCATAGATCCTTGCCTCATCACCATCATTTGAGAATGTCTTTTTCAGCGCCTCCCAGATTTCTGCAGACGCATCTAGTTGAAACTTAACCACCCCTTGACTCGTAGATCATTCGTACACCATTTCGTATCGGAAGTCTCTGTCTCAGCATGGTTGGGAATCATGCCATTCAGATACCCTAATTTTGACCAACCGCTATACACATCGCCAGGATTTGGGACCAGAGTGAATAGTTGTTTTCATGGAGTATGACTCTTCCAGGAGGAAGCGCAAAATTATCTTGCTGAGTGATAATCTACGGAGAATTTGATGAATCAATGGTGATTTGAGGTTTCTTCATCTAAATTCATCAATGCAACGGAATAAGATGTGAAACGCTAATTTAGGTTTTTGTTCTAGGGATTGCATTTGAGTTTGTGTTTGAAATTTGTTATCTGACTTGGATTTGAGAGCTAGGATTTATAATTGAGAAAAAGGAATCCTGGAATTGTCCTACTATAATACCATGATAAAATATTTAGGAAAATGCTAGAAAGATCACATTTTTGAAACCCAATAATGTATGACACAATAAAAAGTTACGGGGGGTGATGTGATGGCCGACACTAAATTGACTATATAACCCCATTCAAAGATGATGTCACAAGCCAACTCAATGACAAAGCCATAGTACGATAATTATGATGTGTAAAAATTTGAACCGAAGATGTTCATTAAATAATAAAAGCCAAAGCTGCTACATAAGTACTTATCATCCTCCCCACTTGGGGACACAAAATATCTCGTGTTCAACCCCGTTATTAATCATATCACATTAGAGCAGCTAAAAGTTTCACACAATAGTAAATACAACAGAGTGCACAATAGTAAATACAACATAGTGCAGTGCTATGCATAATCAAAAGTACGATCATGCAAATATTATTACAACTACAATAAAACTCTAGTAAAGGAGCCATCACCCAAGATTCAGCGGATGAAAGCCTCACTGCCAAGCCCACTCGTCCCCACCGGTGTTCTCCTTAATCTTGTTATGTCCTCAAGGGGTCGATAAAACAAAATGTGAGTGGACCAGTTTTTATCACAGTTATAAAATCATTGTTAAACATAATAACCCCTGTTTTGAAAACATATATAGCGAAAAACTATATAATATAGTACTACCATAATAGTAAAATCTTATTCATCAACATCAATGAAAAACCATCAAGTTCAAGTTTAGAAACTGTACCTTCCATCAATCAAACATGCTAGCATCCATTAACACAAGTATAGCAAGCAAGAAATATACTAGCATCAACTAGTTAATCACAATACCGGTAATACTATTATCAATATCAAAACAAGTCTCATCCAAGACTAACACAACAATATGCATCCATATATTAAGCATTTAAGCATATACGTAAACATCTAACGTAAAAACATTTGGTTTTTCGAAGGGGTCCACTCACAGGTAAGCAAAGCATCCATCACACTTAAACTCCTTGCTTGTATCCTTCTGATCCTCAATTAACCCTGTGAATATCAATATAAGCTAAGATAAGCTTAAATCATCATTTTAATGGAACATAGTCCAATTCAACCCTTTAGGCTTCGAATTTGCACAAATAGAGGGCACCAAGGGATTTAGAACTTCGAAAAACCTAGGGTTAGGTCTTGGGTTTGTCACACCTCGCCGTGCTCCAACCATACACCACCACGGTGATGTCACACGCCGCCTTGGGCTTTCGTCACCGATGATCATGCTGCCTTGGGCTGCCGTAAGTGAGTTAACAAAATATACCTTCTTCGTTATGAGATTCCGTCAAAGTTAACAGAATCTCAGCCACTGCCGTTAAATCCAACAGTGACCGTGGCAAGTCTTCAGAACTCGTGGTGATTCATTGGAAACTACAAAGTAGCCCAGAACACGATCAGGGCTCTTTCGAACTCGATTTCAATGTTTTCAAAGCTAAATTTCAAGTATCTTGGTCCTAAAAATCACTAGAAACATACCTGGGATCCTTTTAGGACAAGGATCCATTGAATCCCTCTCGGATTTGACTGTTGGAGCTCGGTGTAACTCGCCGAAATTTGGAAAAAGGTTGGCAGAGTGCGTACATGTCAAAACTTGGCGATCTCAACCCAAAATTTGCATGCAGTTGGGTAATTTGTTACCTGTAATGAGGTTCGAAGGCGTTCGAGTGCCAGAAGCCTCGAACTCATCGGAACAACTCAAGGTTCACCATCGAAAGCTGTGACAGAGAATATGGGTGCATGGAGAGGATTAGACCACAAGTTAAAGCTAGAATTAGCACAAAAACACACTTAAAATTCACCAACGAGCTAAACCTAAAGAGAATAGTCATCACCTAGCTTCGAACTCAACAACATTTACCGGAATTCGTTGTCAGGGATGACATGCATGCACAGATTCATTACAGGTCTTAAACCTTTGGATTATCGACATAAACACACATCTCAGAGCAAATTATAACCCACAAAAGTCAAGAAAGGGATTAAACCATACCTGAGATAGAGTTCGAGAGAGCTCAAGCTCTCACTGTTAATGGCAGAGCACACGAGGTTGCTTCGATGTCGGAACAAATCTTATTCTAACATTAACCCTAGACCACAATCAGACATAAGGGTCGAAGACAAACCTGTCGAAGCAGTCATAGTAGTACCATATTAGTAGTTTTAGGAGAACGCATTTGTGCAACATAACTGTCGAAGCCATCATGGTTGTCAAAGAACTTTTCCACTCACTTAGAGACCTTTATATTCTAATGGTGGTAGACCCCTTGAACGTAGAACACTCTCTGTGAGTACGGAATTCATTTTATATAGATCCAATGGTAGCCAACTTTCATCTATCGTGGAGGGTTGGTTATTCACCCGTTGCACCTAATCCCAACCGTGTATGGAGCAGTTGTGATTAGTGCTTATTTTCAAATGCACGTTGGAAGTGTATTCCTCAATTATAGGATGTAGCTTTACATGTATTCAAACTCTATTTGATTTGTATTACCAACCTATTACTTCTCCTTTATCCTAACTAGTTGAGTCCACATAGGATTCTTACATTCTCCCACATGGACATTAACTAGTTATGGTATGAAGCAAAATGTCCATGACAAATCATTCCTTAATGATCACCTTGAGTTTCTTACCCAACCAACATCTTATACACATTTACCAGTAAACGTTTGAGACTTGAACTCCAGAAAACAATGCATGTAATGATACTGCATGCACCCTGGAATCACAATGATGCAATTGATATACATTTCATACACATTCCAAGCAAGTAATTTACAACTTATATCACATTTATTTCCTCCCACACATTTACCCAATGTACCTTCATAGATTGAACTTCCAAGTTCTCATCTTCAACCATTGGACATTAAACTTTCAAGCTCCCTGCATAACAGACTTAACCAATGTGCTCTTTGGAACAATGATTAGTCATTTAATTGCACATCACAAATTCTGAATTAACATAAACATTGTCAATTATAAGCTTGAAAGAGAATAAACTAAAATCTTGTAGTGACACAAGACATAGTGAAAACAAGCATTGGTTTCCTCTACTCCCACATTTCAACAAACCAACAGGTTCCACTTTAGGAATAAATTTCTCTGAGAAACAATGAAAACAAGCATTTGTTTGGCCAAGGAGTTTTTCTTCTTTTGGTCAAGGTATCATCTAATCCATCCTTAGGAATAGATTCCCCTCCAATACGCATTACTGTTGTGCCCTAAAATTTCCATTTTGTGAACAAGCAGAAGACAAAAACAGCATCCAGCACCATGGATTCTATTTCTACATAATGGTTCACGGTCAAAACTTTACCACCTAATAAGAAATATAACTAGCTCGCCCCAGTTGTAAATAGACAAAGCTTTGAAGAGGACCTTGACACATGTATACTTTCCATAAAGGTTCCCTTGTCCCAAAATGGTTTAACAATTTATGATTCGCAAGAACCTACTAGTCAAAATCTAATTACAGACACAATGCAAAGAAAACAGCATGAATCAAGAGAACTTTTCTAGTCATGTAATCAACATAAATAATACTAATTACTCAAAACCAAAATCATCATGCACACCCATGTTTGCAACATGTTCCTTGAAAATTCCCAAAATCAGTCGTTTTGTCAAAGGATCAACTAACATCAGTTTCTTATCAACATGCTCAATCAACACCGACCCCTTTCTCATTTCTTCTTTCACAGACAAGTCTTTCATGTCCATCGTTCATGCATGTTTATGTTACACCTTTGGCCAAGAAACATAAACAACCATAATTTGATAATGGATTGTATAATCTTATTGTATAACAGTCATGTCAGAGATTACGAAAACAATCAAGACTTCAAGTCTTTGGACAAGAAAACAGTCAACTTAATTCTCTTAAAAAATAAAATAATATTCTTGAAACATCTCAAACCATTCATATATTTCTCATTTTAAACTCAATTCAAGTTCAATTACCTAAATATAAGCAGAACATTATTTTCGAGGAAATTCCACTTAACCTCACCCTTTTTTTTTTTAATACACACACACACACATACATATATCATTTTCTCGTCATAAATCATGAATTTTCATCCTCACGTTTTCATTTACCTTTGGATTAGATGCCAATTAACTCACACGTAAAATGCACCTCATCTAAGACTTTGACAAATTCTTGCATCTATATCCAAAAACCTCCTCAGCATTCACTCAAATATATCAAAAGTTTTAAACTAGAATTTGCAAATAACCCATAATATTTATACCGCAACTTAAAAAATCACAAATCAATGAAATTGAAGAGAACTCAGTTAACTACATGATTCGTTCATACATACATATATATATATATATGTGTGTGTGTGTGTGTGTGTGTGTATATATATATGTATATGCTTGTTCATACGCTTATAGACGCATAAACATGTTGATTGAAGGAGAAAATTGAAGATACCATTTTTGATGGCCTAGAGCACCAATTAGCTTCCTCCCTTCCTGAATGGTTTTGGTATAAGCATGCAATGTAACCCCTTCTACCATCCTATATGCTACCAAACAGATAACAGCACCTAGACCAAAATTTCCATAAAATCTCACTTTGGTGAAGATTTAATCAACATTTGTCCATGATTAAAGTAACATGAATATTTGTTCCAGATGTGACAGCCTTAGTTATTTTCTATTGGCATCATTCCTGAATAAGACTTATCAAGAAAAGCATTAATGTGAACAATTATAATCGCAAACAATTACAATTAGATGAAAGAAACAAAGACCATCGACATCTTACAATGGTTCCCTCTGTTGTGACACCACCACTCATCAATGTATTCAGAGTCTACAAGCCTAGAAAAAGTTATAATTTTGCTAGGGACCCCTAACCTTGGTGTTAAGGTAGACTCTTATACAGCTGTAAGAGAAAATATCGCTCACAGTAGCTTTACTTTTGAGAAAGATGATTGCCAAGACTTATATCACTTGGACTCAAACTAAATGATAAACACCATTTTGTAACAACAAAAGTAGGAAATCAAATATGAGGTAAATCAGAGTCACCAAAGTTCAAGTTCAAAATTACTCAAATCCAATCACTAGAAAATCTCAAACAATACTACTGCACATACAATGTTTCTTCACCACCCGATTTGATTTAAGGATCAGTGGCATTTCAAAAGGCAAAGCTCCTCCATGTGTTTTGCAAGGTATTCAACTTGTCTTTTGTTTATTAAACCACATAGGTGGTTCTTTTAAGTTGGATTGTGTACCTTATAACATAATTAACAATCTTGGATTGATTGGGATAGCAATATTCCACAACTTTAACAAAATAAAGGTCATATCAACGACCCCATTACAATCCTTGATTAAGTACTAGGCATTGGGCAACCGATAATTGAAGACACACGACACACATGAAAAGTGAAAACCCATCGCTTATAAACGTAATGCTTTATTTCATAGTAAGATCAACAAAACAGGTAAAAAGAAATTAAGCATAATTTCTGATTCTTTCCAAGAATGACATTCAAAACCGAAGGCAACCTGACTACTTTGTAAGGGTTTTGTCGGGCACCGATCATATATAGAAATAGCATGGATGGTTCTTACTCCCATAGATGAATCAACTACATGCACTGCAATCTGATATCAAGTATTTCTATTTTCCTTTAAATTACTCGCACACACAATTTTTGAGCAATTGATAACTTGATAACAAGAAAACTAAGGGGTTTTGTATCAGATTAAACCAAAACAGTGATAGGTTAATTCCATCAAAATTTAGATGCCAATCAAATTAAATGACTCACAAATATATCAAAATCTATGGCTCACTAATTAATGCTATCAGTGACGATAATAACAAATCAAATAAAGTATCACCCACATATTTGGTATTAGTTTGTAAACTCAAATACCAACAGTCTGGAGATCGAGAACAGGAGATGGAGCGAATGCTGAAGCAGGTGTGGCATCATCTGGTGCGCTTAGATGTACGCGACCTCTACACACATCAAGAAGAGCCTTTGTCTTTCCTTTTCTTGTTGTGAATACAATTTTTGGCTGTCAAAGACATGAAAAGCTTAAAAAAACCATTAGTGATTGGTAAATGCATGTTTATATCACACCTTTGGGCAAGAAATATAAACTACCATTGACCTTCATTGTATAGCCATCACTCAAGGATCTTATCATGCAATTATTACTAGTCCTTGGACAAGAATATTGCCTCATCTGTATGATGCCATACACTGATTAAAAATACCAACAATTTATACATCCCCTTCTTTGGAAAAGAATGTGAACATTTCATGAGTTTTAACCACAAATATTCTTCCGTTATTGTAATCGAACAATGCTCATTAATTGTTCTTAACATTTACTGCAAACCAAATTGTTAGTATAGGAGCAGAAAAGATAAAACTCAAAGTGATATAGTTATCAACAAATGAGAACCCAGCAATAACTAAAGCAATTTAGTACCATGTCAAATAAAACCATAAGAGCAACCCCTATCCTACCCTACCCAATTGCCAAGGGAATCTACGGACCCAGATTGGGCTGCGTTGCCTAGAAAGCATTAATTTAGTTGTGGAGAGATTGGAGTCGCTAAAATAATTTATCCTGGTTTGCGAGTCATAGCGTTTGACTGCAAAGGATATACACACCCTTTGTGCTATCACTACAACCCCAATGATATGGATTTATTAGTGATACAGTTCGGTACCCATTGACAATGATTAAAAATCCTTATGAAGGCCCACAAATTCGTTGATGTCTTCCCAAATTTATTTGGGTTTTGACAACCTTGTCATCGACGGGACCAAATGTTGTTCAATTTGAAGGCAGATTCTATATATCTTGTTGATCGTTATGGTAAATCCTATTCTTTTGATGTTACTACTGATCAATCCATCTCAAATATGAAAATGGTTGTACATGAATATGGAGGCGGAATGTCTATCTGTCAGAATCATGCAATATAATTATACAATGGATCTAGGGCATGTTAAGTTGGCTCTGATACCAAATGTTGGAACAAATCTTATTCTAACATTAACCCTAGACCACAATCAGACACAAGGGTTGAAGACAAACCTATTGAAGCAACGATAGTAGTACCATATCAGTAGGTTCAGGAGAACGCATTTGTGCAGCATAACTGTCAAAGCCATCGTGATTGTTAAAGAACTCTTCTACTCACTTAGAGACCTTTATATTCTAATGGTGATAGACCCCTTGAACGTAGAACACTTTCTCTGTGAGCAGGGAATTCATTTTATATAGATGCAATGGTAGCCAACTTCCATCTATTATGGAGGGTTGGTTATTCACCCGTTGCACCCAATCCCAACCGTATATGGAGCAGTTGTGATTAGTGCTTATTTTCAAACGCATGTTGGAAGTGTATTCCTTAATTATAGGATGTAGCTTTACACGTATTCAAACTCTATTTGATTTGTATTACCAACTTATTACTTCTCCTTTATCCTAACTAGTTGAGTCCACATAGGATTCTTACACTCAATGCAACTTGCAATGCCACAGATGAGTTCCCCATGTCCCAAAGGTTCACAGTTCGATTTTTGGGAGTTGGTTTGGTCGAAATCGAGGGGAATGGGGTGGTTTCCTTCTCGGAGCTTAGAGAGATAGAGAGAGTCAAGAGCTTAGAGAGAGGGGTTACAGAAAATGAGGGAGAAGAGAGAGAAGAGGGAGAAGGAGAAGGAGACCGAGTATAAATTTTTAGAACACGGATGGTACGCCATGTGTTTTTATGCAAGTGGTGGAAATTTTTAATTTTTAAGTTATTAACCTTTTAACACACATAACCCACCATTTATATAAAGACATGTGGTGTACCATCTCGTGTGACGGTCACATTGAAAAATCTCTCGAGACCGAGAGTGGGTATAACCCTACTTAAAATTGTTTTGAGTGAAATTACGGTTTTGTCCTCCAATTAAATTTAATTACAAATAGACCCTCGGGTATCGTTTCATAATTCGATTTTGAGGCAAAACTTACATACAAAAATAAAGTTTATGAAACTTAAGAAAGTGCGAGGATATAATTCTTGAGTTGAGGCTAGATAATTTAATTTAGTCACCCACTCGAGGGCAAAATAGTCATTTCCCATGTCACGAGAATAAATTATACTATTTTAAGGTATGGGTTGTAATGGTGTACCACATTACTAAATTTATTTCATTAAATATTGGTTATATGCATCATTTAATACGCAAATGTGGTCCGAAATGTACTCTCCTAGCATTACTCTTCTTTTAAAACCAGCAAATAAATTTTACAGCCCACTTCAATTTCATTACTTCTGCCCAAATGTTTGACCAGAACTATGACAGTTTCTTGTCTTCTTTCAGTTGGTTTGTTCTTATAGTTGGTTTGCCTTGAGACAACGTCTACTTTGCTTTGTAGTGCCGGCCTTCCGTTAATATCTAATTAGCTATTTCATCTGTATCTTACAGCCAAATCCCTTGTTCTCCTTTATATATTGCTCTTGTTCTCATCTTCACTTCATCTTCATATTCTTATTCTCAAAGAAAGAATTCCGAAATTAGTAACTCACCAAAAAACCATCTTTTGTAGCTCAAAGAAAACCGCGGAGCGAATGATGAAGGAAGAGAACCCTAACCTTCCATGGGAGATGATACGCGAGATTTTTTCATGGCTGCCAACAAAATCATTAGGCCGATTCAGGTGTGTATCTAAGCCATGTCGTTCCTTCATCTCCGATCCCAACTTTGCTAAAATCCAGCTTAACAGAACAATTGACAATAAGCACATTTTGTTCCAAAGACGGAGACTTGTATTTACTAATGAAAAACGTCATTCCATTTACTCTTGTAACCTTGATGAACTTCTCAATCAAGACAGTCGATTTCTGGATGATGGAGAAAGTATTACTGAGAATATCGGTAAAAGTGTTGTGGTTAGTAATCTGGACTATGTTCATCCTGAACAGTCCAGTCTTGATGGGTTGCCGTTGCCGAATTTCTGGGTCTTGATTTCTTACTGCAATGGGTTAGTGTTGTTCAAGTTAAATGGACAAGAGTTATATCTGGTCAACCCAGCAATAAGGGAATATAAGAAACTGCCCAAGCCACCATCTTTTGACACACTAAGTCTTTTCGGGTTCGGTTTTGATCATGCCAGTGATGATTACAAAGTGGTAAATGGGTGGTCCGTGAAGGATGAGATCGAGTTTGCTGTCTATTCATTGAAAACCGGTTTTTGGCGAGTGATTGAAAGGCGGTTTCCCTACAAAGCTATGTTCTGTTTTATTGGCTTCATGCTGAATGGAGGCGTGCATTGGTTGGTGAAGATAGCCCAAGATGACTCGTGGGTGATTATATCTTTCCTTTTAGCAGAGGAGGAGGTTCGAGAAATTCCAGTACCATTTACTTCTTATAAGCCACTACACTATAAACTGGGTGTCTTCGGGGAATTTCTGTGCATAGCAGATTGGGTTTCTTCTCATGTAGATGAACAATATACTGACTTTTGGGTTATGAAGGAATATGGAGTCAGGGAGTCTTGGACTGAAAAAAGGTTCTCTTGTTTCATCCCATTCTCGTTAGTACATGCAGGTTGCTGGAAGAAAGATTATGTTCTGTTGATTTGCCAGCACAAGAAGCTGCTGGTTATGTACAACTTTAGTGATGGAAGCTCGCATTGCATAAACATTTATGATTTCCCTAAAGTAAGTGATGCGGGTTTCTACGTGGAGAGTCTTGTTTCGCTAAACTATCCTCGCAATATTGACTGAAAACTGAAGCATGAGAGAGTGTAGATAGGCGCCAGAGAGGTAAGAAGAAAAAATTTATCTGTGTTTCTTGTTTCTTTCGCATCTGTTTCTCAATTTCCGTATATCTTTCTCTTGCCAAATAATTCGTGATTTTATTTTCCTCTTGCCATTACTACTGTTATATTCTTGCAGGTTACTTAGTATTGCTTCTTGTTTGACAGACCTCTTGGAGCCATATATAGGTCTAAGTTGTTTTTTGTACAGTTCATGAAATTATCAATTTGAAGTATTCATGCATTAATTAACGAATCAAGAAGATGATTCCTAGCAACATGCTATAGTTTGTGTAAAACGAAGAAGTTGGATGTTTTAGCTGCTTTGAAACTTAAATGTATATTGTTCTTGCTCCAAGACTGCAACCTTGATGAAATGTTAAATGTGTTTGGCCATCATGTGATATACATACGGAAATATGATAGGGGCATAATTTTAAACCTGCGAGTGTACGTGGTTACTCTCATCTATTAGATTTTTACTGCTTTGTTTGAAGGCTTCATTTAACGTTTAATCTACATTTATGCTGTTTAAAGTGAATGTTGAGGTTAAGTGAATATTCTGATGAATAATATGATCATAATGGGTTTAAGTGTAGTTTGGATTGAAAAATTTTGATGCATGATTCTAGTAACGGGTATATCGGTTTTGAGCATGTTGCCATGAAATTGAGATGAAGGTTGATAGAAATGATACATTTTGTTCTCCTGCAGTTCATTAAGGACTATTGGATGCTTGCCCTTGCTATTGAGATTCACCTTCAGCGATTCAAGACCGTTAACGTGCTTTACAATTGCTTTATATTGGGATAATGCGTAGTAAAAGTATTAATGTGGTTTCGACCCAAAAAACACTAAATTATCGTAGTAAAAAAGATAAATGTGAATTTGAGAAATTAGTATATTGTGGATTTTGTATCTGTAGGTACGAACATTTCACGCTTAATGAAATTTATCTTTTTTTTATGCAGTCATTCACCATTGCATGCATTGTGTATGTGTGTATATATATTGTCATTCCCATAATCGTAAATCATACGGAGCAGAACGATACACGGGTTCACCCTTCTTCTGTGGTGAAGCCGAATGTGCATGAAAGAAATTAATACAAGGCGTATAGAAAATGAAGTAATGTTATAAAAGAAACATAAATTGAAAGGTCAATTATTTCTCTGTCTGGACAGAATATTATTTTTCCTATTCATCTCATAGGTTAAAGATGAAGGGAGGGGGAATGCAAAGGATATAAACAACAACGAAAGAGAGCCTGTTAGCGTCTGGAAAGCAACCTCTTCGCGCCTACTCTTCACTACTGTTCTTTCAATTTACTGAAACAAACACATTTTCAGTCCTTGTCAAATATCAAAGCAATGAAACAAACACAATTTCAGTCCTTGTCAAATATCACATGCAGACAAGCAATGAGACAAACACAATTTCAGTCCTTGTCAAATATCACATGCAGACTAATCCCTACTATAAGATTAAAAATTAATTTCAGTCCTTCAAATAGGCCTACCATTCAACGCAGCAAAATATTCACCTTATGCATGCAAGAAGGAATGGGGGAAAGCAAATATCCACATATTGGTTGATTTTTTCTTCACATACGTCTAATGTTACACGATTTATTCTTCTCTATGCTTTCTTTTTGCTCAGTATTGGTGGTGTTGGGTCTCTCTGCTTTCTCGTTTCTTCCTCTTTGTTTTGAATGGCATATATATGACATATATTTTCGTGGAGGTCAACAATTTACAACCAAGAGGAATGTGATTAATACCATCAACCTTTTGTGCTTGATTATATTTTTTCATTTTTTCTTCTTGGATTTTGTTCGTGTTTGTAGCTTTGAAACATTTATTTCAAACAAAACAAACTTACAACAAAGGTCCAATACATGCACACAAAGCAAAATGGGACCTTCCAAACAAACCAAAAAAGAGCCCAACCAAAAGTTGGGACCCAAGAAAACAGAAAACTAAAAACAACCGAGGGTTCGCTACAACCACTGCCAGAACCAACGCTGCTACAGAAGTGCATGTCGATCTGCACAAATCCCATCCCCCAACCGAGCCTTGCCACAGCAATCCCATCAATCAATTCCAATCTTCAGTCCAAGCACAGCCATAGATTACAAAAGAACTTGCAGCAAAGTGAAAGAAGCGCGTGGAAATCCACGAGCAACACTACCATCCAAGGCAAACAACAAAGAGAAAGTGATGGTGTTTGGAACACCCTACCTAGTGGAAGCACTAGATCAAAACTCACCGACTTGACAAGCCGCAAATCACAACGAAACTTGACTAAAGATCGGAAATTAGAGGAAGGAGGAGGAGATACACCAATGGGATAAGAAGAGGGTAAATCGAACCAGGAAGCAAGGGGGAAAAAGCAGCGAAGGGGAGAAGAGAGGGAGACAAAGGCAAAAATAAAAGAACACCCACCAATCTCAGCCGCAATTAGAATCAGTGGCAACAAACTTGAACACGATTGAGAGCCACTCACACGAAAGGGTAAGAATCGCCTGCAAGGAGAGGGAAGGTCTCTTACACGGAGAGAAAATTCCAGAAGATCCTCTTTTCGTGTTTGTAGCTTTTGTTGTCAGATTTTGATTGTTTTGATGTATGCATGAACTGTTGAATTTGGCGTTGGGATTGCTCATATTCACATTAGATATATTCAATTAGGTACTATATGAAATATACTCGATTAGGTACTATTCAACTAGGTACTATGATTTAAATGTATTCAACTAGATAATACGACCTAGCGTGTATTTAACTATTATCTAACCTATACATTATACTGGTTGAGTTTCTTTACATTTAGCGTAATTTATGCATGATTCTTTAGGGAATATTTTGTTTTGTCTTTACATTTATTTTTGACATATTTGTTGGGTTTTTCTCTTTTTCAGGCCGGGACGAAGCCACATATTGCCGGGCCACGTGTCCCTTCCCAATTTTGTTGGCCCTGTTGTTTGAATGATATTGTTGTATTTCTACCAACTACTCCTAAATAATTGCGCTCTTTCGTATAAAAATTTCTTATTCACATCCTTCTACACATAAAAATAGCAATATGTTCATTATAAAATGAACGAATGACCCTATCTAACCAATAATTATACTCTTCTATCTCTATTGTAAAAAAGTAGAACATGCCAATAAATTCATATAACTACTAACGGGAGCATAAATAATTTATATGTATCTGTATCAAATAAATAAACGGCACATCAAATGCAATAATTAACAAATAGCGATAACTAGTAAGACAATAAATCGAGAAATTAAACAACCTAAACATACCCATTGACATCTTTAGTCTTTTGCTCTTTCATTCTTCTTAAGATGACCGAAATTGTTCCACAGTTGATTAATCTTCGGTCGCATTGTATTGCGAAACTCATTCACTACTGGCTCTGCATCCAGTACGAAGTCAATGAAGACCCTTATGCATGCACTTACCTTCGTTTCCATCTCATCCAGGATTGGTGGTCTTGTTAGCATCCATGTTAGCGATTCGGGCGAAAATGGAATGCTCAAAACAAACTCCATCCTTGAAATCACTGCAGAGAGTAATCGTTCCAGTCCTTCATCGAGCATTATTATGCAGAAGCATTCAAACAGCTCAGTTCCATAATTGTAGCCTTCCATAGTAGCCAATCTTCCCCCCATTGCCTGCATCCTCTTCATGTTAATCTTTTCCAATTCACGATCCGCTATTCCCAGAAGACTAGTGACTCTTTCATTTATAGCACAACCATCCCAATCAACTTTAGTCTGTAGCGCATAAATCTTACGACTGAACTCTTGGAACTTATCGATCATCTCATCCGATCCTTGTGACATCAACAACATAATATCGACAAGACAGAGAGAGAGCCGAGTTCCAATACTGACTATTAGATTCCTTATTTTTTTCAGACCTTCCTGTTTTTTGTTTGTTTGAGAACACTCTTTCAGGCATTGCACACAACTCTTTCCACTGGAACGAGAAGATCCTTCCATTTCTCTTCAAACAACTTCCTTCTCCTTCCCAAAAAAACTTACAAGAGAAAATGAAAAGGGCTAAAGAAACGTACAAGAGGAAATAGTGTCATAATTGAGATGATTTATTGGTTTAAGGAATTAAACATGTTTCCTTAAATTAATGAACCTGAGATAGAATGTTTCATTTATTCCTTTGCTATTCCTTCTTCCCAATCTAGTACGTTTTTCCTTTCTCACCTCCATTGCCTCCCTATTCAAAATTTGTCACCGTTGAGCATGGTTGTCTACGACGTCAAACCGTGGTTACAATCTTTCGTTGATTCTTGAGTTTTCATTGTCCTACGTTATGTGAACACAATGGCACATTAATGGTTCAAGTTTGCCAGATTTTTTTTAGGAATTGAACCTCCTGATAATGTTCCGGGTGCTATTTTAAAAGAATTGCTTCTTAATTATTCACGAAATATGTGAAAAAATATTTATCTTGTCTGACACAAAAAGTTAAAATAAAAAATAGGGAAATTTTATTTGGACCTAGTTGTCTTATCTTTACACCCAACTAAAACATTTTCTCTATTAAACATCCAAGTTTGCCCTTAAATAAATAACAATAAGAAAATAAACCTTGATGTTTTTATCTCTGCACCCAATAACTCAAAACCTAGCACATCACTGCACTCTTCCATTATTTTCGGCAAAACCCACCCAAGTGACAGCAAAAAATTCTATCAAGATCACGCACGACCATGGGCTCCAAAATTTTCAATTGGGATTATTTATTGGAAATTTTAGGGGTAAATTATCAAGACCATATGCAGTAATATAATCGAAATCCAAGTCGTGTAAAAGTAGTTTCATCCACGGCACAATTTGGAGAATCCAAAAAAGAAAATAAGCAGAAGCTGCAAATCAAAACCACTTTTGTGAAGGAGAAGCTGCGGGAAGCCATACCTGCCCCAGTGAAGGAGTCTGTGGGGGGAAAAGCAGCATATGCAGCACTAGAGCAGCTGCTTTGCTTGGAAAAAAAGAATTCATATGGTCATATGTTACTTGGACACCCTCAGCTTCTTATCAGACATCATATTTTCCATCTCCAGAAACTATAAATTGGTGATACCATTTGGTATGTTTGTTGGGTGCTTCTTGACTGATGTTTTGAAGGAGACATTGCAGGAAGTGCTTTCTAGGTCGGAGGAGAATGCCAACGGGATAGCAGTTTGTTTCGCCGAAAATAATAGAGGGGTGGAGTGGTGCGCTAGGTTTTGGGTCATTAGATGTAGAGATAGAAACATCGATATTTATTTTCTTATTTACTTATTTAAGGTTAAACTTGAAAGTTTAGTGGATAAAACATTTTAGTTGGGTGTAGAGATAAGATAACTGGTCCAAATAAAATTTTCCTAAAAAATATGAACAATTTTGATTTAACACAAACCATGAAATTTGGTTTCAAACCTTCTAAATCTAAAAGGGATTCTTTTCCTTTTCTAATTTATGTTCCATTAGAAGCAGGCTAATTACTTTTACATCCTTTGACGTTTGTAGGGTGTTCAAAATGGAGCACAATGTTTTAATTTTCTCACATTTACACCTTGATATTTTGAAAGAGTGTTGTTAAACCCACCCCATTGTCCTATTTTTCCACCCACCTTATTATCCCACCAATATAAAAATTTTAAAAATTTAAATCTTATTTTCCCACGCACTATTATTCCTAAAATAACCTTTATACCACCACACCATCAATGTTCTGTTTCCACCACCATTCCCTTCCCCTGAACTAACTTTACACCAAAATCAAGATTGCAAATCTCGAACAGTACAAACTGAACAAACCCAGAAATTTATCTAGTGAAAATTTACAACCTTGAAAGCCAGAGTCATTGGTTTTGTTGGAGAGTTGTAGAGAGCAAGAGATCTGCTTACTCAATTCAACTAATTTCGTTCGAATTGAAAGAATTAAATCCAAAAAGTGAAAGTAAAAAAATTCTAAAACTGAGATTTGATTCAAATGAGTTGGAAGCTATCAAATTAAAATGCAATTCAAAATTGCATTAAAACGTTGAAAAGATAAAAATTTATTGGAAAACACTACAAATTGATTAACATATTTGGAATTGGAGCCCTAGAAATCATAGAAATGAACAATGAGAAATGCTGGCTACCGGCAGATTCTTGAACTTCTTCCGCGGCCAAAAAAACTGGATCTTTCTCTCTGATGGAGAGAGATGAAATGGAAGAGAGAAGAACGGGGAAGAGAGACAGTGGTGGAGAGAAATGGGTAGTCTTTTTCTACAAGGATAAACATGTTATTAACATTTTCATTAAAGTGTGGATGGAAAAATAAGACAATGGGGTGGGCTTAGTAGCACTCTTTTGAAATCATGTCAATATATGTCTAACTAGTTGTTTGACATAATTATCCTTCATTAGAATTGATCACGTACCAACCATGAGACTCTCTTTTGAACTTTGTAACCAATTTTCAACATCAACTTAAAAGAATATAAAATCTAGTTATTAGTCCTACATAATTCTATATGTTGGGGTGTTTGGAACTAGCATACTTTGATTTTTTTATTTATTATTTTCATATTTTTACAAGGATATTGTACTCTGAGTGGTGGGAGCATACCCTTAAAATAGTATAAAGATAATCTACTCTAATTAAGTGGTAGAAATTTTGGTCTAAGCTACAATAGATCAACCATAATAATTACGTATCAAATCTGAATTCCTATGTACAATTGAGAGAAGCAAATTAAACACTCTTGATTAATACAAGCTAGAAATAAAATTAATGACATAGCAATCGAAATTAGTACACGATGGTCAATCAAACGATGGTGACTAGAAAAAGCTGAAATGCTCTGTGAGTGTTCCCATCCTTTGAAGGGTTGACCAAGTTCAACCTTGAAGGTGTCTCTTATAACTTCACTCACTTGGCGTCATTGTCCTTTTGGGGACTCATTTCATAGACGAGGTATTTGAAGAATGATAGGAACTTGGGTTCAGGTCCCTGGGGGGGGGGGGGAGAGAGAGAGAGAGAGAGAGAGAGAGAGAGAGAGAGAGAATATTTCATTCATGCTAAACTCATGACTTGTTGAAGGGTAATAATACAAGTCATACTTAGAAATACAGAATACAAACTACTACGAGATATACGATATGTATACTCCTCTGTGGTGTAACTGGGCTAATTGTAAGAGTCCATACATATAGTTCTCAACAATCCATCCCCCCTCATATGAGGCTTGATCTCAAGCCTGTAATTCTGGAAACCGAGTCTAGATGTCATTGGCATCCTCCCATGTAGCACCTTCTTATGGAAACCCCGACCATTGAATTAACCAATGAACTACCAACACATTTTTCCGTTTTACCAAGCCACGCTCCAAAACCTTTTTCGGCAGCCACTGAACATCTTCAGGAAGAATGTGAGGCAAGGTGGGAGAGGTAATCACATGAGTTCCCAATTTCTTCTTTAACAACGACACATGGAAAATGGGATGACGCGCACTGAAGGAGGTAAGTCAAGCTTGTAGGCCACTTCTCTAATTCGTTGTATGACTAGAAAAGAACCATAATATCCAGAGGGTAATTTATGACAGTAGCGATTAGCAACAATGGTTTGACGATAAGACTGAAGACGCAAATAAACCCAATGACCAATAGTGAATTCCTGCTCACCATAAACTATATCCAGTCTTGTGCTTGTAAGGTACCTCAGGCTTTTCAACAAGGCTCTTGTACACGGTTGAGTTTAGAAACTCACTTTCTCCTTCGTTGGACAACTTCAATCCAGTTACAACTGGAGTGTTGACAGCATTACACTTGGCCATTTTGAACTTCTCAAAAATGTCTCTCATGTACCTCTATTGAGATTTAGGGATACCATCATTTTCTTGCTTCACCTCTATGACAAGAAAGTATGACATGAATTCATTATCAGTCATCTCGAATTCACTGAACATAGATTGCTTGAACTCACAGAACATAGCTTCATTGTTTCCTATAAACAACAAGACATCTACATACAGACAAAGAATTAAGAACTCCCCTTTTTCACCAGTCTTCATGTAAACTGAATAAGCATATGGATATTTTTCAAAATCCATTTTGGTGAAGGTAGTTGTCAATCCGTGAGTTCCAAGCTCACGATGTTTGCTTGAGGCCATATAAAGCCTTCTTCAAACGGTACACCTTATCTTCTCTCATTGTACTTGGAAGCCTTCATGTTGTTCCACGTACACTTCTTCCTCAAGAACTCCATTAAGGAAGGCTAACTTGACATCTAGTTGATAAATTTTTCATTTATGTTGAGCAGCATGAGAGACTAACAATCTTACCGTTTCAAGTCTTGCAACTAGAGCATAGACTTCGTCATAGTCCACATCATACTTTTGTTTGTAGCCCTTGGCTACAAGCCTCGATTTGTATTGATCCACACTTTCATCTGCAGTGCATTTGATCTTGTACACCAATAGCCTTCTGATTTGGTGGGAGCTTTGTCAACTCACAAGTTCATTCTTCTCGATGGCATGGATTTCTTCCTACATGGTTGTTTTCCAACAATCTTTTTCCACAACTTCATTGAATGAGAGAGACTCATGGTCTACATATAAGCAGAAAAAGTTGGCTTATTCTTCTTCTTCTTCTTCTTGTCCATATATCTCAGTGAAACTTCTTAGCCTCATTAGAGTTGAGAAGCTACTTTATTCACTAAATGTAGGACCACTCCTTGCAGTTCTATGCATTGGAGTTGTTGTGATTGATTGAGCACGTTGTTGCTCAACAGGTAGTACAACTTCTGACTGTTCAAAATTAGTGGAAACAATCTTCTCCTTACTAACCTCTTGGTTGTTCCACTTCCATATCTCTTCCTTACTGAAGATGACATCTCTACTAACCACTAGTTTGCTAGTTAGTAGGTTATAAAGCTTGTATGCCTTGGACTCTTCACTATAGCCCATAAACACACACTTCTCACCTTGATCATCAAGCTTCCTCATCTTGGCTTCACGAAACTGAGCATATGCAACACACCCAAAACTCTTAGGTGTCCAATTCGACTTTTATCCACTCTAAGCTTCTTGTGGTGTCATCCTTTTTACACTCTTTGTTGGATATTGATTCAACAAATAAATCGAACAAGCTACAGTTTTTGCCCACAATTCATTTAGAAAACTCTTCTCCTTAAGCATGGATCTTGTCATGTCAAAGATGGTTCGATTTTTTCTCTCGACTATCTCATTTTGTTATGGGGTGTAGGCAGCAGTTAGTTGATTCCTAATTCCTTACTCCTTGTAATATGCTTGGAAAATATTGGAGGTGTACTCTCCACCTCTGCCTGATCTCCCAACCACAAGCTTATGGTTGCCCTCAGTCTATGTGGATGCCTTGAACTCATTGAAAATTCTTAGGGTAGCCGACTTCTCCTTTGTTAAACTAAACACAAGTCTTCCTACTAAAATCATCAATGAAAGTAATAAAATACCTATTACCTCGATAGGACATTAGATCTAATGGACCACATATATCTATGTGTACCAATTGCAGTGGTGCCTTTGTTCTACATGCATCACCAACAGGGAATGAGAGCACGCAACCTTCACATACATGGTTTATGGGTTTTATCTAAGCTAGACCACGAACCATTCCTCAAACGGACAGTAGCTTTCAACCATTGAAATGAAGTTGGCCAAAGCGAAGATGCCATTTCCATGACTCATCTTCAATCACCCCTATGTGACAGCTTCCAATCCTTTTGTTCAAATTCAATGGGAACATTCGTTTCTTTGAAATTTGAACACGTGCAATAAGCTTTTCTCCTTGCATTTCTGGGAGTGAGAAGCATATTTTCATATGTATAATGTACCCTTTATGGAGCAATTGACCAATGCTCAAAATGTTGCTTTTCATATCTGGTATGCAGTAGATATCAGAGATGTATTCTTCCAAACCATCTTTCTGGATGATCTTAATCTTCCCTTTGCCTTCAACTGCCAGCTTTGAGGAGTCACCAAGACTCCTTAATCCATAGGCCCCATCTTTGAGTTCTGCAAAGAACTCATTTTTCCCACACATATGGTTCCTTGCACCAGAATCCATATACCAAATATCTTGTTGGATGCTGGAATCATGGTGTGCTAGTAAGACAGTAAGTTCCTCATTGGCATTTTCACTCGATTCTGCCATGTTGACATGCTCACCATTTTTTTATGAACATTCATTGGCATAATGTCCATATTGCTGACAGTTGTGACATTGGATATGTGCATTTCCTCGAGCAAGCCTTCACTCTTGAGACTAACCACGATTTTGTGGATAGACTCAACCTATTCCGCAGCCTCGTCCTTAGCTATGGCTAGATGAACTCCCACGTCGTGAGTTATGTTGTCTATGACCTCTACTTGACTTGTCAATATGCAGCTTTGACTCCAAAACTTGCTCTAACGTTGTGGGGCTTGCATTCTTTTGAATGCGTTGCTCGTGAACTAGGAGGGATCCTAGCAATTACTCTGCACACATAGTTTCCATGTCCTTGGATTCCTCAATAGTAGTCATAACATGCTCAAAGTTGGATGTAAAGGATCGAAGGATTTTCTCTATGACACGAACATCGTCAAGCTTCTGACCATTCCTTTTCATTTGATTCACAATTACAAGTAGTCGAGAGTAGTAGTCTGAAATGTTTTCTCCTTCTTTCATATAAGCAGCCTCAAAATCTGCTCTTAAGGATTGGAGTCTGATTCTTTTTACCCGATCTACTCCTTTGTTAATTGTGCTCAGAGTGTACCAAACTTGGTTGTTGGTTGTTGCTTCTGCAACCTTCTCGAATATTGCATCTTCCAGACCTTGGTACAGAAGATACAACGCCGCCTTGTCCTTCTTTCGTAAGTCCTTGAGAGTGTCCTTTTGCTCGGCAGTATAGGCAACTTCTTGCTTAGCCGTGGGTTCAACATACCCAATACTGACAACTTACCATAGCTCATGTGATCCAAACAATGCTTTGAATTGGATGTACCATCTTTCATAATTTTCTTGCTTCAATGTGGGAACCTGGAGCTGCACCAAGTTGGACGCCATAGCTGCTCTACTTGCCAGAATAGAATTTTGGCCCTGATACCAAATGTTGTTATCAAAGTTTGCTAACTTAATGCCAATTACGTGTGTAATAAGTTCACAAACTTTATCACACCTCTCACTTCTACTATGTTCGAAACTGGACCGATTGAAAGAAAAAGAAGCAGCAAGCTTTGATAAAAATAATACTCTGACATATGAAAAGAGTTTACAAACTGATTCCTAGCTTCTAGATGGAATTGGATATTTCAAACGTACATACACATCTCTCTTGTAGAGATTTTACGAGACTTTCCAAACATGAATGTTATCCATGCAAAAGTCATGTATGGCTGCTGATGTTGAAAAACAAACAAGGCAGCTTGTAGAAAGATTAAAAGCATGCTATCTGTCAAAGATAGTTGTGCAGCCAACAATTTCAACTATTGCCATTTTTTCCTATTACATTCATTTTGCTTTTGACTTCCAACAAGAAACACCCATTGGTTTTCAGACTTGGGAAACGCCTGTTCCGGTACGGGGAAGAAGAAGCTGCGTGAGATAATGGCGGAGGAGCTACTTCCCGAGAAAATGGAGGAGCATCAGCTGATGGACGCAGGAAATCCTGTACTCCCATGGGACATGATCGTGGAGATTCTTTCATGGCTGCCTCCCAAATCACTGTGCCGCTTCAGGTTTGTATCCAAGCCCTGGAAATCCCTAATTATAACCCTAATTTTGTGAATTTCACTTTAAGAAATCATCTGAGAACAAAGATACGTTTTACCGAAGACGAAGAATCATGTTTACTATGCCAGATGGTAATTCCATT
Source organism: Pyrus communis (assembly GCF_041283825.1). Taxonomy (NCBI): domain Eukaryota; kingdom Viridiplantae; phylum Streptophyta; class Magnoliopsida; order Rosales; family Rosaceae; genus Pyrus; species Pyrus communis. Next base: position 22,694,576 of record NC_142575.1, read on the forward strand.
TACTCTCTGAACCTTGATAACTTACCTCTGAGTTACAATGAAAATTATAGTGACATTGGTGATTTGGTAGCTCCTGAGGTAGATTTGGTTCGTACTGAGTTTCCATGTGGTAGGATTGAGGATTTGTTGTACTGCGAGGGATTGTTGTTGTGCAAGTTGGGTAAGCCGGAGTAGTTGTATCTGGTTGACCCGGCTACTGGGGAAGCCAAGAAACTGCCCGAGGGACCGAAATATTTCGATCACAAGGGGTTTGGATTTGATCACTCGGCTGAGGATTATAAGGTGGTTTGTGCAGTGTATTCTAAGCGGTTGGACACTTTTGATTTTAGTGTCTATTCACTGTTAAAAGTCCTATTCAGTACAATGACGCCGATACGACTCATGGGGTTCTGCTGAATGGAAGTGTTCATTGGGTGATGACAAAAGTTGGCAAGGAGTCATCACCCGTGATTGTGTCTTTCCATTTAGCTGAGGAGGAGTTTCGAGAGATTCCACTGCCACTTAAAGGTTCCGGTTTTATCCCAAATGAATACTATGTGTTGGGTGTCTTGAGGGATTGCTTATGTTTAACACGTTGTGACGATTTTAAAATTCATGATGAGTTTTGGGTCATGAAGAACTATGGAATTAGGCAGTCTTGGACTAACATAAAGACCTCCTTCTGATACTCTGAACTATATCATACGAGTTTTTGGAAGGACAGTCATGATCTGTTGCTGCTCGACTATCTGTTTGGTATGTATGATTTTAACGAGAAAAGCTTTCGCAATCTGTCAGTTCGGGAATTTCCTGCATTTGAAAACGCTGGGATCTACATGGAGAGCCTTGTTTCACCCAATTACTATGGCAGTCTTGATCCAGAACATGAAACATGAAATAATTTGTTAGGAGGTAAAGGAGAATCCTCTCAATCTCTTTCCAAGCTTTGTTGTTTGTTTTAAATTTTTTTCTGGTTTTATTAAGCACTACTGAAAAATGGCTATAACAGCTCTCTTGGTCGATGGTTCTCGTTTGTGATATGCTGAGATTAGGCTTCGGCTAAAAGGTGTGGTAACGAGTGGAATGATTTGGAACTGTACGTGTTTGTTTACTCGGCTGTTAACAGGACAGGCTGCACTTCGAATGTAATTTTTCTATCATCATCTCTAGTGTTTCATGTCATGAATGTAACAATGTCCCGTGTCTACTATTTCTTTGCTTGATGTTTTCATAATTTTGCTTTCCTTTTGCCTTTGGACAGTAGTTCTTTACTAGGTATTTAGTGGCACTTTGTTAAAAGCACACAATAAACTCATTCCACACTTTGTTAGGTTCTTGTTTAGGAAGCATCGAAGGTTTTTTTTCTGAACCAAAAAGCTTCTTTTTTCCTGTCTTTGCCATTTATTGATGAAGGCGTCTTTGGTTATGTGTTGGCAATTTTGACACAATCAAAAGCACTTTCAAGTACGCCCTTCTTGTTGGACACAGTAGGTTGGCTCATAGATACACAAGTCATTGAAGTTATGTATTGATTAACTTGTTCTGTACTACCATTCTCACTGGTTCTGGATGCTTCTGTTTGTTCGATGCAATTTGTTCAAGAAACGGTAACTTCTTGTCCATTTTCATCCCTTGTTTCTGTTTCCTGTAGTCCTTTCTCGTAATTTTCCGATTTCTTTGTTTGGCTTTGGTTTACAAATTAACTGCATTTACAATATCAGTTAGGAACTTTTTATGGAAATGGTTACTGGAAACTCTTGAAACTTTTTGTACAAATGTTTGCTGGAATTCTTTAACTAATTGTCCTCCTTGTATCGCAGAAGAATAGAGCTTGAAGAAATGAGCTTCATCTTTTTGTTCGTAGAAGAATAGAGCTTGAAGACGCAAAGCTTTTGTTAGGTTTCTGGCTGTCGACTTCCATTACATCTTCATGTTTTGAACAGCCAGCTAATATCTATGTGAAATCCTGGTTGTTAGATCAGTTTCATTTTTGGAAATCAACGCATGTAAATTTGTTCCGGAGTTTTCCTCGGTTCTGTTTATCGTTACTTGATCGGCACCAGCATCCTTAAAAGTGAATTACAATACAAATCAAAATGCAAGTTTTCAGGGTTTCTAATTGATGCAGATCTGGTTTTTTTTTCCTGCTTGTTTAGTCCGATTATTCAGTTTAGTAGATTGTATTGTATGACCAGATGCGATTTAACGTTATATAGCCAGCATAAGTGGTTGAAACTTGAGAGCAACGTCCTCCCCGAAGGCCGGGTTCATTCACTAGGTTAAGTTCAGTCGTGGGTTTATTACAGTTTGCGGCTGTTCAAGGGAATTACGTACATATTAGACAGAAACAGCTCCATGAACATGTCCTGAATCCAAAGAATAAAAGCTTCGACGAGTTTCGCTTCTTCATAGAAGACGACAAAGCAATCAGGGTTTAATTCTTTTTGGCCATTTCTTTCCGAAGGTGAAGGGCCCTGTCTAAATTGCCCTTCTCCAAGTGGCTGGAAATCAGGAGCTCATATGTACATAAACTCGGGGCTATCGAACGACCTTTCATGAATCCAATATACTTTTCTGCTTCCTCCGGTTTCCCTGTTTGGCAGAAGCTCTTTATCAAGGATGTAAAAACCGAAATTCCAGGAAACAGCGACCTCGACTCCATCTCATAGTAGAGCTTGACAACTTCCTGATTGTCACCTTTTCTCTCAAACCCGTTGATCAGATGAGAGTACGTAATCTCGTCGGGTACAAACCCCTTATCTAACAGGGTAGTTAACATTTCATTGGCATGCTCTGCATCTCCAGTTTCACACAACTTTCCAACCATCTCGTTGAAGGAAGAACAACTAGGGATGAACCCGCACTCCATCATCTTCTTCAAGTAACTCGTGCTTGCTTCCACTCTTCCGGCTTTGCAACATCCTTCAATAAGAAAATTGTAAGTCTCGTCATACGGCTTCAAATCCATAGTTTGCATCTCGTGCATGATGCATTGTGCTTCGTCAATTCGTCCTCCTTCACAATGAGCTCCTATAAACAAGGTACAGATGAAAGAGTTTGGTCGAAAACCTCTCTTAAGCATTTCTTCATACACCTCCCGTGCGGAGTTTACATCTCCTAGTTTAACCTTAGCATATACAGTCAATGAGTAAGCAATTGTATCAAGAACCATATTTCTTTGCAACATTTTCTTCAATACCACCATTCCCTGCTCAACCCTACCCTCCTCCAAAATCCCGAAAACTAAACTAGTATTCGCAACCACGGAAGGCGAGCATCTCTTCCCATGAATCCTGTCCAGCATGTCAACACATTTCCTCAACTTCCCTTCCTTGCACAAAGCATCAACCAAGATTTTAATCGTCTCTTCGTTCGGATACCTTCTGTTTTCGATCATATGCTCATAAATCTTCCAAACCAGAGCAGTCCGGTCAGATTTTTCGACGACACGAAGCAATGTGTTGTAACTTGTGAGACTCAAAGGCAACCCACGTTCCCCCAAATAACAACAAATATCAAAACCAGTCTCAAACATTCTCAGCTTAGCGTAAGCCTGCACCAGCAAATCAAACACAAACGGACTTGAAGCCGCGACCTCGTAACTACTAAGCAACGAATCCACAACCGAAAACTTTGAAGCATTTCCAACATTTTTCTTCAAAACCGACTCGAGCAATGCTCTTGCATCCATGAGCAGCCTGGCTCTGGCTAAAATATGAATGGTTATGGAGTAGGACCAAACCCCATGTTCGAAATCTTTGCTGTGAGCTGCCCAGTGGAAGAAACCCAGAGCACGTTTCGCATCGATGGGTTCCTTCAGTTCTAGCAGCACACTCTCGACGAGCTCTCCGTCCAATTTAACGGACTCGAACTTTGTGGACAGAGTGTCCCAATTGCAGCTGCTTCTGAACGAGTCGCGGATGGATTTGACGACGTCATTTGGCGGCCCTGAGCTTGTGTGGATCAGTTGGGTTTTCTGATTGATGGGTTTGGGAATTAAAGATTGTGCAATTCGACGCAGCAGAGAAGCCATGAAATCAAAAGATTAAGTTGTTCAGTTCTGTAAATTTCATGTACCTTCAAAAACCACAGAGGTGTCCCAATACCCAACCCAATAGGCACTGCCCGGCACTTGGCTAAAAAAGGTCCTGCTACTACCATCGACTCATAACGTGGCTTAACTCAATTTTCACTGTTGGTGTAAATACATTGATGTATTAAAAAAAAAAACCACTTTTAACTATTTGATAATCATTACGACATTTGTCCATCAATTTATTTGATTTGAATTGGAAACTCAAGACATTACTGATTTAGAAATGATTTTACAAGGTTGATTTTATATAGATACTTTTTTTTTTCCTTATAAAACAATATATTTGGGCTAAGTTACAGGATGTTAAGTAATAATAAATTGATATTGAACTTGTTATTCACAAAAATTAACTTAAGACTTACCATTTATAAGTGAGAAATATTGAGAAATTGTGGTACTTTTTCTTATTACTAGCCTCTCTGCACGCACTAACGTGCGTGCGAGAGGCATTTTTGCATCACGGGCGCTACGCGCCCCTAAAGGTGTATTGTGTTAGTTTTTCCCATTGTAATTGTCAAGATATACTTTAAATGTATTGTGCAAAGAGGAACTTTTTTTTTTATCATGCACGTCCTAAAAAGTTATCATGTTTTTCATTTTTACTTTGTGTAAAGTAATGATTTAAATGTTATTCATGCACTTATCAAACAACATACGATTTTAGATGCAAGTTCCTACCTAAAGCCTATGAACGATAGCAAGTATATGTAAATAAATAAAAAATAGTAGATGAAAACAGTAAGTACTCGTACCAAAATACAAAACAATTTAAATGTCAAAATATAAATCCTACATAACAATATGTACATTATTCACAATACTCATAGAGTGTATATGTCACTGTTTCTTTTGAAAAGAAAGTTTACATATTGACATCAATGCTGCAATTTCCACCCATTTGTTCATGATTGATGCTTCAAATTTTCATTGCCAATCTACAAACGATAGTGAGAAAATTAAAAATCAAATAAAAAGAGTTAATTGATAAATGAGAAATGCATACTGAAAGGTTATCGTTAATAAAGCTGTTACCTATTAGGAATCACCATAATTAGCTGGAATGAAGCAAGACTTCTTTGTATACTACATTCCGTGTAAATACACCTTGTTGGCCTACTATGGAGCCACTTTTTACTAACACGGTTGTGGTTGACTTTGAGACCCCCCTCGATAAAGCCACATATAATTGTCCATGGCTGAAGACATGATCTGGAAGGTAAACACCTACATGTGGTATTGTCTGACCTTGAGATTTGTTTATAGTGATAGAGAAACTTAGTTTCACTGGAAATTGCTTTCTTGTAAGTTCAAATGGAAGCCCAGCAGTATCAGTACTTTTGAGAGGGATTCTTGGTAAGAAAACTCTGGATCCGGCAAATTGTCCAGTTAGAATTTCAGCATCAATAAGATTTCGGTAAGAACCACGACACAATAATCTTGTACCATTACACAATCCCAATTTCGGATCAATATTTCTTAAAAGCATGATTGGAGCACCTCTTTTCAGAGTTAACTTGTGCGGAGGCAAACCACCAAGTGAGATTGAATTCAAGAACTCTGGCTGATACAAATTCCTTGCGTCATCCTCAACTGAATCAAATGAATACATTGTCTCTTCTAAACCCGGAAACATATTGATTATCTTTTCATTCAACATATCAACGTCTTCATTTGTAGGAGTTACCACTGCCCTTTCCACCATGTAGGTTGCATCATTTATATGATCCTCTAAGTCAGGGAAGATTTTGGCAATTAATTGATTAATGGAATGGTCACTCTCCCATGGTATCACCATGCATTCAGGTAGTTTTACCATATCATCCATAATAACATCTTCATTCCCATCACCAACACGAAGTAAAAATTCTGAAAATTCACAATCATTTATGGATCTCATGTTTTGTTTGAGTTTTAAAATCTTTACTTGTGACCAAAATGATGCCTTAACAACACTTGCTTGGATTAGTTCGGACTTGGTTCCTTTCCGGATAACAGGAAGAACTTGTCGAAAATCTCCCCCAAATATCATTATCTTCCCCCCCAAATGGTAAGTCAATATCTGTTAAGTCTCTGAACGTTCGATCGAGTGCTTCAAATGCATGACGATGCGTCATTGTTGCTTTATCCCAAATAATTGCCTTTGCCTTTTGTATTAGCTTTGCTAAATCAGATTGTTTACCGATCGAACACATCGATGATGCATCGAGAATAAGTGGTATCTTGAATTTAGAATGTGTTGTCCTCCCACCAGGCAATATCGTAGCTGCTATTCCAGATGATGCTGTTGCTAATACTATGTGCCCCAACCTTCTCAAGCTTGCTAACAATGCGCGATATAAGTAAGTTTTTCCAGTTCCACCGGGACCATCCACAAAAAAAGTTGCATTATCCGATCGTTGAACTGCACCCATTATTATGTTAAACGCACTTTTTTGGTCATCATTTAAGCGTTCAATTGCATCAAGATCTTGTTGTGGAATACATATGGATATTTCATCTTTAATACATCCGGTCATTCCTGAACTTGATTCATTTCCTCTTGTCATTTGGGGCAAATCAAACTCGTTTATACTCTTGTTAAATTGAACCAAAAGTATGTTCAACTCACGCAAGAGTATGTTGGTAGCAAGTGTGGGAGTTATGTTAGTCATGGAAACATAATCTTCCATCATGAATGGACATAACTCATCCCATAACCCTCGAACACCAATTGGTGCACAATATACCAATATAGTGACGAATAATCTTCTTAAAGCCGACGGCATCTGAATTGTGGAGGTCTCTAACAAACATTGTCGAATACTGTCATCTCTTTCTAACAAACCTCGTTGTTCTGCTGCCTGCTTAAATGTTGGATGCAAAACCCCATTAACTGTTCTCAAGTTTGTGAAGGATGTTGGTCCTCTAACATGATTAAGAAGAATCCGAAGGTAAAATTTTTCGCCTTCAGCAGGTGAAACTGCATATATTCGCCCAATAACCTTGTTACGATTCTTTGTTTTAGACCACTTTCTTTGAGCTTGAATCCATCTGTAATGTGATGGTATCTCCATGTATAAATAATGTCGCGCTTCTGCATCCACATGATTAAGTGTAAAAAATTCAGTCAACATTGTCTTTCTTGTACTCTCATCATGTAGAATATTTGTTATGCTTTCATCGGCACGAAACTGAACTTGGTGCATATTAGGAAGATGTATTTGCATTCGCTCAACAGATGGATAAATTCGATTAATAATGAACTTGAATATTTTCCATAATGCCTCTGGTGCGCAAACCCATCTTGCATCCTGAAACTGCTTTATTTCATCGTATTGAGGGTCTGATTGCACTTCAATTGTCACTCTGTCTGGGCCTTTGTAAACATACTTATATAAGTACTTGACACTTTTTATGCTTGCGCAAATTTCGACATTGATGTGACAATCATACCTTAACAGCAACCATGGATTATATGGAATGACCCAACTATTATCAACCATTATGTTTCCTTGTCGATTAAGTGAGACGGGCAATCGATTTCCTCGCCTTTGATAAATTGGATACGAATCATTCCCTTGAACGGTGACTGGTGCAAATGGTTTGCGAAACTTTCTCTTACAACTCCCATTTTTCATACATGGAGATAGAGGATTATGAATCCCACACGGGCCATGAATCATATGCTTTAACACCACATTATAAAGTTGAGGCTCTACATCTTCATTTGGTATTTCAGCTCTAACAATTCGGTCATACTCATCTGGGTTATTGATCTTATCATTTTCATCTAACACAACCAGCATATGCACATGTGGAAGACCACGTTTCTGAAACTCAATAACGTATGCGTAAGCAACAACACTGCCCAATACCCCCTTTTCAATGATGTCTTCTTTTAGTTGCTCAAGTTTTGCACGAAATACTCTAGTGAGTAAGTCAGGGCGATCTTATGGAGTTTGTCCAGCGAGCAATTCGCTTTTGATTTCTTCCCAACTTGGGTTACATGTCATGGTAATAAAAAGATCTGGCTTTCCAAATCTTTGAACCAAAGTCATTGCGTCTTGATTTCGTTGGTACATGTCACGTGGGCTTCCAACAAATGATGATGGTAAAATAATTCTACGCCCGATGCTACCTAATAATATTTTATTTTCAATTAGCTATATATATTGTACACACTTTAAACAAAGTTATATTTTTAAATAACGATGACTGAAACGATATATATACCTGCATTGTGTTGACCTGCATTTAGAGAGTCTTCAAGTCCTTTGTAGAGATCCGCTCTAACTGTGGCTTGATTAGAATGCAACCATCTAAGTTTTTGTGATTCAATTTTAATGTAGTTATCTACAGCATATTGTTGCAAGAGACGTCCACCTCGAAGCAAAAGTGATGATCCATTATGGCGTATCTACAAAAGCAAATTTCATATATTGCTTTTAATATAGGAATCATCATTCATCTATATATACCGGGAAGTAAATTATGTTATCAGTACAAACCTGTAACATATAAGTATAATAGTCGCAACATGTTATTGCTCTTCCACCATCATCACGACTGTTAACATCCCATCCATATGTACCGTAAGGTAGCAATAGTGGATATTGTAAGGGATCATAAAATCCAACATAGTCTCGGACGTGAGAAAGTCTTCCACTAATTGTCTCCACCACGATATCCCTTCCATTTGCAATTGTGGCGTTATCTCCATCTATTATAATTGCCGCAACTTGTGATGCTGATGGTAGACTATACTGACGCCGATCTATTGGTTGCTCTTTTAGGATCAACTTGCAATTCGGCAAATCTTGGCGTTGTCCGAGGCTTCGCAATGTATGAACAAAAGGATTATGGTTGTTCAACATATATTGTATCTTTTCAACCACACCTCTATCTAAAACTTCACTTTCACACATTCGGTTTTCAACTTAATGCTCAGTGTCATATATATAAGCTTGTAAAAATCGCGGTCTGTTCCCTTCATTTGGTAAAAGTCCACCAATCTTATGATATAATGCACCTTGAGCACGAAATGTGTAAATCCCACGACCACCAATATTAATTCTTTCATCCACGTGTACTCCCATTGAAGTGAATGCAAATGCATGATTGTAAGCTCGAATATTTTGCCTGAAGTGTCTACCCTCATTTGTTTGGTCAGAGAAAAGAGCAACCATTTCTGGTGGGGATTGTATTGGGGGTAAAACAATTCTTCCTTTCAAGCAACACATATTCAAAGTTTCTCGAGCAAACAATCGTGCATAGCAGTACGGACATGTGGTTGGAGCAGATATTTGGCAACCTAGGATACCCCGATTCTCATTATAATTTCTAGCACAATTGTGGTTTCTTCTTCCTCTGGTTTGGCGCACATGACAATTGGTTCTATTTGCATGTTCTTCTTCTGATATTTTTACATGAATATCCAACATTCAGTATAAGAATTTTCTTTGTACCTAATATCTATATAAAGATAAAATTATATACTAAGCTCACCATTGTGGGGAGGAATTGAGAGCATCCCATAAGATATTTGTGACCTATTTGAATGTGCCAACTGTCCCATATGAGTACGCATTCTAGTAGAAGTTTGGTCATCATGATTTGTGATATCTGACAAAACCCTTGAATTCGCACTTTCATGCTCAATTTGTTCTAATAAATAGACCACATTATAATACGATTAGTTAAAAATTTTGTCTTTAATATTTAATATATTTAGTTGTGAGTCTAATATTTCGTAAGACTACCACTAAAAATAACTACAACATTGAGATCAATATGAAAGTATCGAAGAAAAGAATACAATGAGATTTCAATTCACTAAATTTTGTTCTTAAAAAATAACCTAATTTTTTAAGTGTGAAACAAATACAAATAAAGAAATTGAAATAAATACCAGGAATTTGTTGTTCTATATTACTGGGGTCGACCTCAACATCATAGTTAGCCAACTGAACCCGTTCTTGTATATTATTGGGACCTACTTGTTGCATAGTTAAAAGAAAAATTAGAAATTAGATTTTTTTTTTTTTTTTTTTTTTTGCATTAGTATGAGTTAAAGAAAAAGGAATATGAAATAAATACCAGGAATTTCTTGTTGTATGTTACTGGGGGATGTCATAGTATGATCATCATATAGAGTTGGAATTTGTTGTCTTTTTTCTTGTGCTATTAGACGTCGTCGAGCTAGATATCTTTGATGTTCTTCAGGACTCAATGATTGACGCCATTGTCTTGCACGACTTTGGCCACGCTCCATGGAAAAATTTATCTAAAAAATTTAAAAATAAATGAACCTAAATTGAATACAAATTCTGTGACATTCCATAAATACGAAAAAGTCTACGTAGATGCCCATGAACAGACATTTATCTACACATCACTATAATACAAAAGAACAAAATAAAATGATCACAAAATACTTTTGAAGTGTAATAAGTATTAGTGCAAGGAAATGACGGGCTTATATACACTTCTCGGTTGGTGTTAGGACTTGGATATGATTTAGCTTTCATGTTTTTTTCTTTTATAAATTAGCATTGTTTATAGAGTTTTAATTTTTATGTCAACTGGATGAGTAGAATTTTAAACTTTTTTAATACCCCTAAACCCTATCATAAATGACGGATGTGAGCTGGACATAATATAAAAAGTTTTTAGAAATGTGTAACCCGTAATAAGAGGCTAAAAAACTACCACATGACAAAGAAGAATTTGTATTCAATGTAGGTTCATTATATTTATTAGTTTGCTCTAATAACTCAACAATGCACATATAAGCTCTAAAATGTTATGATATCCTTAAAATTTTAGTAATTTTGGTTTCTTAGGTATTATGTTTATTAGTAATTTTGGTTCATTAGTTTAAGGATATGTCTTCAATAATTTGTGATCAACACAGCTTAAGAAATTTTGGGGTGCTTTGTTGGTCGTTGGGGTGCAAATGGGGATGGGATGATTTGGTTCAAATGGATTAAAAAAAAAAAAAAATGCATGTACGCAAGGTTCCTTAACAAAATCATAATTATGAATAACTGTTATGATATTCAAAATCCTTCTCGAACCCCGCTGGTGTTTAGGGATGATTTTGGACTACATGGATATTTGAGATTACGAAGAAGATTATGAATAACTAAACATCGGTCAAAATTTTTTTTGTTAGAGGACAACAATTGTTCATAATTGGTTTGATCTTGGACATAATAACAATTACGAATATTTGTTTTCTTCACATTATCTTCTCGAATTGGGGTTCAACATTAGAAGTTCTTTTCTCAAGTCTCAACATTAAGCAAAATGAAGAAAACAAAAGGCCAAAAGCAAAAAGCCACCTCTTCCGCTGTTATCACCTTCCCTTTTCTTCAATGCTCACTCCCAACAGAAAATCTATGGCAAGAATACACTTTCCCCCCTTCCTTTTTCTTCGAGCCTCAACAAATGGGTCTGCAACCAATGCCAACTGAAATAATTGAGGTTAAGCAAGAGGAGTTGATAAAGTTAGCAATTCACAAACCAAATTGAAAATCTAATTCCAAAATTCCAAACACCCACCAAATGGTTTCGGATAAAGTTTTAAAGTTGAATACACGTTACCGATACATAAGGGTACATAAGAATGAGAAGTATGAAAATTTTAAAACAAAGGGCCAATCGTGCTCTTTGGCAAATTGCAATTTAAGTTTGGCTGCTTTTCAGTTTCACTCTACCCTTAGATTTGTTCTTCTTTATGAGTAGACCTTCCAACCCAACATCCATCCACAGATATAATTGTCCCTAGCTACACCAACACGAATCCAAAATCATATATATTGTCCACTGTAAACTAATTCTTAGCTAATTAACATGTTCAAATCCTTATTTTCTCATAATAAAATAACAGAAAATTAAACAACCCAAAAATCAAAACAACCCCACTTGTAGTTTTAGCTCATTAATCCATTGGATAAATTGATGCCAAATTCAATCAGAAAACATACAATTAACAACAACCCAGAAGAGCCATCCAAAAAACCAACAAATTAACCAAAAAATACCACTTGTACTTTTAGCTTAGTCTTCCAATTGAATCAGATATACCATCAAATTTCAATCAGAAAATAGAAAATTAAGAACCCAGAATTTTCACTCACCTGCTGTGAAACTCGTCCCTGTTGAGCAGCAGTAGGAACAGGTAAACTGGGTGATATATACAACCGATTAAAACACTCAACTTTAGCTGCTTCAGCTACATAACAGAAAAAGAAAAAAAAATCGATATTGCACGGTATCTTATTCTCAATCAAATACGGTCCACCTACACGTTTCAAAATTCCTACAGTGTCAGTAATGATTTACCCTTTGTTTTGGCAAAAGGCTTTTTGCATACGCTAACATTTTAGTCAACCAATTTACATGATAGGAACCGTAAATTGGCAGCACAACAAAAGAGGATCAACAAAAATCTCGACAATTATCTGAAACTACCATTCCACTTCTTTTCAATTGTGAAGCACTATACATGTTTCACTACCAAATGCTCATATACATGATCAAACCTTAAAAATAAAAATAAAAAATAAAAAATAAAATAAAATCGTTGGAGAATCATAAGATGAATGACTCACATGCTTTCTATCTTGGCAGCTTAGTTTCAGGAAGCGAACATGTGCACAATGGGACCGTCTATGCCTTCAGTTGAATGTGAGTTGAAAAGACTATTCGCAATAGCTTAAACCAACTCGGTCCCTCTCTTTATACATTCCTTCACTAATTCCTCCCTAAATACCATGAAAAAAACAAATCAGAATTTCACCCACTGAACAAAAACCCATCAGCATAGTGTGATAAATTCATTATTTCACTTATGACTGCCACTTTACTGATGGGATTAATCCAAATAAAATCCCAATTTCCAAAAGTAAATTTTCAATTAATTTCTCAAGAGCAATAATTTCAAAAAGCCCAGAAGTATACAAAATATTACCAAAAAATAGAGATATTGAATAAGTAAAGAAAAATAACTTAGAGAAGGGGATGGAGGGGAATCTGTGATGAGGGTCGAAGGCTATGAGATTACCCAGATCGACTTGAAAATGCTGATGCCGGGTCTCCATTGCCGCTTTCCTGCAGTTGCTTTTCATCCTCTCCATTCGACAGTCCAGGTCTGCAACCCAAAAACATACAGAAAAGATTAGCTTTGCGGTCGGATTATCAAATCATGCGGTTACAGGACCAACATGCACGCAAATAAAAAATTCATTAATTTGTTTTTTCTGAATCCATAATTCAGATTGGAGTTCGAATTCAACGGAAAAAAAAAATACATAAATCCACCAAAAATTTTGCCCAGATGAAAAAAGAAATAAAGGATGAATTAGAAGCTTTTAGCAAAAGAGTTTAAATCAATAGGCCTCTCTCTCCCTCTCCCCTGTAAATTCACCGAACCTAGAAAAAGCCATCCGTAAATTCAAAACAACCCGCAAAATCACAAATACAAAATTCAAACAAAAAATCCATGTGAACATCGAAAACCACAAAAACAAAATTAATACATAATTCAGAAAGTGGTGTACCCGATTTTGAAAAGCCTGTTGCATGCAGAGCACAAAACCCAGAATGGCAACAACAAAGAAGGAGATTTGTGACTGATTTTTTCAATCCTTTTTCTATTTCGAACGAATGGAAACCACACACTAATCTCATGAAAACGAAAATGGATTTCCTTTCGGTTATTCATCTCTAAATATTAGTGGGGTGTGGGTAGTTACTCTTGAACCTCCCACTAAACTCAGTTCAGATCATGGGAATCCTCTAGATGAAACCGTCAACTGGTTGGCGCTTATTCCTCCTACATCATTTTTAGCATGTATTTACTTTTGATTTTTTTTTTTTTTTGTCCTTCAACATAGTAGTTTTGTTTTTACCAGTTTGTCCCCATTTTCCGATTTTTGTGGATTTGGATTGTGAAGAAAACAAAGGGGCTTTCTTGGTATTTCTGAATGCTTCACCAAACTGGCCTTCTCCCTTTATATATATAGATAAATGATATTATTAATTGAAGCTACGTTCGAGGGAGGGGATAGGTTTTGAAGCTTATCCACTGATTAGAGCAATCTATCATTTGCTCGAAACCATCCACTACTTCCGGTGGGGGTAAATGGTGTGATTATTATGCATATGTTTACCAATTTTTTCTAGGAAACTTTAACGAAAAACTACATTGTTACACTAAAAAATCAATACATATATTTGTATATACATTTCTTTTATACGAGACGATGGTAGTATTATCATTAGAATAAGCAAGCAAGGTTTCAACCGTCAATGAAAGCTCTCTAGATTAAATTTGGAGCAGCCTTAAATAGGGCCGACCCTGATGGTAGTCCAAGTAGGCACCCGCCGAGGGCCCCCACTTCGGAGGAGCCCCCAAAATTTTTTTATAGGGAATTTTAACGAAAAGTTCATGGTACTGTTAACTTTAACGAAAAACCACATTTTTACACTAAAAAGTCAATCCTGATACTATTCACTTTACTCTTTTATTTTGTCCTTATCGTTAAAACTCAAAGTTTTTAAGTCATTTTCATTAGTTTTCCTTTTATGTCCTATAATTAACATATAAATACAGAAAAAAAAAAATATCATAATTTATTGGTTGGTCCAGTGGAAATGTTTGACTTCCTTTTTCTTTGGGGTGTTGAGTTCGAAACATGGAGTTCCTTTTTTAGTGACTACTTTTTTTTTTTGTCTCTCAAATTTACTCCGAATCTATCTGCCTAGATGCATATAAAGTTTTAAACCTTAAGTCACTTTGCAGTTTTTTTTTCTCCTTTTAACTTCCCAATCACTCTATTCTATCAAGTTTTTAAATCAATTATCACATGGTCTTGAAGATTGTACTTTAAGGTAATCAAAACTTTGAATTTATATTTTGCTTTTCAATAATTTTTCATTCAATGGATTATTGTAATATTCGTTTTGTTAGTGTTATGTTGATTTTAGGAAAAAAAAAAAACACAAGTGAAACAATTGGCGTTGTTGGATTTATTTATTATACTTGTTAATCAAGTTTTATTATTCTTTACTCTCAATTTTAGACCCTTAACTGCAAAACATTTAGTACATTTGCGTCTAAAAACGTGAGACATGTAATGAAAATGATTTCAAAATTTTAAATTTTAACCAAAAATTATCTACTGACTTTATTTAATGAAAATAACAAGAGAAAAAAAAAATTACCAAGCGCGTGCATACCTCTTTTTCACTATTTAATTATTAATTATTAATTATTTAATTAAGGAACCATATATGTCCGCAGCGAATCATATATGATAAACAAATCAAGGAAACCAAACATTAATTACAGCAGTGACTTTGTTTGAGAGAGAGAGAGAGAGAGAGTCAAAGGAGGAGCTGACAGGAAACGAAAGGACCGCAGTTGAGTTGGGATGTGAAGCTTGAGAGAAGAAAAATCCCAGTTGATGTTCGGATATCAATAGTCTTTTATTGATTAATTAATTTTGTATTTTCTTTAACCATTCAGTTCATAAACAATGTAGTACCATTAAGTTTCATAAACAATATAGTACTATTCAGTTTCATAATCAGTGTTTGTAATGGATGCATGTCATTTTTTTTCAATTTTTTTTATTATATTAATATTGTGTCCTTTTCATTCAAATTTAAGTTCTTTTGTTCTCTTTATTAAAATTTAAGGGGTTTTCATTAAAATTTAAGTTTTTTTAATTAAATAAAGTTCTAGCATGATTTTTTGTTAAAATAAACTTAGCCCAAACTATATTTCTTGAAAGCTCCTTATATTAATTTAAGTAATGTTTGTATATTTACCTTTTTTGATATTAATTTTTAATGGTATTTGATGTGGAAATATAATTTTTTATTTATTCAGTGAACTTTTTTGTTACATATCAATACACAAAGAACTGGAAATCAAAGAACATTAAAAGCCCACTTCGAAAGCTTCCAAATTCTCAGGGCTTCGGCCTTAAACTACGTGACGCAACTGTAATGTCCTCTGCCACCCACCAACCTCAAGGCAGAATAATCAAACACTTAGAAAACAAGAATTTATGAATTTTCGCTGAATTGGGTTTTATTTCCAATCCTTTAGGTAATGTGTTGATGAACCAACAAAAACATAGGTCAGATGGAATTGCGAATGATGCTTTCTATCACTTTCCTGCCTGTTCTTTAGTTTCTAGAATTATATGATTTGATTGTTATATGGTTTGCTTTTCTAATAGAAGATCTTCCCGTACATGCATGAATAGAAAAGGGAAAACTTCGAAGAGTAAAATAATGGGATCGATCGATTATTAATTAATTAATTAATTGTAGTATAAAGAAAGAACAGTGTTACATTAGATTTAGACATTTATCCAAAATGAAACATATATATTATTGTACATAAAAAAAGGGCCGTGTAAACAATATTAGACTTACCAAATCATACTTTATCAGTAAATCTACAAAAAGCAACCTAATTAAAGAACTGCAGCAGGTTGAACCATATCATTCCAAAGGTCGTCCAAGTCTATCATGATGTCATGACCACCTTCAGCTTCATAAAATAATTGTGAGTATTCAAAATTGGGAAGTGGAAGTTGATCCTTATCATTCATGACAGGATAATTCTGATCTATGTTGGCCGGACTAGCAAGTGAAGAGGCCATGGTGGAATCGGCAACACAGTAGTTTGGCTGGTCTTGAGTAACAAAGTGGTGTGGGTGATTAGCGAACCCAGTCGTACCAGTCTGCGGCGGATCATACTGAGAGAGAACAGTACCACTACTTGGTTGTGCACTGGAGTAGTGGTACCGTGGCAAGTCGATCACATTATTCACAAAGCCATTGTGCTGAAGATAGTCTTCTTGGCCAGCCATACTCAGTGAAGAAGCCATGGTGGGATCAGCAACAAAGTAGTTTGGCTGGTATTGTGTAACAAAGTGGTATGGCTGATTGGCAAACCCAGTGGTAGAAGTCTGCGGCAGATCATAGTGCGAGAAAACAGTACCACTACTTGGGTCTTGTGTACTGGAGTAGTCGTACTGTGGCAAATCGGTCACATTATTCACAAAACCATGGTGAAGATAGTCTTCTTGGTTAGCCATGCCTATTGAAGAGGCCAAAGTTGGACATGCTGCTTCTGGCCTCGCCATCAGTTCTTGTGAATTATAGTAGTATTGTGGAAAGTCGGTAACATTACAATGCTCTTGCTGCTGCTGATTATAGTAATGATCAACATTATTCACAAAACTATTGTGCTGAGGATTAGTCTGTTGCTCTTGCTGCGGCTTTTGCTGCTGTGGGTAATGATCGGTATTAACGTCCTCAGCAACCTCAGAAGACACAGGAGTAACATAAGATTCATCAATATTCTCAAATTGCCTCTGAATCTTGTTTCTTTGGGATTCTACTACTCGGGTCTCCTCACGATCATCCGCCTTTCTCTTTCTATCATAATTCTTTCTAATCCGGCAGACTACATATTCATCACCATTACTAGTTCTTGAATTATTTGATTTAATGTACATGGCCAGTTTAGGGTCCAAGCTAAACTCGTGCATAATCCAACACCCGTTTTCTTGAGGATATTTAGTATTCGCATATGTAAACCTTTTCCACCAACCTATCGTCTCTTTAGTCTTCGGATCCTTGACTTCAGTCCCTGAATTCTGGCCATGCCATGTCCCAGACCCTATCGTGCGAGCCATGCGCGAACCTGTACCCTTGCTGCTCGTTGGCTTCAGTTTGGTAAAGAAGTAAAGGTCTTCACCTTTTCCCAAATTTTGTCCGCCATTGTTATTCCATATATCTCTCGCCTCCATGCTACCATAAAGATCGAGATCTGGAATAACATTCTCATCCTTAAAGGGTGAGCCGCGAACCTTGTTGCGCAGATAATATCCCACTAACTCCTCGTCTCTTGGGTGAAACTTGTAACCTGCTGGAAAGTCATTAGCAGATGCCATATGTATATTTCTTGCTTCCGCTTTCTTGAGAAGATGAGATTTAAGAATGTGGAGAGAAAAGGATTAGGGCCGGAGGGCTGCGGGGAGAGAGGTTTTTTCTTGGTTAGGGTTTTAGATACTCCGAGTCGATTTGTTTCTCTGAAGTGGTTTTGATGATTGCATTTAGTCCTTCCACTCCAAAATCCTATATATAGATTTAGATCAACCGCCCTAACCTTTCATTTAGGAATCATTGCCCTAAAATCACGCTCAAAACACGCTACAAATCTTCACTCGCGGTGGAAACGTAGGAGTTTTATTTGGTCAAGAATTCCTACTTAATATATATATAAAGTGAGCATTATATATAAAGTGAGAAGGATAAAAATGTGAAACATTCAAAATACCAAAAATTGTCCTTTTAAGAATTCTAAAAATTACAATTGAACCATAAGAATTTAAAGTAATTCACCACATTTTAATTTTGAATGAATTTTAAATTTAAAACTTTAATTTAAAAAAAAAATAATAAAAACTCCCATGTTAATTTTTTTCTGAATAATTTTTTAATAAAAATATAAAATAGTTACTTTAAAAAAATTGAAAGACATAATCTAATATAAAAAGGTCAATTGCCACTTGCATATGAGGCTAGTTTGTTAGTAAAAGATGCAACAATTCGTATTTGATTGATTAATAAATTCCTATTTTTTGACAAAAAAAGATTAACAGTTCGGTAATTCACTAGATAAATCCCATGCTATTTTCTTTGGAGTGATTTCATTTATACGTTTTTTAATTAGTTACTAATTTCCTTTGACAGTCTTAGTCTTTATTCAACATTCTCATAAACGACGTCATAAAATTGTGCACTATAAGAATGTACTGCCTAATCCCAAATCGTAAGTTTGAAGTCTAAGATCATCTCCAAAGGAGATGTCAAATTTGGAACCTTAAATTTAAATTTGATAGCTTATGTGGCATTTTGATACATTTTCATGTTTTGCTCTCCACCTGATATATCAAATTAAACTATTATTTTATTACATTATTTTTTTTTTTCTTATATCTCCACTCGATGGTCAGGATTGAGAGATTGTGAATGATTTCATCTGCATTGCGTACCTATGTGCTTTGCCGATCCAGGCAGTTTAGTGAAGCCATTGAACTGAAATCTGAAATGGAACAAAAGGGACGATCAGGACTGGGATTCAAATGAGGAAGAGATGAGCGAAGAGCCATTGATTAATTAAGAGTGTACCTGATTTGGAGGGGACGTGGGAGAAGCGGAAGAGGATGAGGAAGCAGAGGAGGATGAGGACCGGGATGACGTGGATGAATTTGTGCGGTGCAATGGACGGCGGTCATGACAAACGGTGAGGCTTCGATGCTTTGTGGTCCTCGTCGTCTTCGTAGGCTGCAGAGATTGAAGAGGATGAGGAGGAAGTGGTGGTGGAAAAGGCTAAAAGATCCTTAATGTGGTTGGGGGAGTCATCGACGGTAAGAGTCTGGTCCTTGGGTCCGTCGTGGGGTTGGTGGAGCTTCGACGGCGAGCCGCCCAGTAACTGTCTTTGCATGGTCATAGACTCACAGACAGGGAGAAAGATAGAGAGAGAAGAGAAGGCGAAAGATAAGAAAACCGTTCAACAATCAAATAATAAATGACAATAAAATATTAATAAAATACATTTCATAATTAGTAAAAAAAAAATTTGAAGTTGCTGTCAAAAATTGACAGCAAGCTCCTTTGCTGCCATTCCATGTCATGCCACATCGGATTTGACATTTCGGTTGGAAACAATTAGTGGTTATCTTTTTTTACTGTTATAACTTATGTGGACAATTTGACATCTCCTTTGGAGATGCTCTAAACACATGATTTGGTTTTAAGAAGTCTTAGACCCTACGTAGTGTGTTTCAGAGCCTCCGAAAGAATATATTTGGTTTTAATCTTAAGAGCGATTCTGGCAATACAAAGCTGACAGCAATTATAGACTATTTCGACCACATTGGCGATTGTTTAACAATGAGACTTGAACATTGTGGTGAAATATAGAGTACAAGAACACTAAGAATACAGTAACGCTGATTTCTAGTTAATTATCAAGCCAAAAAGGACATGTAAAAATATAAACTACTAGATTTTTCCTAAACTCAACTCGGACATGCATTAAAATTTTTCAAAACTACAACTTGTTAGCACTCCCCCAAAGACAAAGGTACAGGTGCATTATGAAAAACGTAAATACTTGATTCATACAGAGAGAAAATAAAATAGGTGATAATCTGACCTGTTTCTTCAATTTATTGAGTAAAATTACTAAACTTTCAACATAAGTGTCCGTATAGTAGCGGGAAAGGGAATTTCGTGCCAACCGAATTCCAGTTCCATTAAGTTACTCGGTTTCAAGATTATAGTAAGCCAGATCATGTCCTTCACAAAGATTTTCATGATACTCCAAAAGGAGTTCAGTACTTATTCTAAACCCTAACGGAGTAGTACTCATTCCAGGAAGAACTGTGTGCAACTTTTCGAAAGAATGTTCTTTCCGAACCCATATGTCAATACCTTTATCTGGCACACGTTTATTGAGCAAGCAAAGTGATGACTTGTAAAGATTAATAGTTGGCATAGATGGATAACCTTTGAAAATAGCGTCGTCTCTGGCAGTATCAATTCTTCGAAAACTTCAGTCCCTGTATCAAAAGACACAAGATGGAAATTGCCTTAGCCATAATTCTATATGCTACTCCATTGTGAAATGCAGAACCAGAATGCCACCACATGGTCTTTATCAAATGAGGAATTGCCTGAATCCTCTTCCACGAGTTCGTGCTTATACAGTAAATTTCCACTTCAAAGCAACTTTTCTTATAATCCTGAAAGTTCACCATCCTAACCACCTTGCAATCATTAAGCCTGGAATGGAACCCGAATGCAAGAACATTGGAATTCCTCGAAAGGATTCGGAATGGAATGGTGGCTGTAGGAAGGTGCACAAATTTCTTTATTGATGGGTTGCATATCCATATAGGACTGTAATATCGCAATGGATCATCTGACGGACATAATAAACCATTACTTGAACCGTGTATCTGAAAACGTTTTTTCATCCCCAAGGAATGTCCAATCTCCAATCACTCTTTAAACGTTGCCTCTAGTGCAGTGGAGAGCGATACGAAAAGTATGGGCATGCTTTGTGACATTACTATTAAGATGGGTGCCAATAAAACCTGAGCTTCCAATCAAACTACCCCATAACTTACATACACACAAAAACCGAAAAAGGGATTTTACGGGTAGTCTTACTAGTATACCGATCAAGGTTTTTTCGGGAATGTGATTGAAGGCCTTCCAGCGTAGATTTCTCATCCTGAATAAGATCAAAATAAAAAGAAAAAAAGAGGTTAGAATGTAAGCAACAAACCAATGTTTCAAATCCTTCACATTGAAGTTGTTCCATTTTGACGAACAACGAACAAATACAATGGCTGATCACTTCTGTTAGTGATAATTAATGGGGAAACTAAAAATGGGACGAAACACAAAGGGAGGGGCAAAATCTTATTCTTTGAACCAGCCAAGAAAACAAAACTCCTACCTGAAAAGCTCAATTGAGACTAAGCTGCACGGAGATGTCGAATGGCCTTGCTTCTTTTTTCCTTTTGGTGATGCGAGAATGTGCTGGAGTAGGGAAACCCCTCAATGTTACGCATTACAAAAACTCAATCACCACGATACACGAGTACCACCACCCACGATCCCACGAGGTTCCTTGCTTCTCTAATCAAATAAAATAGAAAAAAGTACGCACAAAATAAAATAAAATATGTTCATTAATCATTAAATTGAAAACTCAGTTGCATAAGGAATAGAGTTTGGTTACTGCAGCAAATTTTCTCTTGTTTTGATGATTGAGTGTTGTTTTATTCTATTAGGTTTATTTGAGTTTCTAAAAGTTAAACAAAATTACCCTCCAACTCCTCCCCATATGAAGAGATAGAGTGAGTTTGTTTAGTACTTAATTGAGAAAAGATAATCTTTCAACAAATCCTTTTTAATGTACACTTTGGGTGTGCTTCATCTAACGGTTCAAAACTGTCATTTAAAGATATGGGCCAAACATTATCAGTAGAGGAGCAACTCCGGTTTTCTGAATTATGTCATTTTACAGTTGTAACCCCATTATATTTGGCTAGTTTTGTATTATCTTCTATTAAGTGAGGGCATTATGAGAATATTGAAGCTTTATCAATTTACTGCTCTCACTCTATATATCGAGATTTTTACTAGATTAAGCCCACTCTGTATGTAGATATAAAAATTTAAAAAAGCAATATATGAAAGGGAAAAAATTGGAGAGGAATGTGAAAGAGAGAGAGGCAACGTGGGGTGGGATAATTTCTTTTGTACATATGGGTGAGGGAAGAGAAAAAAAGATTAAAAAAAATTGTACAAGATTACTTTTATATCCATGATTTTCTTTTTTCTCGATATTTTCTTTTAGTTATGTATGGGAATGTACAATAGTATAATTTCCTTGGGTTTTGGTTGACTAAAAGTGTTTAGGGAATAGATAGATCATTTTGTTTGCTCTCAACTTTTATATAGAGGCAGGTTAGATGCTATTTAGATTGAGAAAGGCTTGGCTCCTCAAAATAGAGGAGGAGTTCCTTTTCAATTTAATGAGTGGCCGGTTCATAGAAATTCATATTTATTATCAGTGGCAAAGCTAGAATTTAATAACAATTAGGTCATAATTTGGGTCAAAAAAACTTCATTGGATCATTTTGTCGAACTTTTGGTGGGTATTTGCCAAGTTATGCTGAGTTTTGTTGATTTTTGCCTATGACTATCAAGTGATGCTTTTTATAAACACTTGTTGATCACCATAAGGTCGCACACAAGAAATAAGAGAAGAACGACAAAGGAAAGAAAGAAAAAAAAAATTTTACAATAACTATACAAGAAGGTTGCACAAAAGAAGCAGTTTGTAATTAAGTGTTTTGACTCTCTTTTTTATTTTATTTTTTCAGTTTGCCGTAGTTGTGTATAGTCATATACAAATACATAGATAAATATACATTGCGGTTATGAAGCTATTGTGGTCATGAGCAACCAATGACCCCATGTTGGCTCCGCCGCTGCTTACTATCAGAACCGTTCATATTATATATTACTCTGTAAAGATCATATCTAAAAAATCAATTATTTTTTTAAAAAATTATTATTATTAAGGAGAGGCATGGAAAGTTGGAAAGATCATATCTTAACAATCAATTGTTTTATTTATTTTTTTTTTAAAAATTATTATTACTAAGAAGAGGTGGGAAAGTTCAAAACTATTATAATAATTTTGGGAAGGTCGAGTTTTGAACCCAGGATGCAGGGTGGAAACCCAACACCCTATGCTCTAAGATATTGGTCCACATGCATCTCTAAGAAGTCAATTGAAACAGCCACTTAGTATTATGGTCTAGTGGTATTTTTTTTCACTTGTAAGTGAGAAGTCTTAGGTTTAATTCTCGCCAAATGAAAATTTGAACCACATTATTGCTAGCCCATTGTGAGGCTAAGCCCATCCTCCTGTCCCTTAGTGTAGATAATAACGTTTGTTCAAAAAAAGAAAAGAAAAAAGAAAGCCAATTGAAACTAAGATTATTTAGTAAATCAATTGTAGCAAATAGAGAGACAATTTGTAATCCTTTAACCAAATTTGTCTATTTGTTTTTTGGTAGTTCGATGACTAAAAGATCTCATATTTTATTGATTTTTCACATATAATCTTTTCAGAGTGTTAAAATAAGAATGGTTCTTATCATAAGCATGTCTCATATATAAATCAGTCACGTAGGAAATTGCGGAGGTCCTTCTTATCATCCATTGAGGAATCAAGTTAATTCCTTTTAGATTTTCGTCTAGTTGTTATAAAGTTAAAAGAAAAAAAGAAAAAAAAAAGAAAAAACCATGTCATAAAGGTAGACAATACAAGTAATAATGTATGAAGGGATTTAATTCCGAGTATTACTACTATGATTTAAGATATTGTTGTAGGCATAATTTATTGAACAATTATATATAGAGGTCAAAGAGAGAGGGGGTGCGACATAGAGAGAGAAGAGAAAGATGTGTAATTATGAGGTGTGTTATATTCCACCTCATTGTGCCTTTATGTATAGTAGTAGGGAAGGTTAATTCCTTACCCTTTTAGGACTACAAGTCTTAATAGGTAATCAACTCCTAATAAGAATATAAGAGATATTCCTAGATACACTAAGATTTACACAATCATACTCCTATTCTAAATAGGGCTGCAACACTCCCCCTTTAGTGTGTAAATACTCAACTAAATGGTTCATTAGGTCATCAGTGATGAAGTAAGTACAGTTGATGAAGTCTTCAGCATAATGAGCGAATGCGAGTCTCAAATCAATGGAAGAATGCATAAAAAGGTAAAATTCACAAAACCTCGTCATGGTAAAACCTAGGTGGGATAAAACCCCATAGATTAAGAAGAAATGTGAGAAGTTGCATTAAGTTAAAACTATAAATCTTCTGGACACAAGTAGAAGAGCTCACAAGAGCATGATCAGCCCAGGATGGGTGCCTTGTTAAAACCTAGTTACGTAGCAAAAATCCAATGGGAAAAATGCTCTTAATCGTAGGGAAAAATAGTACATTAAGATCAAGTGAGTATACTTCTGGATACTCCCCTTGAGTTTGACATAACTTCTAAATGAGAACTACAAGCATTGCAATTGATAATAAGACCTACCAATTCCTCGGACAAGCTTCTGGAAGGTTGACTTCAGCAGTGATGTCGTGTAGAGGTCGGTAAGGTTGTCTGGGATCGGCTTGCATGACTTCAATCTTCTGATGCTTTGCTGATGTAGATGTAGACGCAATATGTCTTGGTGTTAACTTTATTGATGTATCATGGCTTGGTCGGGTTGATACATGCCGCATAATCTTTATGGATTGTTGTTGGGACTCAACGATGGATGAAAACAGCAAGTACTTCTAATATGCTTAACAAGAACTCCTAACCATGTCTCACTTGTGACGTAGTGAAGTGAGGTGAGTCTTGGAATGGTTCAAAGATTTCACAACTAAGGTCATATCACAAACCTCCAAGATATTGAGATATCCCTAACGGTAAAGACATAACCATTCGGGGATTTACCTTGTGCGGGTTTGATAAGTAACCTGCGTCAACATAACAAACAAGGCAAACATCATTCCAAAGATCAAGGGGTTGGATTCGCTCGAGATTTATTGAGATATGATTTGCTCAAATTCGTAGTACCTTCAAGGTAAGTCTTTAGTACCAATTTAGTGGTTGCATATAGGCGTAGTGCTACATCTTTACCAATAGATCAACAACGAAGGAAATGTCCTGTCTAATACAATGAGCTAAGTACAACGAAGTACAAAGTTGAACTTAGATATGGAATTTTGGATTCTATAACCTCTTAAAGGGTTTCATTTGCATATACTCTAAGATAACACATTCGGGGTGTAGTTCGATTGGTAGACCAAGGTACCGTTAGAACAACACTTGAACTTCATGTCAAGGTATAAACGAGTTTTCCTAAGATCTTTCATCTCAAATTCCCTCTTCAGGTGCAAGGCAGTTTTCTCAAGCTCTTCTAGAATCTTAGTGAGATTTGTATTAACGACATAAACTGTAACTCTAGCAATTCGAAATAAGACTTCATAGTTTAACACGTAAGGGCATTCAATCATATCCCTGACTAATCAAATAATCACTTAAATGGGTATGCCACATCCGTCGGATTGTTTCAATCTGTAAGTGAATGCCTCAAACGAGTTAAGAGGGTGTTCTGTGGTTTGGAACTATTTAAACCAGTCCATGTATTCTTCGGGAACTTACATGTAAATCTTCGTATCTATATCCCCATGGAGAAAAAACTAACCATATTTCATAATGCTGCTATCAATCACAGGACGTTTGAGAGAAACCTTGCGCCGTAAAGTGTGCATCATATCGCACTATTTCATTCATTTCATAACACTTCATTTCCTACTTGTAACACAATAGGGTTACCTTGGGCAATGTAGGAACAATAGGTCCAAAACACACTTTGGTAAGGAATTTGACCTGGATTGTAACTTCGGTTGTCCAATCAGTTCTATGTTGTCACTTAATCAACGCAACACGGTTCAATATCGTTGCTTTTTCATTTATGTCAGTAGCTACCATATAAGTGAAAACATCATCGATGGTAATCTCATTTCAATTCCATTCAGCTTATCTAAAGTAGTATACTGGACCAAGAACTTTAAGTCTTGGGAGTAATTCAAATTAATCTCATGAGATGGAAATGATTTGAGACAGCAATCAAGTATAGATTCATTGTTGTGCCGTATCTTCCTCTTCTAGTGAAGTGAATCCTATGAAATGAGTGATCTGTTGTGCTCTAGGCCAGGACAGATTGATTGGCTATTCACCAATGTACCGGACTGTCCAACATGGGTGTCCAAATCATTTAATAAGGGCGTTACACCCTCCAGGAATGTTGACTGGATGTCCGTTAAGTACGTCTATCCTTGCAAGCATGTTTGCAGCTGGTATATGATCTCGTCACTTTAGCTAGATCAAAGGAATGCGTATGGAGCAACATTCTGAAAGCTAGGATTCATCCCACTTACTTATCACACTTGTACGATACTGGGATCGAGATAAGACATAGTGGACAACGTCCACACAAATTCGCGCCGTTCTCTAGGAACGTTAACATTCTTATCTCCCCCTAACGGCGGGAAGACTGTCTCATTGAAGTGACAACCCACAAATGAGCGGTAAAGAGATTGCATGCAAGGGCTCTAAGAGAGCTAGTATGAAGGAGAATGATAATCGACAAAGATTCACATCCTTCTTTTGAAGACCTAAGTTGGTACGTTGTGGCGGCGCAACTTGGCACATGGAATGCACACCCAAATGCGTAAATATGAAAAACATCAGGTTGGTACCTAGTAACCGACTGTAGCATCATATAGGTTGGGTGGCAATGGGCCTTAAGGTAGACCAACATAGCTACGTACAAGATTGCATAGCCCTCAGCAGAAACCAAAAACTTGGTGCGTTCACCAAGGTCTGGGTGATCAATTAAATTGCACTTTATGATCGCTCTGCGAGGTTGTTTTTACGGTGAACATGGGAATTCGATGTCTAATTATAAACCCAAGAGACATGTAATACTTTATCGAAAACTGTCTATATAAACTCTTTAATATTATCCAGTCTCCCGGACTTTATAGGATAAGTAGGGTAGTGAACCCTTAATCAACTAGGAGGTTTAGCAGCAATGTGTGTGGAAAAACATGTGACCAGTTTGTCGATTCATTAGCCAAAACCATAAGCATTTATATGGTCCACATTTTGGTTGGATTAGTCCACATATATTCCCTTGAATCCACTGTGAAAAAGGGTGATTTTGTATCTTTGCAAGGAATGATATAGAAAATCAATTTCCCTAATGAGCAGGCTTGGCATAATGTGCTTGTAAGCACAAAATGTTCACAAAGTAAATGGTTTACTAAGGGGATTCGGCCAACAAGGCTATCCATGTCAAAATTCTGCTTTTCCAACTGTGTTCGGTAGAGCAAAATTAGTCTCACATATTGACTATGAGAATGGTACTCCTCAACGACATTGGTAGAGGCATGAGTAGGTGCATAACCAATGGTTTATTCCATCGAGACGGAAGTAGATTCTGCAGGGTTGAGGTTCGAGAATAATATTACCTTGGCAGGCCCTGATTCTACCAAATGTTGTAAAAACAAACTCGAAATTAGATCGTGAAAGAGATAGCCCCGAACTTGGGTTCGGTAGGTTCCAGCCAAAGCTGGAGGGGTCTGTTTGCTAGGCCTTTGCCAAAGCAAAGTAGCACCGTTTGGTGCACCTTTGTTGAAACAGAGCATGCCTTTACGTGCATTCGTGCCAAAGCAGGGTATCACCGTTCGGTAGTCTTTAATCGAACTGGGTCGAGCCATTTCGGTAAACTCTAACCGAACTGAGTCTATATCATTCTCTCACGTTTGTGGTAGTAATTAAATCCGAGAATTTGGTAAACTTCCACTTTCTACACTACTGCTTCAAGAGTGAGTTGGAAACATAGAAGGACGAGAAAAGTATTCTCTAGTCAAAATTTGTTCGGATTTATAAACTTCAGAATTGTACTCATTCATGGATGTAATCATGGTGTGCTTCAGACAATGTCTTTCATGAGTAAACAGTCTGTAGGAGCGAGCCAAAAAGCCATGGAATCTTCATACATGAGGTACTTCCGTTTATAATGCTTCAGGCATAAGTCTTCGAATGAAGATCATGGCGGAGGCTTATTCAGCTCTTCCTTGCCATTATTGGCTTCAATGGTTTCTCAGCTTCTTGATAGTCAAGTGGAGATTCATGTCTTGTACCCCACATAAAGTGGTTTCTATTAGAAACATCCATATAAGGGAAATCGAACTTGTGACGGTTCGACAATCCATTGAATTAGAGGGAATAAGATTGTGATTGGTGCTATGGGAATGAATCATCCATAAGCATCAACGGTAGAACATTCGAGTTCTAAGACATGGTTTTCATGAAAATATGTCGAGTTTTCATGGGTGTATTTGTTTTATGAAAATTTTGGGTTTCAAAGGCATTAAATTTGAAACTGCAGGTTCAATTTAGTTTATGAACGTTTAGTTTATAAAAGAGAGGTTCATGCAAGAACATAGAACGCAATATGCTGATTTAAGTGTAGTGGATTTAAGTTGTTTCAGGAACTCAAGTGTGAGCTCTTCAAGACTACGAAAGGATGTCAATGGTTCAAAAAAGAGAAATAAATTATTGAATCGATAATGTCCAAAAGTGATCTTCAAGTCAATAATTTTGGATTTCTTGTCAGATTAATGGAATATAGGTCACTTTTAATTAATTTAATAAATTGGGACCAAACGGGGTCAATCGTAGAAGCAAAAAATAATTATAACATTCGGGTTAAAATTATTTAGAAAAATTAGCATTAGGTTGAAAAAGTATAGCCCAAAAAGGTTTGGGCTTGGGTGCCATGAGTAGGGCAGAGCCCTAAAGGCATTTTGGGCTCGAGTTGCCTGCAGGCCACATGCCGAGGGTTTTTAAGCCTAGCAGTAAGCTGCTGGCATATGTGGGCCGAGACCATAGCGGGAGCAAGCCCACCCGAGGCTAGCTTGCGGGTTGGGTTACGGGATAAGCCCAGCCATATGGGCTGGCGTATAGAATCACAGGCCATGGCAGATGCAAAGCCCAACAAGCACAAAGCTTGCTGGCAGATTGGGCTAAGATCATAAGGACAGGCCAAGAAGTTTACGGGCTTCCTTAGGGAACATGCCGGGCTTCCGGCCTATACAAGTCAACCAGGCCGAAGGCCTAGGGGGTGTCCATATGGTTGCAGCAAGGCCCAGATGGCTGTTGCTATGGTGATGCCATTGTGGAGGTGTGGCAATGGTGCCGCACAGTGCCCATAATTTGTTTTTTTTTTTTTTTTTTTGACATACTTAGGGTTTGACAAATCCTAAATTGCTTCTAAGTTCTTTTGATTCTTTGACTCACAAATTCCACATAGCAAAAATTGTGTAATGCATGAAATGTGTGTGTGTGTGTGTGTGTGTGTATTGTGGCAAATATATGAACATATACAATATATATATATATATATATATATATATATATTTATATATCGGAAGGTAAATATAAATGTAGGGGGTTCATGCATCATGTGAATGTTTTCATTCTTCCCGGTCGTTTCAAATATCTTACTTTATTTTAAGCGTATCTGATTGGCAGAAAACAATAAAAGCCTTTGAATTTGTAGAAGATCCTTCTCAGAAAGTCGGAATTGGATCTCCAATGCGTTGTATCATGTTCAACACAGAAACATTAAATTGAATCAATAACATGTAGATCAATTCAATAAAATAATAAATTAATCATAAAAAGAATGATTAAAACGTAATACTTTCTTGATTGAAGATCAAACTCTTTTTAGCGCAGCATGAAGAGCATGTTGATAATGTGTTGTAGGCACAATTTACTGAACAATTATGGAGGCCAGAGAGAGAAAGGGGGTGTGGCATAGAGAGAGAAAAGAAAGATGTGTAATTGTGAGGTGTGTTCCATTCCACCCCATTGTGCCTTTATTTATAGTAGTAGGGAAGGTTAATTCCTTATCCTTTTAGGATTACAACTCTTAATAGGTAATCAACTCCTAATAAGAATATAAGAGATATTCCTAGATACACTAGGATTTACACAATCACATTCTTATTCTAAATAGGACTGCAACAAATATTACTTTTTAAAAATTTGAATACATATTGGGTATAACATCAAGCTTATTCATGTTGAGTGGAATCAGAGACAGCAGACTTATTTCAATAAAGTTGACTATCTCACAAAACAAGATTTATATTTCGTTCTCTTATTTAATGTAACTAGCAAGGTGTGGAGATATTTCAATGTACTCGAATCACAAGCTGGTACACTGCTTGTCAAAGTACCTGTGGAGAAACACTGAAAAATATATCTTTGGCATGTAATATACCAACTTGTATTCCTGTTTGGAATGCTCTAAATTCCATCCGAGTCTAATACTGCCAAAACTTACATGGTCGGATTTACCGACCCATATGTGCTAGATAACTTTTTTGGAGCCAACTTAGAATCCTCGCCGCCACATTATTCGTAATCAAGTTCTGCTGCGTCAGCGAGGGCAATCTTGATTACGAGTGCCTCAAGACTGAGCTTAAGCAGATGGGGCCGATGAATGGCCGTGCCGTACTGCTGTTTCAGTCACGATACGAACGGGCCCGGTGGCCAAGCTCGAAGGCTTGGGGGTTGGATAGGAGGAGGATAAAGATGACATGGCAGAAAAAGATGAGGGTGTTACTTTCCCAATGCACTAGTTATCTCTTTACCAATTTCTATTTTTCTATATGGTATCAGAAATTGCATGACGAACTTGCATTCATAACTTAATTGAATCAATTTATGAGTAATGCTAGAGATGCTAAATTTGTAGATAAAATTTGCAAATTAAATGATATGTCACTAATAGGAATGAATACGTTTGTCAACGCTTAAACAATAATCCAATCATCAACTTCCATGTCATTTAGTTTACAACATTTTGTCTACAAATTTAGTCTTGTTAGCATTATCCTACATTTATTTAAGCCTACCACTCCTTTTCTAAAACTAAGAAACAAGGAAAACGGATTGATACTACATTGACGATCCAACCACCCACGCATTGATGGCGATGCCAAACCCAGAAGCCAAACAATCTCTCTCTCTTTATTGTAGATTAAACTAGTGATATCCCTTGTGATAGAATATACATATATATACAAGGTTCTAAAAAATGCTAGGCGCTGGTCGAGTGAAGGGCTGGAACCTAGTGCCTAGTTGGCTAGGCGGGACTTAGGGGGTCTAGGCGGATTTAAATAAATGTAATATACATCGTACAAATAAGTTCTTATTTATACTTAAAAATGATATATATTGTATTGGGAGACATGTAAACTGCAAAATAAAGTGAACTATATATTATAAATTATTAAAACATATTGAGAACATGGGGAACAACATATAATGAGTGTTTATTCGAGTATTCAACAAGTTCCTTACATTTTATTTATGTTATTGAAAAAATAAAATGCAAAAACAAAAGTTATCAAATTTCTGTATAAGTGAGATTCACAACCTGGGCGGATGCCTAGGCGGGTCTAGATGGTCTAAGCGGGCGCTTGGGCGGGTTAGGCAAACACTTAAGCAGGTTTATGCCCTCTTTTTAATTTTCAAATGCCTAGATATTAATCGGGGCGAAGGCCCCTGCCTAGGCCTAGGCTGGATTTTTAGAACGGTGTGTAAATATATATGTAAACACGAAAAAAAGTTCCTGAAACAAGAAACAAGAATACGTGTACAAAATATATTTTATGTTTAATGATTTTGGGGTTACAATCTCTTTGTAATTTGATCCTCTGATTCTATCTTCGTAGGGTGTAGGTTTGTGGATGAGCTGTTGATCCAAATGGCCGTTGGGGCTTGATCTAGGGATGAACAGTTGATGAACGGATCTTCAAGGGCTTTTGGGCTTGATCTTGAAGGCTGGGTGTATGGATTTCTTCAAGGGGCCGTCGGGGCTTGATCTTGAGGGTTGATGGATGAGCGGATCTTCAAGGGCTTTTGGGCCTAATCTTGAAGACTGAGTGTATGGATTTCTTCAAGAGGCCGTCGGGGCTTGATCTTGAGGGTTGATGGATGAGCGGATCTTCAAGGGCTTTTGGGCCTAATCTTGAAGACTGATTGGATGTGTGGATTTGTTGAGGTTGTTGATCCAAAGGGCCGTTGGGGCTTGATCTTAGGACGAACGGATGATGAACACTTTCTTCAAGGGGCCGTCGGGGCTTGATCTTGAGTCGGCGGAAGTTCTTCAAGGGCCGTTGGGGCTTGACCTTTGAAGGAGGATTTGACGAAGAACGAAGAGTGTTTTCTTGATCCTTCGGGATTTGCTTGAGAGCTTTAGAGTTTCGAGGCTTCAAGGTTTTGGTGTGATGTAAATTCCCTTCTTTCTTTCTCTTCTTCCTTTCTTTCTTCCTTCTTCCCTTCCCTTCCCCTCTGAAATGAATGCCTTGGCCTCCTATTTATAGAATTCCAAAACTTGATTTTTGGATTTAAATAATCAGATGAAATAAATCATTTCTGCCATATATTGACACGTGTCCTATTTGATGACCTTTCCAATTTATTTCAATTTTTCGTTGAGTCACACGCTACATGCAAAATTTATGTGATACGTGAGCGTTGAAATTTTAATTATTGGTTAACATTCATTTCACCGAAATTTTGATGTCTACAATATATATCCACAAATTCAAGAGAATTAAAAATCACTTAGGGATATATATCGAATAATTGGCCCGATTACAACTAAAGCACTAAAGAAAATCAGTATAAGGCAGCAACTACAGAAACAAAACAATTAACTTAGGAGGACCTACTGAAGCTTACCCATTCAATTCTTCGGTCCTTTTTCTCTTTCGTTCTTCTTCAGACGACCCAAAATTGTTCCACATTTGATTAATCTTCGGTTTCATTATATTCTGAAAATCATTCACTACTGGTTCTGCATCCACTACGAAGTCAATGTAGGTCTTTATGCATAAACGTATCTTGGTTTCCATCTCATCTAGAATTTCTGGGAGTGCTTTCATCAACCATGTCAACACTTCGTTCGAAACTGGGACGCTCAAAGCAGCCTCCGTCTTTGAAATCACTGGAGAAAGTACTCTCAGAATTTCAGTAAGCGTTATTAGGCAGAAGCATTCATACAGCTCGGTTCCATAATTGTAACCTTCCATAGTAGCCAATCTTCCCCCCATTGCTCGCATCCTTCTCTTGTTAATTTTGACCAATTCGTGAAATGCTATTCTCAGGAGACCAGTGACTCTTTTGTTTACAGCACAACTCTCCCAATTGATTACGCTCTTTTGGACTGATAGCAAACGGCTGAACTCTTGGAACTTGTCTACCATCTCATCCGATCCTTGCGACATCAACAACATAATATCAACAACGCAGTGAGAGAGCCGTGTCCCAATCCTAAATATATGACTTCTAAATTTATATTTCCCATCATCCGATTTTGCGTGCGGTTGCGAACACTCTTTAAGCCACTGCACAAGACTCTTTCCTCCTCCCTTGGAATTAATCCCGCAGCCAGCACTAGCCCTAGAAGATCCTTCCATATCTCTTCAATCTTGTTCTCCTGCACAAAAGAACGTCCAAAAGAAAATAAATAAAAGGAATTAACGTATATAAAAGGAAGTTCCGTAGGTTAAAAGTTGTGATGATTTAATGATTTTAGGAATTAAAGATGTGTCCTGAAATTAGTGAATCTTAGAAAGAATCATTCCCGTACCTTCTTTCTTCCTTCCTTCCTGCGTACGTTTTTCTTTCCTCACCTCCCAAGTGGCATTATTTTTTAATTTTTTTTAAATAAATGATATTATCTACGCTAAAGTTAGTGAGGTGGGAGAGTTGGCTAAGTCTACTAATAATGTGGTTTAAATTTGCTTATAACGAGAATTAAACTTAAAACTTCTTACTGTAAAGTGGACAAAGGTCTTAAGAGGCCTATTTAAATTTGATATTGGTATATTGGCTGGATTGGGTACGGGTGTTCTTTTAAAGGTCTGGTTCTCTTTCAATATATAGATGTGAACAAGCGGGATTTACTCGAAAGAATAGGAATCCGAGTCCTGATATATATAGTCCTGCACTTTCGCTTGCCTAATCCACTCATGACATTTATCAATTCCAATTTATTTCATAATATTTGTTTCCTGTGAAGAAAATTATATCAATCTTTACTAAAAAAAACGAATAATACTAGATAGACCACATTTTTAAATTAGATTGATGTATCATCTCATGTGGCAAGTAATGCATACAACCAATATCCAATCAGATATTTATAGGTAAGTTGGTCAAAAGCCAATAAAAATTTACTATTTAGCGTTATATCAATTTTATGTTTTTGTTTTGGACTTAATAAATGATATATTTATGTATAGTTCAATGATGAATGACACGTGAGTTTTAAATCATTATAAATAGTTATAACTTGACGCTTCTATCCTCCTCTCTCTTTCTTGTTTAGAATGTCACATGGGGTTAAACCAGTATAAATATTGTTGGAAAAACATATCCAACAATATCAGCCTAAGACCTCTTATTCTTGGAATGCATTCTTTTAAACAGATAACCAAATTGCAACATTCAACAAAGAAACATTGAATTGAAGCTTGATAATGAAATAAGACATCTCACCTTAAGGAGACGATGTTGTCATCATAATTAGCAAGTAACTTCAACCGAATATCATTCTGAAGTATCTATTCTGGAAAAACACTCCACTTTGCCGAATCCTACCAGAGTAATCTCGAATATTGGACCGTATGTCACCTGATTTTGGTCGTCCTTCAAAATTCATAATTTCATTATATTCATCTGCACCGTCTGTCACCTATTAGAGCCAAACACCCTTCCATTTCAAACCAGGAAATGGTTACTACAACGCAATGTTTGAATCTAAATGTAAAAAAAAAGAACCAGGAAAAAGACACGGCACTACATTGTTTCAACCCAAATGTCAAAATGGACGCGTAAGAGGCGTGTAAGTGATGAAAAAAAAAAAACACCGAAACTAGGAAATTGACACTTCAATGTAGCATCTAAATCCAAGAGTAAAACGAAACCAGGAAATGGACATAATATTGTAGTGTTTGAACCCAAATGTCAAAATAGACATGTAAGAGGCGTCTGAGTGATGAAAAAAATGAAACCAGGAAATGGACACTGTAATGCAGCATCTAAGTCCAAGAGTAAAACACAGAACCAGGAAATGTATACTGCAGTGCAGTGTCTGAATCCGAACGTAAAAATAACGCATAGGAGGCGTTTGAGTGATGGAAAAAATGAAACCAAGAAATGGACACTGCAACGCAGCGTCCAAATCCAAAAGTAAAAACAAAACCAGGAACTGGACATTGCATTGCATTGTCTGAATTTAAATGTAAAAACGAACACGTAAAAGGCGTATGAGTGATGAAAAAAAAGAAACAAAGAACTGAACACTATAAAACAACATCTAAATCCAAATGTAAAAAACATAATGAGGAAAGCACGTTGTTGAGATTTTAAAGTTATTCGAGAGGACAACGATTAAGTTGAAACCATTGAGAAAATTGAGTGGAATGTCACTGCATCACCTCCAGTGAATATGGTACGAAGCATATTTTGGAGACCATGGTTCAGCTCCCTGAATAGAGTGCACCATGTGGTCGGCCAAAGCCGTGCGATTCGAGCAGTTCTTTGCTTTGATGCACTGTATACTGTATTCCACCCATGGGCATCGTCTTACTTATATTAAGATTGTACATTCAAACGTACCATGCCAAACGTGCTTCTTGGGAAAGTTGATTCTTATATCATGCCCCACAAAGATGTGAAATACTATTTTCTACAGTGGATTCAAGGGAATATGTGTGGACTAATCCAACAAAAAACCAGACCATATAAACATTATATTGGTTTTGGTTGATGTATCGACATAATGGTCACATATCTATTGTCCAGATGCCAATGTTGCTAATCTCCTAGCACTAATTTTTAGGTTGCGAGCTCACTACCCCCAATTATCCCATAATGTCTGAGGGACTAGGATTATGCAGAGTTTACATCAAAGAACTTTTCAATTATTATTTCATATCTTGTGGGATTGAAGTCAGATCTGTTGTTTCCCATGCTCACACCCAAACTGCCTCGCAGAAGTGGTCATAAAATGCCCTTGATTAACGCACGGGCAATGTATATCACACCTTAGAATTTGCGCAGGGCTATGCAATCTAGGAGTAATGTTGGTCCATCTAAGCCTATCGACATCCAATCCTTTTTTTCGTACTTATGTATTTGGGTGTGCGATTTATGTGCCACTTGTGCTGCTGCAATAATATGGGTCTTCAAAACTCTTAGATCCCTTGCAAGGGATTTCTTTTCTCCATTTTGTGGATTGTCCCTTCGATGAGACAGTCTCCCCACTGTTAGGGGAAGGAAAGAACATCAATGTTCGTAATGAACGACTTGAATTTGCATGGACATTGCCTACTATGTCTCATCTTTATCCTCGTACCACATAGTATGATAAGCAGGTGCGATACACTCTAAATTTCAGAATGTTGCTCTAGACGTATTTCTCTAGTCTAGCTAAAGTGATGAGATCACAAACACCGGTTGCAAACATGCCTGCAAGGATTGACATGCTAAGAGGGCGTCAGAGCAGCGTGCCGGAAGGGCGTTCCGCCCCTACCTGTGTTCCACCAGAGTTGTTTAGTCAATCAATTGTAACAAACAAAATAGAAAGTTTATAATGCTTTTACCAATTTCGACCATCTATTTTATATTGTTCGTAACCAAATGATCTTTTTTTTTTTTTTTTTTGCTATCAACAATTCCAATTATATATATGAAGTTTCATAAATAGACGCAAAGTATTTTGAATGACTCCACGTCATCCTTGGGCTGGCAAGTTGATCCAAATAAAAAGTCCCAAAATTTGGAAAAAATTGCTTAAAAATTGAAAATTCCTTTCTGTCAAGTTCTGAACTCCCACGCCCGTCTCTGTCCCGCTCACTCTCTCAAGGCTCTGGCCTTTAAACCCCTACCCAACCAATACCCCACACCCCCCCCCCCCCCTCTCTCTCTCTTTCTCTTTCATATCTTCCTCTCTCTAGGTCCCTGGCGCTTGATTCTCTTTCGCTCAAGGTACCTCTATTGGGATTTGGATTTTGGGTCTTTGTGTTTCTTTTCATCGACTCTTAATTTTTGGTGTGTGTGTTAGGTTTTCTGCTGGTCAAAGGCGGCCATTGAGTTTCAGGTATGTTGTTTTTCTCGACAATTAGTGTTGGAGGAGTGGAATTGGGTGATGTATAGGCCATTTTTGTTGGTTTTTTTGATGGATTCTAACTTACTTATCATCAAAGCTGCGGGATGCTGCAAGTATTTTTGGGTCAGTTTTCATGGATTGTTTGTTCTTTTGCTAGTTTAGGCGCTTATTGATGGTATCTATTAGTTCTGCAATCTGACATGGAAGTCCCATTCTCCTAGACCCAGTGCGGAGGATAAATACCTACCGTTGGATTAAAGATATTAGGGTGGGTGACCACAATTTCCTTAATCTGATAACAGGTAGTCATTTAACTTTTGTTGTTGTACTTTATCCTCCGCCGTTGTATTAAGATTGAACGGTGGGTGGCCACAGTTTCCTTGTACCCTGGCCCTGGGGTCTAGGAGGCAGTGGACATAGCTCTACCTGTCCACCTGAACAT
Source organism: Pyrus communis (assembly GCF_041283825.1). NCBI lineage: Eukaryota > Viridiplantae > Streptophyta > Magnoliopsida > Rosales > Rosaceae > Pyrus > Pyrus communis. The sequence continues at coordinate 22,732,533 of NC_142575.1, forward strand.
AAGCTGCATAGTCTTGCTCAGACGATTAGTAACGTGTGCGGACCTGTGCATAGTTATTGGCTTTCGTTCTTCAATTCCTTTTTTGTTCTTAAGTAAAAGTTGTTAGGAACCTTAAAGCTGTGTTAGTTGCTAATATGTGCCAGTTAATTATGGAATATTATAGCGATTAGCTTTGGCCAGAGGATTTTGCTGTATGCTTATTTTCAATCTAATTCCCATTCATCTTTAATGACAATTAATTTGAGTGGTTTAGTATGTTGATGTTTTGCCCAGCAAAAGCTTTTACTTTTGTAATCTGGCTAAAGAAGCTTTCAAGATCTCTGTCACTATGTAAGGTTTTTAGTATTCATGGTTGTGCTTTCGTGTGGATTAAAAATCGTATGATGTGCTATGTGGAATATGTATAAATGCATTTTATTGATTTATTTCTCGTAACTGGGGCTTGCTTGAGTATATTTTGATTGCTTCGAATTTTGTTCTTTTAATGTATGCAGTCTCTCAGGAGCTCCATCTACCTACTTTCTTTGGATTTTTTTTCTTCCTTTTGTTTTTTCAGGTTTATGGGTTAAGGTTAGAGTTTGTACTTGTGCTGAAAGCGGTTAAACACAGTTTTCCTTTTGCTAGATACTGAAGGTGAAAGAAAATTAAAGATCAGTTGATGGAAAACCCTAATTTCCCAACTGATATCATGCTCGACATTCTTTCAAGGCTACCAGTGAAGTCATTGTGCCGCTTCAGGTGTGTATCAAAGTCATGGCGTTCTCTAGTCACCGACCCTGATTTTGTTAAAATTCACCTTAACAAAGCTTTTGAGAATGTGGAGATTTTCCATCAAAGGCGAAGGCTTATGTTTAGTGATGGGTCACATACGTCACTCTACTCCTTGGACCTCGATGAGTTTCTCAACCATAACGATGCAGTTCATAATTATCTTGATGAAAAAGAGAATGACAATGATATTAATACCAACGATGATGATGATGAAGCAGTGGCTACTGAGCTCGACTACATTTATAGTGAAATCCCAAATAATTGGGTTTTCATGGTGTTTCACTGCAATGGTTTGTTGCTGTGCCAGTTATATAACTGGGAGTTGTATCTGGTTAACCCAGCAACAAGGAAATCCAAGAAACTACCAGATATTCCATCTTCTAGCATTGCGTATTATTTTGATCTCTTTGGTTTTGGATTTGATCACTCCACTGATGATTACAAGGTGGTTGATTTGCGATACTTGAAGGGTGGAATTATGTTTATTGTGTACACGCTGAAAACTGGTTCTTGGCGGGAGATTCAAAGGCAATATCCTTACAAATCTGATCTCATGTTACATGGGATCCTGGTCAGTGGAGGCCTTCATTGGCTGGTGAACAGAGTTCGAGGTTCATCAGTGATTATATCTTTTGATTTAGCAGAGGAGCATGTTCAAGAAATCCCATTGCCATGTGATTTGGTTGACGCTAAAGGTTATATTGTCGGAGTATTTAGACAGATGCTGTGCATAACACGTTGTGATGGGCAAACACACAATGAGTTTTGGATCATGAAAGAATATGGAGTGAGGGAGTCTTGGACTAAAGTAAGAATCTCCATGCCATATTCTTTGTTGTTACATTCAGGTTTCAAGAGGAAAAATCATGATCTTTTGGTGTTCAAGGACCGGTTGTTTATGTACAATTTTAACGGTGAAAGATTTCGGAAATTATCAGTGTCCGGATTCCCCATAGTTACTGAAGTTGGGATCTACCTGGAGAGCCTTGTTTCGCCGAATTCTTGTAGAGGAGGATGTTAGAACTTAGAAGATGAACTCACTCCATTAGTCCATATCACTTTCATGTATGTGTCTATTTGAGTACTCTCTCTCTCGCCATTTGTTTTTGTAATTTCCCTTTGAGATTCTTCCATGTTTATTAAACGACTCCATAGTATATTCTGTTATTTTTATAATTTTTTTCAATCAAATGCACTTGAGCATCTGGTCTCTGCAGTCACAAGGCAGGTCTTACATCGCATAGCTAGGGCATAACATTCTGAAAGGAAATTTGTCTTACATCGCATAGCTAAGCCATGGTCCTGCTCCTCAATTTGAATCCCGGACTCCAGTTTTGTGGTCTGATCAATGCCAAGGTCTCTAAACAAATGTAGGTTGACTTGGCTCCGTATGAGTTCCTCCAGATGCTTTGTGATTGATTCACGAAACTTCGTGGTCATGGTTGGAACTACTCATATCATAAGTTACTTTGTAAAGATCATTTTTGTAAAAAAGATCAATAAAATATGAGATCATGTAGTCATTAAACCGTATAAAAAAAGATGGTCGGATACGATAAAAGCATTATGAACAGTCTGTCTATTTGCCCAACTTGATTGACTAAACATCCTTAATTTTAAAAGATTTTTTTGTATAATTAATCTTTACATAATAATTTATTATATAAACGATTTCAATCATAAATACAAAATGTTTTGAATTGATCACAAATATCTTGTTTCTCCTTAATCTTAAGGAGTTAAGCATTCCTCATACATATATACATGTATTCTTTCAGTAAACAAAATTCACACCCACCAAATCTACAATAATCAAGCATCCCCATCCTCTTCAAAATATGCATTGTTCATGCACACATTAGGCAGAAAGTCAAAAAATCAAAGATATGACATTTGAAAATTATTCTAAAATTACAAAAGACTTGTAACTCAAGTAATAAAGAGCATTTACATTTGCATAAGAAATTATGTGTTCCCAACTTTCCTAGGGGTTTTGCACTGAACATGCAGAATTTGCCTTAGAGCATCTCCAAATGCCTAATAAAATGGCATGAGTCGTACCACATACGTGGAATGTCCTTTTAGATGGTAGGTAAAAATACCTAGTGGAGGTTCACAAGGAGAAGGTCTTGGTGCGGCCACCGTTGGTGGTGGGCCCCCCGTGTTGCATGTGAGGGGAGTGAGACACATTGATGTTGGGTGAACATGATAAGTCACGAACGGTGAGGTAAGGATGATTTTGTGTGAGTGGGTCATATATCCAACTGGTTGGTTCCCATATGGAATAGGAAAGGGATACTCTTCGGACATTTTCCATCAAGTTTATCAATATTACAAATTCAGGTTTTTAAAATTTGATCCAACAGGTACAAACATGAATTCATTTTAAAAATTAAAATAATTTTTATCGTTAGATCAAATTTCAAAGACCTGAATTTGTGGCCTTTGTAGACTTGATGGAAGGGATCCAGGGAGGATCCCTTTCCTATATAATAATTTCTCGTTCACAAGGCTATTTTGCCAAGTTAAAAGTGGTTAGGCAATCGTCACTCAATACTACGGTCTAATGGTGTTCCTCTTCACTTGGAAGTGAGAGGTTTTAGATTTGAATCTCGTGGATGACGAATTCGATATCAAATTAGGTTGCCCATTATGTGACTTAACCGAACTTACTCTCTTTTTAGTGTAAAAATATCAATGTATTAAAAAAAAAAATTTGTTAGGCAATTTGGGGCCTACTAATATTTTTTATTTTTATTTAAGAAAAAAATAACATATTCCTCGACACACTTTACACTCCCCCAATATTTTATTTTATTAAAAGTAAAATATTGCTTGACATACTTTACACTCCTCCAACATTTTATTAAATTAATAATGTTGAGTGTTGGAAAATGCAATCCCACATCGAAAGCATGAGAAAATATGTTATTACGACTAATATTAGTGAGACTAAATTTGGAGATTAAACTTGCAACTTCAATGACGTGTTACTAGTAGGAACGAACACGTTTATGAACGTTTAAGTAATAAACCAATCATCAATTTCCATGTTTATAAAATTTAGTCTTTTTAGTATTACTCATATTACTACTCATAAATGAAGAGTAATGCTAAGTAAATAAATTTTTTAGATCATATTTACAAACTATATGATGTGTCACCAATACGAAATAAGCATGTTAATCAACACTTCAGTAATAATTCAATCATCAACGCCCACGTTATATGATTTAAATAGATATCTTCTTAACACCGAGCTCTTACGTGATAAAATTCAACATCTATCACATTGTTTATGAGTTAAATTAAGACAATATCAACTTATATTGCATTGTATACGAGTTAAGTTAAGTTAATTAGCATTCTAAAATCTTAAAATAGACTACTCAAAATACCGAGTTTACGGTTCTGCCTCAAACAATTGTCTAATCCCTTGAAGATGCTCTTTGAAGATGCGAATGTGCAGTGGGACCCAATTTAGTAGGAGGTACCATGCATTTTCCAAGGAATCGGTCAGTTAGATTCCTATGTCGAAGTCGTCTTGAGCAAGTCTAGTGGTTTGAACATTGACTAACTACCAGGATGCCCAGCAGGAAATCGAAGAAGCATATTTTTTATTACTTAGCTTTGACTTTCTTTCCGACATGTTGCATGCCTTTTACATTCAATTTCTTGGATTTTACTTCAATGATTTAAGGTTATTCTGAAAATGAACGATTATTATAATAATAAAACACCCGTAAAATTGATGTGGACTATTGAATCTAATACCCCAACTTGTCAAAGATTGAATCTCAATTGCCATCACCATACTCTTTGCTCTGTGATCTAAGCCGAGGTGCGCTAACAGCTCTTTTGCAATTCACAACTTGACTCTCCTCGCATTCGATTGCTCTCTTGCAGTCAGTTTGTTGCAGCAACCTTTCTGCTTCAATCACCTCTAGTTTTCATATCAAAAAATCCAACAGCAAGACATACACTAAGAAGAAGAACAAATGAAAAGAAACATCTATTGCGAAAGAATATGAACAACAACTAGCTTCATGCATAATCAACAGAGATAAGGTATGTCATGTAACCAACTGCCTTGATTTCATTTCTTCTGTTACTTTTTATTGCGAAAGAGAAGTCTACCTGTTTATAATTTGGTTTGTATTCAACAGACGTTTATAAAACCAGTACCAGAAGCAAACGGTGAAAATAGGAACCAGATACATTAGTCTGCTGACAGAAGCATGGAGTTTCTTTTAGCAGCTGTTTCTGGGATTGTCGGGAAAGTATTGGAGCTCACAGTTCAACCAGTTGGACGGCAAGCGGGCTATATATTTCACCACAAAATAAACCTTAAAAATCTGGAGAGTCAGTTGGACAACCTAGGTGCTTCCAGAAACCGGGTGCAGCATACAGTCAATGAAGTTAAAAGGAAGGGTAGGAATGTGGATATTGACGTCGAGAAGTGGCTGACAAGAGTGGACTAAATTACTGGAGAGGCAAAAGAATTGTTGAAAGATGAACAAGAAGCAAAGGCAAGGTGTCTCCATGGATGGTGCCCTAATCTGTTTCTCCGTTATCAGCTAAGCAAGAAATCGAAAAAAATGGTGAAGGGGGTTCTCCAACTCCATGCAAATAAAGAATTTCCCAGATTTTCTTTCAAGGCTCCCTCTCAGGAGATATGGAGCATACCCACCGAAGAGTACGAGGCCTTTGAATCAAGGGCCTCTACCGTGAAGAAAATCATGGAGGAACTGAGGAATCCTAATACCAACATGATTGGGGTGTATGGGATTGGTGGCGTGGGGAAGACCACACTCATCAAAGAAGTTTTCAGGCAGGCTACTAAAGAGGAGTTATTTGATGATGTGGTTCTTGTACTAGATGTCAAACAGAATCCAGACCTGGAAAGAATTCAGAAAGAAATTGCCGAGAAGCTTGGTCTTGATGTTCTTGAAAATCAGACCATAGCTGGAAGAGCGCGGATTCTATGCGACAGGTTAAGAGACACGGAGATTCTTGTGATTTTAGATGATGTCTGGGAAAGAATTGATTTGGAGGCTTTGGGACTTCCCCGGAGAGTATGCAAAATATTGTTGACATGTAGAAGTCGAGAAATACTATCCTCTGAGATGCGTACGCAAAAGGAGTTTGGGCTTCATGTTTTGGGCGAAGAAGAAACTTGGAGCTTATTTGAAAAGATGGCAGGTGATGCTGTCAAAGATCCCGCTATAAGAACTGTGGCAACTGAAGTTGTCCAAAAATGTGGAGGTTTGCCAGTTTTAGTTGTCACAGTTGCAAGCGCTTTGAGAAATAGAAGGACTTTACATGCATGGAAAGATGCCTTAAGACGCTTAAAAAGGTTTGGCAAGGAAGAATTGACAGAAAAAGTATACTCGGCTCTAGGGTGGAGTTACGATCAATTGGGTGATGAGGAGCTCAAGCCTTTGTTCTTACTCTGTGGAATTACTGGGAGAAACTATATTTTTCTTGGAGACTTGCTGAAATATGCTATCGGTTTGGGGTTGTTTAAGAACATCAATACGGTGGAAGAAGCACGAAATGCATTGCATTCACTGGTGGAAAAGCTTAAGGATGCTTGTCTGTTGTTAGACGGTTATGATAATACATCTGTCAGAATGCATGACCTTGTACGAGATGTTGCTATCTCGATTGCATTTAGAGATAAACACATCTTATCAGCAGCTTATGGAGATGAGTTGAAAGAATGGCCAGATGAGGGTTTCTTAAAAAATTGCAGTATGATCTCTTTCCCTTGTTGCAATATCCCTCCACTTCCTGAAGCTCTGAAATGTGGAGAACTAAAAATGTTCTTTTTGTGGAGTAACGATGACTCGTTTGAAATTCCGGAGAGATTTTTTGAAGAGGTGAAAGAACTTAAGGTGTTGGATTTAACCAATCTGCGGATTCCATCACTACCTCCATCTCTTCAGTTCCTAACAAGTCTTCAAACATTATGTTTAGATCTATGCGTGCTGGGAGACATAGCTCTACTCGGACAGTTAAGGAACTTAGAGATTCTTAGCCTTTTGGAATCTCAAGTTAAACAGCTGCCAAAAGAAATAGGGCAGTTGTGTCGTCTACGATTGCTAGACTTGAGCGGTTGCTCTGAAATTGAAGTGATTTCACCCGGTGTTATATCTAGCCTGGAAAGACTAGAAGACTTGAGAATGGGAAACAGCTTTAACCAATGGGAGGAGGAAGGAGTCAATGTTGAAAGAAGTAATGCTAGCCTTTCAGAGCTGAAGCACAATTGTCTCGGCTAAGCTCATTAGACATACACATTCCAGATGCTAACATTCTTCCAGAAAACCTGTTCTCCGACAAGCTGGAAAGATACCACATATTGGTCGGTGATGCATGGAAATGGCATGGCGTGGATGAAACCTTCAACACTCTAAAACTCAAGCTCACTGCCAGCAATCAGTTGGACGGAGGTTTGAAAATGCTACTCAAGAGATCTGAAGATTTGTACTTCGATGTGTTGGAGGGTGTTAATAATATTGTCTATCATTTAGACAGTGAGGGTTTATTTCAGCAACTGAAACATCTCCACGTTCAAAACAATGCTGAAACTACATATATTATTAACTCGGTCAACTGGAGTTATTCTCATAATGCTTTCCCCATCTTGGAGTCACTTTTTCTTGACAACCTTGTTAGTCTGGAAAGTGTTTGTTGTGGCCAACTCACAGCGGAGAGTTTCCGACAGTTAAGAATCATAAAAGTGGAAAGTTGTCACAAGCTGAGGAATCTCTTTTCATTTTCAGTCGCAAGATGCTTTTTGCAACTTCAAGAGATCGAAGTGGAGAACTGCGAAACCATGACAGAGATTGTTGCGGAAGAAGGGGAAGATAATTTCAGTGATGAAGCAGTTGATCCCCTTGAGTTCTTTCAGTTACGATCTTTGACATTTCGGTGTCTACCCAATCTTATTGGTTTCTCCTCCAAAGGCAGCAAGCCTGTTGTTACTACAGGGTTGGATGAACAATTAACAAACGGAGAGTTCAACATAATCATTCTGGAGAATGAGATTGGAAGGCCCGTGCAACAGTTCATGAATGGTCAGGTATGTTCGTTAGTTTCAATTTTATAGAGCGGTTGTCATAGCATTCCATTGCGTCATTCTTCGTCTCTTAAAGAAACATTTGTCGTGATCTGCAGGTTGTGTTCCCAAGCTTAACAAGCTTGATCGTGGATCAATGCGATGGTTTAAGATTCATGTTTTCATCTTCCATGGCTAGAAGTCTAGAGCAACTCAAATATCTTCAGATATCTCGGTGTCATCTCATGGAAGAGATAGTATCAACACATGAATCCGGTGAAGCAAATGCAGATAACATGTTTTGTAAGTTAGAACATCTGCACCTAGAAGATCTTCCAAACCTCGCCAGATTTTGTGCAGGAAGTTACATTGAATTTCCGTCCTTGGAGAGATTAGACCTACGGTACTGTCCGAAATTGGGGGCTTTCATCTCCAATAATATGAGTAAGGATATCACAATCTCTAAAGAAATTGAAGGGAAAGGCTCAAAGGATAATCTCCAAACTGATAAACCTTCCTTTTTGACGAAAGGTGAAGCGTACCATTGTTTCTTTTTATATCATCATTTCAATATTTTCGTATTTGTCTTAGATAGAAATGGTTTCTGATCAAGCCAATGCGATGAATATATATGCAGGTCGGATAATCTAGCTTTGACAGATCGTTTGTCTTTCGGCCTAACCAAGTTTCTTCGACAATAAGCATTATTCAGACGAAGGTGAAACTGATAGACATGGGTGACTTGTTATCTGGTGTATAGATATATCTGCAGTATATTAGGAACGTAAATCTTGTGTAAACATCGATGATATTATGTAAGCGTTCTTATGTGTGTATTATTTATTAACGTTTCTTGCGCTCCAAGACGCTTATATTTCCTTGTAAAGAGGTTTATGTAGGAAACGTCTTGTATAAACATTGTAATAACAGTAACTGTGACAGCTGAATTGCACTTGCACTTGCACTGTCACCTCTAAATCCCAAGTTTCTTGGTTTTGACGAGAGGTTCGATTAAAAGAGTGAAGGAGAAGTAGAGAGTTGAGGAGGAAGTAGGGACGGTGAGGGAGGAGGAAACGGAAAGCAGTGAGCAGTGTTTAATATGGTGGACTCCATTGCCCCAAATTCACGGGGAAGAAGACAATGAACAGTCAATCATCTTCTTCTTTTTTATTTTTATATTTTTAAAGTTTTTAATTATAAAAAATAAAATTTGGTTTTTTATTAGAGTAAATTATAACAATGGCCCCTCAACTTTAACTTAATTGGAGTAATGGTTCTTTAACTAAAAATTTATTACCACTGGTCCCTTAACTAATCACAACGTGCAGTTATGGTCTCTCAACTTTAATCTTACTAGAGAAATAGTCCCTCAACTTTAGCTCAATTGGAGAAATGATCTCTCAGCTTTAATCCAACTGTAACAATGGTTATTCCAACATAACTCATTTTGACAAATTTATAACTACTTAAAATCAAGACTTCAGGGAGTTCAACAAGAGATATCGACTTAAAACCAAACAGACAGAATTACGAGGGTTTAAGAGGTTCACTGCAAATAAGAAAGTTAATATAACTAAAGACAAATTACTAACAATACCCCGGAAACAATACATTGTAAACACAAATTGGAAATTTTCATCATAAAGCAAAAATAAATGGTGTTCAGTGTTCACAACGATAAAAAACCAGAGAAAATACCACTTACTATATCACCAAGTGATTCCCTGGTCCCACAGTAATCTGGTGGTGGAGCCAAAAACTCTATGCTATATTTGCATCGAACCTGATTCTACCAGAAGAAAATCAGAAAAATATGTAAAACAAGTTATTAATCTTCTCTACCTACGTTTTTTCCCCATCCTGCGGTCTGCTCAAACCAGTTGTGGCACTCACAGACTCTGGACTCCCTGGTGAAGAGAAAACTGCCCCAAGAGCCTCTAGAAAGAACCTCTTATTTGGGACAATACCATCGTTTTCCATGGATTTCAGCAGTTTCTCTAGAAGCTCCTTCATGTTGGCCTTGGTGTAAGCCTTGTATAAAAGTTTATACGTTGATACATTTGGGCGTACCCCAATACTATTTGCACGCACAAAATGCTTATTAGCTTCCATGGGCAAACCATTCATGCAGTAAACATCAAGCATCGCATTAAGCGTTGAAAATTTTAACTCCCTTCCAGATTCAGCCAACCTGTCAAATACCTCCCTAGCTTTTGAAACACAATCACAGAACCCATACATCATGACAAGACTCTCATATGTTATGAAGCTTGGCGTGTATTTCATGTCAGTCATCTTCAGCAATACATGTTCCGCTTTCTCCTTAAGCCTTGCCTTAGCGTAATTTATGATCATTGAATTAAACGTAGGGAGTGTTGGTTTACCTGTTCCATCTTATCGAATTGTTGCTTCTTCCCATATGAATCAATCAGCAAATTAAGGGTGATGATGTCAGGCTTACACTGATTACTTTTCATGCGAGAAAGCACAGATTCCATTTCTCTGATATTTCCATTCTTCCCATATGCATCCATTACACCATTATACGTATAGATATCAGGGGAAGCAACGCTCTCATCAAGATCCTTAAACAAAGCATTAACTTTCTCTACATTTCAAGATTGTGCAAAAGCTCTCAAAAGAATGTTGTATGTCACAATGCTGGGTTGGCACCTTTTCCATTCCCTTCATCTTGTTAAAGTATCCGAGAGCTTTGTCCAAAGCCTTCGCTTCATCCTTGGAGTTAAGGTGGGCTGAGACGAGTGCATTGTAAACACAAGTATCAGGCCGGCACCCACTATTACGCATCTGAGAGAAAAGCCACATTGCCATCCAAGTTTGACCTTTCTTGCCCATAACCGAGATCAATTTTGAATACATGCCATTATCAGCAACATACCACCGCTGTCTTTGCATCCATCTGAATACCTGAGTGTGGCTTATATACGTGAAACTATCTTCCATCTTATCACAATTGCTGCTAGAAAATACTCACACAGGAACTGACATGTCTTACATAAAATTAGCAGTATACCACTATCAAATGCACCGAAACGTAAAAACTAACTGTTCACATTACAAGCACATCGAACTCACACGATTTCGAAAAACCCATAAAATTCATGCCATTGCCATTATTTAAAATGTCACACCGTGTACTCAAAATGCCTGCTGGTCTCTAAAACATATACATTTCTCCTTGCATTCTATTACCCTATATAGTGTATCATGCACAATAACTGTACATACCAAATTCACATCGTTTAGGAAGCTGATTTCCACACACCATTTTTAGCCTCCCACACGTCTCTCTTTGTTTCTGGTCATCGGATTGAATAAATCAATCAGAAACAACGACAACATTAAGCAGTAAGAGGAGAAAAAGGGTGTGCTTATCATTTCCCAATCGATTAATCAAGTTTTCGACTATTAATGGCGTCCACAGATCAAACCACAGCAAAAAAATCAAACAATTTAAATTAAAAAAAAAAAAACCACACACACACAAGATTGAAAATTGAGCTGACCTCTAAGCACTGAAGCCATTTGTCAGCCTTCCCAAGCTATTCAAAAAGCATAAAGCAATGCTCCGTCCTCACAGTCTTAACATACTTATTTAACGTCTTCAACAACGGCTCTTTGTCACTGAAGCTCGTCATGAGCGTCCGAACTAGGCCTGGCAAACGGGTCGTGTCTGTCGTGTTCGTGTCGTTTTCGTGTAACACCTGTTATCTTAACGGGTCGTGTCGTGTCACACCCGTTATCTTAACGGGTCCTTAACAGGTCGTGTCACTTTACCCAACGGGTAAAGTGACCCGACCCGTTATGACCCGTTATGACCAGTTAAGAAAAAAATATATTTTCTTAAAATTTGCACATACCACACATTGCGACATAAATATTACTTGAAAACATTAAAACATTTCTCGTTCAAGTACTATATCTACACTCGAAAATGAAAGCCTAATAAAAAAAATAATACATACACTACTAATCTATTACAAATATTAAATGTGCAAGGATAAAGAGTTTTTGTTTTTAAGATTGTCCCGTTACTTGATCTCTGAATGTTTCTTTTTTGTGATTTTTTGCTGATGTGATCTCCAAGCATATACAAACAATTTTGACGGTTTGGATCGTTGAAATTAGTTTTGGAGAATTCGTAAAACGATAGATTGACTAACACTTAGAGTTTATTTATACTTTCATTAAGTATAACATAAGATTTTGCGGTATCCACTTGTGTAAATATTTTAAATTGAAGATCGAATTCATTCATTGTATTCATATAGGGTCAACGAGTGTAGTTATAAAAAATCATCAAAATCGGAGTTAAAATAACCGTTAAATCGTGATTTTTCATTTATAACCGTTGAAAAGCTTTGTCCCGTTACTTGATCTCTGAATGTTTTTTTTTTTTGTGATTTTTTTCTGATGTGATCTCCAAGCATATACAAACAATTTTGACGATTTGGATCGTTGAAATTAGTTTTGGAGAATTCGTAAAACGATAGATTGACTAACACTTAGAGTTTATTTATACTTTTATTAAGTATAACCTAAGATTTTGTGGTATCCACTTGTGTAAATATTTTAAATTGAAGATCGAATTCATTCATTGTATTCATATAGGGTCAAGGAGTGTATTTATAAAAAATCATCAAAATCGGAGTTAAAATAACCGTTAAATCGTGATTTTTCGTTTATAACCGTTGAAAAGCTTTGTCCCGTTACTTGATCTCTGAATTTTTTTTTTGTGATTTTTTGCTGATGTGATCTCCAAGCATATACAAACAATTTTGACGGTTTGGATCGTTGAAATTAGTTTTGGAGAATTCGTAAAATGATAGATTGCCTAACACTTAGAGTTTATTTATACTTTTAAGTATAACATAAGATTTTGTGGTATCCACTTGTGTAAATATTTTAAATTGAAGATCGAATTCATTCATTGTATTCATATAGGGTCAAGGAGTGTAGTTATAAAAAATCATCAAAATCGGAGTTAAAATAACCATTAAATCGTGATTTTTCGTTTATAACCGTTGAAAAGCTTTGTCCCGTTACTTGATCTCTGAATGTTTTTTTTTTTGTGATTTTTTTCTGATGTGATCTCCAAGCATATACAAACAATTTTGACGGTTTAGATCGTTGAAATTAGTTTTGGAGAATTCGTAAAACGATAGATTGACTAACACTTAGAGTTTATTTATACTTTTATTAAGTATAATCTAAGATTTTGTGGTATCCACTTATGTAAATATTTTAAATTGAAGATCGAATTCATTCATTATATTCATATAGGGTCAAGGAGTGTAGTTATAAAAAATCATCAAAATCGGAGTTAAAATAACCGTTAAATCATGATTTTTCGTTTATAACCGTTGAAAAGCTTTGTCCCGTTACTTGATCTCTGAATGTTTTTTTTTTGTGATTTTTTGCTGATGTGATCTCCAAGCATATACAAACAATTATGACGGTTTGGATCGTTGAAATTAGTTTTGGAGAATTCGTAAAACGATAGAATGACTAACACTTAGAGTTTATTTATACTTTTATTAAGTATAACATAAGATTTTATGGTATCCACTTGTGTACATATTTTAAATTGAAGATCTAATTCATTCATTGTATTCATATAGGGTCAAGGAGTGTAGTTATAAAAAATCATCAAAATCGGAGTTAAAATAACCGTTAAATCGTGATTTTTCGTTTATAACCGTTGAAAAGCTTTGTCCCGTTACTTGATCTCTGAATGTTTTTTTTTTTTGATTTTTTGCTGATGTGATCTCCAAGCATATACAAACAATTTTGACGGTTTGGATCGTTGAAATTAGTTTTGGAGAATTCGTAAAACGATAGATTGACTAACACTTAGAGTTTATTTATAATTTCATTAAGTATAACATAAGATTTTGTGGTATCCACTTGTGTAAATATTTTAAATTGAAGATCAAATTCATTCATTGTATTCATATAGGGTCAAGGAGTGTAGTTATAAAAAATCATCAAAATCGGAGTTAAAATACCAATTAAATCGTGATTTTTCGTTTATAACCGTTGAAAAGCTTTGTCCCGTTACTTGATCGTTGAATGTTTTTTTTTTGTGATTTTTTGCTGATGTGATCTCCAAGCATATACAAACAATTTTGACGGTTTGGATCGTTGAAATCAGTTTTGGAGAATTCGTAAAACGATAGATTGACTAACACTTAGAGTTTATTTATACTTTCATTAAGTATAACATAAGATTTTGTGGTATCCACTTGTGTAAATATTTTACATTGAAGATCGAATTCATTCATTGTATTCATATAGGGTCAAGGAGTGTAGTTATAAAAAATCATCAAAATCAGAGTTAAAATAACTGTTAAATCGTGATTTTTCGTTTATAACCGTTGAAAAGCTTTGTCCCGTTACTTGATCTTTGAATTTTTTTTTTTTTGTGATTTTTTGCTGATGTGATCTCCAAGCATATACAAACAATTTTGACCGTTTGGATCGTTGAAATTAGTTTTGGAGAATTCGTAAAACGATAGATTGACTAACACTTAGAGTTTATTTATACTTTTATTAAGTATAACATAAGATTTTGTGGTATCCACTTGTGTAAATATTTTAAATTGAAGATCGAATTCATTCATTGTATTCATATAGGGTCAAGGAGTGTAGTTATAAAAAATCATCAAAAGCGGAGTTCAAATAACCGTTAAATCGTGATTTTTCGTTTATAGCCGTTGAAAAGCTTTGTCCCGTTACTTGATCTCTGAATGTTTTTTTTTTTGTGTTTTTTTGCTGATGTGATCTCCAAGCATATACAAACAATTTTGACGGTTTAGATCGTTGAAATTAGTTTTGGAGAATTCGTAAAACGATAAATTGACTAACACTTAGAGTTTATTTATACTTTCATTAAGTATAACAAAAGATTTTGTGGTATCCACTTGTGTAAATATTTTAAATTGAAGATCAAATTCATTTATTGTATTCATATAGGGTCAAGGAGTGTAGTTATAAAAAATCATCAAAATCAGAGTTAAAATAACCGTTAAATCGTGATTTTTCGTTTATAACCGTTGAAAAGCTTTGTCCCGTTACTTGATCTCTGAATGTTTTTTTTTGTGATTTTTTGCTGATGTGATCTCCAAGCATATACAAACAATTTTGACGGTTTGGATCGTTGAAATTAGTTTTGGAGAATTCGTAAAACGATAGATTGACTAACACTTAGAGTTTATTTATACTTTCATTAAGTATAACATAAGATTTTGTGGTATCCACTTGTGTAAATATTTTAAATTCAAGATCAAATTCATTCATTGTATTCATATAGGGTCAAGGAGTGTAGTTATAAAAAATCATCAAAATCGGAGTTAAAATAACCGTTAAATCGTGATTTTTCGTTTATAACCGTTGAAAAGCTTTGTCCCGTTACTTGATCTCTGAATGTTATTTTTTTGTGATTTTTTGCTGATGTGATCTCCAAGCATATACAAACAATTTTGACGGTTTGGATCGTTGAAATTAGTTTTGGAGAATTCGTAAAACGATAGATTGACTAACACTTAGAGTTTATTTATACCTTCATTAAGTATAACATAAGATTTTGTGGTATCCACTTGTGTAAATATTTTAAATTGAAGATCAAATTCATTCATTGTATTCATATAGGGTCAAGGAGTGTAGTTATAAAAAATCATCAAAATCGGAGTTAAAATAACCGTTAAATCGTGATTTTTCGTTTATAACCGTTGAAACACTTAGAGTTTATTTATACTTTTATTAAGTATAACATAAGATTTTGTGGTATCCACTTGTGTAAATATTTTAAATTGAAAATCGAATTCATTCATTGTATTCATATAGGGTCAAGGAGTGTAGTTATAAAAAATCATCAAAAGCGGAGTTCAAATAACCGTTAAATCGTGATTTTTCGTTTATAGCCGTTGAAAAGCTCTGTCCCGTTACTTGATCTCTGAATGTTTTTTTTTTTGTGTTTTTTTGCTGATGTGATCTCCAAGCATATACAAACAATTTTGACGGTTTGGATCGTTGAAATTAGTTTTGGAGAATTCGTAAAATGATAGATTGCCTAACACTTAGAGTTTATTTATACTTTTAAGTATAACATAAGATTTTGTGGTATCCACTTGTGTAAATATTTTAAATTGAAGATCGAATTCATTCATTGTATTCATATAGGGTCAAGGAGTGTAGTTATAAAAAATCATCAAAATCGGAGTTAAAATAACCATTAAATCGTGATTTTTCGTTTATAACCGTTGAAAAGCTTTGTCCCGTTACTTGATCTCTGAATGTTTTTTTTTTTGTGATTTTTTTCTGATGTGATCTCCAAGCATATACAAACAATTTTGACGGTTTAGATCGTTGAAATTAGTTTTGGAGAATTCGTAAAACGATAGATTGACTAACACTTAGAGTTTATTTATACTTTTATTAAGTATAATCTAAGATTTTGTGGTATCCACTTATGTAAATATTTTAAATTGAAGATCGAATTCATTCATTATATTCATATAGGGTCAAGGAGTGTAGTTATAAAAAATCATCAAAATCGGACTTAAAATAACCGTTAAATCATGATTTTTCGTTTATAACCGTTGAAAAGCTTTGTCCCGTTACTTGATCTCTGAATGTTTTTTTTTTGTGATTTTTTGCTGATGTGATCTCCAAGCATATACAAACAATTATGACGGTTTGGATCGTTGAAATTAGTTTTGGAGAATTCGTAAAACGATAGAATGACTAACACTTAGAGTTTATTTATACTTTTATTAAGTATAACATAAGATTTTATGGTATCCACTTGTGTACATATTTTAAATTGAAGATCTAATTCATTCATTGTATTCATATAGGGTCAAGGAGTGTAGTTATAAAAAATCATCAAAATCGGAGTTAAAATAACCGTTAAATCGTGATTTTTCGTTTATAACCGTTGAAAAGCTTTGTCCCGTTACTTGATCTCTGAATGTTTTTTTTTTTTTGATTTTTTGCTGATGTGATCTCCAAGCATATACAAACAATTTTGACGGTTTGGATCGTTGAAATTAGTTTTGGAGAATTCGTAAAACGATAGATTGACTAACACTTAGAGTTTATTTATAATTTCATTAAGTATAACATAAGATTTTGTGGTATCCACTTGTGTAAATATTTTAAATTGAAGATCAAATTCATTCATTGTATTCATATAGGGTCAAGGAGTGTAGTTATAAAAAATCATCAAAATCGGAGTTAAAATACCAATTAAATCGTGATTTTTCGTTTATAACCGTTGAAAAGCTTTGTCCCGTTACTTGATCGTTGAATGTTTTTTTTTTGTGATTTTTTGCTGATGTGATCTCCAAGCATATACAAACAATTTTGACGGTTTGGATCGTTGAAATCAGTTTTGGAGAATTCGTAAAACGATAGATTGACTAACACTTAGAGTTTATTTATACTTTCATTAAGTATAACATAAGATTTTGTGGTATCCACTTGTGTAAATATTTTAAATTGAAGATCGAATTCATTCATTGTATTCATATAGGGTCAAGGAGTGTAGTTATAAAAAATCATCAAAATCAGAGTTAAAATAACTGTTAAATCGTGATTTTTCGTTTATAACCGTTGAAAAGCTTTGTCCCGTTACTTGATCTTTGAATTTTTTTTTTTTTGTGATTTTTTGCTGATGTGATCTCCAAGCATATACAAACAATTTTGACCGTTTGGATCGTTGAAATTAGTTTTGGAGAATTCGTAAAACGATAGATTGACTAACACTTAGAGTTTATTTATACTTTTATTAAGTATAACATAAGATTTTGTGGTATCCACTTGTGTAAATATTTTAAATTGAAGATCGAATTCATTCATTGTATTCATATAGGGTCAAGGAGTGTAGTTATAAAAAATCATCAAAAGCGGAGTTCAAATAACCGTTAAATCGTGATTTTTCGTTTATAGCCGTTGAAAAGCTTTGTCCCGTTACTTGATCTCTGAATGTTTTTTTTTTTGTGTTTTTTTGCTGATGTGATCTCCAAGCATATACAAACAATTTTGACGGTTTAGATCGTTGAAATTAGTTTTGGAGAATTCGTAAAACGATAAATTGACTAACACTTAGAGTTTATTTATACTTTCATTAAGTATAACAAAAGATTTTGTGGTATCCACTTGTGTAAATATTTTAAATTGAAGATCAAATTCATTTATTGTATTCATATAGGGTCAAGGAGTGTAGTTATAAAAAATCATCAAAATCAGAGTTAAAATAACCGTTAAATCGTGATTTTTCGTTTATAACCGTTGAAAAGCTTTGTCCCGTTACTTGATCTCTGAATGTTTTTTTTTGTGATTTTTTGCTGATGTGATCTCCAAGCATATACAAACAATTTTGACGGTTTGGATCGTTGAAATTAGTTTTGGAGAATTCGTAAAACGATAGATTGACTAACACTTAGAGTTTATTTATACTTTCATTAAGTATAACATAAGATTTTGTGGTATCCACTTGTGTAAATATTTTAAATTCAAGATCAAATTCATTCATTGTATTCATATAGGGTCAAGGAGTGTAGTTATAAAAAATCATCAAAATCGGAGTTAAAATAACCGTTAAATTGTGATTTTTCGTTTATAGCCGTTGAAAAGCTTTGTCCCGTTACTTGATCTCTGAATGTTTTTTTCTTTGTGTTTTTTTGCTGATGTGATCTCCAAGCATATACAAACAATTTTGACGGTTTAGATCGTTGAAATTAGTTTTGGAGAATTCGTAAAACGATAAATTGACTAACACTTAGAGTTTATTTATACTTTCATTAAGTATAACATAAGATTTTGTGGTATCCACTTGTGTAAATATTTTAAATTCAAGATCAAATTCATTCATTGTATTCATATAGGGTCAAGGAGTGTAGTTATAAAAAATCATCAAAAGCGGAGTTCAAATAACCGTTAAATCGTGATTTTTCGTTTATAGCCGTTGAAAAGCTTTGTCCCGTTACTTGATCTCTGAATGTTTTTTTTTTTGTGTTTTTTTGCTGATGTGATCTCCAAGCATATACAAACAATTTTGACGGTTTAGATCGTTGAAATTAGTTTTGGAGAATTCGTAAAACGATAAATTGACTAACACTTAGAGTTTATTTATACTTTCATTAAGTATAACAAAAGATTTTGTGGTATCCACTTGTGTAAATATTTTAAATTGAAGATCGAATTCATTTATTGTATTCATATAGGGTCAAGGAGTGTAGTTATAAAAAATCATCAAAATCAGAGTTAAAATAACCGTTAAATCGTGATTTTTCGTTTATAACCGTTGAAAAGCTTTGTCCCGTTACTTGATCTCTGAATGTTTTTTTTTGTGATTTTTTGCTGATGTGATCTCCAAGCATATACAAACAATTTTGACGGTTTGGATCGTTGAAATTAGTTTTGGAGAATTCGTAAAACGATAGATTGACTAACACTTAGAGTTTATTTATACTTTCATTAAGTATAACATAAGATTTTGTGGTATCCACTTGTGTAAATATTTTAAATTCAAGATCAAATTCATTCATTGTATTCATATAGGGTCAAGGAGTGTAGTTATAAAAAATCATCAAAATCGGAGTTAAAATAACCGTTAAATCGTGATTTTTCGTTTATAACCGTTGAAAAGCTTTGTCCCGTTACTTGATCTCTGAATGTTATTTTTTTGTGATTTTTTGCTGATGTGATCTCCAAGCATATACAAACAATTTTGACGGTTTGGATCGTTGAAATTAGTTTTGGAGAATTCGTAAAACGATAGATTGACTAACACTTAGAGTTTATTTATACTTTGATTAAGTATAACATAAGATTTTGTGGTATCCACTTGTGTACATATTTTAAATTGAAGATCTAATTCATTCATTGTATTCATATAGGGTCAAGGAGTGTAGTTATAAAAAATCATCAAAATCGGAGTTAAAATAACCGTTAAATCGTGATTTTTCGTTTATAACCGTTGAAAAGCTTTGTCCCGTTACTTGATCTCTGAATGTTTTTTTTTTGTGATTTTTTGCTGATGTGATCTCCAAGCATATACAAACAATTTTGACCGTTTGGATCGTTGAAATTAGTTTTGGAGAATTCGTAAAACGATAGATTGACTAACACTTAGAGTTTATTTATACCTTCATTAAGTATAACATAAGATTTTGTGGTATCCACTTGTGTAAATATTTTAAATTGAAGATCAAATTCATTCATTGTATTCATATAGGGTCAAGGAGTGTAGTTTTAAAAAATCATCAAAATCGGAGTTAAAATAACCGTTAAATCGTGATTTTTCGTTTATAACCGTTGAAAAGCTTTGTCCCGTTACTTGATCGTTGAATGTTTTTTTTTTGTGATTTTTTGCTGATGTGATCTCCAAGCATATACAAACAATTTTGACGGTTCGGATCGTTGAAATTAGTTTTGGAGAATTCGTAAAACGATAGATTGACTAACACTTAGAGTTTATTTATACTTTTATTAAGTATAACATAAGATTTTGTGGTATCCACTTGTGTAAATATTTTAAATTGAAGATCGAATTCATTCATTGTATTCATATAGGGTCAAGGAGTGTAGTTATAAAAAATCATCAAAATCAGAGTTAAAATAACTGTTAAATCGTGATTTTTCGTTTATAACCGTTGAAAAGCTTTGTCCCGTTACTTGATCTTTGAATTTTTTTTTTTTTGTGATTTTTTGCTGATGTGATCTCCAAGCATATACAAACAATTTTGACGGTTTGGATCGTTGAAATTAGTTTTGGAGAATTCGTAAAACGATAGATTGACTAACACTTAGAGTTTATTTATACTTTCATTAAGTATAACATAAGATTTTGTGGTATCCACTTGTGTAAATATTTTAAATTGAAGATCGAATTCATTCATTGTATTCATATAGGGTCAAGGAGTGTAGTTATAAAAAATCATCAAAATCAGAGTTAAAATAACTGTTAAATCGTGATTTTTCGTTTATAACCGTTGAAAAGCTTTGTCCCGTTACTTGATCTTTGAATTTTTTTTTTTTGTGATTTTTTGCTGATGTGATCTCCAAGCATATACAAACAATTTTGACGGTTTGGATCGTTGAAATTAGTTTTGGAGAATTCGTAAAACGATAGATTGACTAACACTTAGAGTTTATTTATACTTTTATTAAGTATAACAAAAGATTTTGTGGTATCCACTTGTGTAAATATTTTAAATTGAAGATCGAATTCATTCATTGTATTCATATAGGGTCAAGGAGTGTAGTTATAAAAAATCATCAAAATCAGAGTTAAAATAACCGTTAAATCGTGATTTTTCGTTTATAACCGTTGAAAAGCTTTGTCCCGTTACTTGATCTCTGAATGTTTTTTTTTTGTGATTTTTTGCTGATGTGATCTCCAAGCATATACAAACAATTTTGACCGTTTGGATCGTTGAAATTAGTTTTGGAGAATTCGTAAAACGATAGATTGACTAACACTTAGAGTTTATTTATACTTTCATTAAGTATAACAAAAGATTTTGTGGTATCCACTTGTGTAAATATTTTAAATTGAAGATCGAATTCATTCATTGTATTCATATAGGGTCAAGGAGTGTAGTTATAAAAAATCATCAAAATCAGAGTTAAAATAACCGTTAAATCGTGATTTTTCGTTTATAACCGTTGAAAAGCTTTGCCCCGTTACTTGATCTCTGAATGTTTTTTTTTTGTGATTTTTTGCTGATGTGATCTCCAAGCATATACAAACAATTTTGACGGTTTGGATCGTTGAAATTAGTTTTGGAGAATTCGTAAAACGATAGATTGACTAACACTTAGAGTTTATTTATACTTTCATTAAGTATAACATAAGATTTTGTGGTATCCACTTGTGTAAATATTTTAAATTGAAGATCAAATTCATTCATTGTATTCATATAGGGTCAAGGAGTGTAGTTATAAAAAATCATCAAAATCAGAGTTAAAATAACCGTTAAATCGTGATTTTTCGTTTATAACCGTTGAAAAGCTTTGCCCGTTACTTGATCTCTGAATGTTTTTTTTTTGTGATTTTTTGCTGATGTGATCTCCAAGCATATACAAACAATTTTGACGGTTTGGATCGTTGAAATTAGTTTTGGAGAATTCGTAAAACGATAGATTGACTAACACTTAGAGTTTATTTATACTTTCATTAAGTATAACATAAGATTTTGTGGTATCCACTTGTGTAAATATTTTAAATTGAAGATCAAATTCATTCATTGTATTCATATAGGGTCAAGGAGTGTTGTTATAAAAAATCATCAAAATCGGAGTTAAAATAACCGTTAAATCGTGATTTTTCGTTTATAACCGTTGAAAAGCTTTGTCCCGTTACTTGATCTCTGAATGTTTTTTTTTTGTGATTTTTTGCTGATGTGATCTCCAAGCATATACAAACAATTTTGACCGTTTGGATCGTTGAAATTAGTTTTGGAGAATTCGTAAAACGATAGATTGACTAACACTTAGAGTTTATTTATACTTTCATTAAGTATAACATAAGATTTTGTGGTATCCACTTGTGTAAATATTTTAAATTGAAGATCAAATTCATTCATTGTATTCATATAGGGTCAAGGAGTGTAGTTATAAAAAATCATCAAAATCGGAGTTAAAATAACCGTTAAATCGTGATTTTTCGTTTATAACCGTTGAAAAGCTTTGTCCCGTTACTTGATCGTTGAATGTTTTTTTCTTGTGATTTTTTGCTGATGTGATCTCCAAGCATATACAAACAATTTTGACGGTTTGGATCGTTGAAATTAGTTTTGGAGAATTCGTAAAACGATAGAATGACTAACACTTAGAGTTTATTTATACTTTTATTAAGTATAACATAAGATTTTGTGGTATCCACTTGTGTACATATTTTAAATTGAAGATCTAATTCATTCATTGTATTCATATAGGGTCAAGGAGTGTAGTTATAAAAAATCATCAAAATCGGAGTTAAAATAACCGTTAAATCGTGATTTTTCGTTTATAACCGTTGAAAAGCTTTGTCCCGTTACTTGATCTCTGAATGTTTTTTTTTTGTGATTTTTTGCTGATGTGATCTCCAAGCATATACAAACAATTTTGACGGTTTGGATCGTTGAAATTAGTTTTGGAGAATTCGTAAAACGATAGATTGACTAACACTTAGAGTTTATTTATACTTTCATTAAGTATAACATAAGATTTTGTGGTATCCACTTGTGTAAATATTTTAAATTGAAGATCAAATTCATTCATTGTATTCATATAGGGTCAAGGAGTGTAGTTATAAAAAATCATCAAAATCGGAGTTAAAATAACCGTTAAATCGTGATTTTTCGTTTATAACCGTTGAAAAGCTTTGTCCCGTTACTTGATCGTTGAATGTTTTTTTCTTGTGATTTTTTGCTGATGTGATCTCCAAGCATATACAAACAATTTTGACGGTTTGGATCGTTGAAATTAGTTTTGGAGAATTCGTAAAACGATAGATTGACTAACACTTAGAGTTTATTTATACTTTCATTAAGTATAACATAAGATTTTGTGGTATCCACTTGTGTAAATATTTTAAATTGAAGATCGAATTCATTCATTGTATTCATATAGGGTCAAGGAGTGTAGTTATAAAAAATCATCAAAATCAGAGTTAAAATAACTGTTAAATCGTGATTTTTCGTTTATAACCGTTGAAAAGCTTTGTCCCGTTACTTGATCTTTGAATTTTTTTTTTTTGTGATTTTTTGCTGATGTGATCTCCAAGCATATACAAACAATTTTGACGGTTTGGATCGTTGAAATTAGTTTTGGAGAATTCGTAAAACGATAGATTGACTAACACTTCGAGTTTATTTATACTTTTATTAAGTATAACATAAGATTTTGTGGTATCCACTTGTGTAAATATTTTAAATTGAAGATCGAATTCATTCATTGTATTCATATAGGGTCAAGGAGTGTAGTTATAAAAAATCATCAAAAGCGGAGTTCAAATAACCGTTAAATCGTGATTTTTCGTTTATAGCCGTTGAAAAGCTTTGTCCCGTTACTTGATCTCTGAATGTTTTTTTCTTTGTGTTTTTTTGCTGATGTGATCTCCAAGCATATACAAACAATTTTGACGGTTTAGATCGTTGAAATTAGTTTTGGAGAATTCGTAAAACGAAAAATTGACTAACACTTAGAGTTTATTTATACTTTCATTAAGTATAACAAAAGATTTTGTGGTATCCACTTGTGTAAATATTTTAAATTGAAGATCGAATTCATTCATTGTATTCATATAGGGTCAAGGAGTGTAGTTATAAAAAATCATCAAAATTAGAGTTAAAATAACTGTTAAATCGTGATTTTTCGTTTATAACCGTTGAAAAGCTTTGTCCCGTTACTTGATCTTTGAATGTTTTTTTTTTGTGATTTTTTGCTGATGTGATCTCCAAGCATATACAAACAATTTTGACGGTTTGGATCGTTGAAATTAGTTTTGGAGAATTCGTAAAACGATAGATTGACTAACACTTAGAGTTTATTTATACTTTTATTAAGTATAACATAAGATTTTGTGGTATCCACTTGTGTAAATATTTTAAATTGAAGATCGAATTCATTCATTGTATTCATATAGGGTCAAGGAGTGTAGTTATAAAAAATCATCAAAAGCGGAGTTCAAATAACCGTTAAATCGTGATTTTTCGTTTATAGCCGTTGAAAAGCTTTGTCCCGTTACTTGATCTCTGAATGTTTTTTTCTTTGTGTTTTTTTGCTGATGTGATCTCCAAGCATATACAAACAATTTTGACGGTTTAGATCGTTGAAATTAGTTTTGGAGAATTCGTAAAACGAAAAATTGACTAACACTTAGAGTTTATTTATACTTTCATTAAGTATAACAAAAGATTTTGTGGTATCCACTTGTGTAAATATTTTAAATTGAAGATCGAATTCATTCATTGTATTCATATAGGGTCAAGGAGTGTAGTTATAAAAAATCATCAAAATCAGAGTTAAAATAACCGTTAAATCGTGATTTTTCGTTTATAACCGTTGAAAAGCTTTGTCCCGTTACTTGATCTCTGAATGTGTATTTTTTATGATTTTTTGTTGATGTGATCTCAAAGCATATACAAACAAGTTTGACGGTTGGGATCGTTGAAATTAGTTTTGAAGAATTCGTATGCCATCAATCAAGTTCCGTGTGTGTGTGTGTATATATATATATATTTATTAAGTAGATTTAAATCTATTTATTTTGTACGTATAAATTATAATTGACTGGTACACGGAATAGTACATACATCACATGTCACGTGTGTCATTATAAAAATAGTGAGATATGTCATGACAGTCATGTGTGTGATAAAAAGTTAATAACTTAAAAAAAAAAAAAAAAATTTCTCACTACTTCTATTAATTTTCATTTTTCCCTCTCTTTTTTGTTTCCTTTTCAACTTTTTCTTATCATTTTCACTTTTCCCTCCAACATCTTTCCCTAATTCCCTCACTTTTTTGTTTTATTTTCAACTTTTCTTAACATTTTCATTTTCCCTCCATTTTTTTTTTCAAAAAGGGCGGCAAGTTGGCAAATGGCAATGGCAAGAAATTGATTATTGAAATTTGAGAATGGAAACAAATCACATCTGAGTCCTGACGCATCAAATTTCAATGGATGCAAAATCATGCAAATATGCAATGCATGATCATGCATATTAAATTATTAATTAATAATTATTATAGTTTTTATAAAATTTAATATATATATATATATATATATATAATTAGTATAGATAGACTTAATATTTTGGGAGTATAATTATTATAGTATATATAATTATTATAATTATTATAAATTTTATAGTTAATTTAATATATATATATATTTATTATAATTTTTAGGGGTATAAAATTGTAAAATTAATGTATATAATTATTACAGTATTTTTTTAGGGTTATAAAATTATAAAAATAATATTCTGCTTATCGTGTATCGTGTTTACCCACGTGTATATCCGACCCAACCCGTTATCTTAACAGGTGCTTATCGGGTTACCCGATAAGACCCGATTCGTTATCGTGTCGACCCAAACACCTGTTAATTTCGTGTCGTGTCGTGTCGGGTTATCGGGTCGTGTCAGAAATTGCCAGGCCTAGTCCGAACCACCTCCCGGACTTCCGGGTCCTCGGTCTTTGGTCCCGAATTTCTTTTGGGTCGGGTCGAAATGCAGGACATTCGGGTTGTGGGTCGCTTCCGAAGAAGCAGATGCGGAAGCCATGGCTGGGTTAGGTTGTAATTTTGTGAGGAATGAATGGCAAATGGGAATGTGGAGGATTGGAGAGAGTTGGGTGAGACTGTTAGGGACATTGTGGGTTCTCGGCGTGGGGGAGGACAAGGTTTTAAAGGAAGAACACGGCGGAGCAACCGGCAAGTAATGGGGCGGCTTGGTTTTGAGTTGGGGGTGGGTGAGGGAGAGATGTGGTCTCAAAAAATTCTAAAGTCTCCGCCCTTTCTTTTTCATCTTTTTTTCTTTAGTTTTCTACAATTTTTTTTTTTTAAATGAATGATATTAATTAGTAAAGGTATTTTCTTTGCTTTTTTTTTTTTTTTTTTTTTTTGAGTACAAAGGCATATTTTATTGCCAACAAAAAACAAAATTTACATAACAAAACTTACACAGTCGAGGCCCCAAACAAATATACAAAGAAAACGTGGGCCTTCCAGACAAAACAGCATGAGCATAACCAAGAGATTAGGCCGAAATACAGAAACAATTCAAAATAAAAAGAAACCCCTAATCTTCTACAACTATAGCCGCAACACCTCTCGTTCAGTACGCACAATGGACCCCAATGAATGCCATAAATCCGACCAATCGACGCCTCATAGGTGGAAGGAAGGAAGACACCATCATCCATCAAAGAAAACCTCTCCGATTGCAGTCACCAAGTAGAAAAAAAAAACAAAGAAGCCAGTGGGATCTCCACTTGCGACATTGCCAAGGAAGGCAGACTAAGAGAAAGTGGTGGTGCGAACACGCGAGCCGATGTGAACACCGGAGCTCTACACACCCTCTCGATGTACTACAACAAATTGCAGTTGAAAGTGATTGCAAATCGGATATGGTATGATATTGATGAACGTTAGAAAGAAAAAAACGAATTGCAAGGATGGAGAAGGCCGGTGAAGATGGGGCGATACCAGGGGTTAGATAAAAGAAAAGATTGGTTTTGAGGACATAGGCTAGTAGGATCAACAATATGTGCGTTGGAAGGAACATATTGAAGGGAAAAGATAGCAGGGGAAAACAATAAAAGAAGGTAAGAAAGAGAACAACAAAAAGTAGAAAGAAAAGACTGCCACCAACCCTAGCCATGGCTATGTAAACACGAAAATTCTGTAACGAATGAAATGAGAACACGTGCACAAAGTAGATTTGTATTGATTTGAATTTGTGGGTTACAATCTTTGTTTACAATTTTCCTTTGATTCAGTCTTCAAATTTGATGTAGATGTGTAGGTTGATTATTGATCCAAGGGTCGAGCTGACTTGATCTCGGACAAACAATTGAACGATTGCTTCAAGTTTTGAGCTTGAAAACAACATGTGGATGGTCTTCACCTTAAGGTGCGGCAAAGATGATGTTGATGCGGGTTTTCGTTGATTCAAGGGTCTTGACGACTTGATCTTGAAACGAACGTCGTTACAAGTTTATGAGCTTGCAACAAAGTCTTGAAGGAATCGGCACAAGTGCTTGTTGATTCTTCAAGAAAGTGCTTCAGCTTTGGTGGAAAGAAAGCTTCGGCTTTGGTTGTATATTCTTCGAAGAGAGCTTTGGCAGCGTTTCAGTCTTCAAAGGTTTGGCAGAGGTTCTTCTGAATGCTAAAATTTTTTGACCCTTATGCTTGTAGGAGGACCTTGTATTTATAGGCTTCTCAAAGCTTGCCTTTGGGTGGATTTCGCTTTGATTTATGTCCTAATTCGTCCATGGGAGAATTTAGGGATGTTTTGTGTCTTAATTTCAGTCATCTTTACTCCCTTGGTCGAATTATAGGGTCTTTGTTGCTTATTTTATGAGCAATCTTCAATTCTTGCTTGTTTTATGAAGATATCTTAACTTTCTTTCCGGTTTTGTGAACATTTTGAACCGTTGCTGTCTTTTTTAAGAGAGGTTTTCTCTCTTTGGCTGAATTCTGGGAAGTTTTAAGCTTCTTTTGCTTGATTTGTGCCACATGTCATTGATGACTTGTCCATTTGTGATGAGTCATATGCCACGTGGAGCTTTGTGATGCATCATTTGTATGCAACGAAATTTACATGTCTACAAATGCCCACACTTCAAGGTGTGTTGTAGGCATGTGCTTGCCACATGTTGGAAATGTGTTTTGAAGTCCTGCAATGTGAATGTTCTAACTCAAGGGTCGTTGAGACTTAATCTTGAATTAGTTTGCTTCTTCAAGAGCCGTTGAGGCTTGGTCTTGAGTTGAGGTGATGAATTTCGTCAAAGGCCATTGAGGCGTATTTCTTGATCGAAACATTTCTTCAAGGGCTGTTGAGGTTTGGTCTTGAGTTGAAATGAAAGTTTTCTTTAAGGGCCGTAGAGGCTTGATCTTGAATGAAGTGATGAATTTCGTCAAGGGCCGTTGAGGCGTATTTCTTGAACGAAACATTTCTTCAAGGGCCATTGAGGCTTGATCTTGAATGAAATGAAATTTTTCTTCAAGTGTCGTAGAGTCTTGATCTTGAGTGAAAAATGAAATTTTCTTCAAGGACCATAGAGGTTTGATCTTAAAAGAAATGAAAATTTTTCTTCAAGGGCCGTAGAGGCTTGATCTTGAATGAAAATTTGAAAATGACAAATCGGCACATACTTATTGTGCGCATTTGATTTTCCATAATCTTTGGCAAAAATAAATTTGTTGTATTTTTTTAATTTTTTCCTTGTGGTTGTAGGAAAAAAATGTTTTTTCCTTTTTTAGGTAGGAACCTCCTTCAATTTCCTTTAAAATGTTGGAAAGCTTTGGTGATTTCCTTCAAGGTTTGGAAAGCCTTGATGATTTCCTTCAAGATTTTGGAAAGCTTTGATGATTTCCTTCAAAGTTTTGGAAAGCCTTGATGATTTCCTTCAAGATTTTGGAAATCCTTGATGTTTTCCTTCAAGGTTTTGGAAAGCTTCGATGATTTCCTTCAAGGTTTTGGAAAGCTTTAATGCTTGTCCTTGGGTAAGTAGGATGTGCAATTTTTTCTTTCCTCTTTTCTTTTTTTTTTTTTTCGGCCAAAGGGGTATTTTCCCTCTTAGTTTGTGAAACTTGAAGATTTGTCCTTGCTTTGGAGGGATTCCCTTTTGTATTTTGGCAAGGAAAGGTACTTTCCTTTGTTATTTTGGAAATTTTAAAGCCCTTTCCTTATTTTATTGTTTTTCATTTCCTTTTCTTTTCTTTGCTGATTTTTGGTGCCAAAACAACATGCTTTTGTTTTGGGAAACTTTGAAGATTTGTCCTTGGTTTGGGAAACATGTCATCTGATTTGCATGCCAAGTTTGAGGTCGATATCTCTTTTGGAAAATTCTAAAAAAAATATGGGAAAAGTAGCTTTATCTCTTATGTTTTCAGGCATATATCAAACACCACTAGGAAAAATCAGGAAAGCCTTCAACTCATCATTTTCCTATAGCTGTGCAATTATTATGGGAAAACAACTTCTGCGGGATTAACTTTGAAAATTGGAATGTTTGGCTTTTGGGAAAATTATGAAATTTTGACACAACAATCATCAGCCTCTTAGATTCCTTCTCTAATTGGGCTTGCATCAAAATTCCTCTGGAAAGTCGAATTATCACTAAAAACGTCCTACTTGCGCAGATTGGCTGAAACTTGCCATTTTTTTGTTTGGAATTTGCTTCGTTCTTTCGGTTGGAAGGTGCAATGTGCTTCCTTGTTTTGATTTTTCTTTTGCTATTTAGGTATGTATTCCTTTATAGCATTAAGAAGAAATTGACCCCTATTTATAGGACAATTGGGTGTGTATTTTTTTTCACAATTCACATCCTTGCCATGTGCTTGCTTCTATGCTTTGCTGTGGGCTTTGCTGCTTGCTTGCCGTGGGTTTTTCTTGCTTGGAGCTTGTTGCAGTGCATCACTTTTATAGTGTGGTGTTGTACAAAAGACTGCAGCAAGTATGCGCTGTGTAGTGCCTTTTGGTCATAGTTTTCCCTTAGTGGTCACGTTGCCGTGTAGTGCAAGAAACTGCTTGCGTAATCGCTGTGGGGTTGCGTAGCATTTTGGTTTTCTTTGCTACTGTAGCATGCGTTGAAAGACTATTTTGTAGCTGCCTTATTTGTCGTGCAGTGCAAGAAACTGCTTACACAATCGTTATGGGTTTGCATAGTGTGATTGTGTAGCATTTTGGTTTTCTTTGCTACTGTAGAGCGTGTTGAAGGATTGTCTTGTACTTGGCCTATTTGTTATGCAGTGCAAGAAACTATTTACGTAATAGCTACGAGTTTGCGTAGCATTTTGGCTTTCTTTGCTACTGTAGCGTGCGTTGAAGGTCCATCTTGTAGCTGCCCTCTTTATCGTGCTCTTCAAGCTTTTGTGGCTGATTTCTTTTTGTTGTTGTGACTTTGTCATCGTCATCCTTCAACGCTTATGAGGTTTGTCTTGCATGTCTTTTGCTTTAGCGAAGCAATTTTTTCTTCTTTGTTTTTTTCTTGCCATCCCACCTTTGTGCTTATGTTGTTTTGTTTGTTTTGTTGCAGCCATGGTATTTCAAGTGCTTTAAGAGCAATACTATCACTATTCTTGCGAAGGAAAGTGATCCGCAAGATAGGGGAACGACATTGAAACTTTATGCGCTGTTGATCAGCCCTAAGGTGCTTGTTCTTCCTGCAAAAGACAACTCGATGCACATCAAGTTATGGTCTTCTGAAGTGTCTTGGGAGGTGACGGATTTTTGTTGTCCAAATACAAAGAAGAAGGCATGTACATTGAGGATTCTTGTTTTGAATCATTCACACTGTTTGAGCTTCTTAGCGATTGTATTCGCAGCGGAGTTGTGACTTGGAATGACGTCTTGTCGACTACTGAAGAAGCCGCCTTTGATGAGTTTTACTAGGGGTGGCTTGAAGATGTCTTGAGTCGATCCAAAGATATGCTCACCAATGTTGGCCTTTATCACGCTCTGCACACATCTTTGTTTAGCTATGATCGTTATCCTTCTGTCATTCGTGTGTTTTTTTAGCATTGGTGTTCAGTAACTAACACACTTCACACAGCTTAAGGGGAGATGTCGATTTCACTTTGGGATCTCCACAAGATAGGAGGCTTGCCAATCTAGGGAAAATTTTAAGACGAGGTTATTCCTAGTGTGGATGAGTTTTCTTATCGCAACAGCCAAGGTTTGCTTGCAAGTTGCCGCTACTTGTTTTGGGCGTATCACAAGCTTTCCTAAGAGGCTCAGGGTAAGTTAAGCGTGAAGATTTCCTCATGAAGTACAAGAGGCATTTGAAGAAAAGTGGTCGTAACAAGACAACCAAGTCGAAGGGAGACTCAGATCCATCAGGTGCCATTGGTCCAGTTAGGCGCTGTACCTCTACGGAGTTGAAAGCATTTGAGGATCTTGGCGTAGTGTCAGAGCACTTGGAAGAATCTTACCTAGCCGCTTTCTTAGCTTATTGGTTTGTAAGTTTGTTTTCCCTAAAGATGATGTCAACTTTATCCGTCTTGGAGTCTTCAAAGTTGCTAGCAAGATGGATGTAGGCGAATCTTTTAGCTTTGCTATTCTAGTCTTAGCCAATATTTACAACGGCTTGAGTGTTGTTTCGAACTTGGTGAGCATCGAAGATCATGCTGCGGTGTTTCCCTACCATTATGTGTACGGTTGGTTGGGTGAGTACTTTGGCACTCATTTTTGTTCGTTGACTTTAGACAAGTCAGAGCCTTATTCACCAACTTTAACCAAGCTGGGGCCTCTGATGACAAAGTACTCTGGCGTAGTTTATGCAAAAAGCCTTGATGATTTGCAAGCGCAAGCGTTGTTTTCAAGTTGTGAAGGTTTGAGAATGGATCATCTAGCAAGGGTTGGTTCAACGCGGCGGGGAGTGATAAATTATTCGCACCTTCGTTCAACAGACTTGTCTTATCTTACAAGTCTTTGCTTGGGGTATGGTTCTTTGCGACAAGGAGATCAATGTATTGTTCAGCTGTATAGCCCTTACCATTTCAGCATGCAATTTCGTTTTGTGCAACATGTGCCAGGCAAGCTGAAGTAAAACACACTGTCGGAATCTTTGTAAGTCGTGTATATGCATTATGAGTCTTGTACTTGTTCATGCACAAATGCTTCAATCACTCTTTCCGCCAAGGACGAGTTTAATAACAATCTAGTGACTTGTGCCTATGTAGGTTGGTGGTCGAAGGTGCACTGTGAAGACTTGGGGACGATAAGTGGCACTAATTCTTCTCATTCACACAATGATATGCCAAGAGAGGGTTGTTCCGTGGTTCCTACGCAGCTAGTGCCTTTTAATTGTGCTAGTGTAACTCATTTGCAAGATGGACTTGAGGCTTTAACCCCTTAATGCCTGTGCTTGTATTCTCAATGTTTGGATGCTTTTGAAGAGGCGGGTGATGAAGTTGATTCACACAAAGTTGAGCTTGTTCTGTGGCAGTGTCAACAAGTTTTGAACAAGTGACCGCATAAAGATGCTTTAGATGATAGTGATGTCAATTTTCGTCATAGGAAGAAGAAAGTGTTCAGTCCTCCTCAATTTGACTCGGTGAACATAGGCGTTCATTTCTATATGGAGATGCTATTTGGAGGCAATTTACCTACACAAGTGAAGATTAGGGATCCGCATTTTGCAGAGCTTGTTCCAAATCCGCCAATTTGCCTAAGCTTGCCGTGTGTAAGTGAAGGTATGCAAGAGCCCGTTATGTGTCCAACACCTTTGCCAAGTAGCTCTGAGTTCTCTATGAGAGGGTCAAACATTAGTGACACTGAGCAGTTTATCCATCACATCAAGCTTTGCGCGACCATGGATTTTAAGAGCCACATTGAGAAGAAGATTTCAAAGTGCCAGTTGGAGGACCTTGCTTCGCTTAAGGAGGACTTGTCGAAGTTTGTTTCTGCGATTGACAACCTTAGCATTGACTCCTTACTCTTGAGAGTCAAGATTGCTGAACTTATGGCTACCTCAACTGAGTATTCTTCCTTGCATGCTATTTCCTTGAAGAAGTTGAGTCCAGAGATTAGAGCTTAATAACTTGCGGTAATAGACTTATCAATTGCCCAAGTTCGATATTCTCAGTAAGCTGCTTCAGAAGGTTATCAAGCTACATGGACTTCTTTAGCTTCTGTCCAGGCGCATCTAGAAGTGTTGGGACAAAAGCAAGGGTAGTTGGAAGTTGAAGCATCATGACTTCAAGGTGTTCTCTCAGAGCAGGAAGCTACATTTTTTCAGCATCAAGAAGGGATTTTACGCCTAGAGCAAGGGAGAGGTATGGTCATGGAAATACCTACCTTGTTTCCCACCGATGTAGAGACTTTGAAGACTTTGGAAAGCTTGCTTGCAGATCGTCGCCGTACTTTTAGGGACATAGCTTGCAAGTAGTGTCTTCTATTTTTTGTGCTTTAAGCTTTCTTTGTCTTTGCTTATTTTTGTAATAAGGCTTTGTGGCCAAATTCTTCCTTTAAAGAAATAAAGTATTCACATTTTGATTTTTTTTTTTATTCTTCAAAGTGCTTGTGTTTTTGTTGATGATGTGACTGTACTTGAAGTTTTTGAAGTTTCAAGTTGCCTATGTATCCTCGGTTGAGGAGGGATCAAGTCATGACGTAGTTCAAGGGGGTGATGTGTTTTGGCAATTTTGATGGTGATTTTTTTTTTTGTTTTGCCGTACACAGTTTATGCTCTTGCAGGCCAGGAGCGTTCAGTGTCACTTTTTAAGCTCATGCAAACAAGAAGCATTGTGCCGTTAGGCTCGTGCAGGCAAGAAGCATTGCTTGTTTGGTTTAAAGGTAGTAATGCTGCAAGAATCTATCGTTGATGGGGCCAATTTTCAAGCCATCTTCTGCCATGATTAAGTAGGCACCGTTGGTGTATACCTGTTGTATTACGTAAGGTTCATCCTACTTTGATGTGAATTTGCTTTTTGTTTTGTGAGTTGTGATGATGGGCCTTCATAATGCCAAGACAAGATCTCCAGTTTGGAAAGACATTGGGTGGACCTTCTTGTTGAATACCTTGGATAGCCGTGCTTGGTAACATTCCAAATGTTGTTGATCTTTGAGCCTTATTTTGTCAAGTGCTTCCAACTCTTGAAGTCGTAGCTTTGCGGTTTCCTCTTCGGTCAAGCCTTCTTGTATAGCCATCCTTAGTGAGGGGATTTGACTTTCGAGCGGCAGAACAACTTCTACGCCATATACAAGAGAATAAGGCGTAGCTTGGGTAGGAGTCCTATGTGTTGTCCTATATGCCTAAAGTGCTTTACTTATTCTTTGATGCCAGTCTTTTTTTGTTTGGCCAATCATTTTTTTTAAGAGGTTGCACATCATTTTGTTGAATGCTTCTATAAGACTGTTGGCTAGAGTATGATACATAGAAGACTTGTGCTGCTTAAACTTGTATTTCTCGCAGAGCTCGTCCATAAGTCGATTGGAAAATTATTTTCCGTTATCAGTGATGATGTAGCTAGGCACACCAAATCGGTAGATGATATGCTCCTTGATGAAATGGACGACAGTTTCCTTCTTGACTTCCCTTAGGGGTACGACTTCAGCCCACTTGGAGAAGTAATTTGTTGCGGCTAGGATGTAGGCCTCTCCGGCAGATGATTTTGGTGCTATTAGCCCTATGACGTCCAATCCCCATGCATCAAATGGCCATGAAGCAACCGTAGGGTGTAATGGCTCAGGGAATTGATGTATGAAGCTGGCATGGAACTAGCAGGCTTGGCACCTTTTGGCGTGTTTCAGGCAATCCTTCACCTTGCTTGGTTAGTAATAACCCATTCTTTTGAGTTGGAAATGTAGCTTTGGTCCAGACTGGTGTGCTATGTATACGCCTGAATGTGCTTCTTCCATGGCTTAATTGGCTTTTTCCTCACCTAGGCATCTTAGAAGTACTTCTTCAAAAGAGGGTCGGAAGAATGTTCCTTAGTAGTAGAGGAAGCGAAGTCCTCGTCGACGTACTTTAGAACGACGTCTAGGATTGTTCGGAAGCTCCCCACGTTCTAAGTACTCGATAAGTGGCTATCTCCACTCTTCAGTGTCGACTGGAAGTACTAAGATGACGTTTGTATCATCTAGTAGTGTTTCAATGACGAGTAGGATAACCCATCTTTGGCAAAATGGCACGTCTGTAGCTTCATCTTCTCCTAGCGCTATACTTGAGGCTAAGTTAGCAAGAGAATCTGCCATTTGATTTTCTTTTCTTGGCAAATGTTCTAGCATCACGGCCTTAAACTTTCGTAGCAATTAAGTTGTTAGCCAGAAGTATAGGATGAGATCATCTTTTCGCACTTCATATTCAGTCAAGAGCTGATTGATTATGAGCTTAGAGTAGCCATACACTTCTAGTGTTGTGATTTCCATGTTGATCACAATTTGGAGTTTGATAATTAGCGTTTTGTACTCAGCAATGTTGTTGGAGCATAGCTCGCATAGTCGAAAGGAATAAGGTAGTATTTGTCTTTGTGGTGACATGAATACTACTCCTACGCCCGCTCAATCTGCTCTTGCGGATCTGTCGAAGAACATTGTCTATTTTGGGAAGATGTTGATGTAGAACACCTTATCGTCAGGCAAATCGTCTAAGATTTTCC
Organism: Pyrus communis; assembly: GCF_041283825.1. Taxonomy (NCBI): domain Eukaryota; kingdom Viridiplantae; phylum Streptophyta; class Magnoliopsida; order Rosales; family Rosaceae; genus Pyrus; species Pyrus communis. The sequence continues at coordinate 22,768,211 of NC_142575.1, forward strand.
AATCGGCTGGTATTGCATGATATGCAAGGAAGTTTACTAGGGCTTGTCCCTTGATGGCTTTGGCTTGGACATAGATGATTTCGTATTGATTGAGAAGCAATGCCCATTTAGCTAGTCGCCCTGTAAGAACGAGTTTGGACATAACGTACTTGACTGGGTCAACTTTAGCAACCAAGTGGATGGTGTAAGCATGCATGTAGTGTCTTAGCTTTTGGTCTTCATTTTCTTATGCTAAGAGTGTTCCAATGAAACCTTCTTGTGCAGCAATATATAAGATGAACGGTTTTCCAGGCATAGGAGCTCCTAAGATAGGTGGGCTTGCCAGGTACCTTTTTATGCTTTCAAAGGCATTGCGGCAAGAATCATCCCATATAAATGGAGCATCTTTCTTCATGAGTCGATTAAAGGGTTAACAGCGTCCAACAAGGTTGGAGATGAAACGCCTGATAAAGGCTAACCGTCTTTGTAGACTTTTCAGTTGGTGTAGATTCCTTGGCTCGGGCATGCTTTGAATGACCTTGATCTTTGATTAGTCCACTTCAATGCCATGGTACTTGACAATGAAGCCGATGAACTTCCCAGAAGTGACGCCAAATGCATACTTCAACGGGTTCATTTTGAGGTTATAATGTCGTCGTTTGTTGAACACTATTCGTAAATCCTTCAAGTGATCAGAGCTCTTATTGGTCTTGACAACTGCATCGTCTACGTAACATTCTACGTTTTTGTGTAGCATGTCATTAAAGATCTTATGCATTGCGCGTTGATACATAGCTCTAGCATTCTTCAAGCCAAAAGAGCATTAATACATTTTGGAGTGCAGAAGGCTATTAATTCCATGTCTTCGGGAGTCATGCAGCTTTCATTGTACCCAGAGGAGCTGTCCATGAATGATAGTCCCTCATGGCTAGTGGTTGCGTCCACCATGATGTTGATGATTGGCAAGGGAAAGTTATCATTCGGGCAAACATTGTTGAGGTCTCTGAAGTCCACGCAAACATGTATTTCTCCAGATTTCTTAAGCATAATGATGATGTTGGAGATCCATTTAGGATATTACATCTCGACCTCAATTTGTGGGATAAGTCGGGCTTGACTGCAAGGCGATGCACGACAATGGTAGGGTCAAGGCCGGGTATTTTTTGTAAGCCCAAGCAAAGATGTCTTTGTACTCCAACAATAGTTGGTAGTACTCTTTGACCTCGTTCGTGTTTAGCAATGCGCTTACGAAGATAGGCTTTAGCTCATCGCTTGTGCCTAAGTTGAGCTCCTTGAGGTTATCGACTGTGGCTTGCCCCCCATCCTCGAGTTGTGGTGGTGTAGTAGTGACGTCTTCATCGTTGATGTCGTCTTCTTCATCTTCTTGAATTATGATGTGGAAGACGTCTTGGACTTCCTTTTCAATGCTATCCCCTTGGGCTTGTTGGCATGAAGATTGGCCGGTGTGAATGATGGTGTACCTCCTTACTGTCAGTGATCCTTTTGTGTCCACCTCCAAGGTTGCTTGGCATTTCATCCTTGAAAGGATTGAGCTTCGAACGTCGTCTTTTTCTGCCAGACTGTCGAGCTTTTCTTCCTTTAGCATTGTATTCCTCTTTCTAGAAGGCTTCTTGGTTTATTCAAGTCTTTCTAAGGCCGATCATCATTGAGGAGAGCTAGCCGTGTTGCTTTATTTCTTGAGTTTTGACAACCTTTCAAAAACAGAGCTTTAGGTTGTTGGCGTGTTAAGCCTTTTGAAGATAGAGGTTCGATCTTGACCACTAATGCAATTAAGTGCCGAAATTCTATGTTTTGAACGGTTCAGTTGATCGAAGACTGACGTTCGAGGGGCGGGTTTAGGCTTCTCTTGACATTTTTCAACGTTCACGCTGATGTGTTAAGCGTTGGTGTTTTTCGCTTTTCCTGAAATCTTCATGGGTGTATTTGGTGTGAAGCTAAGTCTAGGTTTGTTGTTGTCAGCTCCCTAACCATGCTCCTTCAACTTCTTTTGAGTCTTCGTAAGGTCACATTTTTTGTCGTTGATGGTGTTTAATTCCTTCTTTCCAAGATTTGAAGAGGAAGCGAACTCATACTCTGCCTTTGACATGAGTTTGTAGGCGTTTGGCCCCCATTTGGCAGGGTTTTTACGAAACCTTGCAGTGGTTTTGAAACTTTAGTGTCGCATAGCTATGTTAGGGGTAAAACGGTATTTGTCTTGAGCAGCTTTACATCGTCATTGTGCAACTATGTATCGACTTTGCTTGTTCCAATTTTGAATGGGGATTGCCCATTCTTTCTTCTCGACATTGGGATGTATCGGAAGACGGGTGTGTTTGGTCCTTTTGAGGGCGTCACACTTCCTTTGATTATTGTGGGCTTAGCAGGCTTATCATTGTTTTTGCTTGAAAATGGCACGACTTCCCCTTCTTGCTTCTTGGGCACGCCTTGCCATTCCTTATTTTTTGGTGCGGCTTTGCTTATGGAATTGATCTCTTTTGGAAGAGCTTTAGGTACTATGTCCTCATCCATGTAGAACTTGGTGTCCGTGAAGTGTGATTCAACTTCGGTGAACGGCTTGGTGTCGCCTTGTATTACCTTTACCCTTTCTCGGTAAAACTTTAGGCATTGGTGGAGGATGGATGGCACCACTCCATTCTTGTGGATCCAAGGCCTTCGCAAGATGGAGGAAGTTCTTGCATCAATCATGTGGAATAACATTCTTGACTTGAGTTCGCCAATGGTCATCTTAACTTGGATCATGCCCATTACTCTTTGTCCTCTTTGGTTAAAACCTTGGATTAGGAGACGGCTTCGGGATAATTCATCCACCTTGATGTCGATTATGGTCATTGTTGACTTTGGAATAATGTTTGTGGCCAAAACACTATCCATAAGCATGCAGTTGATTTTGTTCTCTCTCATGGGCAGCACAACATGTGGCATATTCATGTGGCTGAAGCTTCAAGTCTTTGTCCTTGCTTTCTTGCACCTCGTGGTCATCAGGACTCACTAAGACTGCTACCAATGCTTTTCCCATCTCCTTAGGCAATCATAGCGCCTCCTTGATGCTAAGGTGTACCGGCAGGCCTTCTTTGGATACAAGAGTTTTCTCTTCCTCGACGGTGATAACTTTGTCTTTTGAGGGCTCTTCTATCTCTACTTCAACCATGTGACAGGCAGCGGTAGTGCACTGTTGGAAGAAATCCTTTAGGAAGTACTTATGCAAGGAGGCGGGAATGTGTGGGTCCTACTTTATAGGTTCCCCTATGTATGTTGGCTTGGTAGCGCTTACACTCCTTTTGGGTTTCTTATTATTGCCACGACAATGCTTTCTCCCTTGTTCCATCTTTGGTCGTGTGGCTTGTGGTCTTGGCTTCCTTGTCTTTTTGTAGGTCACCAATGTTTATCCTTCTTCATTGTTAGTAAGTGCATTTTGGTCACTTGCCCCTAACGATGGCTGTGTAGAAGCTGCCATGCAGCTTGAGCAGGGATGGAAGTGGGCTTGCGTCACTTGGAGAGGTACATGGATCGAAAGATCCAAACATTATCGCAGTAGTGTGTGTTGTGGTGGTGTCTTCAAGGTCGAGTTCAATTTGTCCTTGTTGTGTCAGCTTTATGATGAGCTATTTAAGGACGAAACATTTGCCAACAGGACGGCTCACAATATGATTCATCTCTTCAGGGCGTCTACATTTGGGTAGCTTGATCACTTTCTTCTCTAGCAAGTCGTCTAGTATTATGGCCACGTTAGAGTCTGAAAAAGGGTAGGTTTTCTACTCCAGCTCCCTCAAGGTGTTTTTGTACCTATCTTGGGTGTGAGAAGGCTCACCTCTCTTTATTTCCATCGCTTTGTTCTTGGAGGAGATTTTGATGGGCATAAGGGAGGTCTTGATGAGGGTAGTGTTGATGGTAAAAACTTCATTGGTGGGCTTTTTCCCAATCTTGTCTACCTTCGAAGCGAACACCATGTCCTTTTTTAAGTCGATGATTGGCTTCTTTTTCCCATGGTTAGCGATACTCAGCTCCATGTCATGGGAACAAGTTGGTAGTTCCTCAAATGTCACTGGTTTTATGCCTTGAAGTATGTAGTGTAGCCCCCAGTGCATGCCTTGAACGCACATCTCAATGGCGGAGGTTTTAAAAAGTAGATCCTTGCAATCTAGACTTAATGAATGCCATCTATTGATGTAGTCAACGACAGGTTCGTCATTCCATTGCTTCGTACTCGTTAACTTCAGCATGTTTATGCGTGGCGAGTGTTGTAGAAGTGGTTAAAGAATTCCTTTTTAAGCTGATCCTAGCTGTTGATAGGTTCGGGCTCGAGGTCAGTATACCAGTAAAAAGTATTACCTTTTAGCAAGCACACGAACTACTTGACGAGGTAGTCTCCTTCCATCCCAGCATTGTTGTAGGTTTCAATGAAATAGGCAATTTGTTGTATAGGATTGCCTTTTCCATCGAATTGCATGAACTTTGGCGGCTGATAACCCCTTGGCATTCTCAAGGCGTCAATCTTCTTGGAGTACGGCTTTGAGTACAACATGGAGTTATGAGAGCTTCCTTGGTACTACACCTTGATAGTGCTAGTGATCATCTCCTGTAGCTGCTGGATAGAGAGAGATCCTATGAGCACTGTTGCTTGGTCCAGCTTCTCTTCCACTTTCTCCACCAGAGGTTCTTCCTTTTTGGTGGATCAACCTTCAAGTCAACTTTGTCGTCGTGCTGCACCTCTAGACGGTTGATGAACGTAGGAATTTGCAAGTCATTTTCCTCCACGATCTTTGTTAGCCTTGCAATTGCTTCACTCATTTGAGTCAACTACTCCTTGATGGAAGTCGTGCCAGTCGTCATGACTTGCATGGCTACGAGACACAAGCTGCTTGAGTTGGCGTTAGAAGTCAAAAACTTAGAGTACCTCATCTGACTTTCTTCCCTTGCCACCCTTAACGAGGCCAGGGTGATCACAGGTTCATGCATCGGGTACTCTTGCTCCTTTGGCAGAGTTGATGGAAGGGTGGAAGGCACGGCAAAGAGAGTTCTTGCCTTGCTTCCGGTTGTGACGCCCAAAGTGCCACAACTTGTGGCAAGGATGCCCTTGTTCTTTGCATTGGTAGCAGGAACAAATTGATCATTTCTTGATGCCATTTGTGCTTTATGTGGGTTTGAAGACAGAGATGAGAGGCAGAGAGGTCCATTGGGGGTGCAAAATTTGTAAACATGAAAATTCTGTAACGAATGAAATGAGAACACGTGTACAAAGTCGATTTGTAATGATTTGAATTTGTAGGTTACAATCTCTGTTTACAATTTTCCTCTAATTCATTCTTCAAATTTGATGTAGATGTGTAGGTTGATTATTGAACCAAGGGTCGCGATGACTTGATCTCGGACGAACAATTGAACGATTGCTTCAAGTTTTGAGCTTGAAAACAGTGTGGATGGTCTTCGCCTCAAGGTGCGGCAAAGATGATGTTGATGCGGGTTTTCGTTGATTCAAGGGTCTTGACGACTTGATCTTGAAACGAACGTCGTTACAAGTTTATGAGCTTGCAATAAAGTCTTGAAGGAATCGGCACAAGTGCTTGTTGATTCTTCAAGAGAGTGCTTCAGCTTTGGTGGAAAGAAAGATTCGGCTTTGGTTGTATATTCTTCAAAGAGAGCTTTGGCAGCGTTTTAGTCTTCAAAGGTTTAGTAGAGGTTCTTCTGAATGCCAAAATTTTTCGACCCTTATGCTTGTAGGAGGACCTTGTATTTATAGGCTTCTCAAGGCTTGGCTTTGATTTATGTCCTAATTTGTCCATGAGAGAGTTTAGGGATGTTTTGTGTCTTAATTTCAGCCATCTTTACTCCCTTGGCCGAATTATAGGGTCTTTGTTGCTTATTTTGTGAGCAATCTTCAATTCTTGCTTGTTTTATGAAGATATCTTAACTTTCTTTCCGGTTTTGAGAACATTTTGAACTGTTGTTGTCTTTTTTAAGAGAGGTTTTCTCTCTTTGGCCGAATTCTGGGAAGTTTTAAGCTTCTTTTGCTTGATTTGTGCCACATGTCATTGATGACTTGTCCATTTGTGATGAGTCATATGCCACGTGGAGCTTTGCGATGCATCATTTGTATGCAACGAAATTTACATGTCTACACTAAGGTCGGTGGCTGAACGGAAAATCTGTATTGGAAACCCTCACACAAATGGTGAGAAAAAACTCTCAGGGAGAGAGATAAGGTCTCAAGGAGAGAAAACCGAGGTTATTTTTTTTTTCCAGAAGTTTGAATTCGAAATGTAAAAGGTGAATGCGCTACTAATTGTTTTACATGTTTTTTTGATAATGCTATATGCATAATGTTTGAAGTTGTACACTTTTAGACTTAGTGCCATAGTTTAGTATTATTGTTATTCACTTATAAGTGAGAAATCTTTAGTTCAAATCTCGTAGATAGCAGGTTCGATCTCAATTTATTCCCCTACTGCTTAATGCAAATATTTTGTTGTATAAAAACATATTACTACTATTTTTCCACCTGCATAATCTATAGTTTCTGGGATTCAATATGCGCTTCATGACTAAGAACATTTCCAATGGAGTCCCTACAACCGTATAGTCCCTAAATATAGGTACATAAAACTTCCAATAGGTCGGAATTGAAGTCCTCAAAATATCTCAATATAGATGGACTCGCTAGATACCTCAAATAAATTATCAAATATGAGGATTGCATATAAGGACTCAAAGAGTGCCCCATGTTGATTTTGAGTGGGAATGCTGCACACTATGCACAACAACTTCTTTTCTCCCTTATGTTATTTTTCTTGTTTTTTAAGGCTACCCACGTGGAAGCAACGTGTCATTTTGGTTTTTCCCTATAGCTTTCCGTTTTTTTTTTTTTAACTCTTGATAAACCAAAGGTAGAGATTATTTTTTGGTTTTTATCAATGGTCACAATACGCCATTGAAATGAATAGTGATTTTTTAATATTTTAATCCTTACATTTAGAGATTATAATATAAGGACTTTCCATTGCAGACAATATTCTTTTAAGGACTCGATTATTCTTTTAAAGTCCTTAAATAAGTTCTCAAAGTTAGTGGTGGAAGTCCCTAAATAGTGACAACCATTGGAGATGCACTAAGAAGCAAATTAACTTGGATGCGGAAGCCATGGCTGGGTGAGGTTGTAATTTTGTGAGGAATGAATGGCAAATGGGAATGTGGAGGATTGGAGAGAGAGTTGGGTGAGCCTGTTAGGGACATTGTGGGTTCTGGGCGTAAGGGAAGGTTTTATAGAAAGAACACGGCAACACGGCGGAGCAACCGGCAAGTAATTGGGCGGCTTGGTTTTGAGCTGGGAGTGGGTGAGGGAGAGAAGTGGTCTCAAAAAATTCTGAAGTCTCCCCCCTTTCTTTTTCATCGTTTTTTCTTTAGTTTTCTACATTTTTTTAAATTTTAAATGAATGATATTAATTAGAAAGGTTTTTTTATTTTTTTATTTTTTTTTTTGGGTACAAAGGCAAATTTTATTGCCAACAAAAAAAAAAAAAACAATTACATAATAGAACTTACACAGCCAAGGCCCCAAACAAATATACAAAGAAAACGTGGGCCTTCCGGACAAAACAGCATGAGCATAACCGAGAGATTAGGCCGAAAAACAGAAACAAATAGAAAGAAAAAGAGAACCCTAGTCTTCTGAAACTACCACCGCAGCACCTCTTATTCAGTACGTACCATGAACCCCAACGAATGCCATAAATCCGACCAACCGACATCTCAGAGGTGGAAGGAAGGAAGACACCATCATCCATCAAAGAAAACCTCTCCGATTGTAGTCACCAAGTAGGAAAAAACAAAGAAGCCAGTGAAATCTCCACTTGCGACACTGCGAACGAAGGCAAACCAAGAGAAAGAGGTGGTGCGAAAACTCAAGCTGGTGTGAACACCGGAGCTCTACACACTCTCCCGATGTACTACAACAGATTGTGGTTGAAAGTGATTGCAAATCAGATATCGTATGATATTGATGAAGGTTAGAAAGAAAAAAAAAATTGCAAAGGATGGAGAAGGCCGGTGAAGATGGAGGGATACCGGGGGTTAGATAAAAGAAAAGATTAGTTCTGAGGACATAGGCTAGTAGGATTGACGATATGTGGGGTGGAAAGAACATACTGAAGGGAAATGATAAAACAATAACAGAAACTAAGAAAGAGAACAACAAAAAGCAGAAAGAAAAGACTGCCACTGCCCTAGCCATAGCTAAGGTCAGTGGCTGAACGGAAAACCTGAAATGGAAATCCTTACACAAATGGTGAGAAGAAACTCTCAGGGAGAGAAAACCAAGGTTTTCATTTCTTCCAAATGTTTGAATTCGAAACGTAAAAGATGAATGCTCTATTAATTGTTTTACATTTTTTTTGATAATGCTATATGTATAATGTTTGAAGTTGTACACTTTCAGACTTAGTGCCACAGTTTAGTAGTATTATTATTCACTTATCAGTAAGAAATCTTAAGTTCGAATCCGTAAATAGCGAGTTCGATTTCAATTTATTCCCCTACTGTTTAATACAAATATTTTGGTGTATAAAAACAGATGAATACTATTTCCACCTGCATAATCTATAGTTTTTGGGATTCAATATGCCCTTTGTGACTCAAAGCATCTCCAATGGAGTCCCTATAACCGTATAGTCCCTAAATATAGGTACACAAGGCTTCCAATAGACCGGAATTGAAGTCCTCAAAGTATCTCAATATAGAGGGACTCACCAAATACCTCAAATAAATTATCAAATATGAGGACTGCATTTAGAGACTCAACGAGTGTGCCCCATATTGATTTTGAGTGGAATGCTGCACACTATGCACAACAACTTATTTTTTGTTAATTTTCTTGTTTTTTAAAACTACCCACGTGGAAGCAACTTGTCAGATTTTTCCCTGTAGTTTTCCTTCAATTTTTTTTTTTAATTCTTGAAAAACCAATGGTAGAGATTACTTTCAGTTTTTATCAATGACCACAATACGCCATTGAAATGAATAATGATTTTTTAATATTTTAATCCCTACATTTAGAGATTATAATATACAGACTTTCCATTGCAGACAATATTCTTTTAAGGATTTGTTTATTCCTTTAAAGCCCTTAAATAAGTCCTCAAAATTGGTGGTGGGAGTCCCTAAATAGTGACACCCATTGGAGATGCTCTAAGAAGCAAATTACCTTGGATGCCTTTGCCTTAACCGCTACTTTTTCCTCGGAATTGAACAAAGTGAAAATTTTCAAATTCTTTAATCTCTTTTTGCAGAATTTGTCGACCTTCTCACTGAGAAGCATAGTTATTCGATGCGATCCCATTTTAAACTTGAGGCGGTGTCACGTCCCTCGTAGACCTGTAAACGGGTTGGGTTTATTGGGTTTGGACTCGACCCGTTAAGTTAACGGGTCATCCGAACCAAATCCGTTAAGTTAACGGGTCACCAGAAACCAACCTGTTTCACTCGTTAACACCCGTTAACAATTATTATTATTATTATTATTTTTTTTTTGCATACAGTTTATTTTTTGTTGTCAAGACTTGACTGAAATTATTAAAATATCCTCAACTAACGGGTGCTAATGGGTCTAACGAGTTGGCCCAAAGTGACCCGTTATTTAACGGGTTGTTAACGGGTTCACCCGTTAGCGACCCGACCCGTTAAGCATCCACCCAAATACTAATATTAACGGGTCGGGTCGGGTCGGGTCCAAAATGCCAGGTCTAGTCCCTCGTAAGATTTCCCACTGCCAAATAACAAACGACATTGTCTTTGTAAGATTTCTCGATGGAAAATGGGAACGTTACGAATTTTTGTCACCCTTTATGTCAACCCATCTTCTAAGTATTAGGGAAAATAAGAAAAGCCATACTTATGTGTTGGAACTAATTACGCGCACATTTGCGGACGGAGGCAAAAACCAAGTCAAAATTATCCATGATCATTGGCAAGGGGAGAATGCGGTGAAATTGAGGGATGTGGTTGAATCCGCAAAGATTGCCTACATATCTCTAGGAAGGAGAATCAAACCACTGGTGTAGTTTTATGAAAGAACAGAGTAAACCATCCTTCACGAATAGCCTATGGTGGGGCGTTGGGAGATGAGTTCTCCATGGATGTGTCTACGGGTAGACAACAGCGTAAGGGCCTCTATTAGGCATAAAGAGAATAAGTGAGTTGTGGTTTTGTAGAGGGAAATATCTGATTGTAACTAGATATATGGTAGTCTTGTAGAGAATAAAGTGATCGTCCTAGAGAAATATATAACTGTTCTTTTAGCGAGAAAGATAGCTGCCTCTTGATAAATACCCAGGCTAGTGCATTTGTAGGGATCTTAAGAGTTCTTGTATGGAAAGTAATCTTCATCAAATTGGTAAACTATCTAGGAGGAAATCTAAGATGAGAGACCCAATCTTCCTAGAATTGTTGCCTAATCCCTAAGATATCCTAATTTGACTTTAATTAGGGTTTCCTTACTTGGGAGACAAGTAATATTTTTAATTAGCTTAAGCATAGTCTATCTGACTATGGTTGTCTAAGTTCGCTTAGTATTCTAACTTCGTCTAACTAAGGCTGATCCGATTTAAACTAGGGTTGATCCGATCTGACTAAGGCTTCTTAACTTGTTGGCTTAAACATCTTAGGTCTAAAAAATCATGGTCTCATAATTGCCCCTAACTATGCCTTTAAGAATACGGTCTGTTTTGACGATGGATAGTTACCAACGGACCATGAGTGAATCATCCTATAATAACTTCTCTAGAATGTGCGTTGGAATGACTTTTGAACTTTTTATTGATCCAGAGCCAGCCAAGTTCGGCTAGTCGTGCTTGCTTGCCTCTTTAAAAGTTTGATCTTCTTAGGATAAAATCCTCGTCCTGGTGTGGGAGAATCCCAAAAGATATATAGAAGTCGATATGGCACCCTTTTAGGAGTCGTGATGACTTACAACGCACATCGATTCTTAAATTGTAGGAACTCGAAGACTTAAAAGATCTGATTATCTATATCCAGATTAGATCGCACGTCCTGCGAAACAAGTATGGTTGTCCGGTGGAGTCCTTAAGACTTTGCTAGGTACCCCGGAGTAGAGTGATAGTGGTACAACTACTTTATTTGATACAGCTCATCCAGGAATTGGTAAATCTATGACCAGACTTTTGAGGTAACTGTATTCAGTCAGCCTTACTCTTGCCCTAGAGAATTGTGGTCTCATAATTGATTCTCTCCATTGATGTTTAATAGTCAGATTCGTTGATCCGAAAGAAGTGGGTTAGTGTTTAGCTGGAATATACTGCTAAACTTATTTTACTCAAGTCATTAAGCTTGTTAAAGTAAAACACTTGCAACTTTCATCCTTGGCTTCAATCCATCAATTTTTCCAAAGTAAGCTTCCAAAGTAATGAGTACTGAGGTGAAACATAAGTAAGCTTGTAAGCTCGGGACAAAGCTCAAAAGCCTTCCTTGGTGACATTGATTCGTAAAAACGTCACCTCCCAAACCTAGTATTTATAAAGATTTCCATCACGATATGCAGAGTACCATCTTACTCTAGTACTAAGTATTAAATATTAAACCCTTGGAGAACCTGTTGCCCCAGACTGACGGTGATGCATTTATCGAATTAAGGATTAGAAAGTGCTTGATCATACTCGAAATGGCCTCCAGATTTTAATGTTGGCCTGTCATGTTTGAGTTGTCTATGCTTGTTGATTTCGTTTGTTTTTTCACATTGCCCCCCATTCTAGGTTAGAGGATTTCAATAACACAACATGTAACCAAGAAAGGTTCTCCTTCTTAGTCCGAATTGTTGATTCATCTCTAGTGAATCTTAAATGAAAGTTCCTTAGGGATTTGGTCATCTGCATGTGGGTTAGAAACAGTTTTTGAATCCTTTTGTCAAACCTCGTGCCTCGAACCCGAGCATTTATGATCAAACTACATTGAGCTGGCTTGGCTAAGGCATTGCCGTGCATTGGAGCTCCGTTGGAATAAACCTCTTCTTCAGGATTTCCTAGTCTAGATGCCTCATTCAGACCTACTTAACACATAGTGTTACAGAACGTACTTGGCTTAGTATGCTAGTTTGGAATATAAGTTGTCATACTCAGGGTTGAAGTTTAGAGCCACCCTTAGATGATTTTCGGATCGTCCTTTCGACTATTCCCTCCATTGGCACAGAGCCTAGGTTTGAATGTTAGAATCCATAACCTTTCTGGTTGTATAATCTTTCAAGAGGTTAGATGGTGCATTGAACTTCAAAGTCATGGAGCCATGTGCCAATGCCCCCGCCAATCATAACCGTGTTTATTACTACTTGACTTTCTCAAGCTGCTAATCGTTCCAGACTGGATGGGCTTAGAAAGACTCTTTTGACAACTTTGAAATTTTAGACTTGCAGTCATGCAAAGTTTCAAAGTTCTTCATAATTCTGGAATCTGGAATTTAAGGTATTCCATGTACTGCGATGAATGGTGTAAGAAAGAACAAATGATGTCGTGTGAAGATCTGAAGAGACCATTCCCAACTTTAGGCCTTCTGTCCTGGGCACGCATTTAATCATGTCTACAATTAAATAATTTTTGTTTTGAGCGAAATGATAGTATCTACACTAAGAGGGTGGGGCAATGGGATAAGCCTTACAATGAGTTCGCCATTGGTGAGAATCAAATCTAAAACCTCTTACTTACAAGTGAAGAAGAATACCACTAGACCGTAGTACTTAGTTCATATGTACAGTTAAATAATTATGAGTACTAAGCTCTTGAACCGCTACCATAGTTTAGACCAAGGTTGTTCACACGCCGAATTTGCCTTTTTCATATGTAGGAATCTGGATCCATAACTGCCATGTGCTTTAGGAGTTATTCAAGTTCATGAAATTTTTCTTCTTACTCCATATAGTATGCCCCCTAGCCTTTTCCATTACAAGCTAGTAGTGGAGGAGGGCAAATGTGGAGTTGTCACACAATGCTTTGCTGGTGGCCTTCAGTTTTAACTCATCAGAGCAGACTTGAATAGGTTGTAACTCTTAGATTAACTGTTAGCTTGATCATGAATGTGTACATCCTAAACTCGTAGGTTGTTGTGGCATGTTGTATGTCGTTTGATATGAATTTGGAGGGAGAACTTAAAGAATCCCGCAGAAAATTTAGGCATGCGTTATAAGTGGTAAAACAACAATAACGCCTTCCACGTACCTCAGAATTGAGTTCTATAACATTCTATAGAAAGCTGACTTCCATATCTTCATGATAGTAAATGGGACATTGCAATCTAACCCAATTAGCTCTTACCAAGTACATTTTAATCTAGGAAGTCGGTAATGCTGCTACAATGTGCTGCTTACTCTGGTTTGTTATTCAGGTGTTTTGTGTGCCAGAGTTGAGATCGTTCTTTCTTATGAAAGATTCTAGAAAAATAAGAATACTATATATCGATTGCTTATCTTTTTAGGGATACGTGGCGTGTCATGGGCGAAAATCAGCAAGGCTTGTAAATCTTTGTTTTCCCATGGTTGTACAGTTATGATAGGAATGCAGCTTTGACTATGTTTATAGATATGACCCGAAATTAGCTTTGTAGAAAATTTTGGAACTTTGATACATTGATCTTAAGCATCTAAGATTCCCTCTCCAATTGGCCTTGTGTCAAAATTCATATGGGAAGTTGGATTTTTGTTGCAAATCATTCAAGTGCGCAAGATGGTTTTTAAGCACAATTGCATTGCCCCCAAAGCTTTTGTGAGAGTACTTGTCTGAGTCAATGCATGATCGGCTTGAACTGAGTTGCAGTAGACTTCTGGTGAGAGGAATACGAATCAAATTTGAGGTGAAGTGTTGACTCGCACGGAGTTTCAGAGTTAAACTTTATATTTTTTTTAGGGGTGACTTGGCCCTAGTGTACTTCTCCTTGTCTTGGGACATTGTCATTCTTGTCAGAGAGGTTGTGTCGTTGTTGGAGTTACTGGCTCCACCAAAACAGTGTTGGATTGAGTTAGTCTAATGCCACAGGATCTGAAAGGAAGAAGGGATGTGCAATCAACATATATCCCATTCAGAAAAGAAAAAAAGATAACAAAATGTTAGGTCAAGCTATTTGTTTCATGGTAAAGTGATTTAAACTTTTCGAAGTAAGAAGAAATTAAAATAAAATAAATAGAAGTATTACCCTCCCTTTTTGTGTTCCTCTGGGAAAATCTGGGCGTTGCAGTAAAACTCTTATTCCTATCCATATGGAGTTAGGGTTCGTGATTCTTTAATCCGTCATGAAGTAGTTGTGATCATCATCCTTGTTTTTTTATGCCGCTTATAGATAAGAATTTACCATCAAATCAACTCCAATTTGGTCCAAAAGATCTTTGTTTTAAACCTTAAGACATCCTCAACAAATCCCCAGAACGAACTTTCCTCAGAATATACCATCTTGACCTTCAAAATTTTCAAAACGTCATGAAACGTCAATATGCAAAAGATATGTGCTGGCCCTTCTTTTCTTCACCACTGTTTAACGGCTTGGAATTAAATTATGGAATTTTGCTACAATAATCTTGAAAAACGCATAAATCCACTCTAATTAAAATTGCTCCAAGATTCTTTCATTTGATCATTTTTTGCCCAAAGTAGATTCGCATATCAATAGAGTAATTTGGACGGGGGAATATGAATTCACTCTTAATGAATGCACCAATTGTTGGGACCAAATTCACGCACATCTACGAACAGAGGCAATAACTAAGTCAGAATTATCTGTGATTAAGGCAAAGAATGGAATTGATTGGAGGTGTGGTTGGATCTGCAAAAAATGCCTACATATCTCCAGGAATGAGAATTAAACCTTGGGTGTAGTTCTATGAAAGAACGGAGTAAACCATCCTTGATGAATAGCCTATAGCAGGGCGTTGGGAGATGAATTCTCTATGGATGTGTTTACGCGTAAACGGAAGCGTAAGGGCCTCTGTTAGGCATAGGGAGAATAAGTATGTTGTGGTTTTGTAGAGGGAAATATCTGAATATAGGTAGATATCTATGGTAGTCTTGTTAAGAATAAAGTTATCATCCTTGAGAAAGATATAGTTGTTTTCTTAGTGAAAGAGATAACTGTCTCCCGATAAATACCCAGGCTAGTGTATTTGTAAAGATCTCAATAGT
Source organism: Pyrus communis (assembly GCF_041283825.1). Classification (NCBI taxonomy): domain Eukaryota; kingdom Viridiplantae; phylum Streptophyta; class Magnoliopsida; order Rosales; family Rosaceae; genus Pyrus; species Pyrus communis. The sequence continues at coordinate 22,783,369 of NC_142575.1, forward strand.
TCCTGTAAACAAAGTAATCTTCATCAAATCGAGAGACTATCTAGGAGGAAATCTAGGATGAGATACCCAATCTTCCTTGAATTATGATTATGTTGCCTAATTCCAAAAATATCCTAATTTGACTTTAATTAGGGTTTCCTTACTTAGGAGACAAGTAATATCTTTAATGCACTTAAGCCTAGTTTGTCTAACTATGGCTGTTTGACTTTGCTTATTATTCTGACTTCGTCTTACTAAGGTTAATCCAATTCTGACTAGGGCTGATTTGATATGAGTAGGACTTCTCAGCTTGTTTGCCTAAACATTAAGTGTTATGGCATTCCGGTCTTCCTTGCCACCTAAGGTGCCATATGTCTTGGGTCTAGAAAATCATGGTCCCAAATTATGCATCTTAGAAAAGTGCCATGACTCAAGTTTTCATGTTTTTCAGAACAAGCGTGGTCGATCTTGGTAAGGTTTGCGGGCTTTGCCAACTATTCCAGAGATCAACAGGGTGTGGTGGTACCGTTGCTCTATTTAGGCTGCTCAATTCGATTCCAAGCCATTAAGTCCATGATTGGCCTCATGAGGCATTAGTATTCCGATCCGCCTTACTCTAGTCGAGGAAAAATTAAGTTTCCACAAATGCCCTCAACTATGCTTCAAAGGGCGTTCTCTTAAGGATGGATAATTACCTAAAGACCATGCCTTTTGGAGGAAATCGAAATAGCATGTCATTTGGAATTCTTTGACACATGTTAATTTGGTTCCATTACCAATGCTAGGTAACAAAGATTTTCTGGAATCAAGCGTGTGATTTTGGAAGTCATGCCATTAAGACATTAATTATGATGGGTCGTCGTATTTCGTGTGCATGAAACCTGATAAGATTTTTACCACCTGCAAAGGTAGGGATAAAAACACTTAAAAATACTTGCAAGAGAACAAGGTAGTTGTAGTATAAACGGCTCAAGCAAGGTCGTTTTTCACAGGGATTGAATGAATAATTTGTACTTAAAACCAACTCTTAATTAATTATTTAAAAGAAAGTTTGGAAAACATTGATTTTATAATTTAATATAATAAAAACGAATTTAAATTTAAAAAAATTAAATAGATCAACTAGAAACCAATTTTAAAAAAATCAATTTGTAAAAGCCTTAGGGTTTAGCCATCACCTTAACAATCCTACATAGTTTTTCCAATTACGTATGAATTACCCATGCATATTTTGAAGGTTTGGTTTTCCTAATATATATCCTACTTGAAACCTATATAACGTATATCTAACATCCAACCCGTCCAGATGTTCATGCAACCCTTAAGACGTGGTGTTCATCGTAAATGAAATTACAATTATTAACCACAAAAAGCCAGCGCCAATTTCAGGGAACCTTCATCAAATTAATTTTCTAAATATCCTAATGGTCGTGAATTACTAAGACACTTAGATGGTTTAAAATAATGATTAATAATTCAAAACATGCATGCATAACATCGTAAGTAAATTGAAAAGAAACTACATGTTCTTGCTAAGCCTCAAGGCCTAGCCTTAGCAAAAGAAACTAGCTACAAACAATCATAAAACAAAATATTATTAAGAGCAAGGATAGAAAACATCTAGAAAATAAACTTGGATCGCCATTCCAAAGTTGTGTGTTCTCCTCCTCTTCTTCTCCTATTTTCTCCTCTTAAACCCTAATGGCTAAACATCTTTATTTATACTACTACAAAATAAAACCCTAAAAGGTCTTCTAAAAGGTCTCCTATTTGAACTAAAATTCAAACTTCTCAGAAAATCAGTCTTTTGACTAACCAAATCAACTCTAATTTGGTCCCAAAAAGGTCTCTTTTGAAAGCTGAAGGTGTCGCATACAAATCCTCAGAAGGAATCTTCCTCAAAATATGCCATCTTGACCTCTAAAATACCCAAAACGTCCAAAAATGTCAATCTAGATAAGCTGTGCGCTGGGTCTTTATAAGATTTTTACCACCTGCAAAAGTAGGGATAAAATCACTTAAAAATACTTGTAAGAGAACAAGGTAGTTGTAGTATAAACGGCTCAAGTAAGGTCGTTTTTCACATGGATTGAATGAATAATTTGTATTTAAAACCAACTCTTAATTAATTATTTAGAAGAAAGTTTGGAAAACATTGATTTTATAATTTAATATAATAAAAATGAATTTAAATTAAAAACGATTAAATAAATCAACTAGAAACCAATTTAAAGAAAATCAATTTGTAAGAACCTTAGGGTTCAGCCGTCACTTTAATAATCTTACATAATTCTTCCAATTACTTATGAATTACTATTGACCCTAAAAACTACCAAGCGAACGTGGCGCGCATGCCAAGTAACTAATAAGCTAACTACGTCATTCAATTACGTGTGGGGTATGCCAACTTGATGGTCGAGCTCGACCGAGGAGTAAAATGTGTTGATGTTGCGCTTAGCGCATTGCTGATTTCTTGATCCTGTGATTATTGCTGAGGAATGAACACGTCTCAGCCTTTGGATTGTAGAGCCTGAAGACAAGGCTGCTAGTTCTGCAAAGATCACAAATCGTTGGTGCCGGGTTCGGTCACTGTGATTATATTCATGAAAGTATAAGCACGCCGAACCGGCACTAGGCTATCTGGACACAAGTACTCGAAAGAGATGTATGTCTTGATAGTAAATGTGGTTCGGCCGTCGGAATGTCGAACTTTGAAACTCACTTGCGAATATCCAATCATAAAACAACTTGGTGCTCAATGTGCTGAGCCTAGTAATCTGTAACACCTCACTTTGCCGAGAAGGCTGATGACATGACCTCTACCAACAGGAACCTGAAAGTCCCTAGCGACTGAGACTGGGATAAAGAACTAGTCAGCCTCGAAGCAATATTATTCATCCAAACTGAAGATGCTCTTTGATCGGCTGATTCTACGGCTCCAGTGCTGTTTATCAAATCTGAAGATGTTGCCGGTTGCCTTCACAATGCTGTTTATCCAAACTAAAGATATGTTGCCAGAAGAAATGGGAGAATGATAAAATCTCAAGGGTTGTTGAAAAGCTTTACTCAGGGCAATTTGCGTGTTGAATTAGAGGGGCCTTGAATAATGCACTCCCTTCTATATTTATAGTAGCCAACCCCCTCATGGTCGAGCTAGAATCGTATTCAGATTAAAACTTCTCAACCTAATCTAATTAGGTCTCAGCCAATCCTAAGTCTAATAGGATTATGAACCAAGCTATTAAACGAACCAGATTCGTCCCCTAATTCTCAGCATCCTTAGCCTTACGACTCCTTGTTGCACTAGGTTTCGACTACTTCACTCTTTTCTAAACCAATTCCCTTTGCAACAGGATTCAGCTGGCCTTAACTTGATAGCCCACAAGAAAATTCTAGATAAATGCCCTTGGGCTGAGAATAATCCTATGCTCGGCCCAAAATTATATTTTGGGCCCAAATATTGCCCCCTTGTTTCTAAGGTCTTCGGCTTGCAAGTCCTGGCCGAGCCTCGACCTTGAAGAAGCGAAATAATCCCTTAGCACATTCCTAATAAACCAAAAAAATACCAAAGACCTCGAATGCTCCAACCACCTAGGCATATTCATTGAGCACGATTACACGATCCTTTAAACATGTCAGATTCCTTTCCACGTGGCAGTTCCTTAGCTTACCTATTTATCTTTAATAATGATGTTTGAAGTGTGCAAACATTGAAACATCTGTTCGCCATAAACCTTGCCATCATATGCAAACGTGCATCCTCAGTCCACGAGCTTTTCGGTCTCTTCATCTGGATTCTTTGAATACTCATTATGATTACAAAACTTACTGGCAAGGCATCCCCGATCGGCTGAACTGCTAACTACCAATCCTCAATCGACAGTTAAGGCGGCTGGACAAGTGGACCTTCTTGTGGCCTAAGCAGGTCCCGGATATGAAGTGGTGCCCTCAGTCGAGCTAGAAGCAACATCAGAGACACCGATTCATCCTCAAGACCAAATTCTCGGCATCCCTCCTTAAGAGGTTATCTCAGCCTTTGTAAGTCTTGTCCTGGTTTTTTTTATATCAATTTTCAAACCTCAAAAGAACTCTAAACCAAGAAAAACATTCAATGCTAGGTGCCTAATCTTTTGTTTCACCGAAAATTATATGTACCGAATGGCGTTATTTATATTTCTTGGCCACCTCAGCGGCCATCAAACATAGATAACTTTCATTGGCCGAATGAATTAAAAGGCCGTTTAATTAAAAGGTTGCCTTAAACACTAGGATCGGCCATTATGCTCTCTGGGTTCAAGGAATGAACCAGCAGACATGGTTGAAGTCTCTTCTTGGTAGGTCTAACACAACTTTGTTATTTGCCGTTCTTTTAATTTCTCTTTCCTAATATTTTTTTTCCATATATGCATAACCTACATGGGAAGTCGAGCTCGACGCCTTCCTTTCCATTACTTTTGGGGCAGCTGAGCCTTCAACAACCACAGTTGAATCTTCTGCGGCCGCTTCCGATGCTTTTACCAAGCTGCAAGAGCTTATGTCTCTCTCGACTTCCTTGATTCTGTAGAGAAATGTCTTAACGACCTTGCAACCAACGGTCCACTGAGCAATGAGAGTGTTGTTCACCTGTCTTCTGTCTTAGAACGACACGAGAATATTTCACTATCTTCGAGCGGGCTCTTCGGGTAGACACCTTAAGGCTGCAGCGGTCGTGCATGAAGCTATCCTACTTGGAACCTCCAACATATAACGTATATCTAACATGCAACCCGTCCGGACGTTCGGATCAAATATGAACATGAAAGACTCATTAAGTTTTATGAAAACCCTTTGACAAACCATGCAACCTTTAAGAGGAGGTGTTCAACTTAAGTGAAATTACAATTATTAACCATAAGAAGCCAGTGCCAATTTCAGGAAACCTTCTGACCAAAATTGCATCAAATTACTTTTCTAAATATCCTAATGGTCGGGAATTACTAAAACACTTAGATAGTTTAAAACAATGATTAATAATTCAAAACATGCATGCATAATATCATAAGTAAATTGAAAAGAAACTACATATTCTTGCTAAGGCTCAAGACCTCGCCCCTAGCAAAAGAAACTAGCTACGAACAATCATAAAACAAAATATTATTAAGAACAAGGATAGAAAACACCTAGAAAATAAGCTTGAATCACCAATCCAAAGTCGTGCGTTCTTCTCCTCTCCTTCTCCTCTTTTCTCCTCTCAAACCCTAATGGCTAAAAATCTTTATTTATAGTACTAAAAAATAACCCTAAACGGTCTTCTAAAAACTAGGAAACACAATAAAATAATAAAACATAAAATAAAAGATTTCCAATTTGAACTAAAATTCGGACTTCTCAGAAAATCAGTCTTTTGACTGACCAAATCAACTCCAATTTGGTCCCAAAAGGTCTCTTTTGAAAGCTGAAGACATTCCCTACAAATCCTTAGAAGGAATCTTCCTAAACATATGCCATCTTGACCTCCAAAATACCCAAAACGTCCAAAAATGTCCATCTAGAAAAGTTGTGCACTGGGTCTTTATTTCATCGCCACGGTCAAACGGCTAAGTAGAAAAATCTAAAACTTTGATACAATCATCTTGAAAAACTCATGAACATCTTCCAATAGGAATCACTCCAAAATTCATCCATTTGATTACTTTATGCTCAAGAGGAAATCCAATGTCCTTTGTTGGAATACATAATAAAGTATCAAAATTCACTAAAATAAACCAATAAATTATAACTCAGAATAGGGTAAAATATATAGTATAAAATGGACTCATCAAAACCTGAGAGGATGTTTTTTGTGTTTCTGAGAGGTTCCAATCGTCAAATTAATGAATCTCATGACGAGTCGTTCTGAATTTAATGGCTACAAGATTTTGAATTTTTTTTTTTATTTTTTTAATTTTTTTAATTTTATAAATATCTCGTTTTTCCTTCTCATTTTTCTCCACTACCTTCAAATCCTCTATGTACCCTTTTGTGCAAAAAGCACTGAAAATTTTCAACCTTTTCCCAAAATTTCTAACTTTCTTCTTCATTTTCTGACGAGAAAAAATGGCCTATTCTAGTGTTCAACCAACACCTGCAATTAATTATCATACTCTCTATGAGTAACCGATGATTAAGATTCACAATCATGAGGACTAGAACACCTTCATCGAGCAAGGTTGGAAATGCTGAATGGCTGCAATATCAGGTGGGAAGTCGGCGAAGATATGCTCGCCACGCTGCCGGATCCATTTACCCTAGAGAGGCTATGCACCAGGATCCATCCTTGGAATCTTGATATAGGCTTCAAGCTCTCCATCTAGAACTTCACCATAGAGGTTTTGATCTGCTACAAGTTCTCTCTGCAACCTTACTTAGGCATCGTACCAGAATATCTCATGCTTTGAGCTCGTCAACAAGTGGTATGGCATGGAGCTCGAAATTGAAAAGTTCTGGGTCCTATACAGAGCACATGTACTCAATACTTCTTCCAAGCATGTACAAGTGTCCATTGGGATACGTACATTACCAATCTACCCAAACATGACACAAATTAGTAGAAGGATGAGCTGGTAGTCGACAGAGAATGGGAAGGCAATGTTTCCAGAGTGAAGAGTTCAAGATACTTCTGTTGGAGTTTGTGAGGAAATTTCCTTCAATCTCATTTGTCCCACATTGGTCAAGTTGGGAAGTTTCACACACTTTATAACATATTGTCCATCATACAAAATGATTGGAGAGATGGACCATTGGAAGCAAAATTGGGCTTAAACCTTGGGTTTGGGCTTGGGTGTGTGATAATTAAATATATAATTAATTGTCAAAAGATGGGTCTTGGGAGTAAATGGGTTGCATTTATAAGAGTACATGGGTCACATTTACGACATCAATATTTTGTTATCAAGAGGAATATGGCAGTTTATTCTTCATTAATGTCACCTATAAAGGAGTAAATGGGGTCACATTTGTGATAATTGGAATGGCTAAATTCTCCACTATAGTAAATGGCTACTTGCATGACGGGGTGGGTTGGAACCCCGTAGGTGGCTAATCTACATCTAATCTAACAAAATTGATTGTTTAACAAAAAAATGGCTAAATGCTCTAAAGCTCCTGCAAAAACCGAGATCTGTTCAGGACCAAAATGAACACAACTGTATGAATTGACGTGTGGCAAGCATGATATATGTGTAGCATATTGTCTTGGTTTACTGCTACAGTGAACAGTTCAAGATCTTCCACATCCATTGCGTCACCAAGTAAACATAACATGTTTTCACTAAGATAAGATCAAATCCACAAGACATTTCTCCCTATGCATATCATGTCTATTCGATCTCATTTTTGATAGGCAGCCTATCATCTACATTTTCATTTACATTTGCATTCAAATGTGGGGTATTGTTAGTGTTTGAATGTAATTTCAATTCAAAAGTGGGGTATTATTGAAGGTTTTGAGATGAAATTTCCTTCCATCTCATTTTTGCCACAATGGTCAAGTTGGAAAGTTTCACACACTTTATAACATCTTGTCCATTATACAAAGTGATTAGAAAGGTGTACAATTGGAAGTAAAATTAAGCTTGAACATTGGGTTTAGGCATGGGTTTAGGCTTATGTGTGATAATCAAAAGAGGGGCATAAGACCTTAAGGCTTGGGCTCTAATATTAAATTCAATAATTAATTATTATTTTTAATTAATTTCATATTTAATTATTATTTTTAAATCAATAAACTCATCCTTTTTTATGGGGTCTGAGACGATGAAAGAAAGCCAAAGAGCAAAGCACACATCTGAGCAGATGCCTTCCAAAAGTTGCATCCTATATTCATACCTATTGCGAACATGCATATGTTCATTATATAAACATCCGCCTGCATGGCATTTAGAACACAGAAAAAATGAATTCTCTTTCTAAAATCCCAAAACCTACTTGTTGAGAGAACCACAAAGATATTCGCCAGAAGCCAAGTTTTCGGCGCTAGAATCCTGGTTTAATTGTTGAATCCTGATGAAGCAAAAGTCCATCAAATTACAAGCACTGAGTATAGGCAAAATTCTGTTGCAAGACTCGATCACTGTTTTATCTATTTAATATTAGTTAATATCCAGTTGTAATTTATTATTTGTTAGCATATTCGAATTTATTTCTATGTGTAAATTTGTCATTAAGTATTAATAAATATCCAACAACTTCGTTTGTAGATTTGATGTTCAACAATAACATTAAGTATGTCGAACCTTGCCACCCTCACCTAATTAACAGAACCTTCAATATAATTCCAGTAAAGCACTTTGATTGGAGATGGCTTATCGTTCCGGATTTGAATGACTCCAATGAAAGAGATGCCACCATTAAACACTGCTCCGAGATTCTTATTCCAGAGTAACTCTGGATCAATGATGCGGACATGAAGTAAGAGGTGCAGATTGTTGAAAAGCCCAATGAGTCCAAGAGGAAGCAAAAGAGGAAGAAGTCCAATGAAGCTACTTCAAGGAAGTTTGGAGACAATTCTGCTCAAAAGGAAGTCTAGCAATGAGGGGATTAAAAACTTCTCAAAATAAAGTTGACAAGGCCTCTAGTGCTGGAGAGACTACTCTGATTGAGGTTGAGGCCCTTGAGGAAATGATATCAAACACCCAAGTCGAGGAAGAAATAGTAAAGAGGAGAAAAGAGAGATGTCGGTAAGTGACACGCATATGTTTTTGTGGATATTTTAGCTTTAAGTTTCAATGTATTTCACTAAAGTGTAAGTACAAGATACAAGGTATATATGAGAGAGGAAGGAAAGAAGAAGTCCGAGTAGTAGATGTAACGAGCAGCTGACTAGAAGGAAGAAAAGAGGGTTGTCTGTCACAGCCAACTAGAGCTAACCTATCTCACCTAATTAGTCACCTTCCTTAGATTAAGGAAATGTTTTATCTACTTTACACTAATCAGTCACTTCCCTTAAATTAAGGAAAAACAGATTTACCACAAGTATGGACTTAAGCTTACCCTAGATATACACCCAAGGTAGCTTACTCTAGAAGCTAACCCTAAACCCATCGGAACACACTTCAACACTTCATTCCTTCAACATTCCCCCTCAAGCTGGATCGAGGAGGTTAATTGAGCCAAGCTTGCCCAAAAAATGATGAAGTGGAGCTGATGCCAATGCCTTGGTAAAGAGATCTACCAATTTATCATGGCTTCGTGTGAAGATGGTCCGTATGACTTGAGTTTGAACTTGAGCTCTGATGAAATGGCAGTCCATTTCGATATGTTTGGTCCTTTCATGAAACACAGAGTTGGCAATGATGTGCATGGCTGCTTGATTATCACACATAAAGGACATAGAGGATGAAGTAGGGAACCCTTAGTATGAAAAAAGCCCTTTAAGCTAAATAAGTTCACAGGCAATGGCTGTCATTGCTCGATATTTAGCCTTTGTGCTGGAATGAGCAATTACTTATTGCTTCTTGCTTTTCCAAGTGACAAGATTACCCCTGATAGGAGCATATTCATGCGACTTAAATGGCTTGTTATCGTGCATTTACGTTATGTTTCTTTAGTTATTTTAGTACTTTAAGCTATTTTCGTGTGTTTGTAGGTCCAAAGGGCTAAAGGAGCAAAAAGATGCATTTTGGAGACTTTTGGAGCACTTTTGGGCTAAGGATGGATAGCTTATGCTTGAAGCCAAAGTGTTGGACGAAATTGAAGACCTAATTGAAGACCAAAGTGTTGGAACCTTGTTCCCTTTAGTTTTAGGACATTTAAACCTTTCCTAATCCCAATCATGCCATGCATTCACACCATTCTCTCCCAAAACCGTGCATCTCCACAATCCCATTCATCAACACATGCATCCACATGTATTCACCCTTTAAACCATTAAATCCACATTGCTTTCCTATTCAATTAAATCAGCCACATGCATTCATCATCATAACCTAGCTGTCATTCCACATGCATATTCAACCTAGCTGTCATTGCACATGCATTCACTCTTTAATTCACATGCATTTACTCTTTAATTCACATGCAAAACACCTTCATTCCAGCCACAATTCACATGCATTTATAATCATTCACCCATGCAGCCACACATTCACCCACTTGCACTTTTAATCATCCACCAACACAAAACAGCCCATCATTGCCGTGCATCCCATTCCATCTCCCATTTCAGATTGCATTCCATAATCATTCACTCACCTTTAATCCACATGCATCTTCCATAAATCAAATCAGCCACATTCACCACCACATTCACTCATTGCCGTGCACATTCACTCACCACAAACATTCCACATGCATTCATCAACATATCTAGTTGTCACTCACATGCATTTCCTTCATCATTTCCAACCCACATGTCCCTTTAATCATTCAAACATACACCCATTCACCACCAGAAATCATCATTGCCGTGAGTTCCCATCAGATTTCCATCATATTCACATGCATTCCATCCTTTAAAACATTGCACATGCACTCCCTTTAATTAATTAAGCCACATGCACTCCCATCCATTTCATCATTGCAGCCAACACATGCTTTCACATGCATTTTCAGATTGTCCCCTTGCACATGCAGCCACATATTTATTGCACATGCAATTCCAACCCACATGCATCCTTTAATCATTCAAACATGCAGCCACATTCCCTCCTAGCTGTCATGTTCCCCCCATTTCACCTATAAATAAGCATCCATTGCATTCATTCTCATTCACTTTTCCATTTCAGAAATTCATCCATTGTACATACCACAAACACTTCCCCCTTTGTGCCGTGAGTCTCCCTTACAATCCAAACACCATCCTTCCATTTCCACCACTCCTCTTCCATTCCTCCACCACTCCCCAAACCATTCACACCATCAATCTATCCTTAGACCTTGTGCTACAACGAAGAGGAAGATAAGAGGGCCTAAACGTTCATACAATTCAAGTTTGAGTTGTTGGAATGTTTAGGTGTTTCTTTGATTTCAATGTTTAATTTCAATACTCTTTGTTTTGTACGAATGAGGAATGGAAGAGAAGAGGGCCTGAACGTTCATACAATTCAAGTTTGAGTTGTTGGAATGTTTAGGTGTTTCTTTGATTTCAATGTTTAATTTCAATACTCTTTGTTTTGTACGAATGAGGAATGGAAGAGAAGAGGGCCTGAACGTTCATACAATTCAAGTTTGAGTTGTTGGAATGTTTAGGTGTTTCTTTGATTCTCTTTGTTTTGTACCATGAGGAACTAAAACCCCCTTGGCTAGGGGGGAATTCGAAATATATGTTTATGCTTGCATTTTGATTTGATTACTTCTAATTGCGTTTCATAAGTTGTGGATTCAATTCGTTTAACCGTTTGATTGATAACTTATTTATCTATGTTTATTGAGAGTGCACACTTAATTTTCATGCATAAATATGACGCTAGAATATAAGTGAGTTTCACCTAATAGTTACGAACTTATATTCACAAGTAGTGGAGGTTGCTTATAAACAATCGCGTTAAATGAATTCTTGGCAAGAGTATCATGCATTCATAGTTACAATTGCCTCATCAATACTTATAATTTTCATAGAGCGTAATGATTCTTGCTTGTATCTCTATTATGCAATCATGTAGGGGACTTGTGGGGAATGTTTTGGGTTGTCGTATGCAATCATCCAATTCAATAACATTAGGAAGATTTGAAGGTTAATTAGTGCATCACGGTTAACTTGGGGTGTTGAGAATCCATGGTTTATTGAAACGCAATTGGAAATCGTTTTATTATGCAAGTATAACATATGTGGAGATGAACCCCGTAGCTAACTTTCCATCCATTCAATTCCATCAATTTGTTCTTTCTTTTCTTGTTTCTGTTTTCATGTTTAATTTAACTTGTTGTTCAATTATGTTAAACATGTGGAACTAATTTCTTTTTAGTTAGAGGCGAATTTGAAGCCATGGACATATGTTGGTTATGATTTGATTTACTCCAGTTATGAATTCATGAACTTTAGATGTGGTTTACTTTTCTGTTTTGATTAAGAACTTGTTTATGTATGTGGGTTGAGGGTCGACACTTAATTTGCATGCCTAAACTTGATGCTAGGATATAAGGGAATTTCACCTAATCGTTATAAACTAATATTCATGAGTAGTAAAAATCGCTAGCCACGATTGTGTTTAGTAAACCCTAGGCTGGATTAACATGCGTATTCCATAGTTATGAATGCCTAGTCGATGTTTATGATTTCCGTTGAACTTAATGATCTTTGTTGAATGTCTCTATCATGCGTATTCCATGGTTAGGGACTTTGATTAGGAATAATTTGGTTGTAATGCGTATTCCATTCAATCCAATGAATCTAGGGAAATCTGAAAGTTAGTTTAAGCGGACCTAATTAACTTGGAGCATTGTCATTCATCGGTTGTTGAAGTCATAACTGGGAGTCAAATTATATGCTTATGTTCATGTGTGGATAAGGAACCCTCTAACTAGTTTCTCATCATTCTATTCATCAATTTCGTTTTTACACTCTGTTTTAATTAGAATCTGTGTATTTAGTTTAAATTCATCCAAAACCAATCCCCCATTTATTTTAAAGTGTTAGATTAGTTAGAAATACATTTAGTTTGTGTTCATAAGTGTTTTGATTCATTTTGTTTCCCAAATTCGTCCAAAGTACTCAAGGTGCTCAAAACTGCCCAGAAAGTGTTTTTAAAGCAGTTTCGAGTGCTTTGGGTACTATTTGAGTCTTTTGGTTTGTTTTAGTGTTTTAAAGTTTAGTTTTGCAATATTTGAGTCTAGTATAGTGTATTATTTTGTGTTTTTACGTTTTTTGAGTCAAATCCAAGTGATTAACAATCCATCCTAATCCTCGGTCCAGAACGATCCCTACTTATACTTATACTACAATTATCAAAAAGAGGGTTTAATTTGTGTGCGTTTAATTCTCGCATCAACCCCCTACAAATGTACAATAGCTTGTGGTAGAGTTTCTATCAAGTGCATTCTCTGCCCAATCTGCATCCGTGTAGCCACTAATGGAAATTGACTTATTGTTACGCATGATGATTTCTTGCCCAATTGACCCCTTGAGGTAGCGCAAAACTCTTTTAACAATGTGAAGGTGATCAATAGTGGGAGATTGCATAAATTGGCTTGCCAAGTTCACTGCATATGTGATATCTAGACGTGTGATGGTGAGATATATAAGCTTCCCTACTAACCGTTGGTAATAACTCACATCATGCATAGCTTCTCCATCTGTATTGAGCCTTAGTTTGCAATTCATAAGAGTGATGACAGGTTTCCAGTCAAGCATGTTTGCTTCTTGAAGAAGATCTAGTACATATTTGCGTTGATGGAGAAATAGCCCTTTTGAAGATGTTGCCATTTCAATACCCAAAAATTACTTGAGCCGCCCCAGATCTTTAATAGCAAATGTTTGATGTAGTGAACGTTTTAGTGCCTCAATCTCAACAGCACTGTCTCCTATGATAATAAGATCATCCACGTAAATGAGAACCACTAATTTCCCACTGGTACCAGTTCTTACAAACAGTGAGGAATCAGCATTACTTCACATAAAACCAACCTTCTCAAGTACTGAATTGAGCTTGGCATACCAAGCTCTTGGGGATTATTTCAATCTATATATTGCCTTGTGCAATTTACACACCATGTTGCCTTTAAGACCATTACAGCCTAGAGAGGGCTACATATACATTTCTTCTTGTAACTATCCGTAAAGTAATGCATTCTTCACATCCATTTAATAGAGGGACCACCCATAATTTACAGCAACTAAAAGTAAAACCCTCACGGAATTCATCTTGGCCACATGTGCTAATGTTTCTTTGTAATCTACCACAAAGGTCTGGGTGAAACCTTGAGCTACAAGTCTAGCCTTGTGTCTCTCGATAGAACCATCAACCTTTAATTTGATCTTGCAAATCCAACGACTTCCAACAGTCTTTTTTCCTGGTGGTAGTTGAACTAAACTTCAGGTGCTATTTTCTTCTAGTGCATGAAGCTCATCTGCTATGGCTTGATTCCATTGTGGAATGAGTGATGCTTCTTGGAAACTTCTAGGTTCACAGTGTTTATCAATTTCATTAAAAAATGCAGCATGAGATGTAGAGAACTCACAAAACTGATGCTTTCAATGATAGGGTGCCGTGAGGCATAAGTAACATAATCTTGCAACCTAGTTGGAGGTTTCCTTGTTCAAGGACGATTTCTTTTAATCACTTGAGGCTCTGTGATAGGTTGAGAATGATCAGAATGAGACTCATCATTCTCTTCACTAGTAAGAATCGGACTAGAAGTGATTGAGTCAGTTTGCACTTCTTCATTATCAGAAATCACAGAAACTGAGTTTTCTTCAAACACATGAGGATTGAAGTTCTGAGGGAATCGAAATAATTCAAACAATTCCTCCCCCTGACTTGTAGTAGTTCCTTTGGAAGTGAAATAAGGATAGTCTTCTTCAAACTTCACATCTCTTGACATAATGCACTTCTTAGTGGCCGAATTGAAGCATTTATATCCATTTTGGGTGGAAGAGTATCCCATAAACACACACTTGGTAGCTCTGGCATCTAATTTATCATGATTCAAGGCTTGAATGTGAACAAAGCAAACACATCCAAATAACTTGAGGTGTGTCAAATCAATCTTTCTACCTTTGAGTACTTCATAGAGAGATTTGAACTCTAGCACTCGACTTGGGAGTCGATTGATGAGATAAGTGGCAATGAGGAGTACAAATGACCAAAATTTCTTTGGAACATTCATGGGAAGCATAAGAGCACGAGTCTTCTCTAAGAGATCCTTATTCTTTCACTTGGCTACTCCATTTTGTTAGGGAGTTCCTACACAACTGGTTTGATGTATGATGCCCTGGGAACTTATGTATTGAAGCATGTTGTTGGATAGAAATTTAGTGCCATTGTCTGATCTTAAGACTTTAATGTTTGATTGAAATTGAGTTTTAACATGTAGATGAAAGTCTTTGAAAATGTTTGGGACTTCACTCTTTGATTTCGTAAGGTATAAAAAACTCATTCAAGAGAAGTCATCAACAAATAGAACAAAATACTTGAAACCTTCCATTGATTCAGTTGTTGGTCCCCATACATCAATGTGAACCATTTCAAAAGGTTTACTTGTCATGGACATTGAATTACCAAAAGGTAGTCTAGTAAACTTAGAAAATTGACAAGTATCACAAGTAAGATGAGATTTACAAAAAAAGTGGAAATAGTTTTGATAGGATAGCTTCTGAGGGATGAGCTAATCTCTTATGCCAAAGTTGGTTTTCATCTATGGACTTCGATTGAGCTTGAAGAGCCTGAGAAGAGCAGGCATTCTTGCACAAGTAGTAAAGTCCATTTATGAAGACCCCTTCACCAATCATCTTCATGGTGAGAACATCCTAAAAAATTACATTATCTGGTGAGAAAATAACACGACAATTTAGGGTGTTTGTGATTTTTCCAATTGACAAAAGTTAGAAAAGATAGGTTGGTACATATAAGGCAGTGGAGGGTATTTTGTGAGAGAGTAAGTTTACTTCCCCTTTGCCCAAAACTAAGACATTTTTTCCATTTGCAACTAAAACATGTGACAGACTCGAAAAACATGTAAAATGATGCAAATTTATGACTTTATTTATCATATGATCTGTGGTGCCTGAATTTATTACCTAACAATCATTTTCAGTACTAGTCAATAGGGGAGTAGTGAAAGCTTCAAGTATACTTGGTGCTTCCTCTTGTGATACCTTCTCATTTCCAGTAAGAAAGCCGGTAAACTGTCCGAACATAGCTGTATGACTGGCCTCATCCTTGCCTTGAGCTTGTGAACCTTCTCCATGTCCCTTACTTTGAAGATAGGCTGCAAATTCATTTATGAGTGACAATGGATTGGTAGTGAATTCCATGGATCCTTTTGAGAAAGTAGGAGAGTGAGCATTAGTAAGTTGAGCCTTGGGTTAAGAGTGAAATTGTTGTGAAGATCTTGGTATCATCTTCCCATCTTTAGTAAATTTAAGCTTGAGTTCAGGATGAAGTTCCCAACACTTGTCTTCCATATGACCTACACCATTGCAGTATTTGCATTTTAGGTGTGTATTTCTTCCCTTGTACCCCTTTGCCTCTGAGTTCTTGTAGTTTGAGGCATATGCCCGAGTTTCAATCTTAAGTTGTGCTCAGCATTCATCACTTTCTTCCTTGCTTCTTCTCGTTGAATAGTTACACAAAGGTAACAATTTCTAGACCGCATTCTACTCGGTCATATCTTCGTCACTCCAACGAATATTTTGAAGGGGCTTTCTTATGCACCCATCGGAACTACGAGCTCATCCGCTGCTCTTAAGTTGTAGTCGAGCAGTTGAAACAACCTTTAGTTGTCTTAAGCCCACATGAAAAGGATAAGCATTTTCAGCCAATGCTAGTAGACTTAACAACTTGGAGCATGCTCAGGTTATAATTTGTGCGACTATTACTCCAACGAATTTAAGTCGTGTTGTTTCGAGAACATACGAGTTGATTCAGAATTGCTACCAAAATTGCTATGTTGTAAGTCTTATTTTCAACACTTAATCAAATTTTCTACTCTAACATATCTAAAATTGGTGCTAATCTAAGCTTTGTAGCATTCGCAGCTTATGATCTTCAATTAGATTGTAGTGCTCAACAATTCAACTTAAACTCAAATGAAAATGACTTTTTCGTGAAAGTTTTTCCAAATGTGCCTAATATATCCAAATTTGGGGATAATCAATTCACTATAGCGTTCTGTGTGCTCAAAGCACTGAAGCATGTTATAAGGAAACTGTAGCAGCTGCCAATAAATGCATAAGTTTGACTTTTAGCCTCTATGGATAAGAAGAGTTGATAGCGATGAGGGGGAGTGATAGTCCTGCAGCTATTGTTGAACAAATGGTAAAATGAGGAATTCATGAAGACAAGAAGTGATGGAAGTAAAAGAAAATGAGGAAAAAATTCACCCACCACAAGCAAGTTGTAGCTGCCAAATAATTGCAAGACTTGGACTTCCAGCCCTCTTATAACAGAGAGAAGCTGTAGAAAATGGGAGGAGAGCCATTCTATAGTTTCAATTTATCCCTTGTTTTATCTCTCTTCCCATGTCATTCAAACACTTTAGTTTATGTATTTTGTTACTATGAGTGGCTAAACTCCTTAACTAAAGTTTAGGAGGAAACAACCATTATCAAATAAGTTTCTTTTCTTTATCTCCTCAATTCCCTTTATGATATTAATGCCTATGATTCTTGCTTCAAATGGTTAATGGAAGTTTTTGTTCTTTTCATCTTATATGTCATGCATTCTAGATAGTTTTGAAGCCAAACTTCACTTAACCATGCTCGGCTTCGTAATTCTTAATTATGAATTACTTTGATCATGTGTCATTCAAACATTATTCTTCATATATGATGCTTAGCATGCTTTGATCTTTTGTAGTTCAATGATTAGTTTACATGTGATCCTTCAAGTTCATACCTTTAAGCGAAGAAGAATTTAACTATGATTAATGCTACTCAGTGAATTGGGAATTGTTAGACAAATAACTGGGAATTTATTATGGATTAATGGGAGTGGAATCCGATATCTTGGTTAATTCTATCATTTATTTTCTTCATTAATTTCATATTCATATGATTAGCTTGCTTAACAAAACAACTTTTCTCCAACTAGGTTAGTATTAAGTTAATTCGGGTTTGGTTAGTTTTCTATTATTTTCATAAAATTGCTGTGGATTCGACCTCATACTTACACTCCTCTATATTTCAATAGATTCATGCGCTTATGAGCATAAATTTCAAACATACCCATTGTTGGCATAACAATTGGCTCATACAACAGTGGCGGATTAGACATGCACTTATTCAAATTCGTCGGTCCATTGTAGACCTTTATACTTCTTGATGGCATTGAAGAATGACATGCACCTGTCCGTTACCTTGAAATAAATCGACTTACAACATCTACTCTTCCAATTAAACTTGAATCTCCTTCATTGTCCGAGGGGACTTCATTTCCACAATACCCTTGATCTGATTTGATTAGCCTTGATTTTGCGCTTGGTGACCATGTAACCTAAGAACTTTATTGATGCTACTATGAAGGTGCACTTTTTCAAATTAATCTTCATGTTTTATTTTTGGAGCAGGTCAAAAGATTCTTGCAAGTGAGTGAGGTGGTTCTTATACTCCTTGCTTTTATTCGTCGACGTATACTTCCATCGTTTTTCTGATCTTTTCCTTGAAGATTCAATTCATCAACCTTTGATATGTTTCCCCTACATTCTTAAGTCTAAAAGGTATAACACGATAAAGACACATACCTATATCAACTACCAATGATTTTTTTCATGCCTAGCTCAGACATCTTGATTTAGTTATATCCACTATATGTATTCATGAAGCTGAGCAACTCGTGCCCCACTGTGGAATTGATAAGTAAGTCTATTTAGGGTAAAAGATAAAGATCGTTTGGGCATTCCTTGTTTAAGTCCATGAAGTCTACACAGATTCTCCACTTGCCAATCTTTTTCAGCACAAGAACTACATTGGTCAGTTACTCCAGATGATGAACTTAGATAATGAAGTTGACATCTTTGAGCTTATCAATCTCAGCTTAATCAAGCTCCACTCTTTTCCACAATTACGTTACCCTAGATGAGCCCTGGTAATTACATTAGTCGAGAGAGAGTCCTTTTAGGATCTAGAATCTGTATTAAATAAGGAGAATTTGAAAGTGTATCTAGCATAAGATGCTTCCTTTAGGATTTTGATTACTTGTAGCACATGCCAATCCTTAGATTATGACATAGAACGTTTAGCGGAGGAATTTGAAGCACAGCTTAATAAACGTAGGGTGAAGATCAATAGGTCATGAGTTCCATACTATGATTTAAATAGCATTCAATAAATATAATTAATCTGGTGTATTACAAATAGAATAAATAGGCAATGTAAGTGTTGCTCTAAGTTTCATCTTTTGTATTCCAGATTAATCAATATAGTCTTTGAGAATTCTCTCACTTTTCTGGTGGATTCCAGATGAATCATTAAGGGTGAACATGAGGATCCCTCTATTTATCTTTTTGCTGCGTCAATTGGCATGAGAGCAGGTTTGCCTTGGCTCAATGGCAAATGACTTGACGAATGATAGGACCTATCCTGGCGGGGAACCAGTTTCCAGGAAAGAGTTTAATGCTCTTGCTGCGAGCATTAAAGAGATTCAGCAATTGTTTCTCAACATGGGAAACAACAACAACAATCTACAAAACGATCGAGATAACCGACATGGTCGTGGTAGAAGCAACCGCAATGGTCATCGTCAACGGGAGGCTAATGAATTGGATTCTGAGGAAGAGATAGAGCATCCCGAGATCCCACATGCTGCTAATCAGAACAACTGACAACTTATTGAAGATTACCAGATGAAGGCTGACATCCCTTATTTTAATGGCCATTTATCTATTGAAGGATTTTTAGATTGGCTTGTGGAGGAAGAGAGATTATTTGAGATTATGTCAGTACTGGAGGAGAAGATGGTTAAGATAACGGCTTTTCGCTTGAAGGGAAGTGGGCTATTGTTGGAAGTATGCCCACAAAGCCACTCATTTGATGTAATAGCTTTTTGGAATACTTAATGTATTAAACTTTTATATGTTTAATGGAGGGCAAAGCTTATTGTTAATCACTATTTATTGTATCTTGTGTTTAAGCAATAAGGGAATCCAAGAAATGTATTTGATCTAAGAGATAAGTGATCTAAGTAAGTTAGATTTTCGAGACCTTTCTCTTATGTTCATTCCTAAAACGTTCCTAGCCATAGGGTTGCCAATTGGGCATTGACAATCCGCTAAGGTTAGTATGTGTTATGTCGACTCAAGTATGGATATGACAAGTCTCAGGTCATTTAGTGTTGGACACTAAGACAAACACATAGGTGCTCGAAAGAGTAATCGAGTACACTGAACTATGATCAAAAGAGAGTTCAAACATACATGTCATGTAAGAACTTGATGGTTACAATATGCAAAGTAGTCCTTTGACCTGAGGCATCATAGATGTCTAATGGTTAGGTCCTTGATCTTTGATCGTGTTAAATGGCATTCCTTTGGAGTGTCCACGGCATGGTTGTGGTCAAGCTATCTAGTCATGTAGGCATATGAATGCACAACAAGGGATCTCTAACCTTCCATGGTGGAAGGAGAATACTCTAAGATATGATTCGAGAGTCTTTGGCCAAAGCATATGAATATGACTTAGGAAGTTTGTTCCAAATCTTATTCAAGCGAATCATATAGGGAAGTATCACATTGGATAGTAGACATGAAACAAACTATCACTTCAACAATGTGATTAAGAGTATTGTATTAGAGAAGGACCGTATTGCATTGTAGTTGTAACTGGATAGGTTCTCCAACCACTTCTACTTAGCTTGGGTAACCATGACATGCTGCTAGGTGTCACTCATGGTTTGTGGAAGCCCTAAAGATTAGCAAACACTAATCTTAAGGGAGAATTGAAATATGGTTTCAATTCACAATCGATAGTTAAGAGTAACATCGCCCACTGCCTCGCTAATTGGAACTTAATGGATCGTACACCGAGTAAGGATAAAAGTGAAGTAATTAAATGAAATGGATAAGCAATTAAATGGTTAATTGAAGTATGGTCAAAGTTAATTAATTAGTTAATTAATTATACGAAACGTTCGTATTGGACTTCTAAGTTGGTTTTGGGTTTAGGGGCCCAAAAGTGTTTTGGTCCACAAGGCCCATTATGTTTAAGTTGTATGACAACTAAAACAAAATGGGCAATTAGCCCAAACACTTAGAGAGGCCGGCCATGAATAGTGAGGGATACCAAACTTGTGTTAATTACAAGTTTGCCACTCACAAGAAATGAAGTATAAATTCAAAATTATAACTTTATTTCATTTAGGGTTTTTCTTGATGAAATTGGGTGAAATTATTCTCTCTATTTCAACAAGGGAGGCCGGCCACTTAGGGAGGGATATCTAGTAATTTCCTCTCCCCTAAGTCATCCATTTTTATCTTCACAATTAATCTTTGGTGTAGAGACTTGGAGACATCAAGCTTTTGGTGTTTTGGAGAACATATCCTCAAATCCTCAAGGAAGCAAAGGAGGTGACTTGAAGGCCCTCCACTTGGGTGAATCCCTTGTAATCAAGGATGAGCTACAAGGGTAATGATTCTCTAAATCCTTTCTTCTCTTTAATGTTGTTAAAGAGTTATGGTTCACCATATACTAGGCTTTGAAAGTCATGGGTTTTATGAATTGTTTTTGGATGCATGCCTACTTTAATTTGTTAATAGTTTGCCTATGTATTCAAATGTTCTTTACATGTTCTTAGCTAGGACATAAATTTTCCTTCAGCTATATGGTGGGATAATTTGCAGAAGTCAAGACAGAAGCAAGCCAAACAACCGGTCAGGACATGGCGTAGGATGAAACAGTTGAGGATGGACCGTTTCCTTCCAGTGGATTACGAGCAGCATCTCTATCGCCTCTACCAAAATTGTACCTAAGGTAGCAAGGCAGTAGAGGATTATACCAACAAGTTCTTACGGTTAGCAGAAAGAAATTCTTTGAATGAGACTCAGGGGCAGATAGTGTCAAGATATGTCAATGGATTGACGACGTCAATACAGGATATAATTGGGTTACAAGTTTTCTGGGATGTCCATGAGGCTCAAAATATGGCTATGAAGGCACAACAGTTAGAGAAAGAACTAAAAGAACGTGAACAAAAAGAGAAGAAATCGAGCTATGGCAATAATAATAATTACCAAAGAAGGGTAGCATATTTTTATGTTCCTAACAAGGAGAAGAAAGAGGTTGAGCCGACCCAAGGAAATAATTATAAAGGGCAGAATTACAGAGGAGAGAGCAGCCAGGACAGTAACATAAATCATAATTGAAATCAGAGGCGAAACCTTGGTCCGTACGGCAAGGTAACTGGTGATGTCTACTATAGGTGTTTCCAGCATGGCCACAAGTTCAATAACCATCCGAAGCGGAAGCAAGTTGTAGAAGGAACTGAAGAAGCTAATGATCACAGTGAAAATTATGATGATGATTATGATGGGGTTGAGTTTGCATATGAAGATAATCTTGAAGTTGTGAATTTGATGATGACTCGTATTAATATTGAAGAAGACGAAGGGTTCAGCATGGTGCTACAACGAGCTCTCCTTTAGCCTAAACAAGAAGGGCAGAGAAATCATATATTCCACTCCTTATGTTCTATTGACAACAAGGTGTGTAGATTGATTGTGGACTATGGTAGATGTGAGAATTTTGTGTCACAAAAGCTGGTTGATTATTTAAAACTTTCAACAGAGAAGCGTACAGATCCTTATATGTTGGGTAAGTGATAGAAGTATGCAAGATTCTTCTTTCTATCTGTAAGCATTACAAACATGAGATTTGGTGCGATGTAATTGACATGGATGCCAAGCATGTATTACTGGAAAGGCCATGATAGTTTGATGTTGATGCTACCCACAAAGGGCGTGATAATATGTTTATCTTTAAGTGGGGTTCTCGCAAAATTGCACTTGCTCCTATTGATCAATCTGGAAAATTAGAAAAACCACAAGTTAGGAGTTTAAATTTTCTAGCTATCACCATGACTATCCATGAGTTTGAAGACATTATCAAAGAAGTTGGGTTCATGTATCCAGTTGTACTTAAAGGGCTCATGGTGATAGATGTTGCTACAAGTCACATTCCAAAAGAAGTGCAGGAAATTTTGAGAAACTTTGAAGATTTACCATAACAACTTTCTCCTATGCATGGCATTCAACATCAGATTGATTTAGTCCCTGGAGCAAGCCTTCCTAATCTACCCTATTATTGGATGAGTCCGAAAGAAAATATCGAAGAGCTGCGGAAAAAAGGATTTATTCATGAAAGTATGAGTCCTTGTGCAGTTCCCGTCTTTTTAGTGCCAAAAAAGGATTAACACTTGGCGTATGTGTGTTGATAGTAGAGTCATTACTAAGATCACCATCAAGTATAGATTTCCAATTCCGTGGTTAGAAGATACGCTGGATGTTCTTGAGGGTTCTAAGGTGTTTCCGAAAATTGATTTACGCAGTGGCTATCATCAAATTCGAATTAAACCAGGAGACAAATGGAAAACAACATTTAAGAGCAAGGATGGTCTGTATGAATGGCTGGTAATGCCATTCGAATTATCAAATGCACTAAGCACTTTCATGCGACTTATGAACCAGGTTTTGCATCCTTTTACTGGGTCATTTGTTGTTCTGTATTTTATGATATCCTAATTTATAGTAAAACTAAAGAAGAGCATTCAGTGCACTTGAGACAAGTTCTGGATGTTCTGGAAAATAATAAATTATATTAATTTGAAGAAGTGCACATTCCTCACAAATAATTTACTGTTTTTGGGGTATATTGTTAGCAAAGATGGAATTCATGTGGATCAAGACAAGGCACGTGCAATCAGAGAATGGCCTACTCCAAAGACCGTAAGTGAGTTGCGTAGTTTCCATGGCCTCGCTACTTTTTACATGCGCTTTGTACAAAACTTTAGTACCATTGCAACTCCTATTACTGAGTGTCTCAAGCAAGGGAAGTTTCAATGGGGTGAAGCACAAGACAAAAGCTTTGCATTGATTAAAGAAAAGCTTGGCACTACACCAGTTTAGCCTTTCCAAGTTTTGAGAAGGTATTCGAGGTCGAAGGTGATGAAAGCAGATTGGGCATGGGAGCTGTGTTGTCTCAAGAAAAAAAGTCCAGTGGCATTCGTCAGTGAAAAGTTGAGTGAAGCCTGTAAAAAATTGAGTACTTATGATCAGGAATTTTATGCGGTTGTGCATGCTATGAAGTAATGGGAGCATTATTTAGTGCAATGAGAATTTGTCCTTTATACTGATCATCAAGCTTTGAAGTTCATCAACAACCAAAAGAGTGAGTAAAATGCTTGTAAGATTGGCCACTTTCCTTCAAAATTTTCTTTTTGTCATTAAGCATAAATCCGGATCTCTCAATCGTGTTGCCAATGCTTTTAGTCGGAGAGAAAACTTGTTGATTACTTTAGCACAAGAGATTGTGGGGTTTGAGTTCTTAAAAGGAGTTATATGAAGCTGATTTTGATTTCAAAGAAGTTTGGGTGAAGTATGATCAGAATTAAACTGTTTCAGATTACCACATTAGAGATGGGTATTTGTTTAAAGGCAACAGGTTGTGCATTCCAAGCTCGTCCTTACGAGAGAAGCTTATTCGAGATATTCATGGAGGCGGTTTGAGTGGACACTTAGGCAAGGACAAAACCATTGCAGGAATTGAGGAACGTTATTTTTTGCCTCAATTAAAGAAAGATGTTGGCAGAATTGTGAGAAAGTGTTATGTTTGTCAGGTGTCAAAGGGTCAAGCACAAAATACTGGTCCTTATATGCCTTTACCGGTTCCTACCGACGTTTGGCAAGATTTGTCTATGGACTTTGTGCTGGGACTTCCTTAAACCCAAAGTGGGGTCAATTCTGTGTTTGTTATGGTTGACAGGTTCTCTAAGATGACACACTTTATAGCTTGTAGAAAGACTTTTGACCCTACTCACATAGCCAAACTTTTTTTCAGGGAGGTTGTGCATTTGCACGGTGTACCCAAAACTATTACATCTGATCGTGACACCAAATTTTTGAGTCACTTCTGGATATGACTGATGGCCAGAAGGATATGACTAATAGAACTCTTAGCAACATGGTTCGAAGTGTTTGTGCTAACAAAGTGGAGTTTGCTTACAACAACACTGTTTTTAGTGCCACAGGAAAGTCCCCTTTCTCTTTGGTCTATACTACAGTTCCTAACCATGTCGTTGACTTGGTCAAACTTCCGAAAGCCCATGGAGTTAGCGTAGGTGCTCAACATATGGCTAAAAACATTATGGAGGTTAAAGAAGAAGTGCGAGATAAGCTGGAAAAAATCAATGCTAGGTACTAAGCTGCTGCAGACAAGCATAGGCGTGCTAAAGTTTTCGATGAGGGAGATTATGTGATGGTGTATCTCATAAAAGAACGATTCCCTGTTGGAACCTACAGCAACCTGAAGCCGCGCAAGTATGAACCATATAAGATTTTGAAGAAGATCAATGACAATGCTTATGTTGTTGACCTGCCCGCATCTATGGGATTTCGAGCACTTTTAATGTTGCAGATTTGTTTGAATACCATGAAGATGAAGCATTTTATCCTGAAAATAACTCGGGAATCTTCTAAAGTGGAGAAGTCTGATGTAGAACATTTAGCAGAGGAATTTGAAGCACAGCTTGATAGGCGTAAGGTGATGACCAATAGGTCATGAGTTACACGCTATGATTTAAATAACATTCAATATGTATAATTAATCTGGTGTATTACAAATAGAATAAATAGGCAATGTAAGTGTTGCTCTATGTTTCATCTTTTGTATTCCAAATTAATCAATATAGTCTTTGAGAATTCTCTCACTTTTTTGGTGGATTCCAGATGAATCATAAGGGGTGAACAAAAGGATCCCTCTGTTTATCTTCTTGTTGCGTCAGATTGTAAGAATCTCCAAGAATATAGGAAACCAAAATGATCCTCAATCGGATCAGACTTCCTTGTCATGCAAAACTAGTATGGTCGATCTCGGCAAGGCATGTGGGCCTTGCCTACCGTTTTGGAGCCCAACAAGGTGTGGTGGCATTGTTAATCCGTTAGACAACTTAATGCGGTTCGGAGTCATTGAGTCCCTGCCAAATTTCTGAGGCATTAGTATTCTGATCCACGTTACTCTGGCAAAAAATAAATATGGTCCCACAACTAATATTGATCACTAGATTTTCTGATGGATTATATTGATGGATTTCAATTTGTGTTCTAGGATCTACACATTTGTCCATTCTTTTATTGTATATTCCATTGCATTAGTTGGGCATTCAAGATTTTGTGCACCAACTTGATGGGTCGTGTTAGCATGCACCCATAAGTTATGTTGTTCTCTAGGGCTAATGACCAATTTGTGTAGTTGATTATATGTTATTACTAACTTTCTTATTGCAGAATCATCACATGTAACTAATCTATCTATATCTATACTACCTATCAATAGAATTCTCTTTGTCAACCAAAGTTTCAGTGATAGAAGCATATTTAGGCGACTTACTTAGCTTGTTTTCGTGCATTTATATTGTTAATTCATAGTTGTTTTAGTCGTTTAAGCCATTTTCATGTGTTTTTAGGTTCATATGGCTAAGGAAGCAAAAAGATGCATTTTGGAGCATTTTGGAGCAAAATTGGACTTGGAATGGATAGCTTATGTTTGGAGCAAAAGGAATGGACGAAATTGAAGGATTCCTAATCCATTCACACCATCAAACTATCCTTAGACCTTGTGCTACAACGAAGAGGAAGAGAAAAGTGCCTAAACGTTCATACAATTCAAGTTTGAGTTGTTGGAATGTTTGGGTGTTTCTTTGATTTCAATGTTTAAATTCAATTCTCTTTGTTTTGTACGTATGAGGAATGGAAGAGAAGAGTGCCTAAACGTTCATACAATTCAAGTTTGAGTTGTTGGAATGTTTAGGTGTTTCTTTGATTTCAAAGTTATGAGGAACTAAACCCCCCCTTGGCTAGGGGGGGATTCGAAATATATGTTTATACTTGCATTTTGATTTGATTACTTCTAATTGCGTTTCATAAGTTGTTGATAGGAGCATATTCATGCGACTTAAATGGCTTGTTCTCGTACATTTACGTTATGTTTCTTTAGTTAGTTTAGTCATTTATGCTTCTTTTGTGTGTTTTCAGGATAGTAAGACGTGTTTGACGAAAGGAATCATTGTGGAGTGTTTTGGAGCACTATTGGACTAAGGATGGATAGCTTATGCTTGGAGCCCAAGTGTTGGATGAAATTGAAGGCCTTGTAAGCACTTGAGGACACAAAACAATGGCCCTAACCCAATTACATTCACCTTGCCTTGGGCTTAACACAAACACCATTCCTTGCCATGCAAGGGGGAGCAATTTGGGTCCATTTCATGTACTTAAACTCTAGCCCAATCCACAATCACTTCAAAGCCATGCAAAACCTTTCAACACCCTTTAATCATTCCCCTTTAAATTATGATTTTATTTCCTAACCCTACATGCATTATTTATTAGCATCTTCACATGCATTCACACACCATCTTCCCTTTTGCAAAACACATTGCCGTGCATTCTTCCCATTTTCTGCACCTTTCCTCCTTGCAATTCCACATGCATTCATCATTATAACCCACCTACATTCCATCTAATCCACATGCCTTTCCAACAATATAATTGAGTAAAACACATGCATTTCCAACATCAAAATCTGCCTTGTGCCGTGCCTTCCCTTCACAATTTCAGCTTTCCTCCTTGCAATTCCACATGCATTCACTTCATCATTACACCCCCACTCATTCTTTAATCCACATGCACATTCAATCATTCACTCAAGCACCCTTGTGCCATGTTTCCCCCTTTGTTCCCACCCATCACATGCATCATCATCAAACAAACAACACTTTGCCGTGGGCACCATTCCACATTCCAGCTTTCCCTTTTATTTTCCAGCTTTCACATGTTGTCCTAGCTGTTTTTCCATCATTCCTCCACACAAACACCTTAAACAAACAGCCATATACATCTCCACTCCTCCTATAAATACCCTTGCATTCATTCATTCACTACTCACTCATATTTCCATTCACAACACTTCATACAACACAAACACAACCCTTGTGCCGCAAATCATTTCCATTTCTGTGCAGTTTTTCTCCTCCATTGCAGCCACTATCCAACCACTTCCCATCCCTCCAAAACACTTCACATAATCCCCAAAGCTCACCTTAGACCTTGTGCTACAACAACGAGGAAGAAAAGAGTGCATAAACGTTCATACAATTCAAGTTTGAGTTGTTGGAATGTTTAGGTGTTTCTTTGATTTCAAAGTTTAAATTGAATTCTCTTTGTTTTGTACGTATGAGAATGGAAGAGAAGAGTGCCTAAACGTTCATACAATTCAAGTTTGAGTTGTTGGAATGTTTAGGGGTTTCTTTGATTTCAAAGTTATGAGGAACTAAACCCCCTTTAGCTAGGGGGTGATTCGAAACTATGTTTATATTTGCAATATGAATTGATTACTTTTGGTTGGAATTTCATAAGTTGTGGATTCAATTCGTTTAACTGTTTGATTGATAACTTATTTATGTATGTTCATTGAGATTGCAAGCTTAATTTTCATGCATGAATATGACGCTAGAATATAAGTGAGTTTCACCTAATCGTTATGAACTTATATTCACAAGTAGTGGAGGTTGCTTATAAACAATCGCGTTAAACGAATTCTTGGCATAAGTTTCATGCGTATTCCATAGTAACGAGTGCCTCGTCAACACTTATAATTTTCATTGAACTTAATGATCTTTGTTGAATGTCTCTATCATGCGTATTCCATAGTTAGGGACTTTGATTAAGAATAATTTGGTTGTAACGCGTATTCCATTCAATCCAATGAATTTAGGGAAATCTGAAAGTTAATTTAAGCGGACCTAATTAACTTGGAGCATTGAGTTTCACAACTTATCGAAAGACCAACTGAGAATCAATTTTGTATGCAAGTGTAACATGTGTGGAGAAGAACCCCTTGGCTATTCCATCATCCATATTTTCATCACATTCATATTTACATTTTGCCTTTAATTATATTCTGTCTTTTTAATTTAATATCGTCCAAACACATTTCCCCCATATTTCGTTGAGTCTTAATCATTCGTATTTGTTTTATTTTTGTATCTTTAAGCTTTTGGAGTCATAAACACTTGCAAATTCGTCTAAATCAAGTTCTAGCTTCTATTTGAGTCAATTTGAGTTTTTCAAAGCCATTCTGAGTCATAGTAGTCTTGTTAAGAGTATTTTAATTTAGTTTTTATGTTTTTAAGTCAATTTAGAAGGTTTTAGCAAGCCCTCCTAATCCCCGGTCTAGAACGATCCCTCACTTATCCATTCTACTACAATTGTCAAACGAGGGTTTAATTTGAGTGTCAAGTAAATCTCGCATCAGTTGTGGATTCAATTTGTTTAACCGTTTGATTGATAACTTATTTATGTATGTTTATTGAGAGTGCACGCTTAATTTTCATGCATGAATATGACGCTAGAATATAAGTGAGTTTCACCTAATAGTTACAAACTTATATTCACAAGTAGTGGAGGTTGCTTATAAACAATCGCGTTAAACGAATTATTGGCATAAGTTTCATGCATATTCCATAGTAACGAATGCCTCGTCAACACTTATAATTTTCATAGAGCGTAATGATTCTTGCTTGTATCTCTATTATGCAATCATGTAGGGGACTTGTGGGGAATGTTTTGGGTTGTCGTATGCAATCATCCAATTCAATAACGTTAGGAAGATTTGAAAGTTAATTTAAGCGGATCTAATTAACTTAGAGCATTGAGAATTCATGGTTTATTGAAATGCAATTGGAAATCGTTTTATTATGCAAGTGTAACATGTGTGGAGATGAACCCCTTAGCTAGCATTCATCCATTTCATCAATTTCGTTTTTACAATCTGTTTTAATTAGAATCTGTCCATTTAATTTAATTTCGTCAAAACCTCAATCCCCCTTTGCTTTAATGTCCAAATTAGTTAGAAAGTGTCTTAGTTTGTGTTTATAAGTGTTTTGATTCAATTTGTTGCACAAATTCGTCCAAATTCACCAAAGTGCTCAAAACTGCCCAGAAAGTGTTTTTAAGGCAGTTTTGAGTGTTTTGGGTGATGTTTGAGTCTTTTGGTTTGTTTTAGTGTTTTAAAGTTTAGTTTTACATTCTTTGAGTCTAGTTTAGTGTTTTATATTGTGTTTTTACGTTTTGAGTCAAATCCAAGTGATTAACAATCCCTCCTAATCCCCGGTCCAGAACGATCCCTACTTATACTTACTACAATTGTCAAAAAGAGGGTTTAATTTGTGTGCGTATAATTCACGCATCATTCAGGAACATACTATTATACTCTTCCAGGTATAACTAAAAGAAAATATCAAAAATAAATAAATAAATAAATCATGGGCATTAGTAATTTCACGCAAAAAATTTTGGTATTTTTTTCTTCCCTTGCCCACATGTTGTCAAGGCTATCTGTAATTTAAAAAATAAAAATAAAAAATAAACGCCCTATGTGTCCTTTTCCAACTTCTCTCCAACTCTCTCTTTAATATTTTTCTTTTTAAATCTTTTATATTTACATACAAATAGTGTGGGGGCTTCATCTAATAATATTATTAAGAAAACCTCGATTGTAATGTAAGTGTATATTCCAATCATACCCCTACTCACATTACAATATGAAAACTAAAATGAGTTAATTACCCTTGAAGTTTATCGTGTTTCATGAAGCTCTTCAGCTTTGAGAAATTACACTAACACCCACTGAGATTTTAAATTACTTTCACATCATTTCAAAAAGATGGAGGGATCATTTGGAAGTGTTTTTAAAATGGAAGAATATGTTTTTGGTAAAATGTTTTTGGAACCAATCCTTAGTAAAAATGCAAGCGCTTCCTCCAAGAAGCGCACCCAACCTAGTGCTTCCTGCAAAGACTGCACCTCACTAGTTCTTCTAGAACCCAAAAATATTTTGTTTAAATCACTTTCAATCATTTCAAAAACACTTCCAAATGAATACTTCATAAATAAATAAAAAATCAAATTTAAGAATTGTCCCTAGCTCCCTCAGCCCTCAAAATATTGCAGACACCAAAAGTCTCACTGCATCTCTCTCCCCCTCTTCAATTCGTACTTGAAAGGTGATGTGAAAGTAAATTGGAATTTCTGGTGTGCAATTCTCAAACCTGTCAGGGTTTATATAAAACAAGATATACCTCAAGGAATATTAGTTAAATTAACCAAATTAAAATTAATAAAATGGGATAAAATTGTAATATACATATCTTAAAAAGCAAAAAAAATAAAAAATAAAAAATGCCACTTAGTACTACATTCTAATGATATGCCTCTTCACTTGTAAGTGAGAGGTCTTAGGTTCGATTCTCGTTAAAGACGAATTTGGACCACATTATTGCTAGCCCATTATGAGGCTTAGCCCACCCCTCCCCCTTACTGCAGATAATATCATTTGTTAAAAAAAAAGGTATATTACACAAAACTACCTCAACTACGAGTTGAACCACGCTATCATACCTCATGTATTAAAATTTGTTGCAATGTTAGACATCCGTCAGTTGGTTTGTGAATTTCTCAGTTAAATGTTGACGTGGCTTGATGCAGGGGCCCAGTTCCTCACCCAGATGGAATCCACATGGCACCACCCCTAAAGTTTTCCTGCCAAAGGGCATCCAATTGAGATTTTTGAAAAACGTAGATTTCTCATCGGATGACATGTGGATATTCCCATTAAAATTTTAAAAATATATATTTAAATTAAAATTAAAAATTAAAAAAGTAAAAGTATGTTGTAAAGTGTGTCATTCGAATTCATTTTCCCCCCGATACACCCAAACCTATCGTTCAAATTCAATTCCTAATACCAAAAAAAAGAACCCTAACCCTAGTTCTCACACAAGTGGCTCTAAATCTCAAACAATCATATTAGAAATTCAGCAAAAACTCCAAATCATCTTGTCGGCTCACTTCCCTCACTTCGTTGGTGTTGGAAGTGGGTTTCATCTGGGTTCCATTGGCTTCGAAGAAAAATCGAAGGATTCGACATGGGGTGGAATGTGCGCGAGGATCCCGACGAAACGACACCTACCTATTATAAGTTTTTTTTTTTTTTGGTGCTTTTGATGATTCCAAATGCATACTGAACTGATTTATTGGAAATGGGTTGATTGTGAGTTTTGTTTTGTTTATTCTTGTTTGAAAATGTGGATTTATGCTTTGTTGATTCAAATGGTTCCTGAGGTGTTGGATACTGGTTTTGTAGCTTTGTTTATTCTTGTTTGAAAAGGTGGTTTTATGCTTTGTTAATTCGAAATAGGTAATGAGTTGTTGGATAATGGGTTTGTTACTTTGTTTATTCTTGTCGATATAAGGTGGTTTGTTGCTTTGTTTATTCTTGTCAAGATAAGGTGGTTTGTTGCTTTATTCATTCTTGTCGAGAAATTGTTACTGTGTTTTGGTTGTTTGCATATAATGTGTTGGCTTTGACTTTTCTTAGTATGTGCTTTGTTTTGTGAAGAATGTTGTGCTTTGGTCTTTGTCGGCTTGTGATTATGTTAAAATGCAATTGCTTTTGTTTGTTGTTGGGTTTATGAACAATCTTACTTTGGTTTGTTTTGTTAATAAGGCTTTAATTAAGGGTTTTTCTTTTATTTTATTTTAGAATTTCAGTATATCCAGAACTATTCTCTATTGAATTGCATCATGGAAGAGAGATAAGTTATACCCTTGGGGGGAAAAGTGACATAAATACATAATTGTGATAAAGACCTTATGTCACTGGTAGTGATAGATGATATGGTGGAGGCACTTGGATACAGTGAGTGGTTTATGAACTACTATTATAAGATTCCCAACATGGACCTTTGCAATGGTTTAAAGCCCATACAAAGTGATGCCGATGCTTAAACGATGTGCAATTTTGTTCCAAAAGGTAGAGTGATTGAGATGTACATCAAAGAGTTGATGACAGAAGAAGCCGTAACCCAAGAACAATAGTTTCTTAAGTCCATGGAAGTTTGTGATCCAAGTAAATCGGTAATTAAGGAGTTAAGTGGTTCGAAATGGAATGTTGGGCCAACACCACTTAAACCAAGAAGATGTAGGGCTTACTAACTATTGAATGGCCATAGGTGGATGATTGTTTCATATCTCAACTAGTGAAAACATGTGTAACTGAGGTAAGAGAGGGAGATGATGATTCTGGGAATAGTCAAAAAGAGAAAGATGGTGAAGGGAGAAATGAAAACAAGGGGAAATCTGTTTGTTTTGAAGTTGATGATTTGACATGGATGATTCTTTCACATCTCAACTAGTGGATACATGTATGGCTGAGGTAGGATAGGGGGATGCTAAAGTCTTCTTTGATGTACCTATCAGTTTTGAAGGGGATGTTGAAGAAAAGAATGAAGAAGTTGGTTGTAAAGAGAATGAAGAAGCTGCTGAAAAAAAAAATGATAGTGAATTTGAAGAGAGTGAGTATGAGAGTGTAATGCTAATAACCCAAACAAGAGCAAGAAAATGTGGAAGAAAATGAAAGGGAATATGAGCACAGAAATAGAAGGAAATCTGAGCACATAAATGAAAATGAGTCTGAGTAAATGGATGAAGGGGATTCTGAGCAAAGAAGTGTAAGGTAATCTGAGCAAAACTAGGAAAGAGAAGAAGGGCAAAGGGAAGAAGAAGTTGATACTGCAAATGTGGAACAAAATGTAGTTGATGATCCAGACTATAACTCTAATGCCCTAGAGAGTGTACACTCTGAAGATGATGAAGGAGGCAAAAAAAAACATGAGCAATTTCTTGAGTTCAATGAGAAAACAGACATGAAGAATCTCATTCTTACACTAGGGCTTGCTTTCAGAGATCATATGCAATTCAAGTGAGCTGTCATCATGTACTCCTTAGTGAATGAATATAGGGAAATCCATTTTCCCAGGAATGGGAAATTGAAAGTCACAGCAAAGTATGCAAAAGGCTACCCTTGGAAGTGTTGTGTTGGAAAAATGCATGGATCAAACAACATATTGATCAAGACCATACTAGATCACCACACCTATAGGAGAACTTAGGCAAACAAGAATTTGAAATCCCATTTGCTAACAGATTTGTACATGGACATGATAAAACTTAATCCTATATGGCCTGTGGATTCCTTTTTAGCAACTGTAGAATCAGAGTAGAATCATGGCTGTGCAAGGATGAATGCTTATATGGATCTAGATGAGGCTTTGAAGATCATTGAGGGCAAACATGCAGAGCAATACACAAAGTTGTGGGATTTTGCTGAGGAAATAAGGAAGATTAACCCTAAAGGCACAGTGAAGGTGAAGTTGGATGGCCAAAGGTTCCAAATGATATATGTGTGCTTGGGGGCATGCAAATAGGGGTTTAAATTAGGCGTGCAGACCATTGACAGGATTAGATAAGTATCATTTAAAAGGTGTACATGGAGGTTAGCTGCTTTGTCCTGTTGGCATTGACCCAAATGATGAAACATGGGTTATTGCATACGCAATGGTAGAAATGGAGAATAAGTGCTGTTGGATTTGGTTTTTAGAGTTACTGGCCTTTGATGTTGGTATTATCAATCAACAAGGATGGACATTTATCATGATAAGCAAAACGGGTTAATTATGACCTTTCAAAATATCTCCCTAATTCCCACCACAGATTTTATGTGAGACATTTTGTATACCAACTTCAGAAATCTGTTCATGGGGAACTTTGAAAAATACTCTATAGGAAATAGCCAGAACACAACAATTCCCCACTTCAAAAAAAAAAAAAAAAAAAAAAAGCAAAAGCAATGGAGGATATGAAGAAATTGGATGGAAAAGCCTACAATTGGTTGGTGAAAAAGGCTGTAAATCATTAGAGCAAGTCCTATTTTCAAACCTATCCCAAGTGTGACATGTTGCTAACAATCTCTGTGAAAGTTTCAATGTTGTCATACTTGTGTCAAGACAAAAACCTATTGTTACCATGCTTATCCTTATTCACACACTGTTGATGAAGAGAAAGTATGGCTTGACAGAAATCCCATGCAACCATGCAATAGCTGCCAAAATTTTCAAGAGAGAAAAATCGGAGGATTATGTCGATGCTTATTATTCAAAGGAAATGTACTTAGAGATGTATTCTCATATGGTAATGTTGATGAATGGGATGTCTTTGTAGAAGGAAACTGAAAACCCACCAATATTGCCTCCAACATATACCAGACAACCTGGAAGGCCAAGGAGAAGGAGAAATAATGAAGCTGCTAAAAGGGACAACGAGGGTGAACAAACTCCCACAAACCCAACCATTAATTATCAAGGTCCTCCTCAACCACTTAAACTAGGAAGGAAATAGCAAGGCAGTTTGAAATATACCATATGCAAAAAGGAAGGCCACAATGCAAGGACCCATCATAGACATCTTCCTCCAAGGGACAAACAGGTAACATTTTCTACTTTATGTGGGTTTTTTTAATCCTTTAATACCATACCCTTAATCCTTTAGATTGCTTTGTAACCATCCACATTTGCTCATGGACAATCACCATCAACAAATCCAGTCAAAGCTACACCTAGAAAGAGGACAAGGAAAACAAAGGTAAAAGCCTAACCATTTCCTTAGTTGTAAAACATTTGGATTTAGTTAAAAACTTTGCTTTGTCTCCTATAGTTTTAATGAACTTTGGATTTAGGCATTACAACTAGTAGTTGAATCATCTAAAGGCACCAAGCAGAGAAAGACCAAGCAAACCAATAACTGAATCATCCAAAGGCACCAAGCATAGAAATACCAAGCAATCCAGCCACAAGTGTTTTGCACAAGTTTTTTTTTTTTAAAGGAATTGTAATGTTGGAACAGGTTTTATGCATCCAGTAGGTCTTGTGAATTGAATTGATGATGTAGCAAGTTTTTATGAATTTAAAAGGTTTTGTAATGTTGGTTGGAGATGCTAGATGAATTCAGTTAGTTTTTTTAACAGGTTTACGAGTTTTTGGATAATTAAGCAGGTTTTATGCATAATTTGGCCCATTTCATATTTTTCTTTGGAAATGATGAGTAGTTTGTGTTTGATTACCTTTGATGTTTTTGCTAGTTTTGTTGTGGTTATATCATTATTTTTGGGTGAGATTTTTCAAATTTGGGGTCAAGGATGACAATCTATGCTTAAAATGTTAGATTAGATTTTTCTAACTTTTTGGCAAGAAATTTGAATTTCAAATTTCAAATTACCAAAAAAATATATTCAAACATCTTTTGATATGTCCATTTTTGGCAAGAAAACTTTGGCAGTAGTGTAGCGTGGACTCCATCTGGGCGAGGAACTGGGCCCCGCATCAAGCCACATCAGCATTTAACTGAGGAATTCACGGACAAACTGACGGAGATTTAACATTACAACAAATTCAAAAGATGAGGTATGACATTGTTATTTTTAAAAGATAAGGTATGATAGTGTGGTTCGAACCATAGTTGAGGTAGTTTTGTATAATTTACCCAAAAAAAAAGGAAATAAAATAATGGATCTTTAATGTTTTAGGCTCCTTCATATAGAATACTTCAGGCTCTTGAACCACTAGATCTTGATTTTCGTATTTTTGAACAAAAAGATATCTATTTTAAAAATATCCCAAACTGAGCACTATAACGAATAAAAATATACCTTCGATTTCATACTAGTTTAGATTAGGAGTTGCCCATTTTTTTCAGGTAAAGCCTCAAAGTCAATCTTACTCTAGCATATTATCATGGGAAAGTGACAAAGAGGTACTTTTTTTTTTTTTTTTAACAAATGATATTATCTACACTAAGGGTATGAGGGAGTGGGCTAAGCCTCACAATGGGCTAGCAATAATGCGGTTCAAATTCACTTTTGGCAAGAATCAAATCAAATTCCTCTTACTTACAAGTGAAGAAGAATACCAATAGACCGTAGTACTAAGTGGCAAGAGGTAACTTTATTAATAAAGAAGAAAATTACAAACACTCAAGATAGGCAAAAAGTCTAACCTAACCATGATAGCAGCCATAAGAAACAAACCGTCCAACAACCAGCACAAGATATAATAAAACTAATAACGATAACCTATCTAAGCGTTAATGTGGAAGTTCTTGATAATCACAATAATAATACAGTTAAAGTGAATTCACAGACTTCATAGTTACCTTTTTCATTGCAGTTATTGCTATCCGTGAGAAAACCCTTGTTTTGTAGTATGATTTCTGTCATCCGAAATTTGTCTTGTTTTTCGGTAAACTTACATTATGGTGGTATCCTAGTGGTAATTTCTTGACGACATGCAGCCTTTTCAATGACCCAATGGTGAGTCAATTGGCACTCTATGGATTGATCCCTATCATGCAAGAAAAATTTGTGGCAGCTTATCGTCTCTTTTCCTGTGATGTGCATACATAGAGTTTATTCTCTGCTCTCTCACTCTGATCATTTTTCCAAGGCCTAGCACGCACTCGAGGCTCACTACTCAAGGAGTATCTTTGTCAGGAGACTCCTACCACCACAAGAGGATTGTCATCATAATTTAGGGTAAATTACACAAAACTACTTCAATTATAGGTCGAACCACAATTTCATACATCATGTTTTAAACATTGCAATGTCATACCTCAACTTATGAATTCGTTGCAACGTCATACCTCCGTTACATTTTTTGTCAATTTAGCTGTCAAATGATGACATGGCAAGAGTGAGGCCCACTACTTCTCCAACAAAAACAAAAAATTAATTAATTTTTAATTTTTATTTCACAATTAAAATTAATTATTAATAAAACTTTCTTCCTCACTCACTCCCTCTCTCGTCTCACTCGTCTCCCTCACTCATTCTCTCTGCTCTCACTCCTTCCTCCATCCCCTTTCTTCCTCCATTCACTCTGTAACAACCCGTCCCGGATTTTTACAGAACATTGAGGGCAATTTCATAATTCCACTTTGGTTGGGAGATATTTTAAATGGTTGCTTTTGGATCTTGTTTGGTGAGCCATGTGGGGCCCACGTTTCTTTTTGGTCCCCCGACCCACTCTCTCTTTTCCTTTTCCCCCTTCCCGTGACTTTCTCTCAGTTCTCTCACTCGATCACTCTGCAGTTTCTCTCCCTTTATCTCCAAGAAGGAACCACCATCATTCCTCTCGATTCTGACCAAGCTAGTCTCATAAATCCTTATTTTGAACCTTTGGGAACATAAGGAACATGACTACATCCTCGCTTTTGTCATTAGAGCACCATCTAAGTGATCCACCATTGACTTTGAGAGCTTCAAACTTCATTTCTCTAACCCAGGTGAGGTTATTGCCCTACTTCATTTGTTCGAGTTATTCTTAGGTTGTTTTTTTAGTTGAAAACCGAAGGTATCTAACTCGTCTGTGTATGTTCTTCCCCTCCCCAGTTTTTTGATAAAAACCCGGCGACTTCCGAGCTGTATTCCAGCCAAGTCCGGCCATTTCACGACCTCCAATAGGTATATTTTGAATCCTCGTCTCTCTAGCTTCATTTTGGGTATTCATAAGTTGAAAATGGTTGAGAATCGGGGTTGATTGGACCCACCAGCCCAAACCTTTAGGTCGGGCTACCAAGCCCAAGACCCTTTCTGAACCCAGCCCTAAACCCTTTAACCCAAAACCCAAACTAGGCCTTTGGGCCATTGCATCCAGCCCAGAGTCTCAGGTCTAAAACCCCTAGATCCAAACCCAATTATTACTCAACCCTAGCCCAGAAACAAACCGAACCCATAACCAGCCCATCCCAAAACCTAGACCGAGCGTGGGTGCACGTGAGCACAAGTCTTGGCCGGCGCATGGAGCACACGTGCCTCCACCGAAGGTACTGTGCTCCCTGTCGTCCGCAGCGGTGCTGGCCAACTTTTTGGCGACCCAAAATAACGTGTGGCCACATGTACGACGGCGCATAACCGTCGGGGTTGCTGCCTTGTCGCGGCACATGCAACGGCACGTAAGGGTACCCGAGGTCCTCCTTATGTTTTTCAACGTCCTAAATTCGTTTATGATGTCCGTTTCCCAAAATTCAACTGTTTTAGTATAGTTTTATTAATTGCTACCTTTATGTGCTCAGGTGCAATTGTTTATGGCATTTCCATCCTTTGTTGTTTGCACGGCGCTTCACCAACGGTGTAAGGTGAGTGGACCCCTTCAAAAAATGCATATTTTACTATAAGAAATGCATACATGAAAAGCATGATTTAATGGCTACGTTTTAGGAAACGTTTACGAGTAAATTCGATTTACACTTTATGATATATTATGCTTTATTGACTTTATGTTCTTTGTGGTATATATGATTGATAGGAGCATATTTAGGCGACTTACTTAGCTTGTTTTCGTGCATCTATGTTGTTAATTCATAGTTGTTTTAGTAGTTTAAGCCATTTTCGTGTGTTTTTAGGTTCATATGGCTAAGGAAGCAAAAAGATGCATTTTGGAGCAAAATTGGGCTTGGAATGGATAGCATATGCTTGGAGCCAAAGTGTTGGACGAATTTGAAAGCCTTGTATGCACTTTGGACATAAAACAAAGGGCCTAGCCCAATCAAACAATCCTTTGAGCCATGCAAAACCTCTAGCCCAATCAACAACCCTTAGCCACATGCATTTCCACCTTCCTACTTCATCATTTCATCATTGCACCACCATTCACACACACATGCACTTACTCTTTCATCATTGCACCACCAATTCAACACATGCATTTCCACCTTCCTACTTCATCATTCCATCATTGCACCACCATTCACACACACATGCACTTACTCTTTCATCATTGCACCACCATTCACACACACATGCACTTACTCTTTCATCATTGCATCACAAATTCAACACATGCATTCACACACCAACAACCTAGCTCTTTTTCCATCATTATTTCATCCACATGCACTCTCAATCATAACAACCACATTCACTCTTAAACAATCACCCACATATTCTCCCATTCCCCCTATAAAAACCCATGCATTCAAACACAAAAATAACATCTCATTTTCATACACAACACACCACAAACACATCCAATCTTCCCTTATAATCCAAACACCACTCCTCATCCATTTCCATAATTCCCCAATCCATTCAACACACCAACAACATCCCTTAGACCTTGTGCTACGACAAAGAGGAAGATAAGAGGGTCTAAACGTTCATACAATTCAAGTTTGAGTTGTTGGAATGTTTAGGTGTTTCTTTGATTCTCTTTGTTTTGTACCATGAGGAACTTCCTCTTTCGACATCAGTTTTGCTTCAAGGCTTCTTTCTTCTTAATCCTATGTTCACTCATGTTATATATTTTTATGTCAAACCTTTTGTAAACATGAAGTGTAACTAATCTCTCTCTAGGGATTCGATGTAGCCTTGCAAGAGTGCCATGTAGTTAATTCAGAATTCTCATTTAATCTATCTATTTCTTGTTTCATTCTCCGATTTAATTGTGACTTAGTGTGTTAATTTTAGTGCTTGATCATCATTTGAATTAACCACAGGTTGTTTAGCCAAGATTAAAGCACACATCATGCATAATCTTGGTGGATATGTGAATGAATGAAGGGAATGTTTTGCAAACATCCTGCCGAGTGTTCCCTTTGGTTTTGTGAAAGTTTCTTATGCACTACATATTCTTGATTAGGAACCAAAGTTGCACATCACAATTAGGTTCATGATTAGGGACATTTGATCAAGTCCACACATCATATGGCTGATCATATCTAAGTGAAACAAACCCAAGAAATAAGTAGAGGGATGAGTATAATCTGACTTAACAAGCATGGACTTGGCTTAGCAATGGTGAAAACGAATCTCTAGCTACATCTCTATTTGTGCTATCTCATTTCATTAGTTGTTGATTCATTTGATTCATTTATTTGTGTCTACTTCATTTTCTTGTGCTTTCAAGTTACAACAACAAATCTGCCTAAATTGATTAGTTTTATTTCTCTTATAGAGTTTTTGCAAAACAAGTAGTTGTTTAGGTCCAATTAGTCCCTGTGGATTCGACACCCTTATTTGTGCCATTATACTAAAAATATTCTAGCACGAAGAAGGAAAACTTCAACACCATTTCATCAATTTCATATTTACATTCTGTCTTAGTGTTTTAACGTTTAGTTTCGCATTCTTTGAGTCTAGTTTAGTGTTTTATATTGTTTTTACGTTTTTGAGTCAGTTTCCAAGTGATTAACAATCCCTCCTAATCCCCGGTCCAGAACGATCCCTACTTATACTTATACTACAATTGATAAAAAGAGGGTTTAATTTGTGTGCGTATAAATAACCGCATCAATGATTGATGACTATATACCTACTTATGAACGTGGCTTTACGATATGATGTTTTAGTTACTAAGCTCCAAGTTAAGATATATATATATATATATATATAGATATATATATATATATATATATATAGATATATATATTAGAAATATTATGTTAATGCTTTTATGTGCATATTTAGTGGTTATTCATAATGTCCTACCTACGAGTGAATGTCATGCCTACGGACAAATGGTCATGCCTATGAGCGAATGAAATCATTAATTGGCTTCGATTGGGATGATGTAGAGCCTATGGGCAAATGATATTTATATTGACTTCGGCTGGGGGTAGGTTGGTGGATTCGACCGGGCATAGGTTGGTGGCTTAGGCCGAAAGATAATTATATATATTGTCTATGGGCAGGAGATGTAGTGCCTTCGGGTGAATGAAGATTTATTTAATATATTAAGCATACTAAATATAATATATGTTTTAAGAAGTTTTATGGCATGCTAGGGTTTTTGGAAAAACCTATTACTTATTATGCTATAAACCTAGGGATTAGTATATTAAAGTTTAACTATTTTAAGGGTAAAGTACAAAACACTACCTCAACTATTGGTGTCACAACACTTTCATACCTCATCTTTTAAAATTGACAATGTCATACCTCATCTTACGAATTTGTGTCAACGTCATACCTCCGTCAGTTTTTCTATTAATTTTTCTGTTAAATACTGACGTGGCTTAAGATGGGCTCTACTCCTTAGTCCAACTGGATTAAAAAATAATTAAATATTAAAAAATTAAAAATAAAATTACTTTTTTATATTAAATTGTGGGATCCACCTCTCTTTCTCGCCTCTCTCTCTTCTCTCTCTGGGCAACCCTTCCCTCCTATCCCCCAACCTTCCCCTTCTCGTCTTCCCCAAACCCAAACACCCCAAACCCATATCCTATCCTGCTCCCGTCTTCTCTACGCCGATCACTACCGCCATCTCTCCATTTGACCTCCCCCACCTCTTCAACCTCCCTCGCCATTCTCCCTTCGACCTCCCCTACTATTCTCTATTCGACCCATCCCCAAAATCCCAAAAACCCTTCCCACCCATCCCCCCAACCTTCCTCCACCACCCTCTTTCTCTCATTTCTCTCTCTCCTTTCTCTCTTTTCTCTCTCTCTGGGCAACCCTTCCCACCCATCCCCCCAATCTTCTCCCTCTCGTCTTCCCTAACCCAAACACCCCAAACCCAAATCCCATGAAGAAGATTGATGCCTTCAAGCACGAGCTTCCTCTCTGAATGTTCTTATTGAATGATGGTTCATTTTTGTTTCCCCTGGAAAAAAAAAATTCAATCTTTGATTTCAAGTCCATATTTTCCTAGCTTTTCACAACTTTTTGAAATATTTCGGGATATAGGTTTTGGATTTCTGATGATTTCGATTGATGGGCATCCAAAAATTATTTAATTTAATTCGATTTCAAAAGGTATCAATTGGTTTTGGATGATGGGTTTTGAGTGGCGGTAGTGATCGACGCAGAGAAGACGGGAGCGGTGGGGGAGGTCGAAGCGGCAGATCAGTGGCAAAAAGGTCAAAGAGGGGAAGAGAGGTCGTGGAGGATGCAATGGGGAACGACGATGGGGGACGACGATGGTGTAGAATGGAGATGAGAAAGAAAATAGAGAAATTTCTACAGATGGAGAAGACGCCTCTGGTTGTTTTATTTAGGGATGTGACTGCCACCTCTGGTTGCTCTGTTTGGGGATGTCGCAACGGCTGCGAGTGATGTAAGAATTTTAACACTGAAGGAGTCACGCTAGAGGCAGAGGTGGAAGAGTTGGGTGGGGGTTTTGTTAAGTGCCATGGCGTCGATGTGGTGTAACTATA
Organism: Pyrus communis; assembly: GCF_041283825.1. NCBI lineage: Eukaryota > Viridiplantae > Streptophyta > Magnoliopsida > Rosales > Rosaceae > Pyrus > Pyrus communis. The sequence continues at coordinate 22,826,269 of NC_142575.1, forward strand.
TGGAGAAAGAGTTTGGGGTTGTGGCAATGGCGGAAGAGGATGATTGTGGGGCTGTTTGGTTACAGATTTGAAATTGGTGAGGGTGATGAATTTGTAGGGGATAAAAATATTAAATAGAAATATTATTTAATATTTTAATATTTTATTAATTTTTTAATCCAGTTGGACTAAGGAGTGAAGCCCATCTTAAATGACACACCCCGACCCAAAATGCCCGCTAGGACCCCGAATCGAGCCGTGCCTGCCGACTCCTGGAAGGTGACGAAGCATGAGTGTGATAATGTAATAAATGCGAATAAATTAAAATCTAAAAGTGGTTAAGTACACGAGTGCGCTGTGAGCAGGTCTGGACCCATTTTATCGTGTGATAAGAGCATAAGTATAGTACAGTAAGGTAAGATAATTATTATACCATCATAAGAAGACATATGTACTGAAAAGTGCCACAAGTACTTGTTGATACGGAACTTTGCTGTTGAAACCTGTAGGGGTACAAAAATAGAAAATGTGAGTGAGTGAAACAAAACTTTTCAAACCAATTTTAATTACCAAAGGCAGTAGCCCCTGGCCGTAACACCTGTATAATTTCCCAGAAAATAGAATACATATCTATCTCAATCCCATACACGGCATAACAAAGTCCACATGAATATCATGCCATAGATCTCAATAAACATATATATCTCATTGACATGTTAGCTAGAGTCACCTCATGTGACCTGTATGGCTAAATCAATATCTCGTCAATCAATGCTAGCTTATAAGTCGGAATCACCTATAGTGACCTGTACGACTTATCCATATCTCATCAATCATTGCTAGTACATATAAGTCGGAGTCACCTATAGTGACATGTATGACTTATCCATATCTCATCACATATCTCATCAATCAGTGCTAGCACATATAAGTTAGAGTCACCTATACTGACATGTACGACTTATCCATATCTCATCACATATCTCATCAATCATTGCTAGCATATATAAGTCGGAGTCACCTATAGTGACATGTACGACTTATCCATATCTCATCACATATCTCATCAATCATTGCTAGCACATATAGCTCATCAATCAATTCTTGGACACGAGTCAGAACAACCTAAAGTGGTCTGTACGACAGGCTGGGCATAAATAAATATGCTCAAGTGCTACGATCTCGTGAAGCTTGTGCGAAGTATCGCAAGTCACCTACTAGTCAAAACCACCTAATGTGGTATGTGCGACAGGTTGGCACCTACCTTAGATCCAAGGTGAGCGTGTGGTGAGGGAGGTGAACGATCACGTGAAGGCTAGGCCCTGGCCATAGGTAGGAGCACTAACACCGAGGTACAGGTTTAAGAGCTCTAACATATCTCAACACAATCGTACTCATTATCATCCTTATCATCAAAGTGTACTTACCTGAGTCTTACCTGAGCGTCAGCAGCGATATTTGGCCCTTGAAAGCATTCACAATAACTAGATTCAGGTAATATACGTATGAATATGCCATGATACAATCTAAACCCAAACATTTCATAGTGCTTCCAAATATATATAATATAACATAGCGCGAAATGCTTAATCTATAATGCCCTACTTCTAAACTACTTAGTTTTGGGAATAATTATCGGTGATAAGCTCAACTAGACACTAGTTTAATTAACTATCATTACTTACGTTTCCTTACTTCAATTTTTCGATTCTTCATAGATTGATTTATAAGCAACATTTCACCACCAAAACATAAGGTTAAATCTCACATTTTTCACCAATCTCCCTCACATTGTTCAATTCCCCAACAAGGTTATTGTCCTAATTATTTAGTCAAATTTATTATATGGCTGCATCCAACGTCTCATTAGATTGCCCATGTACCCTAAACAGGGATCAAGCCATTCATAGTTCACATTAATTATTTGCATGCGACATGCATAAATCAATTTACAAACGTTTGTGGAACAATCAATTATATACATATGATAAGAAGGAAAAGATCCACTCACCTAGAGTCCACGCTATGATTCACTAGCACGCACATCGAAGCGTCCCGAACGATTGGCACCTATAACAATTATCGAATCACATCTCAGAACTCTTAACAAAGAATACATAATTCGCATAAGGCACACCCTTAAGGATATTCTAAAATAGTTTGAGACTCAGTGACCACAAGTCAACCGTTGATCAAAGATTGACGGTAAGGTCCACAACCCTGTATAACTCGATTCGGAAGATCCGCATATCAAATTTCCAATGCGCAACTCCCAAAGATCCACAATATGCTTCTAGAATAACATATTAAAATTTCATTATGATCCAACGGTCGAATCTCCACCAATTGCCCAAAACCAAGTAGCCGTTAACATTTATTTTACTAACTTACAAATCCAATTGGGGAAGATCCGTACGTCCCACTTCTATCTTAGTTGTTTTCACAAGTGTCTTGTTGTTGAAATTTCAACACCCATTTTAAGGAAATAACTGTCACCAATACATTAAGTTTTAAGGCAGGAAGAATATTGTTTGCTACTTAAGTAAAACTACCACCAATGAAATACCATATGAGCGTAACCTTGGTTCAGCATCACAATTATTGACTTTCACATTCTCTACACATACAAATTATCCCGAACTGATAGTGAATAATGATATTTCCCAACTTCCACTCATATAACAAAATCATCATAGTCATTTGAACCATTTCTTGATAGGTTAAAGGTAACTCCATATCGATACTCATAATTGCTAATTAAATTCTTCTACTGCCACTGTCAAAAACTTAGTCCATTTCAAAAATTTGAGCGTATCTAAGAAGTTCTAAGGTTGATAAAGATTTCAGACACGTTCTCCACTGAGAAATATCATTTGATTTCTAAGAAAAAATAATAAACATTAACTTCAAGTCATGGATAAAATAGCTCATTCCAAATGGTTCTCGCTAGCATCGATGCGAAAATGGTGCATACACTCGCCAAATCGATCTGTCATGAATTCCTCACTAACCGAGCGTGAAACCATGTCAAAAAGGTTAAAAGAACATTCAAGAAATTGAGGGTCAAAATAGTTCATGAAATCTAGAGTACAAGATATCCAGATTAAATATACAATTTCAATGTCTAAGTGGTCCTCCTAAATAGTTTGTCCCTATCCAACTGATATGGGAAATAGGCCGGTGACTCTAAATCAACCCAATTACCTTTAATACCAGGAGGTGAAGTTAAGGGTACAAACAAAGCTGATGTCGATTAATATTAAAAAGTCAAACGATTTCAAAAGTGATGAGTTATGATAAAAAAACTGAACAATTCCAACGTTGCCCCGAGCCAAAAATAGAGAGATAAAATTTAAGAATAATCTAACAAGATTTCTTGATGATCGAAAAGTAATGTCACAAAATATTAAACTACCAGGGACCAAAAGAAATTTCCCAACATGTTCTTCCATCGAGTGTTACCACTTTAGCACCACATTGCCACACTAGACATTTCCAGAGTCCTAACAAAAGGGGACTTTGCAAGATTTCTATTAAGTGATATTCTAACAATACTACCAAGAAATCAAAACTAGCTGAGATTTCCAATCTCAAAAGGATCAATTCTAACAACGGAAGAATGATAAAGGAATTAGTTGGTAAAATCTCCGGTGATACACGGTTATCAATATATTAACTTAGGCCATCAACTCGCCTCAAATCTACACCTTTCCCCCTCAAGGGAAATCTTCATTTTAATTCTAAGGACATTGCCAAAACGATCATCTAAAATGTCATGAAGACAACATAACTACCCAAAACGGAAGAAAAGCTAACATATTTTTCCGTATTCGACGAGATGGCAAGATTCGAACCTTAGCCACAAAAACCAAGAATGCTCACATCACGCGTGTGATGAACACAATATTGCCCAACTTATGCTCTGATACCAAACTGACACACCCTGACCCGGAATGTTCGCTAGGACCCCAAATCGAGCCGTGTTGGCCAACACCTGGAAGGTGACGAAGCCATGAGTGTGATAATGTAATAAATGTGAATAAATTAAAATCTAAAAGTAATTAAGTACACAAGTGCACGGTGAGCGGGTCTGGACCCATTTTAACGCGTGATACAGAGCATAAGTATAGTAAGTAAGGTAAGATAATTATTGTACCATCATAAGAAGACTTCTATACTGAAAAGTGCCATAAGTTCTCGTCGATACAGAACTCTATTGTTAGAACCTGTAGGGGTACAAAAATAGAAAATGTGAGTGAGTGAAACAAAACTTTTCAAACCAATTTCAATTACCAAAGGCAGTAGCCCCTCGCCGTAACAACTATACAATTTCCCAGAAAATAGAATACATATCTATCTCAATCCCATACACGGCATAACAAAGTCCACATGAATATCATGCCATAGATCACAATAAACATATATATCTCATCAACATGTTAGCCGGAATCACCTCACGTGACTTGTACGGCTAAATCAATATCTCATCAATCAATGCTAGCATATAAGTAGGAATCACCTATAGTGACCTGTATGACTTATCCATATCTCATCACATATCTCATCAATCATTGCTAGTACATATAAGTCGGAGTCACCTATAGTGACATGTACGACTTATCCATATCTCATCAATCAGTGCTAGCACATATAAGTCGGAGTCACCTATAGTGACTTGTACGACTTATCCATATCTCATCACATATCTCATCAATCATTGCTAGCATATATAAGTCGGAGTCACCTATAGTGACATATACGACTTATCCATATCTCATCACATATCTCATCAATCATTGCTAGCACATAAAGCTCATCAATTAATTCTTGCACACGAGTCGGAACCACCTAAAGTGGTTTGTACGACAGGCTGGGTGTAAATAAATACACTCAAGTGCTACGATCACATGAAGGCTGTGCGAAGTATTGCAAGTCACCTACGAGTCGGAACCACCTAATGTGGTATGTGCGACAAGCTGGCACCTACCTTGGATCTAAGGTAAGCATGTGGTGCGAGAGGTGAACGATCACGTGAAGGCTAGACCCTGGCCACGGGCGGGAGCACTAACATCGGGGTGTAGGTTTAAGAGCTCTAACATATCTCAACATAATCGTACTCACTATCATTCTTATCATCAAAGTGTACTTACCTGAATCTTACTTAAGCGTCCGCAATGTCATTTGGCACTTGAAAGCATTCACAATAATTAGATTCAGGTAATATACATATGAATATGCCATGATACAATCTAAACCCAAACATTTCATAGTGCTTCCAAATATATATATAATATAACATAGCGTGAAATACTTAATCTATAGCGCCCCACTTTTAAACTACTTAGTTTTGGGAATAATTATCGATGATAAGCTCAACTAGGCACTAGTTTAATTAACTATCATTACTTACGTCTCCTTACTTCAATTTCTCGATTCTTCATAGATTGATTTATAACCAACATTTCACCACCAAAACATAAGGTTAAATCTCAGATTTTTCACCAATCTCCCTCACATTGCTCAATTCCCCAACAAGGCTATTGTCCCAATTATTTAGTCTCATTTATTATATGGATGCATCCAACGTCTCGTTAGACTGCCTACGTACCCTAAACAGGGATCGAGCCATTCGTAGTTCACATTAATTATTTGCATGCGACATGCATAAATCAATTTAGAAACGTTTGCGGAACTATCAATTATATACATATAATAAGAAGGAAAAGATCCACTCACCTGGAGTCCACGCTATGATTCACTAGCATGCACATCGAAGCGTCCCGAACGATTGGCGCCTATAACAATTATGGAATCACATCTCAGAACTCTTAACAATAGAATACATAATTCGCAAAAGGCACACCCTCAAGGATATTCTAAAATAGTTTGAGATTCATTGACCACAAGTCAACCGTCAATCAAAGATCGAAGGTAGGGTCCACAATCATGTATAACTCGATCCGGAAGATCCGCATATCAAATTTCCAATCCGCAACTCCCAAAGATCCACAATATGCTTCTAGAATAACATATTAAAATTTCATTACAATCCAACGGTCGGATCTCCGCCAATTGCCCAAAACCAAGTGGCGGTTAACATTTATTTTACTAACTTTTACATCGGATTCCCGATCCATAAATTCCTATGATCTTTAAATATTACGTGTTATAATGTTTCCAAGTTTGGTGATGATCCAACGGTCGGATCGTCGATTCACATTTTTATTAAGTAACGTATCGTAACGAATTTAGGTTCCAACGATCAACCTACGTCATTCAAATATCAAAAATGATTTCAAGACATTCGACATAGTCTAAAAATAGCAGTGGCGGCCCACTGGCCACGCGCCACCGCACGCGCCGCCGCGGGTGGTGGTCTGCCGTCCCGACTCACCGGAAAATCCAACTATTTCCAAAAATTCTCAAACTTTACAGAAATTAAGATCTCAATGAGTGGAGCAACTTTCATACATGCCACAAAGTCCAAAAGTGGACAGAAGATGGTCAATTTTGCCCACAAAGCAGGCGGTGACTAAAAGTTCCCGACGTCGATTCGTCGTCTACGGTATAACAACGGGGTCAAGGTTGGTTGGGATTTGCTCTTGGGATGATGGGCTACAAAGCCCAAGTGGTGGCATTGGTCATCGCTTTGCCGTTTTGCCAGAAAGTCAAAAAGGATGGCCGGGGCACTGTGAGAACCATCAACTTTCGTGGCCTCAAACCGCCACATACAGAGGTTAATCAAAGTGGTTCTTGGGTGGATTTTATAGAGGGAAATGAAGCTTCAAGATGGTGGTGGTGGCGTCAAAAAACTCCATCGGAGTTGGCCGGAATCGGCTTTGGAAGATGGGTGGTCGTGGAGGTGAACGGACGGAAAAATCACGGCAAAAGCTCCCAGCTTTTCACCCTTTTTTTTTTTTTTTTTTTTTTTTTTTCCTTCTTTCTGATTTCTAATTGGGCTATTGCCCTTTTCTTCTTTTTCATCTAATTGGTCCTTCTTAATCTTTTAACTAACTTTCAATAACCAACTTCAAACGTCCATAACTATACCGTTATAATCTGGACTTGCAAATGGCTTTCGCCTATACGTTCGCACCAATGAGTACTACGAGGATATGCTAAAAGAATAAGTCATACGTCTCTAGACGATGGTCAACGTTAGTCAAAATCTTTGCGTCTAGGGCATTTTTTGTAAATTCACGCTTTTAAAATTAATACAAACGTAAAATTTGGAACGGGTTGTCACATTAAGCCATGTTAGCATTTAACAGAAAAATTAATAGAAAATTTGACGGAGGTCAGACATTGACACAAATTCGTAAGATGAGGTATGACATTGTCAATTTTAAAAGATAAGGTATGAAAGTGTCGTGACACCAATAGTTGAGGTAGTTTTTTGTACTTTACACCTATTTTAATATTACTTATACATCAACTCTCGTACAATACCAGTGTCAAGGCACTCTCGGATCGGCATCTTCAAGTCCTCTCAGTGTAGGAACCATTCCTTTTGTTCATTTAATCTTATATTATTCATTTTTAGTGCCTCAGATTAGTTGTATGCTCTAAACATGATCCACAATTGCATGTTCATTATAATTAAATTTACAAGTTTTATTTATATTAGTTATTTCTTTCTAGTTCTCATGCATTCTAATATGACTTCGTCACCTTTGGGTATCGGCCAGCACATGCCTATCCTGGCATTTGAAGGATATCAGGGTCGGGCATGTCACACTCCCTCTTCCATCCTTCTTCTTGCTCATCCTCCTTAAATACTCTAATTTCCTGTGCCGATCCCCAACCACATCTCCCTTGACCTCAACGCTCCCTCTGCCGCCTACTAGCCCTCCCACTCTAGCCACCTCGTCGAGTCTCCTTCTGCGGGCGCAAATCTGTAAACTTCAGTTGGTGTTGCAGATTCACACAGGCTCAGACTTGAAATCAAACCGGAAAAATGGTTCGCCTCGAGCCGGAGAGTGAGGAGATGGGTCAAATGGTTCACCTTTGTGGGAATCTCATCGGATAAGTTGTTGTAGGACTAGATCGAGGTGATAGAGACGGAAGAGAGAAGCTATGAAGGCAGGAAAGTCATTGGAAAGTTCGTTGTAGGAGAGGAATAAGAGTTTGAGGGCGGTGAAGTTGGAGAGGTCCTTAATAGGCCGAAGATGCAGTTACGCTTGATGGTCAAATAGAGGGGGGTTTGGGAAGATTTCAACTGAAAGTTCACATGCAAAAGCCAATTTCGTTGATTTTTTGTTTTTTAATTGGAACCCAAATCATGTTTCAAACTTCTTGCTTGGGCTAGTTTTGTGAAGAAGCCCGTTTGATATTTTTCCAAGCTACAAAGTTTCTCAAAGCCTTGTTTGATGTTTGGGGTTACAATTTTTTTTTTTTTTTTTTTTTTTTGTGGGGTTGGGGAGGGATAAGAGAGAAATGAGAATTGGAAATTGCGGATTTTTTTTTATGTTCAATAGTTACATTATGTTTGGATGAAGAAATTTAAGATTACTAAGGAAATTTCAAAATGACAGAAATTAAATGACGAGATTTTATTTTCTATAATTTGTAAATTTTTTTGTTTGGTTAAACTAAAAGAACAATTGAATTGAATATGGAATTTGTTATTTTTAAACTCTAAATCATACAAATTGAAAAATGATACCTATTTACATGGAATTTGAACTGGGGAATTGGAAGTCCCAAATTTCAAGTTTTTTTCCAAGTGGAAATTCTAAATTTCTATGTTTATGAGTCCAAAGAAAGAAATTGGTGCATGTCAATTTATAAATTCTTACTTTTACTAAAATTTCAAGTTTATTTCCCTCATCCAAACATAGTGTGTTGAGAGAAAATAGAAGATGCTGAACAGGGAAGAAAAAAAATGCAGGGAAGGAAAAAGCAGAGGAAGAGATGCCTCGGTTGGTGTGAAAAAGTAACAAAAAAATTGATGGAGATTCCTGATCGCACGATTCGGTGTGAATGACGGGGATTTATTGACCCCAACAGATCTTGAGGGAAGGATCAGGAAAGAATAAAAAAAAAAATTAATTAATTTAATTATTAAATATAAAATTATAATTTATTAATTTTTTATTTTTGGTGGGGAAAGATGGGTCTCCAGTCCTTCCACGTCATCATTTAATAGTTAAATTGACAGAAAATTTAACGGAGATATGACATTGCAACGAATTCATAAGTTGAGGTATGAAATTGCAATGCTTAAAACATGAGGTATGAAATTGTGATTCAACCCATAGTTGAGGTACTTTTGTATAATTTACCATACAATTTATATATGTATGGTTTGATTTCAGAATAATATGATGGTGATTGGTCGTGGTTATAATAGTCTAATACTTTATTATGGTAAAATCAAATTAAAAAGCTAAGGCCATTGTACATTCATATAAGCTTGATCTCGAGAAAGCCTATGACTTGTTAGCAAGATTGGGACTTTATCTCCAGAAAGCCTATGTACAGAAACAATCAACATAGCTTAAATAATCCTGTACCATGAATGAGATGGTGAATGTTTATGATACCTCTCAGATGATGAGAGGAAAAAAAATGGAGATATATATAGAGCGTGTGCACAGGATTTATGAGTTATTAAAGGTAATTAGTACTTTTGTTTTGGTCTAAATTATAGTTAGCAAGCTCATATAGTTTTTAGAAACATATTTAGCAAATATGAACAAAAATATTTGGTTACCAATCATCTTTAGCCAGCTCATACTCATGAGCAACATGGTTATAGTTTTGAGTAATGCTAGGTAGGTCAAATTTTTAGACCATATTTGTAAATTATGTGATGTGTCACCAATAAGAAATAAACACATTAATCAACAGTTAAGTAGTAATCCAATCATCAACAATCATGTCATATAGTTTACAAAATATGGTTTACATAGATGGTCTTCATAGCACTTTCTTTTTTAAAAACATAGTAACAATGTTGCCAAATTGACCTAAGTTTCTCATGATGTCTTTAATAAGATGCCCATTCGGAGCCAAAGGTTTTCTACCTCACAAGTTGTTGATCCTAAAAACCATCATGTCTACATGGTGCACAGGTTGAGTAACTAATAAGAAAACAACATCCTTATGGTGAATGCGAGCGTGCTAACTAGCGACCGAACTTAGTCGGCAAGTAGAATGAATATGGTGCTAGTGTCGAACGCGTTTTTGACTTCTATATCCGAGCAATCACGATCGAGGAAGGAAACACGCATCAACCTCTGGGTTCTAGAGTCTGAAAATAAGGCTGCTAGTCATTGTGAAGTTCGAAATCTTCTGCACTAGGCTTGGTTACCTCAACTATATTTATGAAAATATAGGTGTGCCGAATTAGTATCAAACTGTAATAATACAAATACTTAAAAGAAGTAAGTATCCTGACTATAAACGTTGTTCGACCGTTAGAATGTCGAGTCTAAAATGCACCTGAGAATAACTAATCACATACAGGCTTGACTTTCAATGTCCCGAATACTAAGTAACCTAGTAACACATCACTTCGCCAAGAGGGCTAATGAGATGACCTCTTTCAATAAGAAGGCCGAACATTCCTCACTTAAAGAGGCTTAGATAAATAACCAGCCAAACTCATAGCAGTGTTGTTACACTACATTAAAGATGCTCATCGATCACCAGATTCTACAGTTCCAATGTTGTTAATTCAAAAGAAGATGTTGTCGATTGTCAACATAGTGTTGGTAATCTAAACTAAAGATATGTTGATGAAGTTAGGGTAGCTAGTGGTTTCTCAGAGCATGAGAGATTCACGTATATCAAGATTTGTGGGGGGCGTTTGTGTGTTTTGAGTTGAAGGTCCTTTGAATGTTGCAGAACCACTTTTATTTATTATGATGAATTATGAGCTGATCTCTCATTCTGAAGTAGAGTCCCATCTTGATTGTAACTCCTCGACATCACTTGATCCAATCTCTTATCAGCTAAGCCTAATCCATACATAGCCTTCGGCCACTTCTATAATAACTAGGAGCCTTGATTCTTTGAATGTTACGAATCTTATTAAAACTCATTTATAGGTTTTTTACCACCCACGCAAAAAGGGTTAAAAATACCTAAAATACTTGCAAGAGAAATAAGAGCCTTGATTCTTGGAATATTATGAATCTTATTAAAACTCATTGATAGGATTTTTACCACTCAAGCAAACAAGGGTTAAAAACACCTAAAGTACTTGCAAAAGAAATAAGGTAATTGTTGTATCATAGGCTCTAGTAAAGTCTATCTCCACAAGAATTGTTAAAATAATTTATATTAAAACCAAATATCTTAATTAATTAGTTAAAGAAAAATTTTGGAAAAGGTTGATTTTAAGACCTAAAGTAAGAAAAACAAATTTAATTAAAAATATTAGAGAAATCGGCAAGAACAAAGAATCATAAAAGAAAATAGCTTTTGAAAATCAAGTTGTAAAAGCACTACGGTTCCGCCATCACCTTAGCAATCATACATAGTTATTCCAATCATTTATGACTTGTGCATTCATATTTTGAAGGTTAGGTTTTCCTAAAGTATGCACTACTTAGACCCCCAGTCTAGAATGTATGTCAAACATGCAACCCATATGTGATATTCATATCAACTCTAAACATATAAGACTCATTAAGCTTTGTGAAGACCCTTTGAAAAACTACACAACCTTAAGATGTATTCATCTTAAGTGAAATTACAATTATTAACCACAAGAAGCCTTCATCAATTTAGGGATCGCCCTTTGACCAAAATTGCATCAAATTAATTTCCTAAATATCCTAATGGTCGCAAATCATCAAGACACTTAAATAGTTTAAACATGGTGATTAATAATTCAAAACCTGCATGCATAATATCACAAGCAAATTGAGAAAAAGCTACATATTCTTGTTAAGGCTCGTGGGCTCACCCTAACAAAAGAAAGTTAGTTACACATATTCATAATTAAAATCAAAAAGGCATTTTATTGAAATAGAAAAAGATTGAAAACACCTTAAATGTAAAAATCTGAAATCTCTAAGCTTTGGCCAAATTCCTCTCTCAAAAATTGCATAGAAAAGAAGAGACTAGGGCCGGACAAAAAGCTTTATTTATACCATGACATTATGAATCCTTCCTAGAAAAGGTCTTAGAACAAAACTTGGAAACAAAATAACTTAAGAGAAACCAGGAAACACAATCCCTATTTGACAAGGAGAATCTACCAACAAAGAAAACAACCAAATTTTGGACCATAGATAGCTCCAAAATACACCCAAGATGACTCTTTTTAAAGCTTAAGTTGTCCTGAACATATTTCTAGAAGGGCCCGTTGTCAAAAAGACACCTTTTTAAAATCACTCTAAAATTCATCTGTTTAATTACTTTTTACTCAAGAGGAAGTCGCATATTCTACTTTGAGAATATAAAACAAAATATCAAAATTTTACTAAAATAAATACCAAAACATATGAAGAATAGGATAAAATATATAATATAAAATAAACTCATCACTCATCCTGATCCTTAAAAATTGTACTTACATAAGGATTCAGCCGAATGACTCTTCAACTTGATCCCTTAGGAGTCCTCCTCTTGTTAAATCTCGGCGGCCATCCATCGTGGGCCGGATATCAATGCTATTTGACATGGAGGAATGTCACTGCGCCGAAGATTAAACCCTATTACGAATTATCCACCTTCGGCCCAAACCCATTATTTCATGCCCAAACGAAAGTTTAATCATTAAACCACATTCTGTGCATCATAGGCTATAGCCAAAATAATTGTAAGTTCTGACTAGTAAGCAGTATCCAACAGTACTAGTACTGCATAATGCGTTAAGTTAAATATGGTCCAAATATGTGTAGGTTAGTAGCACAATCAATCCCACATTAGCTATTTGAGTTATATTTCTCTTCATCCCAAGCTTTTTATATTTGTTAGACAATTAATTAAGTAGGCACATTATCTGACCTGTTATCTATTTAAGTTAATTATTAGTGTACAATTAAAAGTTTTATTAATAGTCATTTATTATTACAGTCTAGTGATACTCATCTTCACTTGTAAAAAAGAGGTGTTAGGTTCGATTCTCGCCAAAGGCGAATTTGAATCACATTATTGCTAACCTATTGTGAGACTTAGGCCACTATCTTGCCCCTTAGTGTAGATAATATCATTTCTTGAAGAAAAAAAAAATTTATTAGTAAGCAAAATGTTTTATTAGGCAAGCTATACACATGTTCCTAAATTTCAAAATCTTTACTGAGGATGTAAACATTACTATTCAAATTGATTCATTAGTAGCCACTAAGTACTACAGCCTAGTAGTATTCATCTTCACTTATAAGAAAGAGGTCGTAGGTTCGATTTTCGCTAAAGGTGAAGTTGAACCACATTATTGCTAGTTCATTGTGAGGCTTAACTCATTCCCCCACACCCTTAATATAGATAATATCATATGTTAAAAAAAGAATTAATTAATAAATTCTATCGTTCTGACAAAAAGAAATATTGTAAACACATAACAAACACGTATGGAAGGAATCACACAAATAAAATTGTCTTGAATGGAAAAGAGCATGTCTATAAAGAAAGTAAACTAATACTCTCCTTCCCTTTTTTTTTTTACTCGTCCAGATGCTGTCCACTGATTCTCAAAAAGCGTTGAATGAAAGAGAAGGGATGATTGGCATTATATATTAGCCCTTTGTGCAAAAAGATTCTTATTTTTTGGAAAAAATAAGGATTAGGTATGGTACTCACTCCACATCGAATTTCAACGATCCTAATCATCTATTTTGTTAATCTCAATTCATAAATCATCATTGTAAAAATTCAATTCAATTTGAACTCATTTACCTATTTAATTATCAAGATGAAATTTCATTGTTTATTATATAATAAAATATTCGTTAATTTCTTTGAACCCAATTAGATATCTTAAACATTTCTGATTTGACTAATATTTTGCAAGGATGATCTATGAGGTGCAACTTGAAACATAGATGGTTCAGATTGTTAAAGTTCGATGTAATATAAACCTCACAACTAATCCCTATTTTTATCCAAAAATTAAGATCCTTTTCCTTAAAGATTTCATATATATATAGCCATGTCAACTGACATTATATTTATATATACATACATACATATATGTATATATGTATATAGATATATACATATATGTATGTATGTATATATAAATATAATGTCAGTTGGCACAAATGGGGCGGAACTAGCAGGCGGTAAAACCGTCCATAGAATCAAGAGTACGGAAGCAAAGCATATATAAATAGATTAACATTTCAATATATTGAATGAAGAAGAAATGAGGCTGATTGAAACGGAATATCCATGGATGACAGATTATAACATGAAAACATAGAATTAAATTAAACATAGGTGATATTTCCATGAAAATAATGAATTAAAATTAATGATGCAGCTAGGTTTTGAAAATAAGTTTTTATTAAAACTTACTGCAAATTACAAACTGTTTTGCCTAATGGCAGATGATGAACATAAACAAGGTGGAGCTCGCAGGCATCTTGGATAATATGTATTACAAGTGTTTGATATTTCACTTAAGATTTTCTCTATTCTTTCGAATACACAGAGAATTCTTTTCGACTAAAGTCCCCGTCTTCTGTCAATGAGCTCTCCTTTTATTCTGCTGAGAGGAATGATTGAGGCTGGGATGATTGAGCCGGGAATCCCGCTTGCATGTGCTGGTAGCTGGAAAAGGCTGGTGCATGATTAAAATTTACTGTGGATTCACGCTGTGTCTTCAGAAAAGCTGGATGAACAATAATTTGTCTACTTCTTTTACTGTTGGTAAACAATAACTTGTCCAAAATCTGAAATGATGACAGTTACTGCTGATGATGCTGCTACGGATACGATCATATGGGAAATTATTACACTTCTGAAATTCAAAAATCAAATGGATCTTAGGCATCTGGGAGATCTGTCCACTTGGCAGGAAGCTGAGACGAAGCATCAGAAGCATCTGAGTCTGAGTCTGAACTTCCTCTTTTGTGAAGCATTGCTGCTTCTGCCATAAGCTGCTGGGCCAAATCCAAAAGTTAGGCAGACTTGGAGGATTTCTCTTTCTTCTTCGAACTGGAGGATTTGGAAGTCTTAGATTTTCCCTTAAGAGATGATGATGGACTAATGTCTGAAAGAGACTGAACTGGTTCCTGAGCTTTTGGTAATTCAGGAAATTGCTGGTTATCTGGCAAAGCTTGTGTTGATGGTGTAGAAATTGATGGAGCTGAACCTTGGGGAAATTCTGATTTTACTAAATTAATGATCTTTTGATGGTTGAATTTGTCCCACCATTTCACCCATCGGGTTCTGTAAATGCCACCATTATTTGCTTCGAAGTTCCATTTCAGTATCCATGGGATCTTGTACTTGGCCATAAACAATGAAAAGAGGGAAACCCTGCTGTCGAAACGACTACGATCAAATTTGTTCTGGAAGCTGTTAATGAGAGCTTGACGAAGGTCATCTGGAATGAGAGAGACATTTGGGCCATGAGTAGCCCACCATTCTGGAAACCAAGCTGGAAACCTTAGCTTGAAATTTTTGTCAAAGGTTATGAACCATGAATGACTAAAATCATCTGTTTGGTGAAGAAAAATATTGGTCCATGCTTGGATATAATCATAGTAATTGTAATGGTTGTTCGGGATGAGAACATGTTGAGTATGAAGAGGTTTGGTATGGTAAAGGGGGATTCCCCATTCTAGTTCAGTGAGAAATTTTCCAATGTGGAGAGAATGATACAATATTTTGTTTTGATGAGTGGTGTTGAAAATGGGTTTGATAGCAATGCTTTCTGTCTCAGAGAGAACGACTTGGTAATATTTAAGACTTTTGTAGGATTTGGTTGGAAGAAAGTGGTAATTTGGGGGAAGGAGAAGTTTGGCAATGCGCTCTGGAGGTTTGTTTTTATCAATATGATGTGGGATGCTAAAAAGCCTTTCAGAATTTGGATTTTGGATATAGGGTGATGTTTTAGCAAAGCTAGGTGTTTTTGGAATTGAAGGAGATGGAGAACAAACTGAAGAATAAGGATCATAAGGGGTGGCTAATGTTGTTTGGTAGTTTGGACGGATATTTCCTATGGTTGATCCTAAGGGAGTAAATCTGTTTGTGATGGCTAAGGCTGATGAGGAATCGGGAATAGATTCCTGTTTAACTGGTGCTGGGGTTTGGGTGAGAGTGGCTGGAAGCCTTCGTTGATTAGTACCCATTCTTCCCCTGCAAAAATTCTCTTGTTAGAAAATCAAGAATGCAATTCTGGCTACCTTTAATGTATTCAATTTCAAAATAAAAAATACTTAATATGGTTTGCCAGCGTGCAAAAATCTGTTTTGATGCAATGTTTTGAACATCTTTTTGTAAAACATGTTTTGCAGATTTGCAATCAACACGAACCAGAAATTTTTTATTTAATAAATCATCTTGAAATTTGCTAATGCATAATACAATAGATAATATTTCTTTTTTAATAGTACCATAATTATGTTGAGTAGAATTCCAAACTCCTAAATGGAAACGAACAATTTGTTCAGGAGCTTCGGAAGAAGTTTTCTGCTTGAGGATACATCTATAACCAATGTTAGATGCATCAGTTTCAACTATTTTGAATGAGTTGGGAGTTGGAATGCCAAGACAAGGCAAAGTCTTGACATGATTTTTGATTTGTTTTACAATGGAAGTATGAATTTGAGACCATGATAGAGGATTCTCCTTAAGACGATCAAATAAAGGTTTGCATTGTTGTCGGAGATGAGGATAAAATTCAGAAACATAATTGAGAGATCCAAGAAAACGTTGAAGTTGAGTTTTATCAGTAATCTAATATGAAAATTTTTCAGCAAACTGGATGACTCGATCTATTGGTTAGATGGTAGATCTATGGATATGATATCCTAAAAATCTAACCTTAGTTTGGAATAACTTAATCTTGGCAGCTGAAACAACTAACTCATTAGACTTAATGATTCTAGTGAATAAATACAAATGTTTCCAATGCTCATCTATTGATTTTGAAAAGATTAAAACATCATCAATATAAACAATTGAAAAATGACTATATGGATTAAAAATATCATTCATAATATTTTGAAATTCACTTGGTGCATTTTTCAGGCCGAAAGGCATTACATTCCATTCGTAATGTCTGAAAGGAGTGACAAAAGCAGTTTTGTATTTATCAGATTCATGAATTTGAATTTACCAAAAACTTAATTTCATATCAAATTTGGAAAAAATAGTTGCTTGAGAAAGTCTCTTTATCAAATCTCTTTTGTTAGGGATTGGATATCGGATCCATTCCAAAACATCATTCAAAGGTTTATAGTTAATAATCAATCTTGGAGTGCCTCTTTCTAATTCGGCATTTTTTTTAACATAAAAAGTAGGGCATGACCATGGAGATTTACTGTGTCGAATAATTCCTTTTTCCAGAAGCTGGTTAATTTCTGTTTTACAAAACTCTAAAACTTCCTGATTCATTTGAATAGGTCATGCTTTTGTGGGAATTTTTGACTCATTGAAATTCTTAACATAAGGGAGTTTAACAATATGTTGTTTTCTGTGCGTGGGAATTTTTGACTCATTGAAATTCTTAACATAAGGGAGTTTAACAATATGTTGTTTTCTGTGCCAAAAGGCATTGGGGATATCTGAACAGATTTCCTTAGCCAGTTTATCAGAAAACTGGCTAATAGATTCTAACAAAGACTTATTTATTAACTGTTCTTCAATTCTTTTGTGTTTAATTTCTTCTTGTAAGAAATTAATCTGTTGAGTTTTTGCAGTGATTTGGTTAAGAGTTTTGGAGACACTGTCTTTTTGAAATTGTTTTAATTTTTTGAGGTCTGTTTCCATGCAGAACTCAAATGTAATTTTCTGTCCTAGAACTTTAGTGGTAATCCGATTATGATGAACTTTGAAAGGATAAATTAAAGCTATAAAAGGTAATCCTAATATGACCGGATCAGAAATATTTTTTATTAAAACAAACATTTTCTTGACAAACATGGGCTTTAGGAATTTCATATTTTAACTTCATCGGGGATTGATTTGCAGCATTAAGTATTTCAGTGGACTTGTGATAATACTTAGTAGGAATTAACCATTCTTGAATACAATTCAAGTTTGCACCTGAATCAATTAATGCTATAGTTTTTAAATGAAAATCTTCGATTATTATCTTGATTTTAGAATACCATTTTCTAATCCTGATTTTGTCTAAAAGACTTAAAACCAAATATTTTGAAGAAGCTTTGCTCGACTGAGCATCAGAATCGTGATTTGAAGAAGAACTGTCCTGTTCTTCAACAAGAATTTGAGTATGGACTCTACTGAGTTGTGAATGAATTTCTGTATTTTCGGACTTTAGAAGCCTAGTTTCCGATTTGATTTGATTAACTTCTTTTTGCAAATCTTTAATGGTAATTTCTTTTTTCGGCTTACTAAACCTTTCTGAAGTGGTGCTGAGAGAAATCTTTTGAGGTGGTGTTTGGCTAGTGCCTGATTCTTGTTGTGAAATCCACTTTTTTAATTTCTTTAAATAAAAAGATTTCAAATCTGGGTTATCAACTTTACTTATTAATTCAACTAGGAATTCTTCTTGTTCTTCTTGCTTATTAAGTACTGATATTTTGTTACAACAAGTGTCAGTACATCCTAACTTGATGTTTGGCGAAGAAACTTCACTAGAACTGCTATGATCAGAAGAGGATAATTCCAAATCCTTATCTGATTGACTAGAATCGGTATTTCTAAGTTCTAAAACTTGGATAAGCTGTACTTTCTCTTCATCAGAGATTTTCAGCTGATTAATTGCTTTCTTAACTTTACACTCATTGGCGTAATGGCCATATTTGCCACATTTGTAGCATTTTCCTGTCTTACTCTGATGATCCTTACCATATTTTCAAAAAGGTTTCTTTTTGGGGTTTCGAAAAGTTTTTTCATAAAACTTGTTGGTTTGAAAAAGTTTGGTGGATGACCTTGGTTTGTACTTATGGTACCTGGGATGAGATTTAGAATACTTACTCATGTGTTGAGCTTTCTTCTTCTTATTGGAAGGAGCTCTGGGTGGTAAACCATATTATTCACAAAACGTTCCTAGTTCATATTTGGCAATAGAGTTATCTTGATTGACTTGTTTTGAAATCTTCATATCGATACACATTTTCAATCCTTCCTTCTGGATAACATTAACTATGTTCCCATAAGTAAGGTTATGATAAGGTATGATACCTTCTTCATTAACTAAAACATTTCGTATTTTATGAGAAAAAAGGTTTGATAATCCATTAATAAATTTTTCTTTCCAAAATGGTTGATTACTATCTTCTCGAAGCATGACTCTGGACATGAAAACATCTTTATACCATCTGAAATCACTTAAGGTAGGGCACCTTAAATTACTCAGTTGGTCGTGAATCCTAGTAGTGACATTGCTAGGTGTTCCTATAAAGTGTTCTATAATGGTGTAGAGTAAGGTATTTATTCCGTTAGGTATTCCTTGTCCTATAGTTTCATCAAAGATGGGAAGCCCTTCCTCATCTTTTTTTATCGCATGGCGTATTTCATCTCTGGAATGAGAAGTTAAGTGCTTCTCCCACCAGGAATGAAGCATTCCTGTAAAACCAGTGACTAAGAGGTCGACAATTTGTGTTTGTGTAAGACTGTGATTGGTGATATAGCTATTAGCAACCATAGACATGTGTTGAAGTTTGTTAAGAAGTTCCTGTTCTGACAATCCATCTATATTCCATTCATAGAGTTTGTCAGCAGAGACTGAAAACTGATTTTGAATATTTCTCTCTTCAAACTGAAGATCTAGAGGTGTTGGTCTGGGATACCAGTTTTTTGTAAGAGTTGTGGAGTTGACTGGATTAGTGCGAATACGCTTAAGATCAAAAGTTGGTTGAAGATCAATATTTTGAAAA
This sequence comes from Pyrus communis, assembly GCF_041283825.1. Classification (NCBI taxonomy): domain Eukaryota; kingdom Viridiplantae; phylum Streptophyta; class Magnoliopsida; order Rosales; family Rosaceae; genus Pyrus; species Pyrus communis. The sequence continues at coordinate 22,846,218 of NC_142575.1, forward strand.
GCATGTTCAATTTTTTGAATTGAAGTATCAATTTCTGTTTCTTGAGAAGAATCTGAAGTAGATGTTTCTTCTTCGACAGAAATATCATGATTTTGTAAAACATTAACAACTTTCTCTTTTTTGAGCTCATTGAGCATATGATCTATTTTTTGCATAGTAGTCATTGATTTTAAAGCAGTAGAACTTGAAGAAGCATCAGTGAAATTCACTAATGGTTTTTCTTTTTGAAAAGATTTTGGCTGAGACAATTTGTCGATTTTGGTTTCAATTTTATCTAACTGTTTTCCAATAGTATGAAGACTCTGGTTTGTAAAATTGTTCTGTTCAATGACAGATTTAAAACCTGCATCTTCTTTTGGAATTTTGAAAGGAGTAGCTGAAATGTTGGTATTGCCAGTGGAAATCAAAATAGTTTCTTTGGGAGGATGACTGGAAGAAACCAAAGTTTTGTCTTTCTTAACCCAATTTTCTTTGGTAACAACCGTAAATTCATTTTTAGGTTCAAAGTGTTTTTCAATAAAATCAAAGAAAGATATTTGTTAATATATATACTGACTTTAAAAGCAACTTTCCTTTGATTGTTGGCATGAATTGTCAACCAAGATGACAACCTTGTGGTGCTCTTTCGAATAAAGGCAGAAAGTCAAACTAAATCTTTCCCTTGATTGTCTTTTTACTTACCTTCATGCGATTAAGACGAAGTGATTCATTTGTCTCAATGTATGTTTGAATAATATTGTATATTGTGTTCGTTAAAAGTAAAAGATATAATAGTCACGAAAAAAGCTCGTTTCTTTTGTTTTGATAGAATTGAAAGAAACGAGAACCGATCATGAATAATTTATGCTTTACCTTCAACTCGAACATTGATTGAAGGTTAACGTCCCTTTATTGATTCAGCAGTGAATATTATTGTTTTGATCTAACGATATTTTACATTAAAAAAAGTGATAGAAGTATTTAGGTGGTCTGTTATAACAATAGGTATTAAACTATTCTCTAAAGAAATCAAATTTAAAACTTTTTACTTATAAATAATATTACTAAAAAAGATAAAGAAAAATCCTAAGAAGATTTTCTTAAAAGTGGAATTCTTCATAGATTCTTTCTTTGCCACCTCATCTTTGTACACAATTTTCGTGTCACCATCATAAAACAATGTGTCAACAAAATGAGATGGTGGAGAGTCTATGGAGAGTCCTAATTTGAGAGAGTCTCCTTAGCATTTCTCAAAGGTTGGACTCTCCGACACCTTATCTTCTTAGCACAATTCCTGTGTCAACATTATAAAACATTATGTCAAAAAAAAAATAAAAAAATGGCAGAAAGTCCATAAAGAGTCTAACTTTAAGGAGTTTCCTTAGCATTTCTCAAACTTAAAAAGTTTAAAGGTGTTAACAACTTCGTCCAAAAAGGGGGACATACCACTTCAAAACCATGGGAATTCAAAAAATGCATCAAAATTCAACATGGAATTTAATTATTAAAGAGATGGACCAAAGACCCACTCTAATAATATTAATATTGTTCACAACTTGATAATTATCACCTGTAGAATCTGTCGGATGAGATTTTATCACAAAAGATCTCAGTGCTAATTGGAAAAGAGTTAAGACATTTAAATTATTCTTTTTTCAAAGATACGGTCAATATGCAATATTTCTACGATTTGGAATTTGGTATCCCACTTGACAAGCTTTTTCCAATACTTTAGTCAAAAGATGTGTTTGAAATTAAGTGAACATTTTGTGAACTTGAAATTAAGTCCGGGGGTTATGCTTGTCGAAGATTCAAACTTGTCAGTTTTCTTGCCTTGAAAACAAACCACAAATAAGTAGACAAAAATAATGGTGGGAGTCCCTAAACAAGACATTCATTGGAAATGCTCTGAGTCTTGGGCACTACGTTAGCCACCTCCCCGGGAAAATTCGACTTTGACATTTCAACCCTTTCTCCCTCTCCACTCTCACACCTCTCTCCCCCCTATATAAACAACACTAAAAAATCTTCGTCCAATAACAAAATTCATGGAGTTTATTGGTTCATCAAACCACGGTACTCTCTCAACCTTCTTCTCACACTACACATCACTGATGCATCCAGGTACCCATTTTCTGCTCAACCCAGTTTTTATACGTGCGTTTTCTGGTTCATTACACATAGTATTGGCATTTGTGTTGTTCTTCTCTTGGTTGTGGAGGAAATTCAAGGGGGGTGATGGAGGAGGAGGAGAGGCTCCGAAACAGAGGTTTTCGAATAGTCAAAATTCGTACTACAAGCAGGCTTTAATTTGTACTTTCTGTGTTTCCGGGTTTAGTCTCGTTTTTTGTTTATTGAACTACTTTTCTTGGTACAAAAATGGTTGGTCTGATGTAAAAGTAGTGACCCTTTTGGATTTAGCTGTTAGAACACTCTCTTGGGGTGCAGTTTGTGTTTATTTGCATACCCAATTCTCCAATTCTACTGAATCCATTAACTTCCCAAACTTTTTGAGAGTTTGGTGGGGTTTCTATTTCTCTATTTCTTGCTATTCCCTTGTCATTGACATTGTTCTTCACAAGGACCGTGTTTCGTTGCCAGTTAAATCTTTGGTTTTTGATGTTGTCTGCGTTCTTTCGGGTTTGTTTTTCATGTATGTGGGGTTTTTGGGGAAGAAAGAGGGCAGAGATTCTGTTCTTGAGGAACCCCTTTTGAACGGTAATCGTAGTACTGGTGTAGGTAATCATAGAGACTCAAATAAGTCGAGAGGGGGAACAAATGTTAACCCTTATTCAAATGCTGGAATTTTCAGCATTCTTACTTTTGCTTGGATGGTTCCTCTAATTGCGGCTGGCAATAAGAAGGCATTAGACCTTGAGGATGTTCCTGAACTAGATAAGGTTGACAGTGTATTTGGGTCCTATCCTCGTTTTAAAAGTAAGCTTGATGTGGGGTGTGGTGGGAGCGGCAAGGTTACCACACTTCTCCTGGTGAAGACATTAATCTTCTCAGCCTGGAAAGAGATTCTCTTGACCGCTTCATTTGGGATTTTTTACACAATGGCGTCTTATGTAGGTCCATATCTGATCGACACACTTGTTCAATACCTCTATGGGCGACGGCAATTCAAAAATGAAGGCTGTGTTTTGGTTTCTGCATTTTTGTTTGCAAAGCTCGTGGAGTGCCTTACTCAAAGGCACTGGTTCTTTAAGACGCAACAGGTAGGAGTAAGAATCCGAGCAGTACTTGTTACAGCCATATATAACAAAGGTTTGACCTTGTCATGCCAGTCCAAGCAGGGTCACACAAGCGGTGAGATTATCAATTTTATGACTGTCGATGCTGAGAAGATCGGTGACTTCATTTGGTACATGCACTATCCATGGATAATCTTTGTACAAATTGGCTTGGCCTTAGTGATTTTGTACATAAATCTTGGTCTTGCAGCTATCGCAACATTGATTGCAACGATAATTGTTATGTTGGCAAATGTTCCCTTGGGGTCCTTGCAGAAGAAGTTTCAGGACAAGTTAATGAAGTCAAAAGATAAAAGGATGAAGGCAACATCTGAGATCTTGAGGAACATGAGAATTCTCAAGCTTCAAGCATGGGAGATGAAGTTTCTGTCTAAAATTAATGAGCTCCGGAAGTCAGAGGCAGGATGGTTACGAAAGTTTGTTTACACTTGGGCCATGACCTCATTTGTCTTCTGGGGTGCCCCAACATTTGTGTCTGTGGTCACTTTTGTTTCTTGCACGCTTTTGGGAATTCCACTTGAATCTGGGAAGATCTTATCTGCACTTGCAACGTTCAGGATTCTTCAAGAGCCTATTTACTGTCTTCCAGATACAATTTCAATGATAGCACAAACTAAGGTATCTCTTGATAGAATTGCATCATTCCTTTGTCTTGATGACTTGCAGCCGGATGTTATAGAGAACATCCCAAGAGGTAGTTCTGATACAGCAGTTGAGATAGTCGATGGGAATTTCTCTTGGGATTTATCTTCCCCTAATCCAGCATTGAAGGATATAAATTTCAAAGTGAGCCGTGGTATGAGAGTTGCTGTTTGTGGTACTGTTGGCTCAGGCAAGTCGAGCTTACTTTCTTGCATTCTGGGAGAAGTTCCGAAGATATCTGGGACTCTTAAGTTGTGTGGGACCAAGGCCTATGTTTCTCAGTCACCATGGATACAGAGTGGAAAAATAGAAGAAAACATATTGTTTGGTAAACAGATGGACAGAGAAAGTTATGAGAGGGTTCTAGAAGCGTGTTCGTTAAAGAAAGACCTGGAAGTTCTATCGTTTGGTGATCAGACTGTTATAGGGGAGAGAGGAATCAATTTAAGTGGCGGGCAGAAGCAAAGAATACAAATTGCACGTGCTGTATACCAAGATGCTGATATTTATCTGTTTGATGATCCTTTTAGTGCCGTTGATGCTCATACAGGATCCCACATTTTTAAGGTATTTTATTTCTCTATTCTAGTATGATTCCATATGTAATAAACTGAATCTGAAAAGTTATTCGCATCATTGAACTATTGACATATGCATCAATAATATTCTTTTGTTTGACACTTCACGATTGATTTATTTAATTGACAATTGCATAACAGGAATGTTTGCTAGGCCTGTTGAGTTCGAAAACAGTAATTTATGTCACTCATCAAGTGGAGTTCTTGCCGGCTGCTGATCTTATATTGGTAAACTATCCACAGCGGTTTTTTTTCTTTTTTGAAATTCCAATGCATAATACGTGATACTATCTACTTGGTATATGTCCACTCAAAGTTACTCCTTATCATCAGGTTATGAAGGACGGAAGGATTAGTCAAGCTGGAAAGTTCAATGATATCCTTAATTCTGGAACTGATTTTGAGGAACTTGTGGGAGCGCATAAGGAAGCTTTGTCCGCGGTTAATTCTGTAGAAGAAGGGCATGCTGAACAAATAAGTGTTAGCAAAGAAGAAGGAAATTCGGCTAGTACTAATGGGGTTGTCCAAGAAAAAGAAAGCAGTGATGTTCAAAATAGTAAAACAGATGATGTAGGTGAGCCAAAAGGGCAGATTGTTCAAGAAGAAGAGAGAGAGAAAGGTCGAGTTGGGTTTTCAGTGTACTGGAAGTATATCACCACAGCTTACGGAGGTGCTCTTGTGCCTTTTATATTGCTTGGACAAATTCTGTTTCAGATCCTTCAAATTGGAAGCAATTACTGGATGGCTTGGGCAACTCCCGTGTCTAAGGATGCGAAACATACTATTACAAGCTCTACATTGATAATTGTATATGTTGCTTTGGCTATTGGAAGTTCTTTTTGTGTTCTCTTCAGATCCATGTTTCTTGCAACAGCTGCGTACAAGACAGCAACTATACTCTTTAGTAAAATGCACCATTGCATTTTCCGTGCTCCAATGTCTTTTTTTGATTCAACTCCAAGTGGACGAATCCTAAACCGAGTAAGCGAAATATATTTCTAATATCATGCCTGATTGGTGGTTCAAAGCAAAATATATTTCTAAAATCAGTATTCGAATCAATGTTGCTCAATAATTTCTTGCAGGCTTCTACTGACCAAAATGTTGTGGACATGAACATGTCGATTCAACTTGGGGCCCTTGCTAACTCAACGATCCAGCTTGTAGGAATTATTGCAGTGATGTCACAGGTTGCATGGCAGGTTTTCATCATTTTTATCCCCGTGGTTGCAATCTGTATCTGGTATCAGGTAATTCTTCTAACTTTGTCCGAATGCTCCTATCTTATACGTTGAACTGATAGGTCAACTTATCACATGAATTCAACTGTGGAAAATACTTCATTTTTAATTCTTATGTTGTTCATGCTCTGTTGATGCTCTTTATTCATACCTATACATGCTTGAACTTGGCTTCCTTATTGACCCAAAAGTTTCCTCCTGTTACAGCCCGGAATATATAAGAATCATGTTCAATAAAATGCTCACAAATTTATATTGATGCAGCAATACTACATTCCTTCAGCAAGAGAACTAGCACGGTTGGTTGGAGTATGCAAAGCTCCAGTGATACAACATTTTGCTGAAACAATTTCAGGGTCAACAACTATTAGATGCTTCGATCAAGAATCAAGATTCAGGGATACAAATATGAAATTGAACGACAGTTTTGGTCGGCCTAAGTTCCATACTGCAGCTGCAATGGAATGGCTATGTTTTCGCTTGGATATGTTGTCATCTATCACATTTGGATTTTCTTTGATTTTCTTGATCTCTATTCCAGCGGGGTTAATTGATCCAGGCAAGTGATATTCATCTTTTGTTTTACCGATTATTCTTGAAATAATTGTTTGCAAATTTATAAATTCTCTCTTTTCTTATTTGGTTTGCATTTTTTACCCTAAAGGCATTGCGGGATTGGCTATCACATATGGACTTAATCTAAACATGTTGCAAGCTCGGTGTATATGGAATCTTTGCAATGTAGAGAACAGAATAATATCAGTGGAGAGATTACTACAGTACACTAATATTCCCACTGAACCTCCTCTTGTAATAGAATCCAATCAGCCGAATCGTTCTTGGCCATTACTTGGAGAAGTTGATATCCGTGATCTTCAGGTACCTTCTGTTCTGGTTTATTTCTTCATACGATATAGGATCAGTCATGTTTATGACTGTTATTTCATGTTTATGTAGGTTCGCTACGCTCCACACATGCCACTAGTGTTGCGGGGTCTCACATGTACCTTTCTTGGGGGAATGAAAACTGGGATTGTGGGGAGAACTGGCAGTGGCAAATCAACTCTCATACAGACCCTTTTCCGGATTGTGAATCCTTCTGCCGGCCAGATTTTGATAGATGGTATTGATATCTCTTCAATTGGACTGCATGACTTGAGGTCTAGGCTGAGCATTATCCCTCAGGACCCAACCATGTTTGAAGGGACTGTAAGAAGCAATCTGGACCCGCTTGAAGAGTACACAGACGAACAAATTTGGGAGGTTGGTTGATTTACATTGATGATAGGAATTTTGTTCCCTCTAAATGTTCTTCTGTATCTGATTTTTCAGTTCCAAATCGGCGTCACTCATTAACATGTCTTTTATTTGTTTTAGGCCCTTGATAAGTGCCAACTTGGAGATGAAGTTAGGAAAAAGGAAGGAAAGCTGGATTCCACAGGTTTGTTCTTAATTTAGAGGCTATATAGATGCTCTCAATTTCATGCTATGTCATGGAAATTATTTGTGCTTATGTTCGAGAATTGCTGCAGTTAGCGAGAACGGAGAGAACTGGAGTATGGGTCAGAGACAGCTGGTCTGCCTTGGCCGTGTGCTCCTGAAGAAAAGTAAAGTTTTGGTGCTTGATGAAGCTACTGCATCGGTTGATACGGCTACAGATAATCTGATCCAGCAGACCCTTCGACAACACTTTACTGACTGCACAGTCATTACTATTGCGCATCGTATAACTTCTGTTCTTGACAGTGACATGGTTCTACTTCTAAGTCACGGTTAGTATTGCCATATGAATCCATCCAACGTTCCTAGTGATCCCCTTAGTTTTTACTTTAACGTATTTTTGATCATGTTGCAGGGCTTATTGAGGAATATGATTCTCCCGCAAGATTGCTGGAAAACAAATCATCGTCCTTCGCTCAGCTCGTGGCAGAGTACACAACGAGGTCGAATTCCAGTTACGAGTAGTTTGAATGACAATTAACAGTCCAAATCTTCACTGTTCACTAGTCAACTGGGAAACTGTTTTGATAATGTCGAAAATAATTGGCGAGTATGGTCTTACTCGCGAGTACCGAACCAACAAAATCGAATGATCAAGCTACAGCTTGCAAGTGTATTTTTATATGCTATATTTTCTGTTACAAATGTGTTATGATTAAGTACATTACATTATTCAAGCAATGGTATTCTCAGAGTTAATGTAGCTGTCAAACTTCGTGCTTCCAATGAAATCTAGAATGTCTGGTTTTAATTTACCAGCATTCAGTTATGGATCCTGAGTCGTGCTGTTTCAATCAGGATTCTGGATTAAATTTATATTAAATATCAAGCTGGGCATAGGCTTTAAGAAAAAAATTACAAAGTTCAGTTAAATATTTTAGGATAAGCCACAAATTTTATTGCAAGTGAGCTTCTGACTGAGGGGATGTATTCAATTTGGAGCTTAAAAGTTTTTTAAGAGTATAAATTTATAAATACTCAATCAAGATTTTGAATGAATCTATAGAAGTCCACAGGTATTCAATTAAGATTTTAAAAAGTATAAAACTTTACAAAATTAGATTGCATTCTTTCAAGATTTTAAAGTAGTTCATAAAACTCCATATATTCAATTACGATTAGATTTTAAACTATTTTAAATGATGAAATATTTTAATGGATTTAGAGGGTTTTTATACTTTTTTTTTTATATATTTTGGGAACTTTAACGAAACGCTCATGGTACTGTTTATTTTAACGAAAAACCAGATTTTTACACTAAAAAGTCAATTCTAATACTATTCATTTTACTCTTTATTTTGTCCTTATCGTTAAAACTCAAAGTTTTCAAGTCATTTTTATTAATTTTCCTTTTTTATATAGGCTTTAGGAAATCAAACCTCAACCTCTAATATTTGTAATGATTTCATCCAAAATTCACATGGAATGTGTGGAACACCATTAAACTCCATGAATTTATAACTCTTCTAAACTTTTTCAAATTCTCAATAGAATACGAAATGGGAAATTACCATCTTGTCTTCAAGCTTTTTCTTTTTAGAATTTTATAAGGGCCTTTACACTCTGTTTGGATGAGAAAATTTAAGATTGCTAGGGAATTTTAAAATGACGGAATTTTATTTTTCTAGATTTTGTGAATTTTCTTGTTTGGCTAGCCTAAAAGAACAATGGAATTTGAATATGGATTTTGTAATTTTTAAAATCTCACTTGTATTTAGAAATTGCGTCTATATACATGAAATTTAAACTTAGGAATTGGAAGTCTCAAATTCCAAGTTTTTTTTTCCACGTGAAAATTCTACATTTCTATGTTTATGAACCAAAACAAGAGAATTGGTCTATGTCAAATTTATAAATTCTGACTTTTGTCAAAATTCTAAGTCTATTTCTGTCATCCAAACATAGTGTTAAAACACAAGGTTAACTTTGAGGGTTTATGATTTTAGAAGGTCCATCACGGTTTTGGAGTTGATCATTTTGCGTGTATGGTTTTAGGGCTAGTTTGGTATTATTGTGTTTTGAAAAAAAACTGTTTCTGCTATGCTGTGAGAATAAGCTTATTTTTTTTACTTCACGTTTTCAACTTTTTTTTCACCCAAAACTGTGAAAATAAGCTGTTTCTAAGTGTTTACCAAACACCTTTTTTAGCTCAGCTTTTTTTTTTATACCACCTTTTTATAAAAGCACATTAGTACGAAACCAGTACTTAGAATGTACTTTGGAGGAGTTTAGGGTTTAAGGTGTAGGTCTTAGGGTTTCAGCGGTGCCCAAAATCCAGGAACTAAACCCTATACCTTGAGCGATTAACGTAGTGAAATTTTTTCTTCTAACAAAAGTCTTACGTATGCATGTTAGTCACAATTCATTGTTCATTGAGAATGTTAATTGGCTATGGCCTTGTAATAGTAAAGTTGGACATTATTGTCATTTTAACTAGCAAATTAGTTTGACTTTTTAACTAGTATCTAAACTAAAAATTATACTATTTTAGCTTAAAGTTCTTTTGAATTTGGTATTTAAACTAAAAGGTACCTTAAATTTATTGGAATGGTTGGAATTTCGTCCACAAATGCTTGCTTGGTGGGTTTGAAAAGCCTCCACTATGAGCAAACGTGGATTAGGCAAGTTGGTTAGGGTAATGTGCTTGCACAACTCAAGTTTGGATCTATCATTTTCATAAATTAGAGCAATTTAGAATATCTTCTTAGGCAGTGGTAACACCGCTGATAGATTGTTATGGCCCTTCACAAAATCTGGTGAGTTCTGTGTCAAACTAGGCATCATTGGGCTCATTCCACAGCTTTGTCTAAGGCTAGCTCCAACAAGCCATGCTCGTCTCACAGTCTTAATCCGGACATATGGCAAAGGATTTGGGGCTGCAACACTCTACCTAAAATCAAGCTCTTTCTATGGCGATTGATCGTGCACTCCCCCCACCTTTGATTGCTTATTCCGTAGGAAGCTAAGCCCCAATCCCTTGTGCCCCATATGCAAAATGCACCCTGAAACTTCAGCATATTTGATCTTTCAGTGCCAATGGGCTGAAAGGGTGTGGTTTGGTAGAGACCTAGCCTGTAGACCCAATCTCACTTTCACCTCACCCCTTCAACGACAAGTTCACCCTTATGATTAATTACTTAAAAAGTAAAAAGCCATTATAAATAAATAGAAAAACAAATCAAATTAAACATTAGAAAACAAAATGTAGCTAAACCTTATGCATCTTTTTCTTCCCCTTCGAATTTTTTTCTGACCACAAACATTTCACCCCACCAATTAACAGTAACTTACAGTTTTTTTAATGATATCAGTAAAACATAGAACAAAACTGTTTTTCCAAAAGTGAATTTTATTCCCATTTCCAGTTACAAACTTTGGTAAGGCAAGAAGAACAGTGAGAGGACTACGAACCAAACTGAGTTGCAGTACACTTCCAGCGAGAGGACTGCGAATCGAATTTGAGGTGAATTGTGACATGTTGACCCGCACAGAGTTCTGGAGTTGAACTTTATATCTTTTCTGGGGTTGACTTGCTCCCAGTGTACTTCTCCCCCGTCTTGGGACTTTGTCATGCTCGTCAGAGAGGCTGTGTCGTTGTCGAAGCTATTGGCTCCACCGGAATAGTGTTGGACTGAGTTAGTCCAACATCACAGGATCTAAAAAGGAGAAGGGATGTGCAATTAGCACATATCCCCTTCGGAAAAAAACGATAACAAAAAGTTAGGTCGAGCTCTTTGTTTCATGGTAAAGCGATTTAAACTTTTCAAAGTAATAAGATATTAGAACAAAACAAAATAAAGGTATTGGAAACCCTCCCTTTTTGTTTCCTCTAGGAAAACCCGAGCATTGTGATAAAACTCTTATTCCCATCATATGAAGTTGGAATTCGTGATTCTTCAATCTGTCATGAGGTAGTTATGACCGTCGTCCTTGTTTTTGTTGTCGCTCTTCAAGATAATTGGAGTAGAGCACTATGATTAGAGATGGCTTATCGTTTCGGGGTGAAATGACGCCAATGGAAGAGACGCTATCGTTAGACATTGCTTTGAGATTTCTATTCCAAAGCAACTCCGGATTGATGATGTGGACGCGAAGAAAGAAGAGTATATTGTTGAAGAGCACAATGAGTCCAAGAAGAAACAGAAGGGCAAAAAGTCCAACGAAGCCGCTCTAAGGAAGTTTGGAGAAAGTTCCGCTTAAAAGGAAGTCTACCAATGAAGGGGGGATCGAAAACTTCTCAGAGTAAAGTTGACAATGCCTCTAGTGCTGGAGAGACTACTCTGATTGAGGTTAAGGCCGTAGAGGCAATTACGTTAAACACCCAAGTCGAGAAGAAAGAGTTGAGAGAAAATAAGAGAGAGACATCGGTAAGTGACGACGAAGGTTTAATTGAGATCCCAGATAACTCTGTTGGGAGAGCGGAGGTGAGAAGAGAATAAGTGGCGGAGCAGCAACAATGTCAATACCAACAACAACAACAATAACAACAACAACAACAACAATAGCAACAACAACAACAACAACAAAATGCTAACTCCGGTGTAGATGTAAATTTGATCCTCGTTCTGACTTCCACAAAGGTAACAATTTCTAGACCGCATTCTACTCCAGCCATTTCTTCGTCCACTCCGGCGAGTATTTTGAAGGGGCTTGCTTCTGCGCCTCCTCTACTGCTGTTAGTCCACATGAAAAAAACAAGCATTTTCTGCCAACGCTAGTGGACTTAACAACCTGGAGCATGCTTAAGCTGTAATTTGTGTGGCTATTACTCCGATGAATTTAAGTTGTGCTATTTCGAGGATGGTTGGCTCGGAACTGCTACCAAAATCGCTATGTTGTAAGTCTTCTTTTCAACACTTAATCAAATTTTCTACTCCAACATATCCAAAATTAGCATCAGTCTAAGCTTTGTAACATTCCCAGTGCATCCCACACCGACAGATGTTCGGATTTCGCGGTTCATGATCTTTAATCAGATTGTAGAGCTCAAAACGTCAACTTAAACTGCTCAAATGAAGACGACTTTTCCATGAAAGTTTCTCCAAATGTGTCTAATGTAACATATCCAAATTTGGGGATAATCAATTCACTGTAGCATTCTGTGTGCTTAAATCACTGAAGCATGTTTTGAGGAAATTGTAGCAGCTGCCCAATAAATGAATAAGTTGGATTTCTAGTCTCTGTGAATGAAAGAAGAGTTGAGAGCGACAAGGGGAGTAATAATCATGTATTGATTGTTGACCAAATGGTAAAAGGAGGAATTCATGAAGATAAGAAGTGATGGAAGTAAAAGAAAATGAGAAAAAAATTCACCCACTACAAGCAAGTTGTAGCTGCCAAATAATTGCAAGACTTGGACTTCCAGCTCTGTTATAATAGAAAGGAGCTGCATAAAATGGGAGGAAAGTCATTCTATAGTTTCAATTTGTCCCTTGTTTTATCTCTCTTTCCGCGTCTTTCAAACACTTTAGTTTATGTATTTTGTTACTATGAGTGGCTAAACTCCTTAACTAAGGTTAAGGAGGAAACAACCATCTTTTTTTTATCTGTTCAATTCCCTTAATGATCCTAATTCCTATGATTCTTGCTTCAAATGGTTAGAGGAAGTTTTTGTTCTTTTCATCTTTAATGTCATGCACTCTTGATAGTTTTGAAGCCAAACTTCATTCAACCATGCTTGATTTTGTAATTCTTAACTATGAATTACTTTGATCATGAGTCATTCAAACATTATTCTTCACATACGATGGTTGGCTTGCTTTGGTCTTATGCAATTCAATGATTAGTTTACATGTGATGCTTCGAATTCATACCTTTAAGCGAAGAAGAATTTAACTATGTTTAATGCTACTTAGTGAGTTGGGAATTGTTAGATAAATAATTAGGAATTTATGGATTAATAGGAGTGGAATCTGATACCTTGGTTAATTCTCTCATTTATTTTCTTCACTAGTTTCATATTCATATGATTAGCTAGCTCAAGAAAACAACTTTTCTCCAACTAGGTTAGCATTAAATTAATTCAGGTTTGATTAGCGTTTCATCATTTTCATAAAATCTCTATGAATTCGACCTTGTACTTACACTCCTCTATATTCCAATAGATTCGTACACTTGCAAGTATAAATTTAAAACATAGCAATTTTTGGCATAACAATTGGCTCGAACAACAGTGGTGGATTAGACAAGCACTCCTTCAATTTCATGAAGGCCTATGCACATTCGTTGGTCCATAGTAGACCTTTATACTTCTTGATGGCGTTGAAGAATGACTTGCATTTGTCCGTTACATTGAAAGAAATCAACTTAGAACAGCTGCTTTCCAATTAAACTTTAAGTCTCCTTCACTGTCTAAGGGGACTTCAACTCCATAATAGCCTTGATTCTGCGTTTGGTGACCAAGTAACCTAAGAAATTTTTTGATGCTACTCTTAAGGTGCACTTTTTCAGATTAAGCTTAATGTTTCATTTCTGGAGCAGGTCAAAAGATTCTTGCAAATGAATTTGGTGCTTCTTATTCACCTTTCTTTTAGTTGTCGATGTATACTTCTTTCGTCTTTCCAATCTTCTCCTTGAAGTTTCGATTCATCAACCTTTGATAGGTTGCCCGTACATTCTTAAGTCTAAAAGGTATAACACGATAGAGACGCATACTCATGCCCCCTTGCTGTCTAACTCCAACTACTGTCACGTGGTGTCACATCTCGGCCCGAGGTCCACCACATCTCAGGCCCGCTTCACCACCGTAGCACGATATTATCCGCTTTGGGTCTCAACTACGCCCTCACGGTTTTATTTTTGGGAACTTACACGAGAACTTCCTAATGGGTCACCCATCATGGGAGTACTCTCGCGTGCTACTCGCTTAACTTCGAAGTTCCGATGGAACCCGAAGCCAAGGAGCTCCCAAAAGGCCTCGTGCTAGGTAGGGATGAGAATATACATATAAGGATCACTCCCCTGGGCAATGTGGGATCTAACACGTGGCAAGCTAGCCACTCATTGGATACCATGTGGCACTTACTCATTAGCCCAACATGTATATTACCTTAAAATTCATCAAAGTTATTACAAGAGGAATTTAATTTATTTTCATCCCTTTTCAATTTCCTTTTACTTTATTTTTTTTTTTAGTTCGCACACCGAGCGCGAAGTTATATTTTTTCCACCAACTCCGGGTCCGGGGCATTACAGAATGGTTAATGTGATTGATACGTGATTGCTTGCTTTGGAATCCAGTTAGGGGAAATACAACAAACCTTTACGGAGATTGATCATATTAAATTTTGTGGAATGTTGTATTATTATTCATGTTATTAGTTGATTAATGTGATTTGTTGCTAATTGGATAAATGCTTCTCTTGGGTATACTTGTGAAGTACTATTAATTGAACATATAATGTGATACATGTGAAAGATGAAATGATATAATTTTTTGCAAGGCAGGTGATAAACAAGCTAAGATTGTGTTAGACGAGGGATTTAAGAGTTTTATTTTATTTTTGTACACCTTGTAAGGGTTTTCAGATTATTTGAATAAGAGAAGTTTAGTTTTTTTCTTTTTATTTTACTTTTACTCACATGCCTGGCACGGGGATAATATTTTTCACCGAGCCCGAGTTCAGGGCGTGACACATACCTATATCAATGACCAATGATTTTTTTTCATGTTCAGCTCGTACATCTTGATTTAATTATATCCTATATATGCTTTCATGAAGCTCAGCAACTCGTGCCTCACTGTGGAATCGATAAACAAGTCTACTTGGGGTAAAGGATAAAGATCCTTTAGGTATTCCTTGTTTAATTCCATGAAGTCTACACAGATTTTCCACTTGCCATTATTTTTTAGCACAAGGACTGCGATTATAGAGAGAGAATATGTATTAAATAGAGAGAATCCCAAAGTATATATAGCATAAGATATTACTTCCTTTTAGGATTGTGATTACTTGTGGTGCACGACAATCTAGAGATTGTAGGAATCTCCAAGAATATAGGAAACCAAAGTAATCCATAGTCAAATCAGACTCCTTGTCTTGCAGAACAAGTATGGTCAATCTTGACGAGGCATGCCAGCCTTGCCAACCATTCTAGAGCCCAACAAGGTGTGGTGGCACCGTTAGTCCGTTTAGACAACTTAATCTGATACGGAGCCATTGAGTCCTTAACCAAACTTCTGAGGAATTAGTATTCCAATCCGCGTCACTCTGGCAAAAATAAAAAAAGATAAAAAATAAATCTATGGTCCCACAACTAATATTTATCACTAGATTTTCTGATGGATTTCACTTTGTGTAAGAAAAGTTAATAATAACAAATAATCACAAATAGTCACAAATTGATAATTACATCATAACTTATGGGAGCATGCTAACACGCACCGTCAAGTTAGTGCACAAAATCTTGCCCAACTAACGCAGCGAAATATACAATAAAAGAATGGAGAAATGTATGTTATTATTAACTTTCTTATTGTCCAATCATTGCATGTAACTCTAACCTATCTATATCTATACTACTCATTAATAGAATTTCTTTGTCAACCAAAGTTTTTAAAAATACTATTATACCCTTCCAGGTATAATTGAAATAAAATATCAAAAAAAAAATCATGGGTATTAAAGTAATTTCACACAAAAAAAATTAGTATTTTTTTCTTTTCCTTGCCCACATGTTATCAAGGCTCTCTCTAATTTAAATAAAATAAAAAATACCCCACTCCAACTTCTCTTTTTCATATATTTTTTCTTTTTAAATCTTTTATATTTATATACACATAGTGTGATGGCTTCATCTAATAATAATAGTATTAAAAAAAACCCAGCTTGTTAACCATTATTGTAAGTGTATATTCTAATTATACCCCTACTCTCATTACAATTTGAAAACAAAAATGGGTTAATGACCCTTGAAGTTTATCGTGTTTCACAAAGCTCTTCAACTTTCAGAAATTACACTAACATCCACTAAAGTTTTAAATTACCTTCACATCATTCCAAAAAGATGAAGGGATCATTTGGAAGGGCATTTAAAATGGATGAATATATTTTTCGAACCAATCCTTAGTAAAAATGCAAGTGAATCCTAGAAAAACATTTAAAGTGTTTCCTCCAAAAAGCACACATAATGTAGTGCTTCCTGCAAGAAGTGCACATAATTAGTGTTTCTTCCATGAAGCACTTTAAATGCTTTTAGAACCCAAAAATATTTTGTTTAAATCACTTTCAGTTATTTTAAAAACATGCCCAAACGAATGCTTCATAAATAAATAAATAAATCAAATTTAAGAATTGCAGTGAATATTAAAATGAAAAGAAGAATGTATGTATCGTTGTCCCTAGTTCCCTTGGCCCTCAAAATATTGCATACACCAAAAGTAGATTGGAATTTCAAAGTGTAATTCTCAAACTGTGAGGGATTATATAAAACACGATAAACCTTAAGGAATGTTAGTGAAATTAACCAAACTAAAATTAATAAAATGGTATAAAATTGTAATATACATATCTTTAAAAGACAAAAATAAAATAAATAAATAAAAATATGGGAGATTTAATGCTTCAGGCTCCTACATATAGAATACTTCAGGCATTTGAACCACTACATCTTGAATTTCGTACTTCTGAACAAAAAGATATCTACTTAAAAATCTTGATCTTTCCAAATTCCATAGCACTATATAAAATCAAATATATACCTTCATCTTCATACTAGCGTAGATTAGTAGTTGCCCCTTTTTTTTTTGGGTAAAACCTAAAAGTCAATCTCACTCCAGCATTACTATCATGAGAAAGTGACAAAGAGGTAACTTTATTTATTTTTTTTAAACAAACGATATTATCCACACTAATGGATGAGAGAATGTCATAAACCTCACAATGAGTTAATAATAATGTAATTCAAATTCGACTTTGTCCAAATTCGAGTTTTCTTATTTTTAGGTAAACTTTTGTTGCTATCCTATTCGTAATTTCTTGACGACATGCAGCCTTTTCAATGACCCAATGGTGAGTCATTTGGCACTCTATGGATGGAGCCCTATCATGCAGAAAAATTTGTAGGCAGCTTATTGTCTCTTTTCCTGTGATGCGCATGCATCGAATTTATTCTCTGCTCTCTCAGACTCTGATCATTTTTCCAAGGTCTAGCACGCACTTGGGGTTCACTACTCAATGAGTATCTTAGTCACGAGACTCCTACCACCACAAGAAGATTGTCATCATACAATTTATGTATGTATAGGCTTCCAGACAAAAAGGATATGTAAACAAATTTTTATAAGATGACAATCTTCTTGTTCAGTAGCAATACAGTGGTCCCTAACCCTAGTTTTGGGGAGCGGCCTCTAGGTAGAAGCTCGTTGGTGTACCTCGGGGATGAAAATTTTGAAATAGTAAACTACAGTCTACAGACCAATCATTCGAATTGCTCACGAACTCTTTCAAGAAAAAAAAAAAAAGCAAAGGCCCTTGTGGGTTGTTATCAGGTTACCATTAAAGTCCGTTTAATTTGATTTAAACATAAGATGGTGGCAATTGGTTGTGGTTACGATAGTGCTATACTTTATCATGGTGAAATCAAACTAAAAAGCAAAGGCCATGGTAGGTTCATGTAAGCTTGATCTCGAGAAAGCCTATGACTTGTTAGCTAGATTGCTTTACCTCCAGAAAGCCTATGTACAGAAACAATCAACATAACTTAAATAATCCTGTACCATGAATGAGATGGTGAATGTTTATGATACCTCAGATGATGAGAGTAAAAACAATGGAGGTATATATAGCGTGTGCACTTTAGAGACAATGAATGAGTTGGTGAATGATTATGATACCTCAGATGATGAGAGGAAAAAAAATGGAGGTATATATAGGGTGTGCACTGCAGAGAAATGTGGTAAAGTTAGGATTTATGAGTTATGAAAGGTATATTAGTACTTTTGTTTTGGTCTAAGTTAATTATAGTTAGCAAGCTTATATTGTTTTTAGAAACATATTAGCAAATATGAACAAAAACATTTGGTTACCAATCATATTTAGCCAGCTCATGCTCATGAGCAACATGGTTATAGTTTTGAGTAATGCTGGGTAGATCAAATTTTTGGACTACATTTGTAAATCATGTGGTGTGTCACCGATGGGAAATAAGCACGTTAATCAATAGTTAAGTAGTAATTCAATCATCAACAATCATGTCGTATAGTTTTCAAAATATAGTTTAATAGATGGTATCCCTAGCATTTTCTTTTTTAAATCTCGCCAAATTGATCTAAGTTTCTCATGATGTCTTTAATAAGATCCCAATTTGGAGCCAAAGGTTTTCTGCCATAAAAGTTGTTGACCCTAACAACTACCATGCCCATGTGTCACGCAGGCTGAGCAACTAATAAGCTAATTACATCCTTCTGGTGAATGCAGGCGTGCCAACTCCAACCGAGCTCAGTTGGCGATTTGAATGAATGTGGTGGTGGTGTTGAACACTCTTCTAACTTCAGTATCCGAGTGACCACGACCGAGGAAGGAACACTTCTCAGCCTCTGGGTTCTAGAGTATGAAGACAAGTTGTTAGTCACCGTGAAGTTCAGGATCTTCAGCACCAGGTTCAGATGCCTTAACTATATTTGTGAAAACATAGGTGGGCCAAATTGGTATCAAATTGTAAGGACACAAGTACTTGAAAGAAATAAGTGTTTTGATTGTAAATGTTGTTCGACAGTTATAATGCCGAACTTTGAAATGCAGATGGGAATAACCAATCATAGACAGGCTCAACTTTCAATGTGGCGAACACTATGTAACATGTTTGAGAGGGCTAATGAATTGACTTCTTTCAATAAGAAAAATCAACGCTCCTTACTGATAGAGACTTGGATAGATAACAAGTCAAACTCGAAGCAGTACTATTACTCCAAACTAAAGATGCTCTTTGATCACCAGCTGATTCTTATTGCCCCTAAACACTAAATCCTTAACAATTTTACTTACATTAGGACTCGACCGAATCACCCTTCAACTTGACCCTTAAGAGTCCTTCTCTTGTTAGAACTCGGCCGAATCCATCGTGGGCTAGATATCTGAATGCCACTTGGCATGAAGGGATGTCACTAGGCCAAGGATTAAACCCTATACGAATTATCCACCTTCGGCTTAAACCCATTAGTTCATGCCCAAACACAAGTTTAATCATTAAACCACATTCTGTTCATCATACCACACCAAGATAGACGAAAATGTAGTCATTAATAGGCTATAGCCAAAATAATTGTAAGTTCTGACTTGTAAGCAGCATCCAACAATACTAGTACTGCATAATACATTAAGTTAATATGGTCCAGATATGTGTAGGGTAGTAGCACAAGCAATTCCAAACTAGCTATTTGAGGTATTTGTCATCTTCCCAAGCTTTGTATATTTGTTTTTTTTCTCAAACAATGGATTTTGTTAGATTGAATGTTAGATTAACCACCGACAGGATTTAAACCCACGCCATCATGTAAAAGTTCAATACATTTCTACAATTGTAGTAAAGGACCACTTGCTTGTATATTTTTTGACTCTATTAATTAAGTAGGCATAGTACCTGACCTGTCATCTATTTAAGTTAATTATTAGTGTGCAACTGAAAATTTTATTAGCAAGCAAAATGTTTATTAGATGAGTGATTCACATTTTCTTAAATTTTTATTCAATATCCTTGCTCAGTATGTAAAAATTACTATTTGAATTGATGATTAAACTTTTTCTTGATGATAAATAAAATATTTTAAACACATAACAAACACATAATAAACGAATCACCCAATTAAAATTGTGTATTCAATAGAAAAGAGCATCTCTCCAAAAGAAAGTAATACCCTCCTTTCTGTTTTTTTATTCGTCCAGATGATCTCCTCTTTTTCTAAAAAACCGTTGAATGAAAAGTGACTATTTATTTCCGTGATGCGAAAGAAAGAGAAGAGACGAGTGGCATTATATTATATATTAAAAATAAATAAATAAATAAATAAATAATTCTAACTTCAAAGACTGATGGTTTTGGACTGATGGTTGGCATGGCTTGTCAACCAAGATATTAATCTTGTGGTTCTCTTTCGAAGAAAGAGAGAAAGTCAAACTAAACCTTTCTTTGCTTGTCTTTTTACTTATCTTCATGCGATTAAGGGCTGGTTTGGTATTGATGTACTTTGAAAAAAAATTGATTCTGTTGTGCTGTGAGAATAAGACCTGGTTTGGCACTGAGATGATTCTGAAAAAAGCTGCTATAAAAAAAAGCTGGGAGCTGTTTTTGTGTTTGGTAAACACTCAGCTTCAGCTTTTTTTCACAGTTTTGGGTGAAAAAAAGCCAAAAACAAGAAGCTGCAAAACCCAGCTTTGAAAAACCGGCTTTTTTTCACATCTGTTTTACGTAAAAGTTTACCAAACACTCTAATACTGCTTTTTTTTTTTTTCAAAAGCACTTTTACAAAAAAGTTTACCAAACACTCTGCTACTTTATTTCACAGCTGCTTATTCTCACAGCACAGCAGAAGCAGTTTTTTTTCAAAGCACAGCAATACCAAACCAGCCCTAAGCGGCTGTGAAATAAAGCAGCAGAGTGTTTGGTAAACTTTTTTGTAAAAGTGCTTTTGAAAAAAAAAAACAGTATTATAATGTTTGGTAAACTTTTATGTAAAACAGATGTGAAAAAAAACCGATTTTTTAAAGCTGGGTTTTGCAGCTTCTTGTTTTTGGCTTTTTTCACCCAAAACTGTGAAAAAAAGCTGAAGCTGAATGTTTACCAAACACAAAAACAGCTCCCAGCTTTTTTTGATACCAGCTTTTTTCAGAATCACCTCAGTACCAAACCAGGTCTAAGACTAAATGATCCATTTGTCTCAATGTATGATTTTTTTTAATCTTGCACTCTTTAAGTTCGCCCCTCTTTCCGACAAATCCTGACTTCGTCATTGGGTATTAAACTATTTTATAGAGAAATCAAATTTAAAACATTTCATTGATAAATAATATGACTGAAAATAAACATTAATTTGATTGGAATATTGAGAAATTATTTTAAATATTTTTATTTAAAATTAAACACAAATAGTACTGGATAAAAACTAATCACATGATGTATAATGAATAAACACAATTCACGAATTTTCAAGATTCTCATCAAAATGATCCGGAGAGGATCCAGTTGGAAAAAGAAGAACGCACCACTTCAAAAGCATCGGAATTCAAAAAAGCATCAAAATCCACATACGACATGGAAATTGGAATCAGGGTGTCCCACTTGACATGCTTAAGTCTTGAACCAATACTTCAGTCAAAACATGTGTTTGGAATTAAGTGATTTTTTTTTCTGAACCAATGATATTATATAGACAAAATAGATGGATTTATTATGGTTTAACATCAATTTCCAACCTCCGATTGTTGTTTTTTTCCTCGAACCTACACTTGTTTGCGTCACTTACCGTCTATGTCTAGCGATCTCCGTCATGTGAGTCTTGGGCACTACGTTAGCCTCCTCTCCAAGAAAATTCCGCTGACATTTCATTCCCTCTTTCTCTCTCTGCACTCTCGTACTTCCACTCCTACAGTTACACACTCCCCTTCCATCCACCCACCCACCCACCCCCATATAACAACACACAAAAATCTTCCTCCAATAACAAAACTCAAACCCCTTTTCCCAGAATTTCAGAACCCCCGAGCAAAAAGCTCCAGAAATCATGGAGTTTTTTGGTTCATCAAACCACGGTACTCTCTCAACCTTCTTCTCACACTACTCATCACTGATGCATCCAGGTACCGAATTTCTGCTCAAACCGGTTTTTATACATGGGTTTTCTGGCTCATTACACATAGTGTTGGTATTTGTGTTGTTCTTCTCTTGGTTGCGGAGGAAATTCAAAGGGGGTGATGGAGGAGGAGGAGAGGCTCCGAAACAGAGATTTTCAAATAGCCGAAATTCGTACTACAAGCAGGCTTTAATTTGTACTTTCTGTGTTTCTGGGATTAGTCTGGTTTTTTGTTTATTGAACTACTTTTCTTGGTACAAAAATGGTTGGTCTGATGAAAAAGTAGTGATCCTTTTGGATTTAGCTGTTAGAACACTCTCTTGGGGTGCAGTTTGCGTTTATTTGCATACCCAATTCTCCAATTCTGCTGAATCCATTAAGTTCCCAAATTTTTTGAGAGTTTGGTGGGGTTTCTATTTCTCTATTTCTTGTTATTCTCTTGTCACTGACATTGTTCTTCACAAGGACCGTGTTTCGTTGCCTGTTAAATCTTTGGTTTTCGATGTTGTCTGTGTTGTTTTGGGTTTGTTTTTCATGTACGTGGGGTTTTTCGGTAAGAAAGAGGGCAGAGATTCTGTTCTTGAGGAACCCCTTTTGAACGGTAATCGTAGTACCAGTGTAAGTAATGATGGAGAGTCAAATACGTCGAGAGGGGGAACAAATGTTAACCCTTATTCGAGCGCTGGAATTTTCAGCATTCTTACTTTTACTTGGATGGGTCCTCTAATTGCGGCTGGCAATAAGAAGGCGTTAGACCTTGAGGATGTTCCTGAACTAGATAAGGTTGACAGTGTATTTGGGTCCTATCCTTGTTTTAAAAGTAAACTTGATGTGGGGTGTGGTGGGAGCGGCAGAGTTACCACACTTCATCTGGTGAAGGCATTAATCGTCTCAGCTTGGAAAGAGATTCTCTTGACCGCTTCATTTGGGATTTTTTACACAATGGCGTCTTATGTCGGTCCATATCTGATCGACACACTTGTTCAATACCTCTATGGGCGACGGCAGTTCAAAAATGAAGGCTATGTTTTGGTTTCTGCATTTTTGTTTGCAAAGCTCGTGGAGTGCCTCACTCAAAGGCACTGGTTCTTTAAGACGCAACAGGTAGGAGTAAGAATCCGTGCAGCACTTGTTACAGCCATTTATAACAAGGGTTTGACCTTGTCATGCCAGTCCAAGCAGGGACACACAAGCGGTGAGATTATCAATTTTATGACTGTCGATGCTGAGAGGATCAGTGACTTCACTTGGTATATGCACGAACCATGGATGATCCTTGTACAAGTTGGCTTGGCCCTAGTGATTTTGTACATAAATCTTGGTCTTGCGGCTATCGCAACATTGATTGCAACGATAATTGTTATGTTGGCAAATGTTCCTTTGGGGTCCTTGCAGGAGAAGTTTCAAGACAAGTTAATGAAGTCAAAAGATAAAAGGATGAAGGCAACATCTGAGATCTTGAGGAACATGAGAATTCTCAAGCTTCAAGCATGGGAGATGAAGTTTTTGTCTAAAATTAATGAGCTCCGCAAGTCAGAGGCAGGATGGTTACGAAAGTTTGTTTACACTTGGGCCATGACCTCATTTGTCTTCTGGGGTGCCCCCACATTTGTGTCTGTGGTCACTTTTGTTGCTTGCATGCTTTTGGGAATCCCACTCGAATCTGGGAAGATCTTATCTGCACTTGCAACGTTCAGAATTCTTCAAGAGCCTATTTACAGTCTTCCAGACACAATTTCGATGATAGCACAAACTCAGGTATCTCTTGATAGAATTGCATCATTCCTTTGTCTTGATGACTTACAGCCAGATGTTATAGAGAACATCCCAAGAGGTAGTTCTGATACAGCAGTTGAGATAGTCGATGGGAATTTCTCTTGGGATTTATCTTCCCCTAATCCAACATTGAAGGATATAAATTTCAAAGTGAGCCGTGGTATGAGAGTTGCTGTTTGTGGTACTGTTGGCTCGGGCAAGTCGAGCTTACTTTCTTGCATTCTGGGAGAAGTTCCGAAGATATCTGGGACTCTTAAGTTGTGTGGGACCAAGGCCTATGTTTCTCAGTCACCATGGATACAGAGTGGAAAGATAGAAGAAAACATATTGTTTGGTAAACAGATGGACAGAGGAAGTTATGACAGGGTTCTAGAAGCATGTTCGTTAAAGAAGGACCTCGAAGTTCTATCATTTGGTGATCAGACGGTTATAGGGGAGAGGGGAATCAATTTAAGTGGAGGGCAGAAGCAAAGAATACAAATTGCACGTGCTGTATACCAAGATGCTGATATTTATCTGTTTGATGATCCTTTTAGTGCCGTTGATGCTCATACAGGATCCCACCTTTTTAAGGTATTTCATTTCTCTATTCTAGTGTGATTCCAATCCAATAAACTGAATCTTCAAAGTTATTTGCATCATCGAACTATTGACATATGCATCGATAATATTCTTTTTTTTTGTACACATCACTACTAATTTAGTTAATTGACAATTGCACTACAGGAATGTTTGCTAGGCCTGTTGAGTTCGAAAACAGTAATTTATGTCACTCATCAAGTGGAGTTCTTGCCGGCTGCTGATCTTATATTGGTAAAATATCCACACAGTTTTTTTTATGAAATTCCAATTTACAATACGTGATATTATCTACTTTGTATATGTCCACTCAAAGTTACTCCTTGTCATCAGGTCATGAAGGACGGAAGGATTACTCAAGCTGGAAAGTTCAATGATATTCTTAATTCCGGAACTGATTTTGAGGAACTTGTGGGAGCGCATGAGGAAGCTTTGTCCGCGCTTAATTCTGTAGAGGAAGGGCCTGCTGAAAAAATAAGTGTGAGCAAAGAAGGAAATTCTGCTAGTACTAATAGGTTTGTCCAAAAAGAAGAAAGCAGTGATGTTCAAAATAGTAAAACGGATGATTTAGGTGAGCCAAAAGGGCAGATTGTTCAAGAAGAAGAGAGAGAAAAGGGTAGAGTTGGGTTTTCAGTCTACTGGAAGTATATCACCACAGCGTACGGAGGAGCTCTTGTGCCTTTTGTATTGCTTGGACAAATTATGTTTCAAATCCTTCAAATTGGAAGCAATTACTGGATGGCTTGGGCAACTCCTGTGTCTGAGGATGCAAAACCTGCTGTTACAAGCTCTACACTGATAGTTGTGTACGTTGTTTTGGCTATTGGAAGTTCTTTATGTATTCTCTTCAGATCGATGTTTCTTGCAACAGCTGGGTACAAGACAGCAACTATACTCTTTAGTAAAATGCACCATTGCATTTTCCGTGCTCCAATGTCTTTCTTTGATTCGACCCCAAGTGGACGAATCCTAAACAGAGTAAGCGAAATATATTTTTAATATCATGCCTGATTAGGTGGTTCAAAGCAAAATATATTTCTAAAATCAGTAGTTGAATAAATGTTGCTACATATTTCTTGCAGGCTTCTACTGACCAAAATGTAGTGGACATGAACATGCCGAATCAACTTGGGGGCCTTGCGAACTCAATGATCCAGCTTTTGGGAATTATTGCAGTGATGTCACAGGTTGCATGGCAGGTTTTCATCATTTTTATCCCCGTGGTTGCAATCTGTATCTGGTATCAGGTAATTCTTCTCACTTTGTTCAAATGCTCCTATCTTATACGTTGTACTGATACGTCAACTTATCACATGAATTCAACTGTGAAAAATCCTTCAGTTTTAATTCTTCATTGTTCATGCTCTATTGATGCTCTTTCTTCATGCCTATACATGCCCGAACTTGGTTTCCTTTTTTATGCAAAATTTTACTCCTGTTACAGCCAGGAATATACAAGAATCATATTAAAAAAAAATACTCATGAATTTATATTGATGCAGCAATACTACATTCCTGCAGCAAGAGAACTAGCACGATTGGTTGGAGTATGCAAAGCTCCAGTGATACAACATTTTGCTGAAACAATTTCAGGGTCAACGACTATTAGAAGCTTCGACCAGGAATCAAGATTCAAGGATACAAACATGAAATTAAACGATAGTTTTGGTCGGCCTAAGTTCCATGCCGCAGCTGCAATGGAATGGCTATGTTTTCGCTTGGATATGTTGTCATCTATCACATTTGGATTTTCCTTGATTTTCTTGATTTCTATTCCAGCAGGGGTGATCAATCCAGGCAAGTGATATTCATCTTTTGTTTTACTGATTATTCTTGAAATAATTGTTAAGCAAATCTGTGAATTCTCTCTATTCTTATCTGTTTTGGATGTTTTACCCTAAAGGCATTGCGGGATTGGCTGTCACATATGGACTTAATCTAAACATGTTACAAGCTTGGTGTATATGGAATCTTTGCAATGTGGAGAACAAAATAATATCAGTGGAGAGATTAATACAGTACACTAATATTCCCAGTGAGCCTCCTCTTGTAATAGAATCCAATCGGCCGGATCGTTCTTGGCCATCACATGGAGAAGTTGATATACGTGATCTTCAGGTACTTTCTGTTCTGGTTTATTTCTTCATACGATATAGGATCAATCATGTTTATGACTGTTATTTCATGTTTATGTAGGTCCGCTATGCTCCACACATGCCACTTGTGTTGCGAGGTCTCACATGTACCTTTCCTGGGGGACTGAAAACTGGGATTGTAGGGAGAACTGGCAGTGGCAAATCTACTCTCATACAAACCCTTTTCCGAATTGTGGATCCTTGTGCCGGCCAGATTTTGATAGATGGTATTGATATCTCTTCAATTGGACTGCATGATTTGAGATCTAGGCTTAGCATCATCCCTCAGGACCCAACCATGTTTGAAGGGACTGTAAGAAGCAATCTGGACCCGCTTGAAGAGTACACAGACGAACAAATTTGGGAGGTGGGTTCATTTACATTGATGATAGGAATTGTGTTCCCGCTAAATGTTCTTCAGTATCTGATATTTCAGTTCTAATTGGCGTCGCTTGTTAACATGTCTTTTATTTGTTTTAGGCCCTCGAAAAGTGCCAACTTGGAGATGAAGTTAGGAAAAAGGAAGGAAAGCTAGATTCCACAGGTTTGTTCTAACATAGAGGCTATATAGATGTTCTCAGTTCCTTCTATGTCATGGTGATTATCTGTGCTTATGTTCGAGAATTGTTGCAGTTAACGAGAATGGAGAGAACTGGAGTATGGGTCAGAGACAGCTGGTCTGCCTTGGCCGTGTGCTCTTGAAGAAAAGTAAGGTTTTGGTGCTTGATGAAGCTACTGCATCGGTTGATACAGCTACAGATAATCTGATCCAGCAGACCCTTCGACAACACTTTACTGACTGCACAGTCATTACTATTGCACATCGTATAACTTCTGTTCTTGACAGTGACATGGTTCTACTTCTAAGTCATGGTTAGTATTGCCATATGAATCCATCCAACGTTCCTAATGATCCCCTTAGGTTTTACTTAACGTATGTTTGATCGTGTTGCAGGGCTTATTGAGGAATATGATTCTCCAGCAAGATTGCTGGAAAACAAATCATCATCCTTCGCTCAGCTCGTGGCAGAGTACACAATGAGGTCGAATTCCAGTTACGAATAGTTTGAATAACAATTAGTAGTCCAAATCTTCACTGTGTACTACTCAACTGGGAAACTGTTTGGATAATGTCGGAAATAATTAGTGAGTATGACCATACTCGTGCTAGTACCGAACTATCAGAATCGGATGATCAAGTTGCAGCTTGCAAGTGTATTTTCATATGCTATATTTTCTGTTACAAATGTGTTATGATTAAGTACATTATTCAAGTAATTGTTAATCTCAGAGTTACTGTCAAACTTTGTGCTTGCAATGAAAACTAGAATGCCTGGTTTAAATTTACCACCATTTTCCAGCATTATCAAGTTCTATTAAATATTTTAGGATAAGCCACAAAGTTTATTGCAAGTGAGCCTATGAATAAGGGAGGTGTGGTCAATTAAATGAATCCAAGGAAGTTGATAGGATTTTTGTCACCTATAAAAGTTGAGATAAAAACACTTAAAAATACTGGCAAGAGAACATGGTAGTTATAGTAAGAATGCTCATGCAAGATCGTTCCCACAGGGATTAAATGAATAATTTGTATTTAAACTAATTCTTAATTAATTACTTGAAACAAGATTTCGGAAAAGGTTGATTTTATTACCTAAAATATTAAAAATGAATAAAGGATTAAAGAAATTAGCAAAGTAAGGAAAACAAAAGAAAACATTTTGAAAACCAAATTGTAAAAGTCTAGGCTTCCGCCATCACCTTAAAAATCTTATATAGTTTTACCAATTACTTATGAATTACACATGTAACTTTGAAGGTTAGGTTTTCCTAATGTATATTCTCCTCTTGATATTCAAGCAAAAACATATATCTAACATGCAACCCGTCTGTGATATTTAGATCAAATGGGAACATGCAACACTCATTAAGTTTTGTGAAAACCCTTTGAAAAACCATGCAACCCCTAAGAGCGTGATATTTGCCTTAAGTGAAATTACAATTATTAACCACAAGAAGCAATACTTAATCCTCTAGTGACATTCCAACTGAATTGCATCGGATTACTTATCTAAACATCCTAATAGTAGCTAAGCATTAAGATATAGAGACAGTATAAACACAATGATTAATAATTCAAAGTATGCATGCATAACATCATAAGCAATTGAATAAATACTACATATTCAAGTTAAGGCTTGTGGCCTCGTCCTAGAAAAATAGAAATTAGTTACAAACAATTATAAACAAATGGAATTTTATTGAAAAAGAAAAATGATAGAAAACACCTTGAAAGATGAATACAAATTGTCAAATCCAGCCAAGTTCTCCAAATTGATGCGTTCCCTCTCTAAAACCCTAATGGCTAAAAAGCATTATTTATACTACTACAAAATAAAATACTTACTAGAAAAAGTCTTCTAATAACTAGGAAACATAATAGAATAAGAAATACATTCATTCAAACTTTGGGAAATTTGCCCAACTATAAAGAATCCCACGTTTCTAGATCTTCAAGGTTCCAAAATAGGCCCAAAATGAATCGATTTAACGCTTGAGATGTCCCACACTTAATTGCAAAAGGCCTTGAACCAAAAGAAATCATCTTGAGCACCAAAAAGCCCAAATAAGCCCAAAATGTTACTTTGACATCACTACGCGCTGCTCTTTTATTTCATCGCCATAAATTAAGGGAATTGCTATTGGCACTCCAAATTTCTCATTCTACACTCCAAACTTTCTATATTTAGAAAGAAAAATACACTTGTGAGGAGTGTAGAATGAAATTTTTGGAGTGCCAATAACACTTCCTTAAATTAATAGCTTAGTAGAAAAATCTAAAACTTTGACACAAACAAGCTAAGAGACTCACTCCAAATTCATCCGTTTGATTACTTTATGCTCAAGAAGAAGTCGAATGTCCTACATTAAGAACATAAATCAAAGTATTAAGAACTAGTATTTGGGTGTTTCTGTTTGAGCAGTACGAGATGGAATTTTCATATATGGTTCTCCCCCGGGGGGGGTGGATCCCCTTGACTTATTTGAAAGTGAATCGTATTCCATGAATATAATACATATCCAATGCGAAGTATGAAAATGTATGACAAAGGTAGAGTGTTAGAGTATAATATCGACTCATCGGAAGTCCACTAGTTTACAATCAAGATTTTAAAAGAGTATAAAACTCTAGAAGTGAGAATGCATTCTGTACAATCTTATAGTTCATTAAAATCCATATGTATTCCATTATGATTGAATTTCAAAGTATTTTGAAAGTTGAGGGATTTTAATGGCCATATGAATTTAAACTAAAAATTATTAGTAATGCTATTCTTACTATGTTTTTATACCACATTTATATATCATCTTATATGGCATTTGATGTGGACATCTACATCATTTAAATTAATTAGAATTTAATTTAATTTAAAAACCATTTAATAAACCAATAATTAAAAAAAATGGAATTAAATGATGATTGTGGCATACGAGAAGTTGGCCCGAGTATAGTTCCCTTCCGGAACTGGAAAAACAGAGAGTTTGACTTCATCTGTGAAAGTTGCAAGTTGGCTTTTCAGCAACTAGCCTGTTTATGAAACCATTGTCAAGTTCACCATATCCATCAACATTACTATGTGGACTATGCACCGATAAAAGAGAGACATCACATTTAGATGAGGACCTAGTGAGAAATTTTTAACTGGTTGTGTGTTGAGTTTTTGTTTGAAGACTACAACTTCACTGCAAAGTGTAGAAGATATGGATCAGGGCAGTCCTCTTTGACTTTCTCATCTGCCAAAACTTAACGATTTTATGATTCAAATCATATTGAAATTCTCATCGAGGTAGGTAATTTCTTATAGTTCAAGTAAGAATATATATTAAGATCAAATTGATCAACTAATTTTTTTGGTATGGAGATTAGAATATTTTACCTTTGTAATCGCCTATGAGAATTAGTTGAGATTGTGGTAGTCCACACTAACGTGAAAAAAACTGGGGTGAAAAAAAATGGCGTGAAAGAACTGGCGTGGAAAAAGAAACGGGAGAAGAAGGAGGAGTGAACGGAGAAGGAACGAGAAGACTCTTCGTATGCCACAATCACCATTTAATTCCAACTTTTTTTTAATTATTGGTTTATTAAATGGTTTTTAATTTAAATTAAATTCTGATTAATTTAAATAATGTGGCTGTTCACATCAAATGTCACTTAAGGTGGTATATAAATGTGGTATAAAAACATAATAACATTACTGGCATTTTAAGTTCTTTTGAATTTGGTATCTAAACTAAAAAATCCTTTAATTTTAAGGTAAATTACACAAAACTACCTCAAGTATGAGTCGAACCACAATCTCATATTTTATGTTTTAAATATTGCAATGTCATATCTCGTTTTTCAAATTCGTTGCAATGTTAGACCTCCATTAATATTAAATTTGATTGTTAAATGATGAGATAGCAGGTGCAAAATCCACATCCTCACTCAACTAAATTAAAATTTTAATTAAATATTAATAAATATAGAAAATCATTTTTAAAGATTATTTTAAAAAGCGGGACCCACATACTCACTCAACTAAATTAAAAATTAACTAAATATTAATAAAATAGAAAATCATTTTAAAACATATTAAAAAAATTATAGGACCCACCCCCACCACCCACCTTCCCCCCTCCATCTGTCCCCCCTCCTTTTTCCCCTCTTTCTGTTCCAGAACAGCACCATTTTTCCTCTGCAATTTTCCTTTGCAGCCCCAACCACAAAACCTACCCTGTTTCGAAAACGCCGTTGATGGCGAGGAGGGAACCTCAGCAAACTTCAGTTGGTTTTGCAGGAAATGCCTTAGATTCGGGCTGGGTCGGGTTGTTTGGTGTACCTTCTGCATGCTCAGATCTGCAAACTCCAGTTGGTGTTGCAGATTCGGTAGATCAGACCTGAAATTGAACCGAAAAAACGGTTCGCCTCGAGCCAGGGTGCAACGGTCATCGGAGGTGGAGTTCCAAGTGCTAATCTTGTTGGATGCGTTCTGCAAGTGAGAAACATAGCTAGGTGGTGTTCGGCCATGGCTGCCATTTTTGTAAGCGAGAGCGGAGAGAGCGAGGAAGACAAGTGAGAGGCGAGAGAGAGAGAGTGAGGAAGAGAGTTCTTTTATTTAATTGTTAAATAAAGGTAATAATTTATTATTAATTAATTATTTTTTTATTCTAGTTAAGGGAAGGAGTGGGCCCACTTCTATTGTGTCATTATTTAACAGCTAATTATAAAAAAGTTAACGAAATTATGACATTGAAATGAATTTATAAGATGATGTATGAAATTATAATATTTATAATATAAAATATAAAATTGTAGTTCGACGCATAATTAAGGTAGTTTTGTGTATTTTATCCTTAAATTTATTATAAAGTAGAAGGGTTGGAATTTTGCCCACAAATCACTAATGAGCAAATATGGATTATTTAAGTGAAAAAACATGATGTTGTGGACAAGTTAGCTAGAACAATCTAGTGAATTCTCTGTCAAACCGTAAATTAGTATAATTTAGAATATCCTTTTGGACGTCGAGACAGCCCTGATAGATTGACATGGCCGTTCACAAATCTAGTGAGTTCTCTGTCAAAACCGGGTATCATTGGGGCCCTCGCAAAGCTTTGTCCAAGGCTAGCTCCAACAAGCCATGCTCGTCTCCCAATCTTAATCCAGACATATGGCATACGATTTGGGGCTGGAA
This sequence comes from Pyrus communis, assembly GCF_041283825.1. NCBI lineage: Eukaryota > Viridiplantae > Streptophyta > Magnoliopsida > Rosales > Rosaceae > Pyrus > Pyrus communis. The sequence goes on from NC_142575.1 coordinate 22,878,428, forward strand.
CATTCCCTAAAATCAAGCTCTTTTTATGGCGATTGATCTCAGGTGCACTCCCCAGTCCCCACCCTGGACTGCTTATTTCGTAGGAAGCGAAGCCCCAATCCCTTGTGCCCCATATGCAGAATGCACCCTGAAACTTCAGCACGTATGATCTTTCAGTGCCAATGGGCTGAAAAGGTGTTAAAAAATAAAAGCCATTATAAATAAATAAATAATCAAATTAAACATTGAAAAAAAAAAAAAAAAAAAAGCAAATGCCTATGCATCTTCTTCTTCCCTTTCCAATTTTTTTTCCGACCACAAACATTTTCCACCATCAATTAACAACAACGTATTATGTATTTACATGTGCAGTCCTCTTCTTAGCTAGTTACTATAAAGATGTTGAATTTGATATTGATTGAACATTGGAGTCCTTTTAGTTGTAAATATCTTAATTTTTCTTTGAAGTTTGATGACATGTTGAATTTTAGAATGGTTTGATGTACTAGGAAATGAAGCCATCCTAAAATTGTTTTTTTCATTGTGATCGCACTAACATAGTCGAAAAATGCAACAGAAAAAAATGATTATGTTTAGGCCCAAACCAACCGAACTAAATAGTCACATTGTAATTTGTTTGGTCACAATTTTGGGGTAAACTGGCACATTGTCTATCATTCACATCCCTACTTTTAAGTGAAATTTCTCAAGTTCGACTCTTAAAAATTGAGAGTTTGCTACCTAACTATTATGACTAGTTTTTTTATTTTTATTTTATTTATTTATTTTATGAATTAAACCATATCCCCCTAAAGTAGATTGTAGTTGCATATAAAAAAAAATAAAATAAAACTGACTTTGGTTACCCTAGTGAAATGAAAAGAGCTTGCTAGGTAAATATGGGAGAGTTGAAGGCCCCAAAATCACTTATGAGAAGAAACACCTCTCCATAAATCACTAAAAACTATTTTAAAATTAATTGTGTTTAAGTTGATTTTGGTCACTATCTTCTCTTGTATGGAAATAACATTTTAGGATGAGGTAGCCAAATTCGAGACCATGTAATGGAAACCAGAGATACCAAATTGATATTAGAGAATCTAAATATCTACAATGAAAGTAAACAACTGTAACACATACGAAGATGTTAATTACATGATTGTTAAGAATAATCCTTACACTGATGAGGTATATCACAAGTCATTAATAAAACAAATATGATATGCTCATCTGATAATGCAGACATATGTGCTTATTCATAGATATTCTGACATGAAATAGATTGGGTGTATAAAGTTTACATTCTAGTACTACATACACATGAAGGTGGCGATAAACACATCCCATACGAGTCCAAATTGCCTAATGCAAACTAGTACAAACTGGCACCTAAAGTGGATCTAATGTGAACATAATAGTGCATATAAACATACACGTAAAGATGGTTCTAACCCCGAACAGTACTATAGACACTATGTAAGCATATATGATGAATGGATACATCATAAGTAATCATGCCATGATAATATCTCAAATCACAAATGTCACAAAATCATAATAACGCATCAAGCATTTCAATTACTAGAGATGAAGCACAATGATAAAAAATTTCAAGGAAAAGTTCACAATGCTCATAAATCACATCATCGTCAACACATAAAGCATTTGCATAATTTATAAGTAAAAGCAAAGTGAAGCATGATATAAAAGCATCATCAAATCAATTTCGAAAACATATAATATGATATAATTTGGAAGGAAAAGCCCACTCACACACCGTATGATCATAGTCGCCTTGCCGTACACTCATTGTAATCCACGGGATAACGTTCCCAAAGTGAAAACAACCTTGAAAACAACCTTTACTTAGCAATGTAATTGAATATTTCGTAGAGTATTGAAATATAGAGCTTGAAATACCAAATTCGGTGTCTGAAAACATACCTCTACCGCCATACGCCATCATAAGCTATCATGCGTTGCCATACCGCTCCATGCGCTGATAGGAGGTTGGCATGCGGCGGCACACATCTTCACGCATCGGCACGTGCTGTCACGGGCTTCTACGCGCTGGTGGTTGAGGCGATCGCAAAAATTGGAATATTTCGTCATCGAAAAAGAATATTCTGTGACCAAACGAAATATTCTTTTTGTATTAAAGAAAAGCTTGTGAATGAATATACCTTAGAATATTGGGGTTTTTTTTATGTGGGTACAAAATAATTAAAAATTGGACCTATTTCAAAAATCAAAAGTCACTAAAAATTGGACCTATTTTAAAAGGTAGTCTATAAAATTGGACCTATTTCAAAGAATATTTTGACCTAGAGTCGAAAATGGGTTGGGTCGAATTGGTTAGGAACGGGTAGTCAAGTCGATCGGGTTGTCAGATTCGAATTGTCAGGTTGGCGGATTTGGACTGAGGTTCAGATCGGGTTGACCCGATTAAAGGTGCCGCTGCAACTCGTCGAAAATTGGAGATTTTGGCTGGATTCACGTTTCTGCTTGCCGCGCCACCATTGTTGCTTCGATGTCTGATCCTATGACATATTCCGACTCCAGGTATCAATACTAACACAGTGGTAGCAACAAACACATGGTGATTCTGGCTGTCACATCGTCGACCTTCGGTTTTCTCACGGAAAATTGAGAAATTTTTCCCTCGTTGATTTGCATTTTTCCAACCAAATCACTTATGCAATACATCATGCTTCATCTACTCGATGAGAGAAATCTAATGGTGATAGTTAGAGGCCTTACCTTGGCTGGAGTTGGCAAGAAAGGCATTGGGAAAGTTGCTCCATGTTAGAGCTAGTTGAATCAATGTCTCGAGTTTGAATCTTGAGGAACAGTTACTATTGTTGGGTTTGTGGGTATGGGAGAGTACAATGGCGGTGGTTGGGTGAACTACTTCACTAAAGAACAAAGGTTATGTTACCTTGTGGTTGCTTGGGAAAACAAGGGAGAGAGACGTGCCATCAAGGACTACAAGAATATGCTAAAAGGATACATCATAGGCGTCACAGCCCAAAAGGTCAACCAAAGTCAACATTTTCACTTTTCAAAAGCATTTTGGTCATTTCCCACCTTCAAGAATTAAAATAGAATAATTTTCAAAACGAGTTTGTAACAAATTGCATTAAGTATAATTCTTTGGAAAATCAAGAACATTTTACTCAATATTTGACATATTCTAAATTAGATTCCACATTTATTTGTTGAGTGTATTAATCATGAAGTGGTCACTCTATTTAATATTTGTCCTCTTTAATAAAAAAAAGACTATGATTTTACAAACTTAGTAATTATCGTGGCTGACACACCCCGACCGAGATCAGGGCGTGCTGGCCGTCACACGAAGGTGATGTAGCCATGTGCGCGTGCGGAAGCTATGAAGATAATAATATAAAAGTACTAATAATTAAAAACCTAATAGCATACAAAGTACTAGTGTATGTGAGACACAAATCAGAGTAAGTCTACAACAGTCCAAAAGGAAAAGATACGACAAATGTACACCCGAAGGTGACCCTACAATGGTGAATGTCTGTCAGAAATGCCGGGACGCCCTCTGGGATAAACCACCGAACTTGCTAAACCACTAGAACCTGGAGGGGCGCAAAAACAAAAGCGTTAGTGGGCAAAAACAAAGTTCTTTGAAAATTCTTTAGCAAAATACATTCTAACCCCTCGCCGTAAAACCTGTATACTTCCCAGAAAATGAACATATATACGTATATATAGGTATGCCAATCATGCTTCACCATATGCCATTCATGCTCACAATATGCCATTTATGCTCGAGAATATGCCACAACAGAATCTCATAATCAAATATAAATGCTCAAGCGTAATTCACATCAATAACATATAATCTGGCAGCCGGGAGTCACCTAACGTGACATGTACCGCTGCATATAGAGCTCCAATCTCAACTCAACATCTGAATCTGCACACGAGTCGGAGCCACCTAACGTGGTTTGTACGACAGGACTGGGTGTAATATATACGCTCTAGTGCTACGATCACGTGAAGACTGTGCGAATAATCGCGGGTCACCTACGAGTCGGAACCACCTAATGTGGTCTGCACGACAAGGCTTGCACCTAACTTGGATCCAAGGCGAGCGTGTGGTGCGGGTGAACATCACGTGAAGGACTATGCCCCTCTCTGGGCGGGAGCACTAACACCGGGGGTGCAGATTATGAGCTCTCTAAGCATTTCAAACTACTATTACATAACAACATGAATACCGCTTACCTGGCACTTACCTGTGCGTCCACAGCACCAATACACATATATAAATGTATGCCACTACCAATGCATGTGATGATGCGTAAACGTCATTCATATGATGCATGGCATAAAACAAATACTCTTTTTAATCTATTTCTGGGAATTAATATGTATATAGGTATATACGGAAAACAAGAGCCCACTCACTGATAATTAGAAGGGTCGTAGCCCCCCTGCCTCGAGTGTGTACGCTCGTCCTCGGAGTATGAATCACCTATACGCGACAAAGTTACGAAAACGTTAATTTAAAAGCACCTAAGCAACTTCTCGTAATAACTTCTCATACATTGCTCAATTTGGACAAATGAATATACCAACGTGATCTACACAACCTCAGGATCACACCCATATTTTTAAAATAATTTTTGGACCACGCACGCGCCCCCACGCGCCTGAATAGGCACGGACCTACGCGTCTCCCACGCGCGGCCACGTGCACTGCACACTGACGGCGTCAACTGACGCCGTCAGGAATATTCCGTTAAACTGACGGAATATTCCGTTAGACTTAACTGACGCCGTCCAATGTCGTTAGGAATATTCTGTTAGACTTAACGGAATATTCCCCTTTCTTCTCCGGCGAGTCTCCGGCGCCGGCGACGGCGCCGGAAAACTGGGAAAAATTCAAACTTAGTTTTCTCCTTCGTTTTTCAACCATTTTTCACGATTCAAATGCCAAAATGAAGCTTAGGACTAGTAGAACAACGTTAGACTAGTTTTAAGGCCTAAAAATTAAGGAATCTCACCTGTCTTCAAGGTCAAAACTCGGCCAACTTTGCACAGGACGATCCCGACGTCCAAATTCACCCAACGAACCACTCCGAGGCTCCTTGGGACCTCACAAACACATCTACAAGCTTAGAAATTCCAAAAACACACTAGTTTAGGTTTGCATGAACAGTGTTTCAAATCGGCCATTGTTGAAACGACGTGAAAACGTTCGAATTTTTACCTGGAATTGGTATGGTTGTGCTCCTCACAACCTCACGAGTCCAATGGTGTAATTGGTTTCTTGATTGGTGAAGGTTTGAATATGTTTGTGTGTAGTTCGTATGTTGAATGAAGAAGAAGAAGATGAACTCGGGGAGGAAGAGAGAGAGAGAGAAAGACAGAGTGAGGGAATGAGGGAGGGAATCCCGGGAGAAAAGAAAATGTATGAGTGTGTGTGGTCCCACAACCCACACAACACAATACTAATGTGTTAAAAACGAACTAAGGGGTAAAATTGTAATTTCAATGTACGTTAAAATGAAATTTGGGACGGGATGTTACAACCTACCCTCCTTAATAGAATTTCGTCCCGAAATTCAAAATAACTAAATACACCCCTACTGGTCAAAGAACAATCTAGGATACAAATCTCTCATCCTATTTTCTGTCTCCCATGTCGCTTCTTCAACCGAGTGATTCCTCCACAAGACTTTCACCAAATTCACCGTTTTGTTCCTCAGAACCTTTTCTTTCCAATCCAAGATCGTTAACGGTTCCTCGTCGTACGTCAAATCTGGATTTATCTCTAACGGTTGAGGAGGTAACACATGCAACGGATCAGCAACATAATGACGAAGCATAGACACGTGAAAAACGTTATGCACTTTAGCCAACTCCGGAGGCAACTCCAACCTGTAAGCTACTTCACCAACTCTTTCTGTGACTATGTACGGTCCGATGTACCTGGGACTCAACTTCCCCTTCTTTCCAAACCGCACAACACCTCTCCACGGTGAAAGCTTTAGAAATACCCAATCTCCGATCTCATACGTTCTGTCCGTAGCATGTCGATCTGCTAAACTTTTCTGCCTGTCCTGAGCTGCTTTCAGGTTAGACCTAATTACCTGAACATTTTGAGTAGTCTCCTCGACAATCTCCGGACCCACGAAGACTCTTTCTCCAACCTCGGACCAACACAATGGAGTGCGACAAGATCTACCATACAAGGCTTCAAATGACGCCATGCCAATGCTCGAATGGAAACTGTTGTTGTAAGCAAATTCCATCAAATCTAACCGTTGGTGCCAAGCATCACTGAACTGTAACACCGATGCTCGCAGCATATCTTCCAAGGTCTAAATAGTTCTCTCAGACTGTCCGTCCGTCTGTGGATGATATGCCGTACTGTAAAGTAGTCTCGTACCCAAAGCTTCCTGAAAAGCTACCCAAAACTTCGATGTGAATCGTGGATCACGATCTGAGACAATACTTACAGGGACACCATGGTACTTCACAACCTTTGAGATAAACAATTCCGCTAACCGGCTCAAAGAGTACTTCTCTCTCACTGGAATGAAATGTGCCGACTTAGTGAGCCGATCAACGATCACCCAAATGCCATCAAAGCCATTATGTGTACGCGGCAACTTGTACACAAAATCCATAGTGATATTTTCCCATTTCCACTCTGGAACGGGAAGCGGCTGCAACAATCCAAACGGCTTCTTTCTTTCTACTTTAACCTGCTGACAAACAGCGCAACTGCTCACATACTCAGCTATCTCCCTTTTTATACCCGGCCAATAGTAAAATGGTCGAATGGTATGATACATTTTAGTTGCTCCTGGGTGCATGGCATAAGCCGAGATATGTGCTTCATCTAGAATTTCCTTCTTCAAATCCACATTACTAGGCACGAACATTCTACCCTCTAACATCAACATGCCATCAGAATCACGAACTCTGAGATCTCGCCTCCTTCCTTGATCTCGAGCTCGAATTAGTTCTTGAATCTGTTCATCAGCTACTTGAGCTTCAAGCACCCGATCAACCAAGATTGGCCTAACTTGAAAATTAGCAAGTAACGCCACTTCTCGATCTTCTGCTTCTAACCTTACTCCCGTAGCACGCAAGTCCACCAAAAGAGGAATACGACTAGCGTACAACGCATTGATACGGCCTTGTGACTTCCTGCTAAGTGCATCGGCCACTACGTTCGCACGACCAGGGTGATAATCAATCGTGCAATCGTAATCGCTGAGCAACTCCAACCACCTCCGTTGACGAAGATTAAGTTCCTTCTGGGTGAAGAGATACTGAAGACTTTTGTGATCTGTGAAGATCCTACACTTCTCTCCGTAAAGATAATGTTTCCACAACTTTAACGCAAAGATGATAGCAGCCAACTCCAAATCATGTGTAGGGTAATTCATCTCATGGGTTTTCAACTGCCGCGAAGCATAAGCAATCACCCTACCATGCTGCATCAATACACATCCCAGACCATTCAAGGAAGCATCGCTATAAACCTCGAAATCACCGCTATCGTCCGGGAGTGTCAAAACAGGTGCATGAGTGAGACAATGCTTCAATTGCTGGAAACTCTGCTCACACTTATCATTCCACTCAAACTTAACGTCTTTCCTTGTTAACCTCATCAGTGGCAAGGCAATTACCGAAAAATCCTTAACGAATCTCCGATAATATCTCGCCAAACCGATGAAACTTCTCACCTCAGTGACGGTTCGTGGTTGCTCCCAACTCTCCACAGCTGCAACCTTCTGAGGATCAACCAGAATACCTTGAGCAGAAATGATGTGCCCCAAAAATGCGACTTGATCTAACCAGAACTGGCACTTGCTAAACTTAGCATACAATTGGTGTTCTCTTAACCTCTTCAACACCAAAGTAAGATGTCTAACATGCTCCGCTTTGGACTTAGAATACACCAGAATATCGTCAATGAAGACAATAACAAATCTATCCAAGTAAGGCTGAAATACCCGGTTCATTAAATCCATAAAAGCTGCTGGTGCATTCGTCAACCCAAATGGCATAACCAGAAACTCGTAATGACCGTAACGAGTCCTGAACGCCATCTTAGGAACATCATCCCTACTAATCTTCAGCTGATAGTACCCAGACCTCAAGTCTATCTTAGAGAATACACAAGCACCTCTCAGCTGATCAAACAAATCGTCGATACGAGGTAATGGATAACGGTTTTTAATCGTCACCCGATTCAATTGCCTGTAGTCGATACACAACCTCAAAGTCCCATCTTTCTTTTTCACAAACAACACTGGAGCGCCCCAAGGTGAAGTACTAGGTTGAATGAATCCCTTATCCACTAATTCCTGTAACTGCACTTTCAATTCCCTTAACTCAGCAGGAGCCATACGATAAGGAGTTAAAGAAATAGGATTAGTACCTGGAAGCAACTCAACATTGAACTCCACATCTCGATCTGGGGGTAAACCAGGTAAATCCTCAGGAAAAACATCAGGGAAATGTCTAACCACTCTCACATCCTCAATTCTGCTAGGAACGGTCTCCTCTAGCACCACATGAGCTAGATACCCCTGACAACCTTTAGTCAACAACTTCTTCGCTCGCAAAGCCGAAATAACACCATGTCTTACCCCACTCTGCTCACCCACAAAAGTAACCTCAGGTAATCCAGGACGGTGAAACGTAACTACTTTCCCGTAACAATCAATGTTGGCACGATAGAAGTGCAACCAGTCTGTGCCCAAAATCACATCAAAATCAACAATATCTAACGGGATAAGATCAGCGGGCATAACAACACCCTCTACTATCACTGGACATCCTGGGTACATACAATCTACAACACATCTCTCTCCTCTAGGCATAGCGAACTCTAAATCGTACCCTAGAGGTGTGGGGCGAGGTTGCGTTACTTGAGCAAATGTATGAGAAATAACGGAATGTGTAGCTCCACAATCAATTAAGACTCTAGCAAAATAACCAAGAATGTTTAACGTACCCATTATCAAGTCCGGGTTGTTCTGCGCATCCTGCAGGGAAATATTGTGAATACGCCCCTGGCCCTGCTGTCGTCCGCCACGACCTCTGCTCGCTTGAACACCGCGACCTTGAGCTCCACGCCCCTGACTGGGCTGACCCATCTGTCTCGAAGACCCTGCACTACTAGTAGCATTCTCAGCCTGCTGATACTGTCCTCCTTGGTACCATTGAGAACCACCCGTTGGAGCTGGAGGATACGGCATGTAGTTGCTGGGATACGGGGGATAACCACCTTGTGAATACGGGTCCTGGGGGTACTGATACGGTCCCGGAGCATAGGGAACAACATCACCCTGATAGTGATAGGCACCACCTCTACCTGCTTGACCATAATTACTCGGACCTTGGATTTGCCGAATCGGTGCAGGTGGCGGCATAAAGGTCTGCTGCGGCTTCTGCTGCTAACCCTGGGGACAATTCACCGCTATATGTCCCGCCTGTCCACACGTGAAACAAACACCGCTGCCACGCCTGCATTCGCCGAAATGTCGGTTATTACATCTACGACAAAATGGAACTCGGTTTCGACCACCATCACCTTGTCTCTGGCCTCGAGCACCTCCATAAAACCTACCTCCACGTCCTTGTCCAGAGGCACTGAAACCACCACTAGACGAACTCGAACTGGCACCACCCCTTTTAAAGTTCTGAGTTTGGCGAGGCCCAAGCGACACTTGACTTTTCCCTTTGTCATCTTTCTTTTCATCACTGTCACTCGACATATTCTCTGAGTCCTCTATCCTCAATAATATCTCATAGAACTCCTGGTAGGACTCACAGTGAGTAGTAGTGGCCATAGAACGCCATCTTTTCCTAGTGCCCAAGCGAAAACGACGAAGCATTTCCGCCGGATTACCAGCGACATCAGGATAGTAACGAGACAAATCAGTGAACTTACGATAATACTCGTTAGCCGTCATCTTTCGCTGTCTCAACTCAGTGAATTCCTGTTTCTTACGGTCAATATACTCAGGGGGTACAAATCTCCTCTGAAACACGTCCTTGAAAACATTCCAATCGGTCCTCTGAGCTGGAGTCAACCTACGAAGTTCTTGCTCCCACCAAGCTGCAGACTCCATCTCCAGAAACCAAGAGGTTGTCTCAACCCACCTTTCCATCGGAAGGTTCCCCTGGTTATGTAACACACGGAAAGTCTTCTCTATGTGTTCCAACCAACGTTCTGCGCCTTCGTGACCCTCATTACCTTTAAACTTTTCCAACTTCAGGTTATACATAGTCTCCAGAGGAGTCCTCTGGGGAGGGCGCATCACTGTTTGAAGGGCTGTAGCAATCACTTCCCCCAACTGAGTAAGATTGGGGAAACTAGACTCATCTGAGCGACGTGGTTCCCGACGAGGCGGCATGATTATGACAGAAGACACCAACTATTAGAATACTCACAAGGACACAAGACTGCCAAAACTAGGCTCTGATACCAAGCTGACACACCCCGACCGAGATCAGGGCGTGCTGGCCGTCACACGAAGGTGACGTAGCCATGTGCGCGTGCGGAAGCTATGAAGATAATAATATAAAAGTACTAATAATTAAAAACCTAATAGCATACAAAGTACTAGTGTATGTGAGACACAAATCAGAGCAAGTCTACAACAGTCCAAAAGGAAAAGATACGACAAATGTACACCCGAAGGTGACCCTACAATGGTGAATGTCTGTCAGAAATGCCGGGACGCCCTCTGGGATAAACCACCGAACTTGCGAAACCACTAGAACCTGGAGGGGCGCAAAAACAAAAGCGTGAGTGGGCAAAAACAAAGTTCTTTGAAAATTCTTTAGCAAAATACATTCTAACCCCTCGCCGTAAAACCTGTATACTTCCCAGAAAATGAACATATATACGTATATATAGGTATGCCAATCATGCTTCACCATATGCCATTCATGCTCACAATATGCCATTTATGCTCGAGAATATGCCACAACAGAATCTCATAATCAAATATAAATGCTCAAGCGTAATTCACATCAATAACATATAATCTGGCAGCCGGGAGTCACCTAACGTGACATGTACCGCTGCATATAGAGCTCCAATCTCAACTCAACATCTGAATCTGCACACGAGTCGGAGCCACCTAACGTGGTTTGTACGACAGGACTGGGTGTAATATATACGCTCTAGTGCTACGATCACGTGAAGACTGTGCGAATAATCGCGGGTCACCTACGAGTCGGAACCACCTAATGTGGTCTGCACGACAAGGCTTGCACCTAACTTGGATCCAAGGCGAGCGTGTGGTGCGGGTGAACATCACGTGAAGGACTATGCCCCTCTCTGGGCGGGAGCACTAACACCGGGGGTGCAGATTATGAGCTCTCTAAGCATTTCAAACTACTATTACATAACAACATGAATACCGCTTACCTGGCACTTACCTGTGCGTCCACAGCACCAATACACATATATAAATGTATGCCACTACCAATGCATGTGATGATGCGTAAACGTCATTCATATGATGCATGGCATAAAACAAATACTCTTTTTAATCTATTTCTGGGAATTAATATGTATATAGGTATATACGGAAAACAAAAGCCCACTCACTGATAATTAGAAGGGTCGTAGCCCCCTGCCTCGAGTGTGTACGCTTGTCCTCGGAGTACGAATCACCTATACGCGACAAAGTTACGAAAACGTTAATTTAAAAGCGCCTAAGCAACTTCTCGTAATAACTTCTCATACATTGCTCAATTTGGACAAATGAATATACCAACGTGATCTACACAACCTCAGGATCACACCCATATTTTTAAAATAATTTTTGGACCACGCACGCGCCCCCACGCGCCTGAATAGGCACGGACCTACGCGCCTCCCACGCGCGGCCACGTGCACTGCACACTGACGGCGTCAACTGACGCCATCAGGAATATTCCGTTAAACTGACGGAATATTCCGTTAGACTTAACTGACGCCGTCCAATGCCGTTAGGAATATTCCGTTAGACTTAACGGAATATTCCCCTTTCTTCTCCGGCGAGTCTCCGGCGCCGGCGATGGCGCCGGAAAACTGGGAAAAATTCAAACTTAGTTTTCTCCTTCGTTTTTCAACCATTTTTCACGATTCAAACGCCAAAATGAAGCTTAGGACTAGTAGAACAACGTTAGACTAGTTTTAAGGCCTAAAAATTAAGGAATCTCACCTGTCTTCAAGGTCAAAACTCGGCCAACTTTGCACAGGACGATCCCGACGTCCAAATTCACCCAACGAACCACTCCGAGGCTCCTTGGGACCTCACAAACACATCTACAAGCTTAGAAATTCCAAAAACACACTAGTTTAGGTTTGCATGAACAGTGTTTCAAATCGGCCATTGTTGAAACGACGTGAAAACGTTCGAATTCTTACCTGGAATTGGTATGGTTGTGCTCCTCACAACCTCACGAGTCCAATGGTGTAATTGGTTTCTTGATTGGTGAAGGTTTGAATATGTTTGTGTGTAGTCCGTATGTTGAATGAAGAAGAAGAAGATGAACTCGGGGAGGAAGAGAGAGAGAGAGAGAAAGACAGAGTGAGGGAATGAGGGAGGGAATCCCGGGAGAAAAGAAAATGTATGAGTGTGTGTGGTCCCACAACCCACACAACACAATACTAATGTGTTAAAAACGAACTAAGGGGTAAAATTGTAATTTCAATGTACGTTAAAATGAAATTTGGGACGGGATGTTACAGTGGCCGTTATTGCATTTGGTTAAGTAATTCACTAATTTTCATACCGTAATTGCTTCCATTTTTTATACGTATCATTTTAGGATTCGATAATTTCCATAAGAGTTTTCATCAACAATGACCAAAATTTAACACCTAATTTTTTAAATGTCACTTTTTATAACATCTTTAAAATAACAAAAAACCCAGTTAAATAGACTCAACCTTTGGTATGGGAAGGTTTTAGAGCATATCCTAGGGTTTTATTTCGCCACACTTTTAGTTGGATGCATGATTTCTAATGAAGAACAAGTGGAGTGAGTAAAACTCCACAATCACGGTGGTTGCCTCCTAATGAAGGGTGGGTGAAACTAAATGTGGATGGAGCCATAAGGACAACGGACGGGATAGGAGGTGCAATTCTATTCTTCTCAGAGTAAGAACAACTCAAAGTTTGGAGCGGTTGAGTGGCTTACTCACAACTCCCATCAGAATTCCATTGACCTCCCCTTTTCTATGTAAATGAGTTTTGAATTTTGAGGATATTTAAGTTTATTCGCGTGAGCTTTCTTTTATATTAATTTTTTTTTAATACAAAAATGACATTGATGAATTAAGATATTAAATATTGACTATTAATGATAAATACTCGTTCTTAAAAAAAGAAAAAGAAAATTAGAAAGGAAAAGAACAGGAACATTGGTAAAGAAAACAGCAGAAGGAAAAGATGATAGCAAACAATCTAACGGCTGGATGTCTGTCGCACAATATCCAAATTGCATAGCTTAGTAAGCAATGCGAATCCAAAGGGGACAAATGCCCTGTCCTCGTAATGGTCAATCTAAACCACCCTTCGATTCCAATTTCTTCAGCTCTCCAGTAAGTAACCACTTCGCATTTACCCAAACATGTCGCTGAACAATCCGACTAATAAGTAATATCCTCTCCGTATCCCCCACTCAAACACCCCCAATTTTGTCCCATCCAGTATCCCATATCCCAAACACATGAAAATTAGAAAAACCCCTATACAATAAATTTCAAAATTTCCCCAATTTCAGAACTTTGACAATAAATTTATTCGATTATTTGCTGTTTTATTCTCAATTACTTCATTTTTCGTTCTGGGTTTTGTTCATATTCTGTTCTTTTATTGTAATTTATTGAAATGGCGCTCGAGTCTTGTGTCCTGGCTCCGAATATGTTCGTTTCCGGGTCGAAATCATGGAGTCTCTTGTGTTGCAATCAGAAAACAAAGTTTCCGGTAAAGGTTTTGCTGCAAAATAATCGGTACCCGTTTCGATTCGGGCCGAATTGTATCGGTAGTAGCGGTGTGAAGAGGTTCTTAGCTCCAAGGTTTGAAGGAGTTGGCTTACTTGTTAATAGAGCTCCGTTGAAAGCTTTAGGTGAAGATAGGGAGAGTGTGGGTGGTACGAATGCTGTTTTGGGTTCGAAATTTGATTTTGTTAAGGAATTGGTGAAGTGTGGTGTAGTTTTGGCAGCTGTGGTTGGTGGGGTTTTGATTTATGGCTGTAGGAAAGCTTTTGCTGTGGAGGGTGTGGTCGATGCAGGTTATGGGGTTGTTGGGCAGAGCATATTGTTGCTCAGGAATGCCTGGCCCAAGACCTTGCAGGTACTGCAGGTGTTCAAAGAGCAGGGTTTGATTTTGGCGGCGCTTTTGGGTCTCTCGGCGTTTTTCTCAATGGCGGAGACTTCAATTACGACCCTCTGGCCCTGGAAGGTATGAACTTGTTATGTTACGTGAATGCTTATATCAGCGGTATTGTCAAGGATTGTTTATTTGTTTGGATGCTGAACTTGTACCCAACTGGACACTGTACCCTTTTGACTTCATTTTGTAATGTTACTTTGTATCCTGGTAGGTAATACGAATGAACATTGTAGAAGAGTGTATTGTTAGTCTATGACTAAAGTTTATCGTTCAGTTGTATGTTTTCGCTAGTTTCCATTTCTGGTTTGATATCCTGGTCATATGACGTAATAGAGTTAGGCTCTGTCCTCCCTAGAGTGCATTTTGTACCTTTGAACTAATACTGCAAATGATCTTTGCCTAAACTTTGCAATTAGTCAATAATAACTTGATTTCATATATGAGAGTTAGCATTATCTGTGGTTAGCTTCATTCTTAACAAGACAATTCTTTTCAATGGCATTAAGAAGCTCAATATATTACGGTGGTGTTCTTTTTTGGTCCTTTTGTGCTGATATATTTGTGAGTTTGAAATACTTGTACCTGTGTTCCAGCGAATGATCTTCCTATTAGAATAATGAATGAAGGTGAATGATCTGACACACTAGGATCTTAAAATAACATTAGTTAACTGATATTAATAATGTGTCAGATTCGTGAGTTGGCTGAGAAAGAGTCTGAAAATGGCGTCTTCAAATTGCTTCGCAACGATGTTACGCGGTTCTTGACAACCATACTTATTGGCACAACGTACTTTCCTTCTTGTTTCTTGCTGGCATCAATTTTTATTTATTTATTTTTATCGTGAAGTTGAACATTTCTTTCTTATTGTAGAATTTACTTATTTACTCAGTGTTGTCAATATTGGAGCAACTGCTTTAGTTACAGATGCTGCAACAGCAATATTTGGTGAAGCTGGTGTCACTGCAGCAACGGGCATAATGACTGTATGTCTCATTTTCCTTTCTTGATCAATTTATAAACATAGACATGAGAGAGAGAGAGAGAGAGAGAGAGAGAGAGAGAGAGAGAGAGAGAGAGAGAGTCTAATTATTTTGTTTTGTTAAAGAGAATGATATGTCTACTACATAGACGCTGACTTTTGCTGAAAAAAGCTATTTTTAGAAGTAAAGTTTAAAAGAAGTGTTGTGTTGAGAGAGAGAGAGAGAGAGAGAGTCTCTAATTATTTTATTAAAGAGAATGATATGTCTTCTACATAGATGCTGACTTTTGCTGAAAAAAGCTTTTTTTAGAAGTAAAGTTTAAAAGAAGTGTTGTGTTTTCTTGTTTCCTAACTTCTTATAAAAGGCTAGAGGCTGCATATACACAAATAATATAAGGAAACAATGTACTAGTGGATTTGATAATAAATGCTGTTTGTTTTTGTTGATAATGCAAGGTTGCTATTTTGCTTCTCACCGAAATAACTCCGAAAAGTGTTGCTGTTCACAATCCCACAGAGGTTGCAAGGTTTGTGGTATGTTAGAAATCTCTCTAACTTCAGCTAAAACTGCCGATGACCACTAGTTATACATCTTTGTCTTTTGCTTTAAACTTTGAGTTGCTTGATGGTTTTGCTTTAACTGATGTTACTCCTACTTCTTTTGAATGTTGGGTGTGATGCCC
Organism: Pyrus communis; assembly: GCF_041283825.1. Lineage (NCBI taxonomy): Eukaryota > Viridiplantae > Streptophyta > Magnoliopsida > Rosales > Rosaceae > Pyrus > Pyrus communis. The sequence goes on from NC_142575.1 coordinate 22,894,474, forward strand.
CTAGGTTAGGCCAGTGGCGTGGCTTTCATTGGTACTATATCCAGTGGGGAGAATTGTTACATATCTATCGATGGGGATGCTAAAAATACTTGGGTTAAAAGGAAGAAGGTTTGCTTTTTTGATAACCCAAGTTTGAATTCTCCCTGATTTTCATTTTGTCATGGCTTATAGACATAATAGTACATACAGTAATTTAAAGAAATTGTTTGCCAAAGGAGTAGGAAAGATGACAAAGTCAGATTATGGGTAGGTTGGAAGTATCTTTAAGTGTTAATCAAAACATTTGTTGCTGATTGTATTTATAAATAGTTAGTGGGGACGTCAGTTATCTGCCTGTAAATTGTGCATGTTTTATCTCTCTCCAACATCAACTGAAAAGCCTCTTCCTTTACTAACTCCTTTACTCTCATTTTTTCCCTCTCCTAAGTGTCCTGACTAGTCTTCTCAGTTAAAAGACAAGCTGTAGACATTTCTATAAAGTTAAGGAGAGTGGCATAGGAAGACTAGTCACATAAATACTATATTTCATAAATTTGATAGTATAAATTTATTATGACCATTCAATAATATGATTTCTCTATTTCTGTTCATGTTATCTCTTATACATCATATCATAATATGATGTATAATTGAGTTTTTAAACACATTGGTTAGGTGGCTAGAGACTGTAGAAAAAACCCCTTTCACTGGACCTTGCTCTTTGATGTACCCAACGACAATAGACTAAACTAGCAAATATAGAAAACTTAGAAACACACAAGAATTATACTGGTTCGGCAGAACTTATGCCTACGTCCAGTTGTGATTTCCCTAGGTAGAGAAATCACCGCTTCTTTGATTAATAATAGGGATTACAGAACTTATGCAAACCCTAGAACTAATCTCAAACCTCTCTGCTGTTTGGCTGTTTTCTCTCTGCTGAAAATCAGCCTTGCCGCACCCTATTTATAGATATAGGGTTGGCTTACATGTCCTTTACAGATTATAATTCCTATTCTAAGTGGAATAGGAATTTAGACTTCCTTTCCAATTCCAAATAGACTTCTAGGATTTCTAATCTACATTGAATAAGGAAACTAAGATTCTTTCCTAGCCCTTTTAGGAGAAGAATTGGTGCACCCTTTCCCTAAAACAATCCTAAACAGAAAAGGACACAAACTGACGAGCCAAAAACTAACAATCTCCACCTTGGTGAGTCAAACCAAGTCTTGATCGTTTGCACCCCAGAGTATCTTTGAACCTTCTTGAAGTAGCTCTGGAAAAACTTCAAGAGTCTTCACCTTGGCAACCTCCTTCTTGCCTCATTGCACCTCAGGTGAGGAGGTGCTCCACTTTAATCAATCAACGAGATTGATCAAGTTCAAACAATGCTTGAACTTCTTGGCCGGCACTATCTTTGTAAGGAAATCTGCGGCATTGTCATCCGTATGAACCTTTTCAATCCAAATTTCCTTAGACTCCACCCAATCTCTGATTCTGTGATATCTTGCTTCAATGTGCTTTGATCTTCCAGAAAAAACCTGATTCTTTGCCAAGTGAATGGCACTTTGACTATCACACTTAAGCTTCACACAATCTTGAGTGATTCCCATTTGACTTACCAAGCCACTAAGCCAAATTGCTTCCTTTCCAGCTTCGGCCAATGCAATATACTCTGCCTCTGTGGTCGATAAAGCTGTAATTGGTTGCAGTAGTGCCCTCCAACTGATTGGTCCTCCTGCGCATGTAAACACATAACCAGAAGTTGACCTTCTCTTGTCCAAGTCCCCTGCATAATCGGCATCCACATATCCTAACACCCCTGCATTTTCCTTTTGCTTCTCAAACATAATCCTTTGTCGCCAAGAACCCTTCAAATAACGCAAAATCCACTTGACTGCATCCCAATGTTGCTTTCCTGGATTTGCCATGTATCTGGAAACAACACTGATTGCTTAAGCTATGTCAGGACGTGTGCATACCATTGCATACATGAGGCAGCCCACGGCATTAGCATAAGGCACCTTCTTCATTTCTTGTTGCTCTTCCTCGGACGTAGGACACTGTTGTCCACTTAACCTGAAGTGAGCTGCCAAAGGAGTCGAAACTACCTTTGCTTCTTGCATGTTGAACTTCTCAAGAACCTTCTGAATATACTTGGCTTGTGATATCCAAATCCTTCCAGCGGTCCTATCTCTCTGAATTTCCATGCCAAGGATCTTCTGTGCGGCACCTAGATCCTTCATGTCGAACTCCTCGCTCAACATCCTTTTCAAGTCTTGAATTCTAGACTTGTCTTGACAAGCAATTAACATGTCATCCACATATAGCAATAGCAATATGATCATCCCATCTTGGAACACATGATAGTACACACAACAGTCATACAAACACCTTCTAAAATTAATTTTCAGCATGAATGAATCAAACCTCTTGTACCACTGTCTTGGAGACTGTTTCAGGCCATACAGGGACTTCCTTAGCTGACATACTAGGTTTTCTTTCCCATATTCAACAAACCCTTCTGGTTGAGCCATGAATATCGTCTCCTCTAAATCCCCATGAAGAAACACTGTCTTCACATCCATCTGCTCAATCTCCATGTCATGCTGAGCTGCCATTGCTAAAAGCAATCGGATAGAAGTATGCTTGACTACAGGTGAAAAGATCTCATCATAATCCACCCCTTCCTTTTGTGAGTACCCCTTAGCCACGATCCTTGCTTTGAATGTCACGGCATCTTGTTCATGTAGTCCTTCCTTTTTCCTAAATACCCACTTGCATCCAACTAGCTTTCTGTCTTTGGGTTTAGGAACCAACTCCCAAACAGAGTTCTTGTAAAGAGACTCCATTTCCTCTGTCATAGCACTTATCCAACTATCTCGCTCATCACTTGCTATAGCTTCTCGATAAGTAGTTGGATCTCCTTGACTAATGTTAAGAGCATAATTAACTTCGTTTTGGTCAAACCCCAACCTGTCAAGTTTCTTCTTGTTCCGCTTAGGTTTGTCCAGTGCTATGCATCTTTGGAATGCAGGTGGATTGTTAGGTGGAGTTTGACTCCTTTGGGGTATCTGGCGGATTGGAGTACCTTCAATCTGTCCTGTTTCTTGCTCCACCTGATTCCTAACTGGTGAATGATGCTGATGCTCTTCTTCTTCCTCAAAACCATCAGATTCGGCCTCTTACTCAATTTGCTCCACCTGAGCTTCTTCTTCCTCTGAACTGATTAACGGAATCTTTGTTGCTTCAATTCCAGCATCATCCTTCTTCTCCCTACTGCTCTTGACTTTATTCAGAGGCATGGTTGTCTCATCAAAGACAACATCTCGACTGACAACCTTTTTCCTGTTGTTGAAATCCCAAAGCTTGAAACCCTTCACTCCTTTCTCAAAACCTAGGAATATGCAATGTATAGACTTCGGTTTGAGCTTGGACCTTTCATCACTTGGAATATGTGCATAAGCACTACAGCCGAACACCCTGAGCTTGGAATAATCCACCGGCTTCTCAGACCATACCTCTTCTGCACTCTTAAAACCGAGAACTGTAGATGGTGATCTGTTAGTCAAATAACTTGCATGATTAACAGCCTCTGCCCAAAAACTATCAGGCAATCCTGCATGAAATCGCATGCTCCTTTCTCTCTCCATGAGAGTTCGGTTCATCCTCTCAGCAGCTCCATTTTGTTGGGGATTCTTCTTTACTGTGAAGTGCCTTATGATGCCTTCCTGCTTGCAGTAATCGGTGAACTCAATACTTGTATATTCACCTCCATTGTCACTTCTCAGATACTTGATCTTTCTTCCAGTTTGATTCTCGGTTTCTGTTTTCCATTCCTTGAACTTTGCAAAAACCTCGGATTTCTGCTTCATGAAATAAATCCAAACCTTCCTAGAAAAATCATCCATGAAAGTAACAAAATACCTGGCTCCACCATTTGATTTAGTTGGAGCAGGACCCCAAACATCTGAGTGAATATAGCTGAGTTGCTCCTTACTTCGGCTATCTGCACTGCTACTTGCGAATGATACCTTTCTTTGCTTCCCAAGAACACAGTATTCACAAAAGTCCAGTTTGCAAGCTGACACGCCTTCCAACAGGCCTTGCTTGTGTAATTCTTGCAATCCCTTCTGGCTTATGTGCCCGAGCCTATGATGCCATAGTTCAGTCTTGTCTTCTATACTTTGATTTACAGAAACAGCTGCTCCCCCGACTATAGTGGTCCCAATTAACTTGTACAACTTATTGGGTTGTAGGTCACCCCGCATTACCACTAGCGATCCTTTGGTTACCCTGAGTCTTCCTTTTTTAGACTTGTACCCATAACCGGCCTCATCTAAAGTACCCAAGGAAATCAAATTCTTTCTTAGTCTAGGGACATACCTGACGTTCCCTAAAGCTCGTATCATCCCATCGAACATTCTGATTCGAACAGTGCCGATTCCTCTTACAGGACATGAAGAATCATCCCCCATTAAGACTTCCCCGCTGCTGACTTCTTTGAAAGTATCGAACCATTCTTTTACTGCACACATATGAAACGTGCATCCAGTATCCAAAATCCAATTGAAAGCCTTGGAGCCCGATGTTACCGAAAGAAGTTCCCCGTCACTCTCATGTTCGGTGACTGCACTAGCGGAACCTGAGCTTCCTTCCATCTTGGCTTTCTTTTCTTTCCAAATCTTGCAGTTCCTCTTCCAATGATCGGCTGAACCACATTCGAAGCAACCTTCCTTCTTTTCCTTTTTCTTCTTGGATTTTGACCTACCTCTGTTGCCAGTTTTCTCTTCTCTTGTCTTTTCCCGCCCCCTCTCCTTGCCTTTGGCATAAAGGCCTTGAGAGCTTTCAGTTATATCATCTAGTTTAGCATATGACTGAAGAGCTTGAATTACGTCTTCAAGCTTCAAGGACTCTTTTCCAAACATTAGAGTTGTTCGAAAGTGCTTGAAAGACGAAGGTAGAGACCTTAGCAGGATGATAGCCATATCATCATCTTTGTAAGTCTCTTCGACTTTCTGAAGATTAGCTATGCAATTCTGGAACCTGCATACGTGATCTTCAATATCACCTCCTTCTTCTAGTCGAAGCCCGAATAGTTCATCCTTTAGAAAAAGTTTATTGGACACGGTTTTTCCCATATAAACATTCTCCAATTTTTCCCATGCTTCCTGGGCAGACATCTTTTCGGTGATGTGTGACCGAACTGATCTTGTGAGATGGATCTCGATGGAACTCTTGGCCTTCTTGAGAACCTTATTCCATGCTGCTTCTGTCATGCTTTCCGGCTTCTTACCATCAAGTGCATCATCCAAATCCTGCTGTATCAGTACGTTCTTCATCATCCTTTGCCAGTCCGTGAAGTCATCCTTGCCGTCAAAGGGTTTTAACGCAGGTCCTTGATCCGCGTTCATCTTCCCTTTTAACATCGTAGAACACCTTGATCCTAGCTCTTGATACCAATTGTAGAAAAAACCCCTTTCACTGGACCTTGTTCTTTGATGTACCCAACGACAATAGACTAAACTAGCAAATATAGAAAACTTAGAAACACACAAGAATTATACTAGTTCGGCAGAACTTATGCCTACGTCCAGTTGTGATTTCCCTAGGTAGAGAAATCACCGCTTCTTTGATTAATAATAGAGATTACAGAACTTATGCAAACCCTAGAACTAATCTCAAACCTCTCTGCTGTTTGGCTGTTTTCTCTCTGCTGAAAATCAGCCTTGCCGCACCCTATTTATAGATATAGGGTTGGCTTACATGTCCTTTACAGGATTATAATTCCTATTCTAAGTGGAATAGGAATTTAGACTTCCTTTCCAATTCCAAATAGACTTCTAGGATTTCTAATCTACATTGAATAAGGAAACTAAGATTCTTTCCTAGCCCTTTTAGGAGAAGAATTGGTGCACCCTTTCCCTAAAACAATCCTAAACAGAAAAGGACACAAACTGACGAGCCAAAAACTAACAGAGACAAACTCGAGGCCACTTTCTAGTTCGCAATTTTTTTTCTCCCTATTAGAATGTGGCGTACGCTTTGTTCTGTTAGGTGTGCGTTGGAAATCTCTACCCAAGAGCAGTACGTATTCAGCTGATGTGCCATATGGCTTAAGTTAAGCTTCTCAAGAAATAAAAAGAAAAGAAAAAAGGAAGCATCTTCAGTATTCAACAGCTCCTAACAGCTTATGTTTATGGGAGAATTTTAAACCAATGGACTTTATCATAGCTTCTTCAATATTCACATGCCAACCCCAACGACTACAAATGCTCCATATCACCCAACATAATTAATCCACGTGTTTGGGTCAGTCTTACTACATGTGAAGGGGGTATGTTGATAATATAGTATCCCATATCGAAAATTATCAGCCTTGCATTATTACAAATTATATGATCCAGGGTCTCCATGTAGCCAATTAGTTGTGGGTTAGACGCACTAAGTTTAACAATATATTAGGATTCTTATCTCATTTGTTTGTTGACAGCAAGCGGAACATCTACCATTCTAGAATATTATTGAGGATATCTTCTTTTGTTTAACCTGACTATATTTTCTGGTGTACCTTAATTTTTTTATTTTTTACGCATATACCTTCACTTTATGGATAATAAAGAATTACATCTGTGGAATATTCTAGTCGTATCTATTAATGTTGTTTACTTAGGAAATTATGCCCTTAATTTACACGATTTTTCTTTTTATCAGCGAACCGTATGTTACTGAAGAGGAGTTAAAACTGATGCTGCGGGGGGCAGAGTTAAGTGGGGCAATAGAGGAGGAAGAACAGGTATTGGAACAGGGCTTTTTATTTTTTACTTTTGTTGAAAATATCTTTTGGTTTTGATTACTTGTTGCAAGATGAAAAACAAATACTTTGTTTTTGAATAGTTATAATAAATAGAAATGTTATACTCCTTGACACGTCGAGGACCTTTTGTATCTGGAGAGAAGAGAGATTGTGGGATGTGTTAGGGATTTAAGTTTATTAGTTGTCAAGCTTTCTGATATACGGTCATTATCTGAGATGCACTTTTTTATGGGAAAATAACTCCTTTTCCAGGATATGATCGAAAATGTGTTGGAGATCAAAGATACTCATGTTAGGGAGGTGATGACACCTCTCGTAGACGTAGTTGCCATCGATGCCAGTGCAACACTAGTTGATTTTCATGACCTGTGGGTAACTCATCAATATTCAAGGTAATCCAAAATTTTAGTGCTACACCGAATAGTTTTTTCATGCCTTCTGGTGATAATATCTTGAACATTCTTCTAGGGTACCTGTATTTGAGCAGCGTGTTGACAATATAGTAGGAATAGCATATGCAATGGATCTACTGGATTATGTTCAGAAGGTGAGACAGTTTGTACTCGTTTTTGTCCCTCTATGAAATCCTTATTCTTTATTTATTAATTGAATAAGCGATCTCATAGTGCAGAACTGTAAATTTGTTTGATTTTGAAGGGTGAGCTACTAGAAAGTACTACTGTGGGGGATATGGCTCAAAAACCTGCTTACTTTGTGCCTGGTAATCATTTGTGTTATGCCAAGTTCTATTAATCTCATCTGTTCTAGCTTAAATATTCATTGTACATTGCAGTCTCTTAGTTTTCTTTTGTATTTATTACAGATGAAATTCCTTTTTGTATTTTTTTTATTTTTATTTTTTTAAACTTGTAATTAAAACCGTTTCTGAAAATAAATTGGCACCAAGGTAATTCAAATCCTGGGGTGGTGGTTGGTTAGTTTTTTTTGGCAATGCCTATAACCTTTGCCTGTTTTGGTACGTAGGCCTCATTCTAGAGAAGTCTTTGGGGATGTTATAAGGCTTAAATCCCTTGGTGCCCACCCGACCGATCGGGTGCATCCTACATTGAGTTTCATGTTCTCTATCTCAAGTAGGAATCATTGAAGGAAATCTATGGGTTCAGGACTCTGAACTAATGTCACTACATGATACTAGGTCAATTCACTTGTAAAGCTTTAACAATATTAGCTTTAAAAATCTAATTGTGTTATCGTGCATAGTATCAAGTTGGGATAGCTCTTTAAGAAATTATGGGCTGTTCATGGTCAAAGTTGTCTGGAACGTGTTTGCCATCTGGTTTGAAATTTCTCTTACTTTTGGTCTCACTATGGAGTATGGTCCTTAATTTTAATGGTCCTTATTGCAGATTCAATGTCTGTTTGGAATCTTCTTAGGGAGTTCCGCATTCGAAAGGTTCACATGGCCGTGGTTCTTAACGAATATGGTGGAACTGTGGGGGTGTGTTCTTCATTCATCATTGAATTTAATGTTCAATGTTTCTGTTAAAAATTCACCAAGTTGCGCAGCATCTTTCTAACTTGTTTTGTGATGAAACAGATAGTAACCCTGGAAGATGTGGTTGAGGAAATTGTTGGTGAAATATTTGATGAAAATGATTCAAAAGTAATTCTCACTACCACTGTTTGTGCTCCTTGACCAATTTTTTTGTAATATGTAATGTAGCAAAAGCACTATGGGGGCACATCCATTTGCACAAGTAGTATCAGTCGAAATCTATCACATTAAAAAGCTACAAAATCAAATAAAAGTCAAGCAACGGAAAGAAAATTTCCTTGTCCCAAATTTTTTTTATGCTTGAGATATGTAGCTTTACACATACAGGGAATGGGCACAACTTTTGTTTAACCATGAACACACAAAACTATGCTTCTCAATATGATGATAACGTCTTTCTCAAGAAATAAAATAAAATAATTATTGATGATAACATCTGACTGAAATTATTGATGCTGAAACAGGAGGAGATTCAGAAAAAAACTGGCTACGTTGTGATGCGTGCAGAGGGGATATTCGATGTAGATGCAAACACATCTATTGACCAGCTCTCTGAAGATCTAAATGTCAAGATGCCAGAGGTATCTTTGAAAGTTTTGAATTCTAAATGTTGCTCTTGAAATTTATATATTAAGTGATCATACCATACCCATCCTCCCCGATCTTTTGTCTTTGAGCATTAGGTCTTTCTTGTCTTTTCTGCATAATTGCTTGTTCATTATTGCAATGTAATACAACTAAGACCATATGATGTAGTTCTATTTTTCTGATGCGTAAAAATATATTTAAAAGCACCTAGGTCTCAAGGGCCACAACCCTAGTGTCCAACCCACATACACGCAAGGGGAATTAAGAATTTAGTGAAATAAAATAAAATAAGAAACGGAAATTAAGGAGTTAGGCTCCTACTCAGTCCACCAGTCCTGTACTAGACTGAATGTTTGAGCCATCAAAGGCTCTCTGGTTCCACAAAACCAAGGGCTCGTTGTGAACTAATGCCTAGCCTTCCATACTTTACGTCTAGGAAGCAAAATTTGCACCGGCACATGGATAGCACAACGGATACCGTTGAACTCATGCATGAGAAACGACTATTACCAAGAAACTGGCTCTGTTTCATATTGTAGTTTCATTTAAAATCGTCTGATGAACAGCTGTCCACATTGGAAGTAGCACTTCTCATGCACAGTTAATTTACAGAGATGGTCTTTCCTTGTTTTGAATTTGAGTGCACGTTATGGGTATGCATATGTCCTCCCTTTAATTACAGACATCTTAACACTCAAACACTGAACAAATAAAAATTCCTGGATCATTCTTGTGCTCACCTAATACGTATGAGTGTGATTTGAGAGCTGAACTCTAATACCTTACAAAAGCTCATTAGTTTCCACTCATTATCGATTATCAAAGAACAAAGTTATGCTAAAATAATTATTTTCCAAATGGTTCTGTTTTCCTTTTCAATGTAGACAATTTTAAAAAGTATCAGCGATGTGCATTGGATGTTAGACATATTTTCCAATTTCTCTTGTACATTGATCTAACTTTCACCTGTTTACAGGGTCATCAATATGAGACAGTATCAGGTTTTATATGCGAGGCATTTGGATATATCCCAAGGACGGGTGAGAGCATCAAAGTTGTTCTTGAAAATGAAAATGAAGAGGAGATTGATGAGAGCAAGTCTGAAAACCAGGATAAAAAAGAAAAGCACCAAATTTTTAAACTAGAGGTATGATGTTTAATATTTTGCTGCATATAGTTCTTTGAAAATTCCTTACTTTTAGCTTAATTAGGTCTCAATATTAATGCTTGCACGTATTATTTTTTGGATGATTTGGTCAATCATATATATGGTGGTGGTGGGGGTAGATTGGGTTTGCCTTGGATTAACTAGTATTAAATGAGTTTTGGCAATTGGACCGAGTAATATCTTTGTTAGTATTGTTTTTTTTTTTTTTTTGGGCCAGATACTAGCAGGAAATGCCAGAAAGGTTGGTGCTGTTCGATTTGAAAGGATAGAGAATGATCCTGCTACATTGGAGACCAAAGAGGTGACCCGCTTGGTTCCCAAAATCATGAAAAGAAAGTGGAATGGTGATCGGGACTCGGATGGTACAGACTACGACGAAGATTCATTTCAGAAGAGACCACAGAACACCATATCTGATGAACATGAAGACACTGTTGATAATGTCAGTAGACATTAGTTGCATTTCGTGTGATTCCATTTTTGACGGAATCATACAAGAGGTAAAAATTGAGAACAAAATAACAAGAAGAATCAGGAAGGAATACCGTAAAAAGATTCAAAGATTTGAGTACCAAGATTTGAAAATTTCACAGTAACCTGTCCTGATGTATATCTGGTATTTGATATCTAGAAAAGTGCGTGATGTACATAGAGCCATCTTTGAGGGAGATAACCTAGGTTGATGGAACAATCAATTTAGAAAACAAAACCAAACTAGATGATTTGTACGGTCACTGGATTGTTCTTCCAATTTTGTTATTTGCATTGAGCTCCCTCTACTGTCAAAATTTCCGATTTGTACTATCTTCTCATGTTGCTCTGTAGTCTGTAGGTATGGTCAATAATCTTTTCTTTCCTTCATTTCGGCCCAAAAAAGGGCTTCGGTTTGCAGTTTGTAGTTTGCTATTAAACTTATTGAACTTGAAATGGGCAGGATTTATCATTTTGAATTCATAGGTTGACAGAGAGGTTATATTTTTCCTTGATAAATATAGTGCAGATTATGTAAGATTCGATTTCTCTCTTTCTATATGTCGATGGTTTTGCGTGCCATCACTGGTCACTGGGTTATAATCCAATTCACAAGTTGTGTGCTATCTATGGACTGTGATTCGGCCCACATCGAAAGATTTGATGTGCTGGGCCTAGTTCTGACTTAACCGACTGCGTCCAAGTAAGGAACATCTTCTTCGCTTAGGTTCTTCACAGCCTTGGAGGGAGAATCGAACATAAGAATTAACAAGAAACTAACGGAAGTGAAGGTGCATGGAAATTAGAATGTGAATAATACTTGTTCATACTGACTTTGTGAAAGCAAAATCGCTTTAACTATAAACGGTTTATCAAGCTTTTACAAAAATTTCTCATGTTTGAAATATTAGAGGAGCACCTTGAGGTTTAATGAGTGCTACTAAGCCCACCCCCTTTTCTTATATTCTCGCCCCACTTAATTTGTCACCCACTATTAAAATTAAAAACAATGAGATACTATTTCTACACCCACCTTTAATCCTACAATAACCTTAATATTTTAAGGGAAATGTTATTAGCACTCCAAAAATCTCATTCTACACTCCTCACAAGTGTATTTTTCTTTCCAAATATATAAAGTTTGGAATGTAGAATGAGATTTTTGGAGTGCCAATAACAATTCCCTATTTTAAATTCCTAACAATAAATAAAAGATAAGTTAACAATTATTACTTTTTTGTTTGTTTAAGGTTGTCATGGGTTGGATTTGGATGAGAGAAGATGTCGCGTGCACGGCATATGGAACAGGCGACACATTCCAATCGGGTTGCGCATATGGAGGAGTGGCGCGGGTCGCCTCTTTCAGGATCTGCAGAAGGCCGGCCTGCAAATAACGGGTTTGTGGGTTCGTAGTGAGTGTTTTAGCCATGAGTTTTATCTTCGCATGAAAGAAGTGGAGGACGGCTGGGAGCACCAATACTAAAGCAGTGGTTGTCCTGATGGATATGGAAGAAGAAGAGGAAAAAGAATCGAAGGGGATGTAGGGGACGATCTGGGCATGGTTCTGATAGTATTCTTCCTCCTTTTTTTTCTTTTAAACTTTTTTTTATTTTTTTAGTTTATATATATGTGTGTATATATATTCAAATTGATTTTTTTTAGGTTTTACTTTGTCAAAATCCTTTTTTGTTTAGGTCCTTCAAAGTCACTTTGCAAGAGGATAAATTTGTAAACAAAATATTTAATTTGGAGTGGTGGAGAAATAAAACATCTGGGTGGGAGTAGCAACACTTGGTTTAATTCACTTTCACAACATGCCCATAAAGACAAATTTACCCTTTTATTTGCTTATTTAACACTAAAAACTTTTATAAATCAAATAAAAAAACCAAAATATTCCCTATTCATAATCTCAAACGAAACCCTAACCAAAGCACGGATGCGTCTCTCTCTCTCTCTCAACCGAAGCCACCCTTCTCTCAGTCTCCCATTATCATTTCTTTCAATCCAACCCAAAACCAAAACCACCGAATTGAACCACAGGTGAAGATATTGAATTCAGATTTTCCAAGGTTCTAAAAAGCGCTAGATAACAATAGTGCGGTGGGAAAGGGTATAACGCTTAGATGTCTAAGAGGGGCCTATGTGGTTTTTTTATTTATTTTTATAAATTTTATAAATTGTATCAGGATACATCAATTGCAAAATATAAATTATGAAGTACTAGAATAAGAAAAGGAGAAGCCGGCCGGTTGTGTTTTAGAGATTCTCTATGTAAGCTGTTCATCCGTTAAAAAAACCTCAACAAAGTTGAGTAGTAGTGAGGTTTTCTCAACGCTCCCTATCTTGAACGCCTACACAGAACCAAACTTTTTATGATATATTGCCCATGTTACAGATATTTCCCCTCTTTTCATCTAAGACGCTTCATTTTTCCGTCACCAAATGATATGTAGACGTGATTAAACGATACAGAATATGGTTGGGATTCATTTGTACACTGACCAGATCACACACTGGACTCGGAAAGGAACATAAGATACTGCTTCTGATCATCCTGGTACATATTATAATTACATTGTTAATGCTTCCTCAATATAACTAGTAGATCTAACTAGAACTATATATATATATATATATTTAACAATAACATTACAAAGCGATGAACCATCAGTACGTACAAGCAGCTTCACAGGCGAAGAGAAGTGTCGACATCTGAATCATCAAAATTGTCTGTTCTGCAGATGACTGGAACTGAACTTGAACCTACGTTCCCCATGTCCCGAGTCTCATCAGAAACCTGCAGATAACTAGATTGCTTGCTCTGCAAGTTAGGTTGGAGATACATTGAGTACAGGGGTTGGTGAGGAGGTGGCTTACTGTTGTGAGAAACTGTCAATCCAGATTGGAGAAACAACCCAGTTGGCTCGTAATATGCGGCCGGAGTACAAATCCTGTCTGATTCAGAAAGTATCTGCCTCAAGAGCTCTCTCTCCTGCCTAATCTCCTTTGCTCTCTGCAATTGTCGAAACCTCTCTTGCAATAAGACAATGGAAGAATGAACTGCTGTGCCATCTTTGCCTTGCCTAGCCATAAAGAGGGGCTGTAATTATATTTCAATTGCCTTTTGAGGTGACCTTGTGGGGGTTGTATACCTATATATATATCTAGTGCATGATGAGTAATTAGGAAAATGTTTATTTATTTATTTTATTGAAATTAGGCTGCCATCCATCAGATTCTAATGATGTGAACAAAGAAGAAGTATCTGCATCTTTGATGCAAAGTCCAAGAAGGCAAAGCTTTGTAGCTAAATATTCTCTTAAGTTGGGGTTGGTGAATGGGAGTATAGGCCGCAGTAAGCTTCGATAGGGAGAAAATGGTGGGGAAAAGAGTCCAAATGGTGTGTAAGGTAGCCTTTGGAAATCTTTTTGGAGGAATATATGGAGGGGGTGAAGCTTTGTCGGCTTGTCTCCAAGAGTTGATGTCGCTAGCTTTGGAGATGATGTTGCCTCTCTGGGTAAGGCTTTCGTGGGATCTTGTTATTATTCTTTTGGAAAATTATCTAACTGTTTATGGGTAAGGGGTCTTCCTCACGTACATACTACATTTTGATACGTGTGCAACTATTGATCCATTATGGGCTTACATAAACATAATTTCAATCTTATTTAGCAAAAAAACTGTTAATCACCCTTTTCCTGCTTTTGGCTTTAATGAGAAATCCTTTTTGAGAAGATAACTAGTACAAATGAGTGGGAATTAGAAACCCTTTTCCTAAACACAAGTGAAGTACAAGAAACATATGTTGCTTGGATGAAAAGTTTGATAAAGTTATTGTAAGATGAAAATTGGAATTGAGAAAAAATTGAGATAACAATTCACTTAAAATTTTAGTTGAAATGACAAATTAAGAAGAAAAACGAAGTGTAAATTCATATGACATTTCAAAACAAATTCTAAAAAATAATGTAGAGGATGAGGATGAAGAAAGTTGAGATTCTATCATTAAACTAATTGACAATATGAGAAATAGTCCAATTACTTATAAGCACATACAAGATTCTCTATCACATCAATATAGGGTTTATTCTTACCGGACGATAAATATGGGGGGCATGACATAATGACAACTGACAAGAGTCGAAGGAAATTTGATTGTTTTGTACCTTTTTATAGAAAGGAGAGAAAGAGAACCTACCAAAAGCACAATTAAAGCTAAACATGTCCCTCCAATTAGAGTGGGAAAGGCTCTTTTTTTCCCTCTTAACTTTCTGGTTTGTTTTCAAGTTGTTGGATGAAAATGCATCATGGTTGGTTCTAGTTTGATGCTTCTGTTTAACGCCACAAATCCATTTGTTAGTCGTTAAAGGGGTAAAACAAATGAAATAACTAAATAGCCAATATAATACAAGTGGAGCACGCCAAGAAAGCAAAGTTAGCTATACCTATGATTATATTTAAATGTAGGTAAATATATGCTATGATTTTGTATAGTATTTTAGTACATAAACATTATCTTGTACAATCTCAAGGTGACCAAACAGAAAAACATTCCTCCAATTTATTATGTAAAACTTTGCGAAGATGTATAAAAAGTTGCAAAACAACGCTTTTGAATGAGTTTTTCTTGACAATACAATATAGAGAAATATTATGGAGACTCCCTCAAACGCGATTCTCCATGAATGTTTTGTCATCTTATATTTTTAGCACAATGTTTTATAATGTTAGCACGATAATTGACGTTAAACTATGAGATAAAATAGAGTCCATAAAAAGTCCCACTTTGAGAGAGTCTCCTTAACATTTCTCTACAATATATTAGGGTTAGATTAATTAATAACATGAATACGCATGATCATTTGGGGTTGCAAAATGTTGTATTCGTTCAAAAATCAAACCCCACCAGTGAAATTGTTGTGTGCAAGTAAGGCTTAACACCTTGTGCAATTATTCACCACCAAAAATAAAACGCAGGCTGATAAACTTTTGCAGTTCGATCGACAATTTGTGTAGTAATGTAGAAAATCTAAAAAGTGCAAAACTCGAGTCCCTATCCCAATATCATTTGCATTAAGTTTTTTATCTTAAGAAATAGAAAAGAAGTAACCACTTGCGACCACCTGCAAACAAACAACGAAGAAACGGTAGAGGCGAATCTAGCTTCGTTCTTCACGACAGCAAGCTTCACACACAGTCAATTCGTTGGCTACACACACACACCTTCTTTTTTTCAATATCAATGACAACTAAACATACTGATCCAAACTAGGCAAACAAACAACAAAGAAGCGGGAGAGGCGAAGAAGGACATACAAACTAAGTAGATCAAACTCCGAAAGATCAAACCTGCTATGATACCAAGTTGAATAATAGAGTAACCAATTAGAAATAACAAACTAACAAACCTAATAACAAATCGATTACAAACATATTATTTTATTAATTGTAAATAAAGATTGCCATGATGACTACATAACTCGAAGGGACTAAATTGTGACAAACTTACTTCTCAAACTAAATTACAAGCTATATTAATAGTGACATAAACCTAAGAAAACCAAAAATACTCTAATAAAAAATCAAGTCGTATCTCTAATTAATTTGCTAAATAAACTAATAAATTCCAACAAATATAGCGGCACTAAATAGTGTATGAGTACTACACAATTACTATTGTGACAAACAAGTACTAATCATATAGTAATGAACAACAAAGCCTTAGAAGATAAACATGAGGAAATAATTAATACTAAAAATATGACTTCATCCCTTGAAATTTAATTTTTTTTTTACATAAAACCCGATATAAGTTTTTTACTTAAATAAAACTCATTGACTAGACTCCACATAAGCAAGTTCATTAATTATGTTTGACTTTACACATTTAAAATTTTTGGATGCCTAAAATACCCTTATTTGAATGCCTGAAGTAAACAATTAATTCCATATGGATTGTAAAGGGTAATTAATGATTTAGGGACTTGTTGGTTTGGATCATTTAATATCAATTATTAATCATTTTTCAATTGGCACAAAGTTTGTTGGTTCAATCTTTCCTCCTTCTTTTATTTTATTTTTTATTTTTTATCTCTTCCTTCCTCAAAAAGGAGACACTAGTAAAAAAACACTTTGCGCGACGTAGGTACTTTTGTCGCGCAAAGTAAAAAATCGTTGCCTAAGGGTTTGCGCGACGCAACCTTCGTCGCGCATTAATCGTCGCGCAAAGTCTGAGACGCTAGGGTTTGAGCGACGGCCCACGGGGCGTGCGTCGCGCAAAGTGGGTTTGCGCGATGGCCACGGCGTGCGTCGCGCAAAGTTGGTTTACGCGACCAACGGAGTGCGTCACGCAAATCCACTTTGCGCGACTACCGAAGTGCGTCGCGCAACTCACTTTGCGCGACGCACTTCGTTGGTCGTCGCGCAAACCCACTTTGCGTGACTAACAGAGTGTGTCGCGCAAACCCACTTTGCACTACCCACTTTGTGCGTCGCGCAAACCCACTTTGCGTGACTAACGAAGTGCGTCGCGCAAACCCACTTTGTGCGTCACGCAAACCCACTTTGCGTGACTAACGGAGTGCGTCGCGCAAACCCACTTTGCGCGACGTACGCATGAGTCACGCAAAGTGGGTTTGCGCGACGAAGCCATGTGTCATGCAAAGTGATTGGTCGTGCACAGTGGGGAGTAGTTTTGGTCAAACTTTTTTTTTTTTTAATTCATGATAAATATTGTAATTAAATTCGAAAGAATAATTAATTAACCAAGCAAAAGTATTTAATTATAAAATATATGAAAATGTACATACAAGATCCGAACAAAAAAGAAAAAACTAAAAGTGAACTAGGTTTAATACATCAAGCTACTAGGTATCAGCAGGACGAGGTGGCTCTGAGGTCGAAGGTGGACCAAGATGAAGTGCTGGTAGTGAGATTTGAAGGCCGGACATCTGTATGGCTTGTACAAGGTCTCTCCACGCCCCGGCATATGACCTCATCTCCTCGCCCTGGGCCCTCAGTTGCTCCTTCATCTGCTCGCCCTGGGCCTTTAGGGTTGTCACTTCCTCCTTCAATGCATCTACCTCTGCGTTTGATCTGGAAGAAGAGGCACCCGTTTCACGAATCTGTGCTTTCCCCATACACCGAACAACCTTGCCACGACGACGACCTAAGTTCTGATCCAGGACATCAGTCATGATCTGAAAACCTACATCCTCAGGTATCGTGACGTCCTCGATCGGGGTCTCCGGGGGAAGCTGCGATGTTGCTTCTTGGAGAACAGAAGTGCTCTTTTCCACCATAGTAGCCTATAATAATAAAGAAAAAACATATAATGTTTAATAACAAAATATAAATAATATTTGAATGATTCATACATATAAGAATAATAATAATTACATATACTTACATGAAACTGCTCAGTAATCTCCTGACCAGGTCGAACGTAAACGTCCTTGAGCATGTCGATTGCTGGGAACTTAGAACCCTCCTGAAGAAAAAAAACAGTAAGAAAATTTTATTAATCAATAATAATAATAAATTGTATAAAATTTCAAAGTTAATATACTTTTACCTCACGTCGTGTCTGAAGCCTATAGTTTTGGCACACTCGAACTCCAATTTACCATTACAATGTGTCCCTATTATATATATATATATATATATATATATATATATATATATATAGGTAAATCATAAAAATATATAAATTAGTGGGCATAAAAATATACAAAATGTAGGTAAATTGATAATTACGTACATAATTTACCTACTTTCTCTTAATGTACCTACTATTATATTATAGGTAAATTACCAACAGAATATGAGAATATTATTAGAATATATCGTAGGTAAATTGTTCAGAGAAAAAAAAATATCATAGGTAAATTGCCAAAAAGATATGAGAATATTTTTTGTATATACTGTGGTAAGTTACCTACAATATGGCAATATTATTTATATTATTGTTGACCCTAAAAACTACCAAGCCTATGTGGTGCGCAGCTTGAGTAATTAATAAGCTAACTATGTCATTTGGTTGTGTGTAGGGCGTGCCAACTCATCGGTCGAGTTTAGCCGGTGAGTAAAATATGTTGATGTGGCGTTGGACGCGCTGCTGACTTCTTGATCTTGCGACTACGGCCGAGGAAGGAAGACGTCTCGGCCTTCGGGTTGTAGAGCATGAAGACAGGGCTACTAGTTTTGCGAAGTTCAATACCAAATTCGGCTTTCAATGTGCCGAATGTAGTAACCTATAACACCTCACTTCGTCAAGAAGGCTAATGAGATGACCTCTGCCAATAAGAATTCGAAAATCCTTCTCAACTGAGACTTGGATAGATAACTAGTCGGCCTTGACGCAATGCTGTTTATCCAAACTGAAGGAGCTTCGCGGTCGGCTGATTCTACGGCAACAGTGCTGTTTATCCAAACTGAAGATGTCACTGGTTGCCTTCACAGTGTTGTTTATCCAAACTGAAGATGTGTTGGCGGAAAAAGAAAATAAAAATCTCAAGGTTGTTGAGAGGTTCGCGTAGAGTGAGAGTTTGTGCATAGCAGTTTGTGTGTTGAATTGGAGGGGGTCCTAATGTTGTCACTGCCTCTGTATTTATAATTCACCAGTAACCCTAGGATTGCCATCGTAAGTTATGAAATAATAGGAATATTCTCTCAAATATGCATGATCCCGCTTGGCGTGGCCTTGATGATTTCATAGAAACCAACCAAGACTCAAACTCTCAAAAGCCTAAGCCTACTTAGACTTCTTATTGCTAATTATCCCAAATATCCATGTTGAGTGAATTTGGCTCCATGAACAACCACATGCTGACCCACGATGCAAAAGCTTATACCAATATGCTAAATCATTTAGCATAATTAGCAAGATAATTGTTGCCATCTTATCACCACCACGTGTAGAATCATCTTTCAAGCACATCACCATTTTTACTTCACCTTTATCCCATTGTTCCACGTGGTTCTGCATGCGCATCCATTCAAATATGAAACACATGCAACTGACTAGATACCAAGCTGCACATAACTCTCCTTACTGCCACATTTATTGTAAAGGGTTAGCAAGCAGCCAGCTGTGCAATCTTTTTTAATTTCTCCATGATCCAATAAAACTTTTGATAATCTGCAAAAGAATCCCACGAGTATCTCTGCAAGCTTTAAGGATATTTTCCAAGATAATTACTATGATTAAAATTAATAGTAATTCCAAGAAAAATCTCTTAATTTCATAATCATCCGATGGCTTCGACCACTTGGGCAGAAATTGTAAAATCGGGTCCAAACAATTACATAAATTAGTAGAGACATTTTTACTATTATATATAAGAGAATAATTTACCTTGAAAAATAATGTTGTCAGGATTTAAGGTAATGCATTAGATTGTTGTAGAGATAAAAAAAAAATACTAAAAAACATGGAAGATTAATCAGATTTTAAAGCAAAATTGTAAATAATTTGTAATAGTAGGATACTTACATTATTCTTATGTGGCAATTTATTAGACGTTTGAGTTTTTATTGGATGTTTAATTATAAGTGGGTTTATGTTTAGAAAACATGAGTTGTGAGGACCAATATCTAAACAACCCTAATAAAAAAAAGTTCTCCCCTGCTCACAATTTTACCTGCTCACATATTGTGTGCACATGGGTTGTGCATGGCCCCTGGTTAATTTATGATGCCATGACGACACTCTAATAACAACAATCTGCTTCCTACCTAGGCCCCCTGCCTATGCGGACTAAGTGGATTTAAGTGGATATATTATATACCATATAAATAAAGTGCCTTTATATTTAAAAAATTATACTTGTGTTGAGAATTTGGGTTTATTATTATATAACACCTACGTGCAGATTACATTATACACAACTCTTCATGTATAGGTGGCAAAGGTTCTCATTCTCCTTTTGTCCTATCCAATGTGTAATTCTCATTCCCTTAAGTTCAATTACCACTAAATGAGAATTTGAACCACGTTATTGTTAGTCCATTGTGAGACTAATTCCACCCCTTCCCTTAGTGTACATAATATTGTTTATTCAATATATATATATATATATATATATATATATATATATATATATATATATATATATATATATAGAAGTGTTATAAATAGGTAAAAGTTAGAGAGATAACCTTTACTAGTGACAAGAGCGAAGCAGGTGTAAAATATCACACTATAATTGTAACACAAGGAATGATTAATAAAAGTGGGAGGAATAGATACTGATGTTAATTATCTTTCCTTTCTTTCTCTTTTCTATATCTATTGATAGCAATCAGAGTGCTCAATTTATAGAGCAACTCCATATTATTACATGTTGAAAATTTACAACACACCTTTTGAAAAATGACCTCCTTCATTTCCAAGTCCACATATCAACACTGCCAATGTTTTCATTCATCTGCCAATGTTGCAAATCCAATCTGTGTGGTTATTGAAAAAAATCTACCAAGGTTTTCAATATTACTGTGGGCATTCATTAACCCATTAGCATTTTCAACACTCCCCCTTGGATGCCCACATATCAACATCAGTTGCCTCATTAAAACCTTGCTTGGAAAAACCTAGTAGGAAAAAACCATAGCGAAGGAAAAAAGTACAACTTTACTTGGATTGCTATGCTTATGTTGCCTCGTTAAAACGTTGATAGGAAAAACCCAGTGGGAAAAATCCTAGTCAAATGAAAAAGAGTACAACATGCATGTATCATGGATGCTCCCTGGATATATATCTCCCCCTGATTCTGCATTCTCCAAATTTATCTGATTGGTAAGTCGACGTAATCCGATACTTTGCACTATCTTCTGAAACGTGCATTTTGGTAGAGATTTGGTGAACAAGTTTGCCAGATTTTCATTGGAACGGATTTGTTTGACTTCAATAACTTTAGCCTTCTGAAGCTCATGTGCACTGAAAAACTTGGGAGATATGTGTTTTGTCTTATCGCCCTTGATGAATCCTTCCTTCATTTGGGCAACACAGGCTGCATTATCTTCATGGATGACAGTTGGAATGTATGTCTTTGAAGGTAAACCACATGAATTCCGAGTATGATGAATCATTGATCTTAACCAAGAACATTCACGACTTGCTTCATGTAAATCAAGTATTTCTGAATGATTTGAAGATGTAGCAACTAATGTTTGCTTTGTTGAACACCATGAGATTGTTGTATCTTCATTCTTGAACACATATCCAATTTGTGAGCGGGCTTTATGGGGATCAGAGAGAAAACCAGCATCTGCATATCCAACAAGGATCTGGTCATTTGTGGATTTCTTTGAGTAGAAGAGACCCATGTCTGTTGTCCCACGAAGGTATCACAATACATCTTTGACTCCCTTTCAATGACGAATTGTTGGAGCAGAGCTATACCTTACTAACAAGTTGATTGAAAAAGCTAAATCTGATCTAGTACATTGTGCTAAATACAATAAAGCACCTATTGCACTCAAATATGGTACTTCTGGACCAAGGACCAGTTCATCATCTTCTTTTGGATGGAATTGATCTTTCTTAATGTCCAAAGAATGAACGACCATTGGCGTGCTGAGTGGATAAGCCTTGTCCATGCCAAATTGCTTTAGGATTTTTTCAATGTAAGTTGATTGGTGGACCAAAATTCCATTAGCACAATGCTTGATTTGCAAGCCGAGACAAAATTTTGTTTTTCCAAGGTCTTTCATTTCAAATTCGCTTTTCAGGTATTTAGCAGTTTTATTGAGCTCTTTAGGGGTTCTAACTAGGTTCATATCATCGACATATACTGTCACTATAGCAAATCCAGAATTGGATTTCTTAAGGGCAAATGACATTGTTGATATATCCTTCTTTAATCAGATACTCACTGAGACGATTATACCACATTCGTCCAGATAATTTCATCCTATACAATGATTGCCTTAATTTGATATACCGCATACCTCATGGTTTGTTAGTTGTTTCAAGCAACTTAAGTCATTCTGGGACTTTCATATATATGTTAGCATCTAATTCTCCATATAGTTACACGGTGATGACATCCATAAATCGCATGTCAAGTTTTTCTGAAACCACTAAACTTGTTAAGTAATGGAATGTAATTGCATCCATTACATGGGAGTATGTCTCCTCACAATCAATTCCAGGTCTTTGCGAAAAGCCTTGTGCAATGAATCGTGCTTTATATCTTGCAATCTCGTTTTTCTCATTGTGTTTCCTTGTGAATACCCATTTGTAACCTATGGGGTTTACACCAGGCGGGGTTTGGACTACTAGTCCAAAAACATTTCGCCTTTCCAAAGAATTTAATTATGCCTGGATTGCATCTTTCCACTTAGACCAATCTTGTCTCTGTTTGCATTCATCAACAGAGCGGGGCTCAAGATCATCACTTAATATGATTTCAGTGGCTACTGCGAATGCGAACATGTCGTCGATGATTATTTCATTCTGATCCCACAATTCATTAGTACAAGCATAATTTATGGAGATTTCTTTGCTTTCATGTACCTCTGATTCTTTAGGTACATGTGTCTCATCAAGGACATTTTCTTTTTCAGAAAGTACAAAATCATGAATTGTGGATGTGTTATTCATTTTTTCTTCTTGAATGATTTCATTTGGATTCAGTTGTGCCCTCGACTTTCTTTTTCGATGAGCTAAATCTTTTGAACCTAGAGGTCTACCATGCTTCAGGCGTGCAACAGATGAATCATTTGCTGCCACTTTATTTTGTCCAACAGGGACATCAATTCTTGCAGGTGCATTTGTAACTGGTATATGTGATTTTGTCACTTTTATAGCATCATTAAATACATCTGGCATTTGATTAGCAATACTTTGAAGATGAACGATCGTTTTCACTTCATTTTCACATTGAGTGCTACATGGATCAAAATGAGATAAGGTGGGAACAACCCATGTCAGCTCTTTCTGTTCTTCTGGAATGGTCTTTTCTCCCCCTAATGACGAAAATACTGTCTCATCAAAGTGACAATCAGCAAAACTAGCTGTAAACATATCACATGTCAAGGGTTCCAAATATCTAATGATAGATGGTGAATCAAAACTCACGTAAATTTCCAGTCGACTCTGAGGTCCCATTTTAGTGCGTTGTGATGGTGTAATAGGGACATAAACAACACAACCAAAAACTCATAAATGTGAAATGTTTGGCTGATGCCTAAACACATGTTGTATTGATGAGTATTGGTGGTTGGTTATAGGTCTCAATCGAACCAATGATGCAGCATTTAAGATGGCATGTCCCTATGTAAAAATTGGCAATTTTGTTTTCATAAGCAGAGTGTGGGCTAGTAACTGAAGTCGCGTGATCAATGTTTCTGCTAAACCATTTTGAGTATGGACATGAGGAACGGGGTGTTCAACATCAATGCTTAATGTCATGCAGTAATCATCAAAGGTTTGAGACGTAAATTCCCCAGCGTTATCAAGTCGGATTGACATAATGGGGTAATCTAGGAACTGTGCTCACAACTTAATTAGCTGAGCAAGAAGTCTCGCAAAAGCTACATTTCGAGTAGACAAGATATAAACATGTGACCATCGGGTAGATGCATCAACCAAAACCATAAAATATCGAAATGGTCCACACAATGGTTGAATAGGCCCACAAATATCCCCTTGAATTCTTTGTAGAAATGATGGGGATTTAGCATCAACCTTTAGTTGTGATGGTTTAATTACCAACTTCCCTTGAGAACAAGCCTTGCAAGGATTATCATTTGAGATAGCAACGTGTCTGCTCAATCATGGATGTCCATTAGAGTTGGTAATGATTCTACGCATCATGGTAGATCCTGGGTGACCCAGATGATCATGCCAAAACATGTAAACTTTTGAATCAATGAACTTCTGGTTCATGACAGTATGTGATTCAACTGTCTTTATGTATGTATAATACAATCCACTCGTCAAACCACACAACGTCTCCAATATACGCTTTTGGGTATCATTGGAGGTAATGCATAGATACTCTACATTTTCTGCACTTTTTGTTTCAATGTGGTATCCATTTAAACGTATGTCTTTAAAACTCAACAAATTTTGAGTAGATCAAGTATCGTACAATGCATTCTGTATGGTCAATATTGTTCCATTTAGTAACATAATCTGGGCTTTCCCTGAGCCTTCAATCACATCTGATTGCCCTAATATTATTGTTACCCTTACTTTTGTAAGCATCAATCTTGAGAAATACTTTCGATCTCGAAGTATTGTATGCGTGGTTGCGCTGTTTGCAAGACAAATATCTCCGCCATTTCTCATGTTTTGAGAATGATCATAGTTTTTATCCATGCTTTCTAAGTAAGGGAATCACAGTTAAAAGCAATTTATAACAGGAAATTTAAATGCCACTTTTATTGAATCTAAAATGCTAGTTTTTAAATTACAAGTTCAGCATAATAAAAGTACATCAAACATCAATGATTCAATCAGATCGGTATACTTCATTTCCCTTTTCCGCCATGAAGTCTGAGACCTCTAAGTGGGTTATGTTCAACTGCCCTGATAAGTCACACACTGGATCAGGTATATCCATTGGTTTAGCTTGGTCGAGAAAATTGGTCTCGACACCCTTCTCCTTGAGGGAAGCTTGATATAGATCCACTAGATGTTTTGGGGTACGACAGGTATGCGCCCAGTGTCTATCGCCACCACACATATGGCATGCTCCATCAGAGTTTCTAGGAGCATTGTTCATATGAGCTTTGCCTTTGTGGCGATTTCCATTTTTGAAGCTCGGGCCTGAATTATGCCTCGGAACCTAGTTGTGAAACTGGACACCATGATTATTGCCCTTCCCGTTCCACCGTCCTCACCTGTGGCCACGTCCACATTTATGATTATTACCATAAGAGGATGTGGCGTTCACTTCAAAGGAAGCAGGATTCACTTTTGGGAATAATGTAGATCCAGTAGGTCGGGACTGATGATTTTTCATCAGGAGCTCATTGTTTTGTTCAGCAACTAGGAGCACAGAGATCAGCTGGTTGTATTCAGTGAAGCCTCGCGCTCTATACTGTTGCTGGAGAAGCACGTTAGAGGTATGAAATGTGCTAAAAGTCTTTTCCACCATATCCTTCTCAGTAATGGTATCCCCACAAAGCTTCATTTAAGAGGTAATTCTGAACAACGCAGAATTGTACTCAGCCATTGACTTGAAATCATAGATCCTTAGGTGAGTCCGTTCATAGTGAGCCCTTGGAAGAATCACCGTTGTCTGGTGATTGTATCTGTTTCTCAATGCCTTCTAGAGAGCTAATAGATCTTCAACCGTTAAGTACTCACTCTTTAGTCCCTCATCAAGATGGCGATGAATAAAGATCATGGCCTTCGCCCGATCTTGAGAGGATGAGTTATTTTCTTCCCTAATGGTATCTCCAAGATTCCCTGCTTCCAGATGGATCTTGGTATCCAGTATCCAGGTAAGGTAATTTTTCCCAGTAATGTCTAGGGCAGCAAAATCAAGCTTTGCCAAGTTTGCCATTTTCTTTTCTTTCTGAAAGAAAAATGAGATGTGTAGGAACTTGCAATAATATGTATTTCTGGAGGTATGTAGTGTTAGAACTTCTAGTTCTTACAATTTTTTCATTTTGATCTTCAGGCCAAAATGATAAGCACTCGAAACTTCTGGCTCGAGATTTACATGATGAATGAGGAGGGTGATTGTACCGCACCATTCTCATTCAAATAACATAACATAGGATGAGCGATTATTCCGCACCACTCAAGTAACAGGAAAATTTAAATATGCAAAGCAGGGTGGTCGATTATACCGCACCACCTAAAATTGCAATGAAATTAAACAGCAGACAAATTTAAATACGCAGGGTAGGATGGGCGATTATACTGCTTCACCTAAAATTTGCAGTAAAATTAGATCTGTAGTCCAAGATAGGCGACGATACCGCACCAACATGGATTGCAGTAAGATTAAATTTGTAGTTCAAGATGGACGATTGTACCGCACCATCTTGGATGCAGTAAAATTAACATAAATAAACACTGGGTTAGTAATCAAGATCTACACCAAACAAGAAATCAAAGATATATGTAACTTTCGGTGAAGAGAAATGATTTCTTTCAGCGAAGAGAAATGAGGAATAGTTATATTTACAGAGTCGTACTGATAACGTGTTATTAATAGGTAAAAGTTAGAGAGATAACCTTTACTAATGACAGGAGCGAAGCAGGTGTAAAATATTACACTATAATTGTAACACAAGGGAATGATTAATAAAAGTGGGAGGAATAGATACTGATGTTATTTATGTTTCTTTTCTTTCTCTTTTCTATATCTATTGATAGCAATCGGAGTGCTCTATTTATAGAGCAACTCCATATTATTACATATTGAAAATTTACAACACACCTTTTGAAAAATGACCTCCTTCATTTCCAAGTCCACATATCAACATTGCCAACGTTTTCATTCATCTGCCAATGTTGCAAATCCAATCTGTGTGGGTATTAAAAAAATCTACCAAAGTTTTCAATATTACTGTGGGCATTCATTAACCCACTAGCATTTTCAACAAGAAGAATATAATTGAGGAGGGTTTCCAAATGGTTTCCTTCTTCAATCGCATATTCTTTCATTCATTTAGAAGTCACGACTTTCTTTCCGTAGATTGGCTTTTATCCAAGCTTCTAACGCTTCTTTCTCTAGATAGGTAACTTCATGTAGCTTATATATTATATATGTTGTATGAATTTTGCTCTGTTTTCTTTCATATAATATTTACAGGGGTCTAACTAACAACTTGGCAATGTTATTAGAATGTATTTAGTTTTTTAGTTTATTTTATTATTTATTTTATTTATTTTTTATACATTTGCCGTCATTGTTAACGGTGTAAATATACACTTGGTCATTTTTACTGTCATTATTGTATGATTGTATTCTTAGAGATGTGAACTGGTGCTAAATGAGAGTTAATGAAGTTAATTTTAGTAATATGTTTACGAAATTGGAGTAAAAGGAAAGATGTGGCAACCCATTGTTTTTTTTTATTTATTTATTTTTTATTTAGAAAGAATTCTAAACAACAATTGCACATTTATTTTTGTAAAAATCAAAATATCTGTTGATGCACAAAATCGGCGTGAACTTTGGTACAACAGAAACTGTCAAGCTTGTGACCTTCGCCAGATTGCTCCGGTCACCAGTGTGGATAAGTATATAAATGGATAGAGACAGGGAAGCAAACAACACAAGATCTACGTGGTTCACCCAGAATGGCTACGTCCATGGAGTAGAGGAGTTCTTATTAGTTGTGAAGGGTTTACACAAATACATAGGTTCAAGCTCTCATTTAGTGAGTTCTAGTGAATAGTTTAGTACAAATGACATTAGGGATTATTGTGAGAGAATGATCCCCTTTTATAGAAGAGAGTTTCTAGCTTTGTCCTGACATTGACACGTGTTGTGCTATGATTGGCCTCTGATATCGACACGTGTTGCGTTGTGATTGGTCTCTAATATCGACACTTGTCGTGTTGTGATTGGCCTCCTGGTTTGAAGGAAACTCTTGTGGATCCTTGATGGTATGCTATTGACCGGTGCTTAGTAGTTTCGAGATTGGTCAAGTATGGTACAAACAGTGCTCCTGTAAGTTCCCGAGTGAGGGAAGCTCCTCAGTTGGGGACTTGCAAGATCTAAGCCATTAAGTAATTGCGAAACTTCTAAGTATCGAAGTATGATAACATTTTCACTTACCTCTGCCTCATAGGTTGATGTGGCCTCTTCTCTGGAAGTACTTTTCCTTCATCCAGGAATGGTATCTTTAGCTGATGTTGATGCACAAAGTAATGCATCATTTTCATTTGAAGCTTACTTGTAGTTTCGGGCTTGGTCAAGTGCGATATGAACCCTATAGTAGGAGTCCCCTAAGTCTCTAAGCAAGGAGATCTATCCAAAAAGGTGATAGACAAGGTATCAATCAGTGTTCCAAGTAATCAGCCTTAGATCGGAAGCTTGATCTTGGGTTCTGGCTAATTGGTCTCCTTCTTCTTGTCTCTCATTTAGCACTAGGGACAAAGAAAAGGACAGGGAGAAGAGATGATATAAGATACTCTTGTTTTTGGAGAAGTAACGGATGAATCGGCACGTGCTTTGTTGTACTTGACTTTCCACAGGTGTATTCTTGAACTGGGCTGGAGGGTTTTCTGGTTTCCTTCAGAGCGAGTCGACTCCAAAATTTGAGGGTCAAAACAAAGCCGTCAAATCTGGAGTATGTTCGATCCTGATGATATGAGATACTTCTGCTGTTTGACAAAGTAGTGGATGTGGTATGACGAGGCTTTGTTTTTCGACGACGGTGCTAGCAAAAGGTTGTTGAGGCTTTTCGATCTCTTCAATTAGAGCAATGCTGCCGAGCTTGGATTTGACTTAAACTCCTCCGTCTGGATTGTGCAGTTCCACAGGAAGGGCGTTTGCTGTAGTGATCTGTTCTAGCTCGTCGTTGAACCTTCTGCTTCAATCTTTTGTATAACAGAAATGGTGTGTAACCTTTGCATTTAAATGGTCATTCAAAGCACTACTTCTCAGTGACTCATCCATGCTTGGCAGCTTCAGTGTAAAGAGCCAATATCGTACCAACTGTTCTGAGGTATTTGCCGAAGGAATTCATAACCTTGACAACAGTTGAGGATGAGTACTCGAGAGCAATGCTAGGCAAGCAACCAGGCAAAGGTTCCGGGCAATCAGTTTTAGATCGGAAATTTGATTTTAGGTTCCGATTGATTGCATTCTTTCTCCTTGTTCTGTAGGTAAGAGCAAGGGCAAGGGAAAAGACAGGGAAAAAGCATGATATGGGATACTTTTGCTTTCAACCCTGATGATATGAGATATTCTTGCTCTTATGTGGCTAATTGGTAGGGGTATTATCGAGGGGGAAGCAAACAGAGTATTTCGAGAGGCCATATTGGGAGTGCCCTTTCGGATGTGAGGAAGGGTTGAGCATTTTTTGCAAGTCTGCATGGCTGTTGAGGATGAAGGTCGACATATATAGGAATTCTTCCAATAACGAGTACCGATGCTATTCCTTTACCCTTCTCGGTCAGAGCAATGTAGTGGCTGCTGCAAGATTCACGTGTTTTAACTTTGTCAGAGCACTTTGAAAAAATGGCCCGTGGTATCCAAAAAGCTGATGTTGCGTGTGAACATTGTAGACAAATTTTATCTAAGGAAATCTGGCTCTCAAAGTTCGAAGAGCGGTGCCTTTTCAATTTTCGGAACAAACAATCTTACTGGGGATCTGGTTCTCGAGATTCGGAAAGCGGTGCCTCTTCGATTTTTGAGCAAGCAATCTTGTTGGGGATCTGGTTCTCGAGATTCGGAGAGTGGTGCCTCTTTGATCTCTGATCAAGCAATCTTGTTGGGAGTGCTTTCTCGGATTTGGAGAAAGGTTGGGCATTTTTGCCACGGAGCACGGAGGTTAACACACATAATGATTTTCCAGTTATCAAGCAGTGGTGCTGTTCTTTTACCCTTGTGGGTAATAGTAACATAGCTGGACCTTCAAAATTTACGTGTCTTAACTTTGTTAGAGTTCTTTGGCAAAGTTATTCTTGGTGTCTGAGGAACTGATGTCGCGTGTGAAGATTGCTAATAAATCTTACTCAGGAAAAGCCTATTTGATTTTGGACAAATGGCCCTGTTGCCTTTTCTTTTATAGGGGCACCAATTGTGTTCAAGAATTACGTTCAGAGAGTTACTGCTTGTAGGAATTCCTCCTTTATTTTCATACTTTTGAGATTTACTGTACCTTATTTTTTTCTTCATCATTTCTGAAAATGTTTGGCCCGTCCAACCGTCGTTTGGACTTGAATGCTATGGAAGAGGTAGCCATGTCTCCTTAAGATAACATATGGCACCCATCCTTCTTATCTCCTACTGGTCCCCTTACTATCGGGGACTCTGTGATGAAGAATGACATGACTGTTTCGTTGGTGGCTAAGAATTTTCTCATTCCCAAAGATAACAGACTACTTTCCAAACGGTCCGATGAGTTGGCTGTTAAGGGTTCTTTGGATCTCAGTGTTCAATGTGCGAGTTTAGTGTCTAATATGGCCCAACGCCTATTTGCTCTAACCTGCCAAGTTGAATCGTTGGCGGCTGAAGTGATAAGTTTCAAATAGAAGATCAAAAGGCTTAAGCACGAGAATAAACAGTTGCACATGCTCGCACATAGCTATGCTACAAACATGAAGAGAAAGCTTGACCAGTTACAGGAATTCGAGGGTTAGATTTTAAGTGATCATCAGAGGTTTATGAGTTTGTTCGAAAGGCATTTATTGCCTTTGTCCTCTGGGGCTGTACCACGTACTGAAGCTCCAAATGATCAACCTCCAGTGCCTCATCTTTTTGGGGTCCTGCCTAGTACTGAGGCTCCAAATGACCACCCTCCGGTGCCTTCTATTTTTGAGGCTTTGCCGAGTGCTAAGACTTTTCCTAAGCAACCTTTGTGAAGGACCCTTCTGTTTGTTTGTTTTGATTCATGTGTATGCATGTATTTGTAATTTATCGAGGATATCAATAAATAAGCTTTACTTCATTCAACATGTTGTGTTAAATACACTAAGGCATCATTCACTAAGTTCTTTGAATTTTTTCTTTTGTTGAAGTTTGAATGTTGAAACTTCGTGGGTGGATCCTGTAAGTTGAAACAGTGTTCCCTTAATTTCCTGAGTAAGGAAAACTTCTTGGTTAGGGACTTGAAAGATCTAAGTCACTGAGTAGTCGTGAACCTTTCGAGTATCGAAGTGCAGTAGCATATGGTAGGAGTCCCCCAAGTCTCCGGTTGAGGGAGTTGACGAAGGAGGTGTCTTGCTAGTAGCCAATTTTCCAAACAAAACTTCACCATTTTCCTTTCTAAGTGGTTCCCCAAACTCCTCCTTCATATATACTTGGTATGAAAGTTGTTAGGCCCAAAAAAGGGGAGGCCTAGGCCCCTTTCTTTCTTTTTTTTTTGTTTTTTTTTTTGTTTTTTTTTTTTGTTTTTTTTTTTGTTTTTTTTTTGTTTTTGTTTTTTTTTTTTTTTTTGTTAATTGGCGAAGCTTTGATGTTGAAGCTTTGTAGGTGAAGCTTTTGTGTTGAAACTTTGTAGGTGAAGCTTTGGTGTTGAAGCTTTTGTGTTGAAGCTTTGTAGGTGAAGCTTTTGTTAGGCACCATAAATTGATTTTGCTTCACACTATCTTGATCAAGAGTGTGTGAAGCTTTTGAGAATTGTAGTTGCTCTCCATTGATGAAGCTTTGTAAGTGAAGCTTTTGTTGGGCACTATAAATTGATTTTGCTTCACATTATCTTGATCAAGAGTCTGTGAAGCTTTTGAGAATTGTAGTTGCTCTCTATTGATGAAGCTTTGTTTGATGTTGAAGCTTTGTAGGTGAAGCTTTTATGTTGAAGATTTATGTTGGTCACCATAAATTGATTTTGCTTCACACTATCTTGATGAAGAGTGTGTGAGGCTTTTGACATTTGTTGTTGCCCTTCCATTGATGAAGTTGTTGTGTTCCCCCTCCTATTTTTTTTTTTTTTTTGGAGTGGGGGAACTGAAAATTTGAAGTTTGAAACTCTCTAGCTTGTGTTGAAGTTTGAAGACTTTCCATGTGAGGCTTTCCCATGGTTTGAATTTGAATTTTGCATTTCTTTGGTCCTGTGGAACTTCTATAAGAAGGATAAGTTTCCACTCCTTACCTTGCCTTCATTTTCTCATTTTGTAGTAATTTTTGAAGACAGAGTGTTCTTTAGTTGAGAGGGATTCCGACATTTCTTTGCACCATCTTCAGGTTGGTAGTCTTCTCCACTAGATCGCATGCTTTCATTCTTGTTGAATTGTTTGAGTGTTCTTAGAAGCAGACTTAGGATCCAAGAAGATTATGTTGGCATTTTTTTGTGGTAGACAATAACTTTTCTTATGGGGGCGTTGCTGGAAAGGGACTAGATACACCAGAGTTTGTTTATACCATCTACCTTTCACCAACAAGTTGTTTATCATGAAACCACTACTGCAGAATAAGGATTTGGGGAGATGGTGGAGGTTGAGTCACGGTCATTTCTCCCCATAGCTAATGTTGCTAAGGCTAATTTCTACAATCCTAATGTTGGGATCCTACAATGTCTAAATGTTGATCAGAACGGTCGCCCTACTAAGGTGATGGTCCAAAAGCTCTTAGAACAAGGACTTTCTCTTACTCAAGAGAAATAGGATAGACCTCATATTATCCCTACCCGCCAACTTCAATGATGACAGATCCAAAGAGAAAGGACCAGGTGGTAGTAGTTAGGTCCTTAATCAAGAGACTGCTGGATTATGGAAGATAACAAAGAGAGATCAAGGAAAGTTCAGCTAAAGAAATAGCAGAGTGGGGAAAGGGAACTTCAGGCACTAAAGATGATCAAGGAAGAGAAATTTTGGAAGAAGAAATGAAGGCAGCCATCCACATGGCAGAATGTATATATGACTTGGATTGGCCAGAGGATGAGCTCGAGGCTACAAAGCCAGTAGAATTTTTGTCTACAGAGCCCGATAAGCCAGCACCCGAAGTTCAAGATCCCTTAAAAACCATTAATTTGGGAACTGAGAAGGATCCAAGGCCATAGTGGCCTGCTATAAACTGTAGATCGGGCAAAGATAGTTAATCTTTTGCACGAATTCAAAGACTGTTTTCCATGGCATTACACAGAAATACTAGGATTAGACTCCAGCTTAGTAGAACATAGAATGCCTATTAAAAAGAGGTACAGACCTGTAAAACAAGCACCAAGGAGGATGTCAAAAGAAATAGAAGAAAAAGTCAAGGAAGAAATTGAGAAGCTAGTAAAGGCAGGCTTTGTTAGGCTTGCAAAATATGTATTGTAGTTGAGCTGTAACTAATGTCATTCAATGTTGTGTCGATTATAGAAACATTAATGAAGTAACTCCTAAGGATGAATACCCTATGCCTATGGCTAACTTATCCATTGATGCAATTGTAAAACACAAAGTATTATCTTTTATGGATGGAAATGCTGGATATAATCAGATAAAAATGGCTAGGACATATAGCATTTCCATCCATATAGGAGCTTATGAATACGTAGTCATGCCCTTTGAGCTGAAAAATGTTGGTGCTACTTATCAAATGGTGATGAATGCTAATTTGCATGATTTGATCTGGCATAACATGGAGGTATACATTGATGACATCGTGGTGAAGTCTAGAACTGAAGACCAACACTTGGAAGACCTTAGACAAGCTTTGCGGAGAATGAAAACCCACAAATTGAATATGAATCCTAGAAAGTGTGCCTTCGGGGTTAGATCAGGCAACTTTCTAGGGTTCTTGGTCTATCAAAAAGGTGTGGAAGTGGACAAGAACAAAATTAAGGCTATAATGGAATCACCTACCCCGACTAACAAAGTGCAATTGTAAAAGGAGACGACGTCTTAGATACAAACCGTCTAGAATGTTTCTAATTGTGCCATTTGGACTCCACATTGATTTCAACCCAAACTCCTTCATTCTGGCCTCATCTACAAGGTACGTATATGAGAAAATGAAATTAGATGAGACAACATTTAAATGTCTAGGCAGAGCAGAAAGATCATCTTATTGCTAAGGAAAGTATCTGAGTAGCCATAATGTCCATCGTAAAAGATTCAAGGTCCTCGTGATAATACATACAAAACAACATTATAGAAAAGCAAAAACAACTAACCAGGGGCTATTGTAGCACATTACACAGCAACATTTTGCCTACAAGGCATAAAAGGTTAAAATCAAACATATAGAAGAAGCGAAAAATAACAATTCAAAGGTAAGAAATACAAAGACACTAAACAAATTCTGAATCAAACTACTCACTTAATAGTGGCTGTAACACTCTCTACTGCAAATCTGTCATCGGTCGCATCACGATTCAAAATCTCTAAAGCATAGTACTTTATATCCAAGTCCAGATAGGGAAAAATAAGCAGTAATAGCATACAAATGAAAAACTCGGATTAAATCAAATAAATTCTACAACAAAAGCATCAGTAAACTAAAATTCACATTGAAATGTATATCACACTTTGCCCTTAATCGTTTTCTTTATGATCCTCATCCTTACATCACCTAATTGACAAAATAATACCACAATTAATACAGTACACTGTCACAACAGCCAAAATTACAAAAAAAAATAGCTCCAATTACAAAAAAATCCACCAAAAATATTAGCAAGTAATGATGAAGTAAAACCACAAAAAAAGGGGGAAAACCCCTAAATAACAAGAGAACTTATGGAGAATAGATAGGATGGGAATTTGAAGAAAAATGATGAAACAACACCAACAAAAAACAAATTATTCTACCCGAATGAGAAGAGATGATGTTGAATTCGACTTTCTAGAAGCAAAAAGAAAGAATTGAGAGATGACGAAAAAATTAGGGATAGGGAAAGGGGAGATTTGAGAGAGGGAACAAGAATCATAAACCCTTACCTGGTTCAATTGTGGCTCAGTATCAATGGTTATGGCGAGAGTGGCAGAGAAGGTTTTAAGCTTTTGAAGAGAGGGAGATAGACGCAAAGCAAGAAGGAGAGAGGCAAAGAGCTAGAGGGAGACTCGAGCGTCTGAGTCTCATTTGAATTTTTTCTTTTCTTTTCTCTTTTAGCGCAGAACAAAGCGCCAAATCTAAGCGCACAGAAAATTTTAGTGAAATTTAATATTTATTGTGAGGGCCGCCTTACACGTCGCAAATGCCATCTTTTCTTATAGTGTTAGTTACTCGGTCTGTGCGCCACATAGGTTTGGTAGTTTTTAGAGTCAACCATTTGTTTATGAAATTGAAGTAAAAGGAAAGATGCAGCAACCCCCATTGTTTTTTCACAAAGAATTCAGAAAAACAATTGCAAATTTAAATTTTGTAAAAATCACAATATATGAGCTACGACAATCACCATGTCGCTAACTATTATGAAAAAGGCGACGGAGCATGATTGCAACAGCTTCTACTGTCACTAATATGTAGCGATGGCTCTCTGCCGCTGCAAAAGAGCATGAACGTTGCTACCTATTTGGTCCCCCAATTGCGTCGCCATGCCGTCACAAAAGCGTTTGGCGACAGCAGAATGATATTTTGACTGCAATCTGCCATCGCAAATGTAATTTTTGCCCAGTAGTGATATGAAAAGATCAAGATGCATCTCCTATTTCAATGTAACCCTAACCACGCATGCATCAACGAAAATAGGGGCATAAATTGGTACAAGGGCATAATAACTCTGCAGTGTTCTTAACCAAAAGTTGAATAGATTCTTAGTAGCTTAAGTACCCAAGATCTCCCCATATATCACCAATGTGGGATTGAGATATTGCAAGCTAAAAGTCAACCTCCATGTCAAAATGATTCTCTCTTTTTTACAAGGAACAATATAGTGGTATTTCATTATTCATCTCAAGTAAATACAAGGGTGTCATTGGGTACGTTATTCCAGTGACCAATAAATTGATCTGGAGTGAATTTCCACAGTAAACCCTAAAAGGATACCACAAGCACAATTGCTACCAGTACTGATATGTCACAATAAACGATAGATGCAATAGAGTTATACTATCCACATTGGTCATCGCTAAATAGTGGGGCCACATAAAGTTATTGCAGTAGAGTTAGACCACATCAAGTTATCATTGACATACGTTACCACATAACTCATCGCTCAAAGTGGAAGACCAAATCTGCCATCACGACAACACGACCATGACACTAACAAGGCGAGCAAAACACAACTGCACAACTCCGAGAAAGGAACCACTGGTCAGCTCATCTCCATAAAGGACAAGGACACTCATGCCAAGGCCCCTTGCAACTTCGCCGCTCTAATGAGATTCTGGTTTCCACTGGTCAACTCATGTTAGTGAAGGACAAGGACACTCATGGCAAGACCCCCTGCAACTTCACCGCTCTAGTGGATTTCGCTTTCCACACGTCAAGCGCCCTACAATCTAATCGCATAACGCAGCTAAGCCACCAAATCCAATGGCACCAGCCCCAACCTTAAGATCTAATCGCATAAGGCAGGAGATGCCAGATCCGAAACGCATAATAAAGTGGAGTTGATAGATCCGAGTGCACTAGTCCGTGCAGCCACAAAATCAGTCGAGATAGTAGGCTATGGTTTTTTTTTTTCTTTTTTTCTTTTTTTGCTGTTTTTTTTTTCTTTTTTATTTTTTATTTTTTATTTTTTTTATTTGAAAGGGGAGAGAGAGATGGCTCGGAAAGAGAGATTTTTTTTTTTTTTTTTTTGACAAAATGATTATGACTTCCCAACAAACAAACTAGTCGGTGTTACATTAAGTGTTCAACTACAAATCTAGTACTAAATTTAAAATACGATTATGACTTCCAAACAAACAGTCATTTCCCTGAAAATGATGCAAGTTCCCCTACAAAATGGTGCAAGCACTCGTTCGTGGTGGCTTATTGATGTAGAATTCCAACTGGTGAGGGTGGTGACAGAAAGTTTTTCTCTTGTATCATATGCATGCATGATTTTGTTTTCTTTTTATGGTTCACTTTTCTTCTACACTCAGCAAGTCTGCATGGCCAAGCTTCTTCCTCAATGACTTGGCCAACCCCGCTGCATCAACTCCGTCTCCAGTAATCACCAGTTGATCTCTATTGGCCCCCTTAAAGGCCACTGATGTTACACCTGCAACATTATATACAATTGAAAAACATTTTATCATACAAAAATTTAACAAATTTGATTAATTAGCTTACAATAGTTTTCTTTTGTTTTGCACTTTGTTGATCAAATTAACATGAACACATATACTCTAAGGAGTACAAAACACACCGTCTTCTGCAACAGCTATTTCCATGGCCTTGGACCGACATTTTGCACATCTAAACTGCGCCTCAATGGTTATGGTTTGCTGTAGCAGATCATGCAACCAACCAGACAAACATGTCAAAATCAAGTTATGAATATCAACCATATGAACTAAAGATGTAAACTTTCAAGGGATTTAGACCATTAAACCTTTCAAATGAAAATGAAGAAAGGGTTAATTTTTCCGGGAAAATCATATTAGCTATGAAGTACAAACAAAACATACATGTTTCGGGATTAGTGTATATACATACCTTCATATTCTCCACTAGTATTAGTACTGAACAAAACCAAGATTTTGGGTTTTCCAAGAAGATCTAGTCGTATGTCGTATATGGATGGATGTTCTTATTCTGTAAGAATGCGAGTGAAGAGAAAACTGATCAGTGTAGGTTTCTTTTATAGGGTCCACCATTCTAGTACAGCTGCTTGTGATTTCGTCTGATGGTGTGAATGCACCTTGACGAACGAATGGCGATCCACGTTTTGCGGTTTGAACGTACACTGGTGACCTTCCAGACTATGCCACCCGTTTTTGCTTACTCATTTTCTATAATTTAAGAAGACGACTTCGACCAATAAAGAGAAGACGACTTCGAAAGTCAATTTAAGCAAGTCAATTAGTAACTTAGCATATAAGGAATAAGTCAGCAGCTATCGTACAAAGAATATAGAGGTATTTGTTGATTTGCCCCATGAAATTGTATGCAGCTGCCAATTTCTCCGTTGAACTTTTTTAATTAGCCAATTTCCCCCTTGAATTTGAATTTTAGTCGATTACCCCCTTGAATTTTTATAAATAGCCAATAACCCCCCCCCCCCCCCTGAAGTTAGATTTTAAAAAACTTTCATTCAGTTTTTCATCCATCCAATTTTTCATCATTTTTGCCCTCATACAGTTTGTCATGTGTTGTTTCCATGATCAAGATGGATGGAAAATTGGATGAAAATTTCTAAAATCTAACACCAGGGGGAAATTGATTATTTATAAAAGTTCAAGGGGGTAATCTGCTAAAATTATAGTTCAAGGGAGAAATTGCCTAATTATATAAGTTCAAGGGAGTAATCAACTAAAATTAAAGTTCAGGGGGCAAATTGGCAGCTCTATACAAGTTCATGGGGTAAATCGACAAATATGCCAAGAATATAAGGTAAAATACTCGGAAACCTAATTATAAAAGTTCAAGGGAGTAATCGACTAAAATTAAAGTTCAGGGTGCAAATTGGTATCTCCACACAAGTTCAGGGGTAAATCGACAAATATGCCAAAAATATAAGGTAAAATACTCGGAAAAGGCATCACATGCTAGCCCCAACTTAGCCATAGAATGTTAGGTTTCTTCTCGTGCATCCCGAGTTTAAATCTATCCCTTCTCTTAAATTATTATAATAGTTTCAAACTAATAAGACGGGCTTTAAAACTCTGAGTTTTAATCAAAAGTCATCCTATAACTTTATTTAATGATAAGGACAAGATAATGAAAAGAAAAAAAAAACCTAGGTAAAGCACCTACAGTACTTCATCATCGCCTCATTATTCTTCATCTCCTTCTCCTCCATCAACTACTCTCCCTAACAACAACACCTCTCCTCTTTCTCTCTAACAATTTTATATTTTCCAATATTTTCTTCGCATTTGTATTAGACTAGTGCTTGTTCACGAATTTAGTCAAATTCGTCCCTTGTAGATTATATCCACAGAAGTAGGATTAGGAATTTTCTATTGTTTTTACACACACATAGAGATATACAAACACATATATATATATATATATATATATATATATATATATTAAATAACTACATATATAATTAATCTTCATCTACAGTTAAGTTTCATAAAAAGTGTGTATGAGGATGCGGGGTCTGCGCGTCATTTTTCTTATAATTTTTTTAATATTAAAATTATATATTTTTTTTCATTAAAATTTAAGTTATTTTGTCATTTTTATTAAAATTTAAGAGTTTTTCATTAAAATTTAAGTCTTTTTTATTAAATAAAGTTATAGCATGATTTTTTTATTAAAATAAACTTAGCCCAACCCTTTTTCATAAATTGACAGGCACCAATTCTCTTGTTTGGATTCATAAACATATAAATTTAGAATTTCCGCGTGGAAAAAAAAAACTTGTTATTTGGGACCTCCAAATCCCAAGTTCAAATTTCATGTAAATAGGTGTCATTTCTCAATTTCTATGATTGAGAGTTTAAAAATAACAAATTCTGTATTCAATTCCATTGTTTTTTTAGGTTAACCAAACAAGAAAATTTACAAATTCTAGAAAATAAAATCTCGTCATTTCAATTTCCGTCATTTTTAAATTCCTTAGTAATCTTAAATTTCTTCACCCAAACATAGTAACTTAGCAATATAAGTAATAAGTCAGCACAGCTATAGTACACAGAATATAAGGTAAAGGTACTTGGAAAAAGCATCACATGCTAGCCCCAACTTAGCTATAGAATGTTAGGTCTCTACTCGTGCGTCCCAAGTTTAAATCTTCCCCTCTCTTAAATTATTATAATAGTTTCGAACTCTCTCATACTCTTTAATCATAATAATTATTTTTGTTAAAAAAAATTGTATAATCAAATTTGTACTAGCCCCAATATTTTTGCCGCTCAATGCGTTGGCTGGGGTGGTCGATGAGAACCGATGTCATTAATGAACGCCATTTGTGACGCAAGTGCTGCAGGAAAGTTTGAGTTTGAATAGGTGATAATTTTATAGGTGCAAATTTTATTTTGTCATTTATTTTAGGTTTTTATGACAAATGGTCTATAACATTGAGCTAACTTTTCATTTTAGTTTGTTAATTTCAAGATCAATTAATTTTGTGTGAGAAATTTGTTGTCGCAAATCAATTTGGTCATTCTGTTTCAATTTCGTTTATTATATTAATGTGGCACAAATGTAGGGTTCTACAAACCTAATAGTAGTATGTGTTGACCCTAAAAATCACAAAACCTGCATGGCGCACAAGCCGAGTAACTATGACCTAATTATGTCCTTTTTATGAATGCGGACATGCCAACTTGCAACCAAGCTCAGCCGGGCGAGTAAAATAGATGCGGTGGTGGTGGTAGTTTCGAATGCGCTGCTAACTTCCCTACTCGAGTGATTATGGCCAAGGAAGGAACACGTGGTTCGGCTGCCTCCATCATATTTGTTAGAGTATAGGAGTGCCGAATCAGTATTGAGCTAGAAGGACACATGTATTTAAAGGAGATGAGTGTTTTGATGGTGAACATGATTCGGCCGTCTGAATGTCAAACTGAAAAATGCACTTGAGAGTAACCAATCATAGAACACTCCACTTCACTGGGAAGCTAATGAAATGACTTCTTTCAGTGAATAAGCTAAAAGCTTCTTCACCGACTGAGACTTGGATAGATAACCAACCAACTAGAAGCAATTCTATTTGTCTAAACTGAAGATGCTCCTTTGATCGCTTGATTCTACAACTCCAATGTTGTTAGTCCAAACTGAAGATGTCATCAGTTGTCAACACAATCATATTAACTTATCTGAATTGAAGATGTGTTAACGGAAGGGTTAGGATAGTATTTTTTTTTCCTCAAAAAATGTATGAAGGACTTCATGTAGAGCGTTTTAAGTTGTTTGTTAAGTTGAAGGGGGTTTTCTACGTTGCAAAACATCTTGTGTTTATAGGGGGTGAATTCCTTGATGGCCAAATCTATCGAATGATATAGTTTTGATAATATATCAATTCTTCGACATATTCTCTGAATATACTCGGAATTATTCTCGATCAAAACATTACTACCTCCAAATCTCGTCGCCTTCAACTAGGATTCTTAACCTAGATTTATTATGCAATTGATTCAATTTTTATCCGAAAACCAATCCTGATTCTTAACGTATGGGCCGAGAGCGTGCAAAGTTGGGTCCAAACATTGCCCCAAGTTTTCGTGACCTTCTGCTTGCACGCCAAATGGTTAAGGAAATTAATCTTGTCTCTAGTTGATCACCGAACACATCACCCTTATTTTCTAGTATCGTCTTGTGAAACAAAATGAAATTTATTGATGTTTAGAGAAACAATAATATGAACCTTTTCACCGAATAAACCAACTCGTCCACATGAAGGTCTAACAATTAAAGTGGATGGCCATTAAAATTGTACTCTTTCTTTTTTTTTTTGGGCAGACAACCGCTTGTTGCCCCTTTATTTTCTTAATTATCAATCTAAACAGTAGGATAGTTAAGAAAATAAAAGTTATTATTTTCCTAGCAAACGAAACCAAAAATGGCCGAACCATTATGAGGAGCAGGTCAATGATGTTTTATTCCGAGCTGAGATTTTTTATATCAACGTTTTTACTTTGATTTCGCTTCAGGCCTAATAAAGGATCATCTTCAAATATTCTTGACTTGG
This sequence comes from Pyrus communis, assembly GCF_041283825.1. Classification (NCBI taxonomy): domain Eukaryota; kingdom Viridiplantae; phylum Streptophyta; class Magnoliopsida; order Rosales; family Rosaceae; genus Pyrus; species Pyrus communis. The sequence continues at coordinate 22,936,312 of NC_142575.1, forward strand.
CCAAATATTTTTTATTCTCGGCCGCCAAATTCGTTGAGCTATTGTATACCCCAAGCATAATCATGTTGCCAATTTTGGCTTTTAACTTGAATAATTCAGCCAAACGGGATCTCTTCGTATCGGCGAAACTACCAACAACCATATCAATGAGATGGTTTCTTCATCTGAGCCTGTGTTTCGGCTTTGTTTGTATTGAAAAATTCCTTTCACAAAACATCAAAAATGTTTGCTTCTAAGCCAACCAAATTTTTTGTCTCAACAAAAAAATAGCTGGCCTAACTTTTTCTTCTATGCCAACCAAATTTTCAATTTTAGACGAAAGAACAAGTGGCCTAACTTCTTCCTCAAATAAATTGACAATCCTCTTAGACTGAGGCTTGATTGGGGATGGAACAAAAAAATTCCCTCCGGCCTTTTGATATAACTATTCTTTAAATGGCATGGAATTATACTTAGGAACATAAGGAAAGTGTTCCTCATCCAAAAAAATATTAAATCGAGCCTTGTCTTTCTTTACCCATTGTTCTTGTAGGATACTTGGAGCTTTTATTTTCACCATTAGGCGAAGAATCTTCGCATCTCTTCATGGGCATCAAGAAACTTTAGCATTAAAGAGAGCACTGCATGCATGCATGCATGCACTTTTTTTTCCAATGGCTATGTCTTGAAAATTTTCATTCTCCACTACTAATGTTGTTCTTTGTATCCATATATCCAACTTTCATTAAGAATAACTACGTCAAAAAATAATTTTGTAACTATAACTCTATTAAGCAATAAATTTCCTATTGTCATAAAATGGGTTTAGTTCCAACATTATGACTATATAATTCGTTTTACTTGTATAAATATTTTTGTGATTAAGCACCAAAAAATGATTAGGAAGTATGAATGTGCAACGCATTGGAGAATACAAGGACTAGGGCCATTCCAGTGACTTGTCCATAATTGTTATTTCAAATTGTTGAGTTATTTTACTTGATATTTATTCTAAAAAAAAAGTTTGAGATTTAAAGAATTTTTTGTATAGAATTTTGTCTGTCCTTCTAACCGTATGATCATTTTAACACAGATGCAACTATTTGAACTTTTTGACTCAAGCAGGAGAAATCGAATTTGGAACATCTTAGAAATAGATAAATATTTTTAACCAATTGAACGACAATTTCTTGCATAAATAATGATTTTACGCAACAGGCAGGTAAGAAAAGTTCGTAAATTAAGCATGGTGGCTGGATAGGCCGCCTTTGGCATTCAATATCACACAATCAACGAAAACAAAAATAAAAATAGTCAGGCTTAATAGAACATCCGTTGAAGATCTACATACATAACCATAAACCGCTTTGTAGCACCATATATGGATAAAGTTATGATTACCACCAATATGAAGATGCTTGAGCATGATATAAAATCGATGATTTTATCCATGCATGCAGATCAAATTGGCATATATGATATCTATGGCTCCTCTTTTTTTCTTTTTTCCTTTTTTCAGTTTCTCAAATATCATATATCTTCCAGTACTATTTCTTCCACAGTCACTAAGGTAGCATGGCCAACCTTCTTCCTCAGAGAGAGAGCTAGCTGCATCAATTCCATCTCCAATTATCACCATCTGGTCTTTCTTTTCCTCATTGAAAGCCAATGAATTAACACCTACAAATATTATACATAACGAATTTCATTCTTAAATCCCCGTAAAAATATGTTTACGTGCCATAATTCTTTTGCTTTTTGTAAATTAATGAAGTACATATACTATCAAATTTTTTAAAGGAACTTTAACGAAAAATTATCAGTACTATTCACTTTAACGAAAAACCACATTTTTACACTAAAAAGTCAATCTTGGTACTATTCATTTTACCCTTTATTTTGTCATTGTCGTTAAAACTCAAAGTTTTCAAGCATTTTTCATTAGTTTTCCTATTTTTTAAAAATGATGAAGACATAAAAAAATATGAGCAGAAGTAGTATAGGCACCATCAGCGACAGCAGCTATCTTCATGGCCTTGGCACGACGTCTTCTGCTTCTCATCTGCACCTCAATGACAATCTTTTGCTGCGGAATTAATTCAAACATATGATCATTTTAGTCATATAAAACATACTCTCCTGGTACGACATAACTTAATTGTTTTTTTTTTTTTTTTTTTGTAATTCTAGGCTTCTAGCCTTGTGTTGAAATAACTAACAAAATTATTTTTAAATTGATCGAAACGTACTCATAAGTCTTTCAATCCATGACGAAAAAGAGCAAAATTGATCAATCTTTTATATGGAGAGAGAGAGAAGGAAATAGATGGAGAATTTTCAACAAAAAAAATAATATATATATATATAAATATACTTTAGGAAACGATTAGTTAGTTTCTTTAATCATAAATAGAAAATAATCAGCAAACTTTTTAACATATGTTGACAAAATATAGGAGAATTGTCAGTTGTCAAACTATAATTAAGATTATTATAACCATCACATAGATCAACAACTGACAGTTAACACGTACGCAAGCATGAGTGTCGATTTTGAACTGATTGGTTACTCTTAACAGTATTGAATTAAAATACCAGAAGAACAGAAGTAAAGAGAAGCAGAAAGAATTTAGAGAGAGAGAGAGAGATTGAGAGAGAAGAAATGAGAGATTGTATTGATAGAGTTGTAGTCGATAAGTACAATGTGTTGCTCACAGCCTTTTTTATACACAACTCACACATTTCATTTCTCTAACTAACTCTTTTATACAGTTAGCTTTCTCATAACCTCTGTAACTAACTATTAACTATTTTCTTGATGACATGGCATATGATGTGGCATCTTCACAATCGATATGAGTCAACATCCCCCCCTCAATCTCAACTAGGGTAACCTAGTTTGAGATTGAAATAATATCTAGTAAACACAAGATTGTGTAATCCCTTAGTATGAACATCAACTGTCTGTTCATCCGTAGGCAAATATTCAATCACTAAATCACCATTATGTACTCTCTATCCCTTACGAAATGGTAGTCAGTATCAAGGTGTTTAATCCTTGAATGATACACAGGATTAGCACTAAGTGCTATGGCAAACATATTGTCACAGTTTATGGTTAATGGAACAGATAACACAACCCTCAAGTCCTTCAAGATTAATCTAATCCAAGCTACATCTACTGCAGTGTGTGCCAATGCCTTGTATTCTACTTCTGTTGAGCTTCTCAAAATAGAAGTTTGCTTCTTAGATTGCCACGAAATAAGATTGTTACCAAGGTAAACAACATAACCAGTTACTGACCTCCTTGTATTTAGATCAGCTGCCCAATCTGCATCCGAGAATGCTGTTAAGTTCACCTCTGTGTCAGAAGAATAATTGACTCCACATTCTGCAGTCCCTTGTAGATATCTGATAATTCGTTTGACAGCACACAAATGCACATCTATTGGTGATGTCATGAACTGGCACACTGAATTCATAGCATAGGCTATGTCTAGATGCGTGAATGTTAAGTACTGTAAAGAACCAACCATGCTTCTGTACAAAGTAGGATCCTGCAATGGTTTGCCCTCATTGAGAAAAACATTCTTTATATCTAATTGCCTCAATTCCCATTTATATATAGCTGCCAAAGATAATATTAACCTTACTGTAGTGTGTCTCACTACTGGACTGAAGGTTTTTTTAATAATCTAGACCTTGTTCTTGTGAAAACCCTTTAGCCACTAATCTGGCTTTGTACCTAGAAACACTTCCATCAAGATTTTTCTTGATTTTATAAACCCACTTACTCCCAATGATTGATCTGTCACGTGGAGGATGAACTAACCACTATATCCCTTGAGCCTTGAGGACATCATACTCATCCTACATTGCAGTTTGCCAATGAAGAATGGTAGATGCTTTTCTAAATGTTGAAGGCTTCTGAATCTTTGATTGCAGCATGGAAGAAAATCCACCAGAAAACTCATATTCATCATTCAATTGCAAGGTTTGTAATTCTGGATATGAAGCACTGAAACCAGTATATGATCTCTTTGTAATTGCACCTGACTTTAATCTTGTAACCATAGGATGACTTGAATCTTCAGGAATAACTGATGATGATGAAGAATGAGAGAGTGATAGGATTACCTCCAATTGTGAAGCTTCATGGACAAGTAACAATGATATTGTACCTTAAGTAGATGCTGAAGGAGAAGTTGCAGAGGACCCATGAGATGCATTCTGAGAATCTGCCAAAGCTTGAACTGAAGAACTTGACCCCTATGTACTGTACCTGAACTGTTCTCCAATAGGTTCTGGACTTGTGCTTTGTTGCCCTCGAGATTGAGAAGCCTCTACTTGTGAATTTGTACTAGAGGTGGACAACTGAACAACAATAGGAGATATCCTTGTATTCTATGGCATACTTGTATTCCCAGTGAATGTTGTATCTTTATTCTTGTAAGGAAACATATTTTCATCATGAATCACATGTCTAGAAAGAATTAGCTTATTACTACTTCTGTCGTAACCAATGTATTAAAAGCGTGAGGCGTGGGCGAGGCGTCTGAGGCGAAGCCTAGCCTAGGCGTGAGGCGTGAGGCGTGAGGCGTGAGGCGAAGCCTTACAGGATTTAATTTTTATATATATATATATGTTTTATATATTATACATATAATTGTATAAAAAATAATACTATGTAAAATAAACATCCATTCTCAATTTTTCATTCAAATCCATAGTCATTCAAAAGATAATATCATTTAAATTCATCATTCAAAGGTAATATCACCCAAAATCATCATTCAAAAGGTAATACAAACAAAGAAAACAATCATTCATCCAAATCATCTTCATATAAATCAAAGTACAAACAAAGATATAAATCATTCATCTAAATCCTCTTCATCTAAATAAAAGGCAACATCATCCTCTTCATTGCCAACTCTAGATGAACTTGTCGGGTATCTCATCATTTCATCAAAAGAATCTTCCGAATCATATTCCACACTTCTTCTAGTTCTACTTGAGGATTCTTCATTACCCCGTTTTCTTTTGTATGTAATAGGACCCCGAGGTTGAGTAGGCTTGCGAGGAGAAGGAGGAGGAGTAGGCTCACGAGGAGGAGGAGTAGGCTCACGAAGAGGAGGAGGAGGAGGAGGAGGAGAAGACTCTCTAGGCTCTCGAATGTATGAGCCACCTTCATAAACCGGGGTTGGCACATTCCTTACGGCCTCAACATTATACAATAACTCATCCTCAAGCCATGTAGGATCTTCGGGAATAACGGGATCTTCTATCTCTGTTATCCATTCATCATCGGAGGCAATTTCTTCCACAACAATAGGATCATACTTCTCCATCCTTTTCTTACTTCTTTGTTGTAAAGCCAAATTGTACTTGACATAGGCTAAAGCATTAAGCCTTTTGTGTTCAAGCCTATTCCTTCGTTTTGTATGAATCTACAAATAAATCAATTCTATTATTCAAGTCTAAACATTTTAAGCAAAAATGACACTTAAGATACTAATAATATATTTACTTACCATTGAAAATGTGCTCCAATTCCTCACATCCCGATGCACTACAAGTAAGGCTTAGAACTCGGATAGCAAATTTCGTTAACTCGGGTGTTTTATGCCCAAAGCGCTCCCACCAAGCCGCTAAAAAAACAATATTAATAAGGTAAGTAATTTAAAGGTTAATGATAAAAAGATATTAACAATTAACTAATTAAATCTTACTTGGTATTCGCTTTTTCCTAGTTTGCATAGCCATAGAATCCGCAAATGGACCACGCTCATGAGTAAATAAATCCAATTGAACATCGGCCTCTTCACGTTCTTTCCCTTTCCCAAGCAACCTATCCATGCAAGCAAACAACCCATTTCGTACTTCATCAGTATCTGAGAAATTATCCTCATATCGAAATTATGGGTTTAAGTAATAGCCCGCCGCATGTAGTGGTTGATGAAGTTGATCGTCCCATCTACGATCTATCTTTCTCCAAATAGGCATATATTTTTTTCTCCACTTTGTTAAGATTGCTTGCAATTTTCTCTTTTGTGGCATCCATCAACTCATATATAAAACCCATGGGAGGGTCTCTCCTCCGAATCAACCTCTCTCAAAACACAAACAAGAGGAAGAACGCCCTTAATGCAAAAGGAAACTCGACCCCAAAACTCACGATCATATAACACATGATGCTTAGCCAACTTTGCTTCACGGGATTTTGCATAGGTACTTTCCGACCATTCTTGAAAGGTAAACAAAGCAACAAGATTTTCCTTTTACTTTTGTAAGCTTTGTAGTGTAAGGAAAGAAGTGGCAAACCTAGTGACCGCCGGACGAAGAATTTCCGAATTGTTAGTGTACTTTCTCATCAAAGCTAGTACCCATTGATGCCCATATAGATACTTTGAAATACACCTAGCACGTTTGAGTGTGTCATCAAATCATGCCATCTTAGAAATATCTTCTAGCATCAAATCAATGCAATGAGCCGCACATGGAGTCCACCACACCTTCTCTTTCCTCTCCATAAGTTTTGCCCCGGCATTCTTGTAGTTCGAAGCATTGTCAGATATAACTTGAACCACATTCTCCTCCCCAATTTCTTGAATAACGTCATCCAAATAGCCATACAACAAATCTCCATTCTTAATAGAGGCCGATGCATCAACCGATTTCAAGAACCAAGTACCTTGAGGGCTATTGACAAGAAAGTTGATTAAACATCTACTTTTGCCATCCGACCATCCATTCGACATAATAGTGCATCCATATCTCTTCCAAGCCTTTTGATGTTCTTTCATCATACTTTGTACATCATCAACTTCTTCTTTGAGCATCCAAGTTCTATATTCATGGCTTGTAGGAGCATCAAAGCCGGGACCAAAATTGGACACCAATTTCATTGCATTAACACAATATTCATTGTTTGCCGCATTGAATGGAATGGCACTAGTGTAGAACCATTGGGCCAATGCTTGGGAGTCTTGTCTTCTTTCCTCTTTTTTGAAAGGTGCATTCAACGTGGTTTGACGAGCTTCCGATGTAACATACCTATCAAGTGGTCCCCTTGACCTAGGTGGTAGAAAAGAACCGGTTTGTTGTGAATGTGTGGCACTCGCACTCCCACTCCCACTACTTACATATGTTGTCCTTGTTGTGCCCATATCGACACTTGCACTTTCTTCTCCACCACCACGACACAACTCATGACTAGCTTTCCTCTTTTCTTTAGTTCCCATAACATTAGCAATACATTCTTCCTTCACATTGGGTGGGACTTTTTTACAACTTATCATTCCTCCCGAACTTACACCACCCAAGTGATGCTTGAATCTAGAAATTGAACCCGTGCATTTGTGGTTACAAAAAACACAATAGAAGTGCTTAGTGACAGGATCCAAATCTTTTGTCCATTGCCAAGCAAAATTTTTCTTAGAAGAAGAAGCCATATTCTTCAATACCCTAAACAATAAACAATAGATGCATGCATACAATTAATGAACCAACAATTTATTAATTAATTTATATACCAACAATTTCTAACAATTTATCAATTAATTTATATACCCCTTTAGTGCCAATTTCTAACAATTTATTAATTTATTTATATAACCCTTTAGTGCCAATTTCTAACAATTTCTAACAATTTATTAATTAATTTATATACCCCTTTAGTGCCAATTTCTAACAATTTATTAATTAATTTATATACCCTTTTAGTGCCAATTTCTAACAATTTCTAACAATTTCTAACAATTTATTAATTAATTTATATACCCCTTTAGTGCCAATTTCTAACAATTTCTAACAATTTTTCTAAGTGCCAATTTATGGCACATGGACACAATTTATGGCAACAATTTATGGCAGCCAGGAGCATTAAATTTATGGTATAATTGCACAACAGTTTATGGTATAATACTATAATTGCATAATTGCAAAACAGTTTATGGTTTAATTGCAAAACAGACAAATAAAACCGTGGGCTTATAGCCTTATTCCCCTATTTTCTACTCTGCGTCTTTCTCTCTGTCTCTCTCTCTATCTCTCTCGCAGAATTCAGAAATCATCCTTCCCCAGAAAATGCAAAACCTTCCCCAAAACCAGAAAACTAAATCCTTCCTCAGAAAACGAAATCCTTCCCCAGAAAATGCAAAACCTTCCCTAGAAAACTAAATCCCTAATTTCAGAAACCCTAACCTTTGGGATCTTGCTGACGGCGCTGGGGTTGGGCTGATGGTGCTGAGGTGACGGCGGCGGGGTGATGGCGGCGTGGCGGCGTGGTGACTGAACTGGTGTTCTAAGCCTCTGGGCTTCTGGCGCGCGGGAGAAGAAGACGCAACAAGGCAGAAGGCAAAAGGCAGAGGCAGGAAAAATGGGATCGAATTCGAAGGTATGGTAGAAGACTGAAAATCCTTACCCAAACGACGTTGTTTTGGGTTTGGATGGTTTTTTTTTAAAAAAAAAAAAAAAAAAAAAAAGGTATGACAAGGCGTCCAGACGCCTTGAGGCGCGCCTCCGCCACCTCGGCGTCTCCGGCGAAGCATTTCGCCTACTCCAGCAAAACTGAGGCGTTTGCCTCTCCGCTCAGCCTCAAAGGCGCCCTAGGCGCGCCCCGAGGCGAGTTCTTTAAAACATTGGTCGTAACAGACAACACCCTTATAACTAGCAGCAAATCCTAAAAACATACACATTTTTTACCTTGATTGAAGCTTATGTTGATTGTATGGCCTTAAGAATGGATATACACCAAATCCAAAAAAATTTCAAAGTAAGCAAATCTAGATCTTTTTGAAACAATAACTGATAAGGTGATTTCATACCCAAGTTTTTACAGGGCATTCTATTGATCATAAAAGTAGCATGATTACAAGCAAAATTCCAAAACTATAATGGAACACTAGCTTCTGTCAATAAGGTTATTGCTATCTCAACCAAGTGCCTATGTTTCCTCTCAGCAAGGCAATTTTGCTGAGGAGTGTAAGGACATGACACAGAGTGTATAATGCCTTTTGATGCTAAGAAAGCTTGAAACTTGTTACTCATATATTTAGATCCACCATCAGTTTGTAAACACTTGATATATTGAACTGTGTTGCAACAAATGAATAGAAATTGACAAATACTTGGAATATGTCTGATTTATTTATAACCGGAAAAATCCACAGAAACCTTGAAAACTCATCAATGAAGCTTACATAGTACCGAAAACCTTCTAGAGACTTAGTTGGAGCTAGCCCCCATATATCAGAATGTACTTTATCAAAGATAGAACTAGCTCTAGTTTCTTTTATAGAGAATGGTTGTCTACACATTTTTCCATACATACAAGAAGAACATACTGAAGGTAGAGAATCCTCATTAATAGAATGTCTAAAATTCCTTATCATAGTAGAAAGTACTTCCTCAGATGGGTGCCTGAGTCTCTTGTGCCAAATTGAGACATTCACAAGCTTTTCCAATTAGTGCAACCGCCTTATTTGAACCAACAACAAATCTCCTTGAAAGAACATTCAGTGGAATCTCATATAGCTCTCCTCTACTCCTGCCTTGGTACAATATCATTCTTGTTACCTTATCCTGTATGAAAAACACAATTTCATCACAAATGAACCAACATTCATTATCCTTGCAAAGTTTCTTTACAAATAAAAGATTGATTCTAATAGCTGGAACATGAAATATATTTCTTAAATGCAATGAATGATGTGGAGTAGAAAGAGTTGCATAACCAATGTGTTTAACCGTCAAACCTTCACCATTACCGATAGTGATCTTCTCATCCCCATTATATGTCATTGGTTGATTTAGATTGCCAAGGTTTAGTGTCATGTGATGAGAGGCACCAGTGTCTAGAATCCAAGTATCAGCAGCAGGAATTCCTTGAGCTTGTTGTCCAAATTCAGCTGCAGAGACCTGTGTAGATGCTTGAGCTGAATAGGCAGTGAGTGAAGAAGGTGGAGGTGCACCTTAATAGGAATAGTTATTTCGATGTCTACATTCCAAAGCACTGTGACCCTTTTTCCCACAGATTTGACAAAGAGTCACCTGATAGCCACTATATGATGATCCATTATCACTCCTATTTGGACAGTTTGGAGCCGTATGACCCTTGCGAGAACAAATCTGGCATTCAACCACAGTCCCAGCTTTGAAGTTTGTATTACCATTCCAAGAATTTCTATTTCCAGTATTAGAATAGCCATTATAGTTGTTACTCCCTCTCTGTCTATTCCCATTGTAGTAAGGCCTTGAGTTACTGAATCAGCCATAACCATTTCTATTGTAGAACTGAGAAGTATTGTACCCATTTCTATTCTGAAACGTGTTATTCCCTTGATACCCCTGATTATCAACAGATCTGGATCCTGCATTTGAACTTTCACCTTGTGAATACCTCGAATTTTGGTTGCCACCTTTGGATTGTTCTCCCTGAACATACATCGCAGCCACTTGCCAAAATATTGATCCTTGCTTCTATCACAGATTCAGCACCAATCAGCTGTGCTTGAAAATCTTTCGGAGGACTAGAGCTCTCTCTTGCCAAAACAACAGTCTTCACCATATCAAACTCAGGTGGTAATCCGGAAAAAGCAGTTATGACCAAATCATTATCAGTAATTCTCCCCCCTGCAGACAAAAGTTGATCAAGAATAGCTTTCAGTCTAAGGAAATACTTATCAATAGAGTCACTTCCCTTTTGAATTGTATGGAAATCAATTTTAAGTTGATTTATACTGGCCCTTGACACAGAAGCATATCTTTCCTGTAAATTTTTCCAAGCCTCATGTGATGTTTACACCTTATTACATATTCCATAGCATCATCTGACAACGTAGCAATCAACAGACTTAACAGTACCATATCCTTCTGAACCCAAGATTTATAAGCTTCTGTTATTTCTTTAGTCACTCCACTCTCAGTATCAATCACAAACTTTGGTGGACACAGAGCTTCACTAGTAAAGAACTCCAACTTTATAACCTCGTAAAACTGACTGAAACTGATAGTTCCACTTAACAAAATTGTCATCTTGCAATTTCACAGTTAACATGCCAAGCAAATTCTCAATTCGTATTGATTTATCCGACATCTTGATTACTTAATTCTTTTCACACCAATCAACAATCTTCAACAACTGATCACAAAATACAAATACCAATTCTTCAACACACACCAATCTTTCAAGAAAAATCACAATTTGAAAAGCAACTTCAACAACTGATCACAATAGACAAATGCCAATCTTTCACCAATTATCAACTTCACAATATACCAACAATCAACAATAATGAGTAATCTTTCAACATCAGTCTTCAACAATGATCAACATCCCAAAGCAACAAGCTCAGGCATTTAGCATTTAACTGTCTTGGCATCGGCCTTCTTGGCTCCATTCTTTACAATTTTCTCAGTAATGACACAAATCAGTGAGTCCATTCCTTATCACAAACACACATACACTTCTTCTACCATCAACAATTCTTGACATCGGCCTTAATCATACACAGAAGAGAACCCAGATACAAACAACCAAACAAAACACCCAAAATCGCCATAACTCTTCACTGATGCAAAAACACAAACACTTGGTGTGCAGAAAATAAGAAAGAAAGGAATCGACCTGATATCCAATTCAGCAACCCAAGAATTAAAGAAATCCGATCAGCAAGTCTCCAAGAACTGCATCGAACTCGTCAGCGGAAGAAATAGCACCAAGGATCGTCCGGGCGATTGATACCATCTTAACAGTTTGAATTAGAATACCAAAAGAACAGAAGTAAAGAGAAGCAGAAAGAATTTAGAGAGAGAGAGAGAGAGATTGAGAGAGAAGAAATGAGAGATTGTATTGATAGAGATTGTAGTTAATAAGTACAATGCGTTGCTCACAGGCTTTTTATACACACCTCACACATTTCATTTCTCTAACTCTCTTATACAGTCAGCTTTCTCATAACCTCTCCAACTAACTATTAACTGTTTTCTTGATGACATGGCATATGATGTGGCATCTCACAACCAAAATGGCTCTGCAAGAGTACAAATGATTTGTTTAGCAATTCTAGCTAGGAAGAAGAAGATGAAGAAGTAGAAATATTTGTTCAGTCACCTTATTTATATTTGATGCCAACCATTCTCACATCGCAAGTAATCTACATGTATAAGTAGCATCCAAGTAATCAGCACGTGGTTTTTGTACATGAGGCTGGCGATCCACTTTTTGAGGGTTCAAAGTATGTACACCCTAGCCAAATAGCAAAGAATGTTATATATGCTTATGACTCTTTTCTGCTACCGACCCTGGAGTGGATAAGTAAGCTTCTACCCGCAGACTGGATCAAAGGCCTGCAGTTTCGTTAAGACAATTACATTGAAGGACTTCACAACAAGGGTTATATTTTCAAAACCCTTGCACTAATTGTGTTCGCACTTTTGCTATGGCTAGATGTGATTTTTTGTGAGTAATAAGTTATGTGGCCGGTCAAGTCTTTTAACGATGATTCTATAGTCTCGCCCTTTGTAATAACTTTATATCTCGTTCTTCAGCGATGACCGATGTGTCCGCTGGTATAAGTTTGTGGCGTCTACCATTTGTAACGGAATCTAAACTAGTGGCGATGGTACGGATGTGTTTCTAGTAGTCATATAAGGGTTTTACTCAGTTTGTGTGTCCCTGTAAATTTACTCCAGATCAATTTTCTTATCACTGAAGCCAAGATGTTATTCACATCTCTGTATTTTTATGTGTTGACCAATAAAATGCTACTCTTATCTTTGCTTGTGAAAAAAAAATAAAGGGTTTAGAAAAAAAGGTATAAGATAATTTGGAAGCCAACTGTGAGATCATGAGCTGAGGTCATCTAATTCTAGGCTTACCAGCCAGCCGAAAGCTTGTCACTCCGTATTAGGTTCTGCAAACCGATGGGAAGGCAATTTAGGCTAATCAAATGACTTGAAATTGTGAACTAGAAACTTGTTATATATTAATTGTGTAGGTATTTGGAAGTAGATGTGAATCTTTTTGCGTTAGGAATTAGTAAGTTTCCTTAACGAGTAATCAATCTACATTAGGTTAGGACAAAAAATTTCATTTTTTCTTCAGTATAACTTGAGTACATATAGAATTCAGCACAAATCATAGACACTAAACAAGTCCGTAGTCTGACAGTAGGAAATTTGAGATGGTTGTACAATTTTCGTCTAAATTTACCATATCAAGGTATGAAAAGAAGAAAGCGTCTGCGTGGTTAAGTTTTAGAAAATGATTTTTGAAGAACTGTTGCAAAAAGGAAACGATAAATAAGAATTTTCATTTTTAAGATATGAGCATGCTATAGTTGTTTAATTCGGTATAATTTTTTTAGAAATGAAATTTTTAAAATGTGTCAGGTGCCAATGTCTAAAATGCTAAAGAAATATATGTACGTAGTAAATTTGTTATTGGTAGTAATGTTTTTGTAATATAAATTCAAAGCACTGATTGGGTGATACAGACATCGACTGGGGGCTAGATCATGGTCGGAGGAGCTAGCGAGCACGGCGACTGCCTGCGTAGTGAAGGGATTGAGCCAAGTAGAGGAGGGGTTTAGGGTTGCGGGCCTTGCGACAGTGTTAGGGGTGGTAGCTGGGCCTTACAAAGGCTCTCCTCTGGTTTGAATCTCTAAAGCCTCAACAGTTCCAACACATATATGAACCAACAGTCAGTAGAAAACACGATGCTCCAAGTCACATTTCTGCAGAAAGGCAGTCAGAGATCTCAGGTTTTTATATGACCAACCACACATGAAACTTGGACTGGAAATACAGCTCTACATTCTATGCCAAACACATCAGTCTGGTTACTAACAATATAAACAGAAACTTCGGAAGTGCATGTTACAGATCAATACATGCAAAACTTTTAGCAGAAAAGAGAGATAAAAAGGTTTATAAGCTACACGTCCTGGTCTTCGGCGTATCGTTAAGGATGAACAACAAGAATCATCCTACTGACAAAACAAGAGTGGCCCTTGTGTTTTAAATCAAATGCAGTTAGTAACGCCTCTCGTTTGTCCTCTTGAGTGTCGAGAAGATACAAATACACTACAACCTGCAATGAATTGATTCATCATTAGAAACTATGAAATCATATAAAACAACGTAAGGAGAAAATATCTAAAGGCAAGCCAGTCAATGGAACAATGTAACAGAATGTTGTAATTGTTTACTAACATGAAGGAATACAGCAAGGATAAATAAATATGTTAACATTCATATGGCAGACCAATTATTCCTCAAACAACTAATGTTTCTTGTTCAATTAGAAATAAATTACCTTAAAAGTATAAACTCCACGATGAGTGTCTTTTGTCTTTTCCGTCACAAGCAGTTAAAGCCTAAAAATTAATACTCATCTAGATGCTTCGACCTCAGAGCATAACCTTGTACACAAAACTGGAGCAGCTCCTGTATAAACAAATAATGGCACGGGAGTGCCGCAACGACAGCCTATATACTCTATACGAGAAACAAGCTAGCCACCCAAACAAAAAACTGAAAAACCTGGAAATTTTCTTATTCCAGATTCGTGATAAGCGGGGACTCTCAACTTCATGGCAACTTTGTTAACAATGTCATACCTTGAAATTCACCGGCAGAAGTTGCTAAGGGAGGATTCTCAGATCATCAAACACGTGTGTCAGTTAACTCACACATACTTCAAGGGGGAGGGTGTTATCCCTTTCTTTCATATTTTTTTGCAAACTCCTTGAGCAGTAAGCTCTGGCGGAAAGCCATATATTTATCTAAGCTAGTTCCAGCCCATTGTTGACAGAAGCATTCATCAGTTGGGACCAATGAACTTAGAGGAAATGGTCCCTTAGGAGCTTTCTTCAGAGAAACCAAGAATCTATGTCGAGGGCGAATTCTCTGGTCCAATGACAAGCTTAGGTACATAGGATATTTGGTCAAGGAATGCACTTCGTTATGAAGTTCATTTATCAAGTACTTGTACTTCGGCTTTAAATTATCCTCCAGTGATAGGGATAGTACCTGCAAGGATATATGTCAGAAATCCAAAAATTGGTCAAGATTCAGAAATTAACTTGTGAAGTGGGAAACATCCAAATAGACAGAATGCATCAATACTTTAATGGGCATAACATAAAGTAAGCATACCTGCGTTAGACTAGTTAAAACTTTCAAGATGTCAGAATTACACATCCCAATACTCCTAAGGAAATTGATCCTGGGCAGTAGCCCATCATCAATGCTATAGTGGAGGAACTGCGGATGTTTTTTAACCATCTTCACTATACTATCTCTGGGTGCTCCTATCTCCTTAGAAAGAAATAGCAAACGAGTATTCCATGATATATCAATCCTCTGAACCAGAATTTGAGGGCTTAACTGCACAACTTTACCTAAATCTTTTTCCTTAATCCCGACCTCTTCAACTAAGTATCTCACAGTCGGTTTCAACGAGTTCTCAACACTATAGGAGAACAGGGATGGTGTAGCAGCAATAATCTGCCCGACCCTGGAACTTGGAATGCCCAGATTCATCAGGAAAGCAACATGGGACTTCAAATTGTTCTCAACGGTATATTCAAGGATCTGTGGCTGCCTCAAAATCATTCTTCTTACATCTCTCTGTTTGACACCAACACTCAACAAATATTCCAACCTTTCCTTTGCTGAGCACACATTTATTTGAAGAGAAGGCATATGCCTCTCATACATTTGAATAAAGTGTGATTCCCTTAGCCCAAATGTGCTTAGATAATCAATAAGGGGTAACCATTTCTCATCCAATTCGACATCTTCTGACAGCCGAGGGAATCTATCCTCCATAGCCTTCCTTGTTGATAGCTGCAATCAAAGAAAAAAAATCAGCACTTTCGTACCAAATGGTGTACAAATGTTTTAGTACAGTTGATCATAGAATTCGAAATCTCTTCACATCAATCCACAAAGCTACCTTTCCCTTGCGAGGTACATCCCCGGAAGTGACTTCCTTTGTTTTGCTTGGACTATGATAGTAGTCTTCCTTACTACTCTTCTCTAGAGTGCGCTTGCTGTTTCTGCCATCCAAATGACCGTTGGAAAATCCCTTGTGGGATTTGGGCCTCTTTCTATTCACATCAAAGTCTGAAATTTCCGCAAAGTCATCCTGGAGAAGCAATACACACAGAAAATTCAGACGATGTTCAAACAAACAAAAAGCAAGGTTCTTGTGTCATATATACATTCATACCAAACTAACATTTCATTCATCAGCGTATCACGTATAAACAACTGATCAGTGATCACAGCCCAAGAATCAATTTTCCCAACATTGGGTGACGATATGCGAAATTCTTTCGAACTCATCGTCTTTCATTATACATTTAGCTTGTTATATACATTTTCAAGAACCCACAAAAGCAAACTTTTTGAAAGGGCAAAGAAAAACCCCCATAAAACCAGTATTAACCTCAATCCAATAAGCAACAAAATCAATAATTCTAAAAGAAAAAAACTTGAATCTACAAATTGACCTATACAAACAAATGGGTACACAAAAGTCAGCATAACTGAAGCAACAGCGTTCTTGTTATCCATGCCTCGAATTAATGAAAAACAAACAACTGGGGGTGCATAATTTACTCACATTGAGCAACCAATCGTCGTCAGACACGTCAGTAACACGAGAGACCTCGTCGTCGTCGTCTTGGTCGTAGGGGGAGAGAGGCTGGCCATAGCGGGAGCGGCGGTTGGACTTGAGAATTTTGGGGTTGGAGTGGGCGGAGAGCACCACGAAGCGGCAGCTGGAATCGGACCTTCTTTTGTGCCCAGAGAGATTGGAGAGGGTGGTAATGGTGAACTGGGAGTGAGAGAAGAGTTTCAGACAAGAAGAAGAAGAGGAGGAGGAGGAGGAGGAAAGAGAGAAAGATACCATTTTACTAGATACAGAAAGAGAGACGAAGAATATACTCTAAAACCCTCTACAGAATTATCTACATTATCATTATCTTCTTCTGCTTTCAAAATACATCTTTTTTGGGTTCTGATTTCAGACACAAAATTAAATATCCTCCTTTTTTTTTTTTTTCCTTGATCATTTTTAACTTGTAAGATTAACTGATTTTCATGCACGATTTTTAATTTTTTGACATCTGTTGTTTAAATCGAATACAATTAGCAAATATAATAAAATATGAGTGTATATGAGGAAAATGTCGTAGGCCTAATTTACTGAATCATATAAAGGATAAAGAAAGGGAGTGCGGCACATAAAGAGAGAAGAGAGAGATATGTAATTGTGAGGTGTGTGTTATCTCACCCTATTGTGCCTTTATTTATAGTAGTAGGGAAGGTTAGTACTCAAACAAATGGCGCATCAGGTCTTCACAATGAAGTAGATCAGTTGATTAAGTCGTCGGCACAATGAGTGAATGCGAGCCTCAAATCAACAAAAGAATGCATAAAAGGTAAAACTAACAAAACTCCACTATGGTAAAATCCAACGTGGGAGAAAAACCCATAGACAAAGGTGAAAAGTGAGAAGTTGCATTAAGTTAAAACTATACGCCTTTTGGACGCAAGTAGAATAGCTCACAAGGATATGACCAGCCCAGGATGGGTGTCTCATCAAAACCTAGTTAGGTAGCAAAAGCCCAGTGGGAAAAATGCTCATAATAGTAGGGAAAAAGAGTACATTACGATCAAAAAAGTATACTTCTGGATACTAATGAAAACTACAAGCATTGCATATGAATAGTTAGACATACCAATTCCTCGGACAAGCTTCTGGAAGGTCGACGTTGGTAGTGACGTCATGTAGAGGTTGGCAAAGTTGTCCAGGATCAGCTTGCATGACTTTAATCTCCTAATGCTTTGCTGATATAGATGTAGACACAATATGTCTTGGCTTGACTTCGTTCATGTATCATCTCTTGGTTGGGTTGATACATGTGGCAGATTCTTCATGGATCGTCGTTGGGACTTAACGATAGATGAAAACAGCAAGTACTTCGAATATGCTTAACAAGAGCTCTCAACTATGTCTCACGTATGGCGTAGTGAAGTAAGGTGAGTCTTGGAACAATTCAAAGATATCACAATTGAGGTCATATTGTGGACCTCCAAGATATTGCGATATCCCTAACGGTAAAGACATAACCATTTGGGGATGTGCCTTGTGCAAGTTTGATAAGTAACATGCGTCAGCATAACAAACAAGGCAAACATTATTTCGAGGATCAAGGGGGATCGGATCCACTCGGGATGCATTGGGATTAGCCTAAGTTCGTAGTACCTTTAAGGTAGCGAAAAAAAGTTTTTAATAGCAATTCAACGGTTACGTGTAGGCGCAGTGTTGTTTCTTTACCAATAGATCAACAGTGAATGAGATGTCCTTTCTAATTGCAATGAGGTAAGTATAACAAAGCGCAAAGTTAAACTCAAATATAGAACTTCGGATTTCATAACCTCTTCAAGGGTCTCATTTGCATATAGTGTTGGAAGATCATAGGTATAGTCAAAAGGTAACACCTTCGGGGTGTAGTTCAACTGGTCGACCAAAGTACCGTCAGAACAATGCTTCAACTTCAGGTCAAGGCATAAATGAGTTTTCCCAATATCCTTTATTTCAAAATTTGTCTTCAGGTGCAAGGCAGTTTTCTCAAGCTCTTCCAAAGTCTTAGTGAGATTCATGTCATGAAAATAAACTGTAACTCTAGCAATTCAGAATAAAACTTCATAATTTAACATGTAAGGGCATTCATTCATATCCCTGACTAATCAAATAATCACTTCGACAGGTATACCACATCCACTGGATTGCTTCAATCCATAAATGAATGCCTTAAAATGAGTTGAAATGGTGTTCCATGGTTTTGGAACTATTTGAACCAGTCTATGCAATTCTTCGGGAACTTACATGTAATCTTTGTATCTATATCCCTATGGAGAAACACTAACCACATTTGTAATGCTGCAATCAAACATAGGGAGTTTGAGAGATACCTTGCGCCATAAGGCGTGCATCATATCACATTATTTCATTCATCTCATTACGCTTCCTTTCCCATTAGTAACAAGACAAGGTTACCTTGAGTAATGTAGGAATGATAAGTCGAAACACACTTTGGTAAGGATTTTAACCTAGATTATAATTTTGGTTGCCCAATTAGTTCTACGTTGTCACTAATCAACAGAACACGGTTCGATACCGTCTTTTTTCATTTATGTCGGTAGCTACCATATAAGTGAAAACATCATCGATGATAATCTTATTCCAATTCCATTATCTCATCCAAACTAGTATACTGGACTAAGAACTTTAAGTCTCAGGAGTAATCCTGATTAATCTCATGAGATGAAAATGATTTGAGATAGCGATCGAGTATAAATTCATGTTGTGTCGTGACCTTCCTCTTTTAAGGAAGTGAATCCTATGAACTAAGTGATCTATCATGCTTCATGCCAAGAATGATTGATTGGCTATCCACCGGTGTACCGGGTTATCCAACACGGGCGGCCAAACCGCCCTTCAGGGGTGGCGCACACTTCAGGGATGTTGACTCAATGTCCATTAATTACGTTTATTCTTGCAGGCATGTTTACAGCTGGTATATGATCTCGTCATTTTAGCTTGATCAAAGGAATGCGTCTGGAGTAACATTCTGAAAGCTAGAATTCATCAGATATCGAGATGAGACACAGTGGGTAACATCCACGTAAATTCGCGCCACTCTACAAAAACGTTGACGTTTTTATCTCCCCCTAATGGCAGGAAGACTGTCTCATAGAAGTGACAATCCGCAAATGAGCGATACAGATATCACTTGCAAGGGGCTCTAAGAGAGCTAGTGTGAAGGAGAATTATATTCAACAAAGATTCACAACCTTCTGTGATGACCCAAATTGGTAAGTTACAGCACAACTTAGCACAGAAAATGCACACCCAAAACACATAAATACGAAGCAACATGTTTGTACCCAATAACCAACTGTAACACCAAAAATGGTTGGGTGGCAATGGGCCTTAAAGTGGACCGACATAGATGTGTTCAATATTACATAGCCCTAGGCAGAAACCGAAGGCTTGGTGCGTTCACCAACGTCTAGGCGATCATTGAAATTTCACTTTATGATCACTTTGCAAGGCTGTTTTAGGATGAACATGGGAATTTGATGTTCAATTATAAACCCAAAAGACGTGCAATACTTATCGAAAACCATCAATATAAACTCTTCACCATTATTTAGTCTTCCAGACTTTATGGGATAATTAGGGTGGTGAACCCTTATAGTTGGCCAGGAGATTTGGCAACAATATGTATGGACAAATATGCGACAAGTTTGTCAATTTATCAACCAAAGCCATAAGTATTTATATGGTCCGCATTTTGGTTGGATTAGTCCACATATATTCCCTTGAATCCACTGTGAAAAGAGGGTCGTTTCATATCTTTACTAGGATGATTTAAAAATCAATTTTCCTAACGAGCAAGCTTGGCAAAGTGTGCTTGTACGCACAAGATCTTTACTTCGAGTAAGGAGATGCGTCGTGGCATCATTGTTCAACCAAAGTGTCTGTCGTGCCAAAGCAAGTAAACTACTTGAATAACCTGGCTCCAAACCAGCCACACGTGGTGTGTTCCCAGTTGAGAGATAGCCCATTGGCCCCAAAGCAAAGCTTCAAGCTCATTTTTGGAGGTGGTACAAAGATATTCAACTCTATTTTCTTCAATAGTTTCATTTATGATCATTATCATCTTGAATATCCTTAAAACTCAACGACGTTCTTTCAGAACGGAGAGAATATAAGGTTTCTTAAATGGTAATTTAGTACCATTCATACAATGAGGAGCATGCCAATGCTTTTAATCAGGTTTGATATACCTGAATTCATTGCTAGAGATGTGATTTAAGTATAAAGTTAGTGTGCGTAGTATCATATTCATCCAGACAACTAACTTTCCCACTTTCGTACCTAATCCCAAGTTTAATTGAATTTGGTCACATGCATATAAGAAACATGATTCAATTAACTTATATTCGAGAACAATATCAATAAAATTATCCATAACTAAAAGAAACACCAAAGTTGAATCCAAGAACATAAAAAAATGTTCACAAAGTAAACCAAAGTTACTAAGGGGATTCAGCAAACATGACCATTCATGTCAAAATTCTCCTCTTCCAACGGTGTTCGGTGGAGCAAAATTAGTCTCACATATTGACTACTAGAATGGTACTTCTCAACGACATTGGTAGGGGCATGAATAGGTGCTTAACCAATGATTTATTTCATCAAGGTAGAAGTAGATTCTGCAGGGTTGAGGTTTGGGAACAATATCCCTTATTCTTGAAGTTTTAGGTCTTAGATGCCAAGGATCACACTTTGCGCGTGATGCCACACTTTGGCAGCCCTTGATTCTACCATACGTTGTAAAAACAAACCTTGAAGTAGGTGAGAAAGAGACAAACAGACCCAGACTTAGGTTTGGTAGGCTCCAGGCAAAGCTGGAGAGGTCTGTTCGGTAGGCCTCTGCCGAAGCAGAGCAATACCATTCGATGGGCCCTAGTCGAAACTGGGAATCACCATATTGACCGAACTGGGTAAAGCCATTTGGTAAACTCCAACTGAGCTGGGTCTATGCTATTTGGTAGACTCCAGCCGAAGATGGGTCTATAACTTTTCTCACATTTATGGTAGTAATCAGATTCGTGAATGTGGCAAACTTTTGCTCTCTACATTGCTGCTTCAGGAAAGAGTTAGAAACATGGAAGGATGAGAAAAGTATTCTCTAGTTAAAATTCGATCGGATTTATAAACTTCATAATCGTACTAATTCATGGACGTAATCATTGTGTGCTTCAGTCAATATCTTTCATGATTAGACGGTCCGTAGAAGCAAACCAAAGAGCCATGGAATCCTCGTTCAAGATGTATTTCCATTTGTTATGCTTCGAGCATAAGTCTTCTTATGAAGATCATGGCGGAGGCTTATTCAGCTCTTCCATGTCATTGTTAGCTACAATGGCTTCTCAACTTCTTGATAGTCAAGTGGAGATTCACGTCTTGTACTCCACATAAAGTGGTTTCTATTAGAAATGTACACATTAGTGAAATTGAACTTGTTACAGTTCGACAATCCACTGAATGGAGGGAACAAAATTGTGATTGGTGTTATGGAAAATAAAATATCCATAAGCATCAAAGTTAGAACATTCATGTTCTAAGACATGGTTTACATGAAAAATTCGAGTTTTCATGGGGGTATTATTTTATGAAAACTAGGGGTTTCAAAGGCACTAAATTCAAAACTACAGGTTTGAGTTTAGTTATGAATCTTATGGTTCGTAAAAAGGAGGTACCTTTAAGAACACATAATACAATATACAACTAAGTGTAGTGGATTTGGGTTGCTTTAGGAACTCAAGTGTGAGCGCTTACGAAAAAGAATCAGCGGTTCAAAGAAAAAAAATAAAATATTGAATCGTTAATGTCCAAAAGTGGGTTTTAGGCCAATAATTTTGGATGTCTTGTCGGATTAGTGGATTGCTGATCACTTTAATTAATTCAATAAATCGAGACCATTCGGTGTCGATTGTAGAAGCAAAATAATATAAAGATTCAAGCCTATGCATAGAAGTCATGTTGGCTGCAGGCCAATTAGAAGGCAGCCCAAAAAAATTTGGGCTCAAATCTGCTGTGGGCAGCCCCAGCCTAAGTAGGGTTGAGGGCCAAATCAAAAGGGAAGCCCAATTGGACTTGGTTTGTGAGCCGCTATGGTGGCGACAATATCAGTCTAAAACTA
This sequence comes from Pyrus communis, assembly GCF_041283825.1. NCBI lineage: Eukaryota > Viridiplantae > Streptophyta > Magnoliopsida > Rosales > Rosaceae > Pyrus > Pyrus communis. Next base: position 22,959,087 of record NC_142575.1, read on the forward strand.
AGGTCCGAATCCTCAGAAACATCGATGGGAAAATAATCGTGATGTCAGATAGGTCCAAAAACCTCAAATATTCTTTGGGATTCTCTCAAATCTGTTCGAAGACAAAAATCTACCCACGAAGACAACTACAGGTCGTCGAGTTTTGTGAAAATAATTTATCCATGAACAACTTAAAGAAGTCAGAGATCAAAGGTCTCGTCGGGAAAATCACAGAACGGAAAGATCGAACAACGTCGTTCAACCTGTGCATCTGGGTTATAAGATAGAGTTGGCTTGCCTCAGCTCAGTGGATTGGCTTGACCTTGGCACGAACGTGTGGCTCCAGCGATTGGCTTGGCTTGGCAACGCAGCTGCAAGCCGTGAAGCAGCCAAGTTTTCCCTTTTTTTTTTCTTTTCAATTTTTCTAATTTCTATTATTTAGGGTTTTTAGAACCCCAAAAAATAAAATAAAAAATCATGCTTCTATTTTATTTAGATTCTTTGACTCGCAAATTTCACATAGCTAATTTATAATTGTGTAATGCATGAACGTGTGTGTCTATATATATATGTCGGAAGGAAAATATAAATGTAGGGGGTTCATGCATCATGTGAAATATTTTCATGTTTCACAGTCGTTTCAAATATCTTAATTTATTTTAAAAGAACCTAATTGGCAGAAAACAATTAAGCTTTTGAATTTGTAGAAGATCCTTCTCGGAAAGCCGAAATTGCATCTCCAATGCATTGTATCACATTCAACAAAGAAAAATTAAATTGAATCAATAGCATGTAGATCAATTCAATAAAAGAATAAATTAATCATAAAAAGAATGATTGAAGATCAAACTCTTTGTAGCACAACGTCAAGAAGGTGCTGATAACGTGTTGTAGGGCTAATTTACTGAATCATATAAAGGATAGAGAGAGGGGTGCAGCACATAGAGAGATAAGAAATAGATGTGTAATTGTAAGGTGTGTGTTATCTCACCACATTGTGCTTTTATTTATAGTAGTAGGGAAGGTTAAATCCTTACCCTAATAGGATTACAACTCTAATAGGATAATATATAGTCTAAGAGATATGGTAGAATCCTATAAGGATATCCTAGATATATTAGGATTTACATAATCACATTCCTAATCTAATAAGACGGCAACAAAAAATAGTTTTTTCATTATAATTTTACGGAAATCGAATTCTCTTTTTGTTGGCCGAATTCTTTTGGTCATAGTTTTTTCATTTTAATTTTCACTAATTTTTAGCTATGCCTCCTGAAATTCGATTTTAATCTTATTTTGCTCTATGTAACTCAAAAGTTATCACTTTACTCCCTAAAACTCAAAGTTCGCTCCACTTAAACCCCTGGAACTCGATTTTGATCCCACTTTGCCCCCTGAAACTAGAAAATCGTCTCTATAAAACTCGAAATTCATTCCACACTGCCTTAGATTTGTTAATTTCTTATGTGAATTTGATTTGAATGCAGTAGACTAATCAATTTCTATTTTATCTTTTTCATCTCTTCAATTCTTTTAAACAAAATATTCTATGATTGTTAAATGTTACGCATAATGGAGATTATAGTCAAATTGTTTATATGTTTCGTGATGGGCTTTAGTTGTTTTTGTATTTTGTCTCTCTTTAAAATATTTAAAAACTAGTGAAATTGTTTAAAATATATTATATATTTGTCTTTATATGTAAGACTCTCTAATTGAACCAATTCGTCTAGCTATAAAAAATAATATACGTGCATTAATAATAAGGCATATGAACCATATTATTCACGTAAGATGTGAAATGTTAAAATACGTTACTTATGTTCTCAATTCTCTCTATTGAAAATTTGAAATAAGACATCCTTAAAAATAAACTGTAGAGTACTTTAACCCTAAATTATAGAAAACTTTAACGAAAAGTTTCCGGTATTGTTCACTTTAACGAAAAGTTATATTTTTACACTAAAAAATCAATTTTGGTACTATTCAATTTACCCCTCATTTTTTTCTTATCGTTAAAACTCAAAGTTTTCAAAACATTTTCATTAGTTTTCCTTAAATTATATGTGTGATCCACATTTATTTTCTAATGAGTGGGTGAGTCTGTGTTGAGCAACGTGGCCCAATATGCAACGGTGGTGACTAGTATCAGCCCATCTCCTCTCTCTCTCCCTGTGTGTGTGTGTGTGTGTGTGTGTAAAGTCGCACCCCCGCCAGTGCCCGTGCCTGAGTGGCATCCTTTCTCGTCGTGGCAATGGAAGCCTCAGTTTCTTCCTCAATACTCATGAAAAATCCAAGCATTTCCAACAGCAGTCTATTGTTTGAAAGCAGAAACATTGCAAAGTGTGCAAGCTTTACCAGAAAACCACAGAAACTTGCGATACAAAAACCAAGCAAAAAAGCTTGGAGGATTGCAGCAATCGACGATGTTTCAGCTGTAGCTGATCCGACCCCGGTCGTCATCACCTGGCAAATTGTTGTCGGAGCTATAGGTATGTATATATATGTGTGTGTGTGTGTGTGTGTTTATTCTTACATCTTATATAAGTGCTTTATTACTTTTAGTGATTTCAATTTTGTTAATATTTTTGCAGCTGGAGTAACACCTTTTGTGGTCGCTGGAATTGAATTCAGCAAAAGAATAGTAAGTTCAGGAATATTACATGAATTCATGTACAAAAATGAGTTTATTATCCAATAAATCATATGTTATTAAGTGAAAATATGTTATTGATTATGATTTATGCAAATGTGGTATTGGTAGATCGCACAGAAAAGATGCGAGGTATGCAGAGGGTCAGGACTTGTTTTGACCAAAGACAACTATGTGAAATGTCCTGAATGTGGTATGCTTCATACTCCATTTATTTGCTTCTATATATTATCAAGGGACCGAAATTCTATATAGGTTCTTTTATTTTTGGGACGTGATTTTCCGGTTTTCTCCTTTTGCGTTTCTTCTCTTGTCTCCGTCTTTTTATTCTTTTTTAAGTTATTCAATTCAAAAGTTAAAAGAAAAAAAATGAAGTGTAGGAGAAGAAAAGGGATGTGCAAATATTTTTACTCTTATTCTTCTTGGACTGAAAATTTAGCGGTTTTTTTGTAAGTTAATTTATTTCCTTTTTGTTTTTGAATTCTTCTTTCAGGTGGATTTCTCCCTTGGCAATCATGGAAAAGATTCTTTTCTGGCTAAGATCCAATAATTTTTAGCATTAACACATTTTCTATAAGGTTCGATGGAGGATGTTTGATCCAATTTTATGATGCAACTATTGAAGCATAAGTTGCTTTGTACATGTTGGTGTGTGATTTCGTGGGATAAGACAGCAATGTGAAAGCTTGTAGAATTTGGAGGGGAAAGATCACAATCTGCCAGGCAGAATGGGATCTGTGAATAATGTTTTGTGCCTGTATGCTTGCAGTGCATTGAACAACTGTTATATAAACAGGTCAATTCCTAAGCCCATGTTCAATGATTTAGGGTAGATTATCGTATAGTTTGTTTAAAAAATAAAAAAAAAAAAAGTAGGCAATCCAAATACAATTTTGAGCCTATTTGATGAGAAATAAAACATCCGGAAGAATGCCCTTGCTAGTCATAATTTTTTTAGCTCACATTACAAATAAGCTGGTCACTTCATGAAAGCAGAAAGACTCATGAACTACATTCTGTCGGAATTTGTAGGGTGGAAAATAAATTTTACAAACTCTCTTTAAGATCTTTAATCCTAAGGTTGATGTATTCACTTATATGAGATAGAAACTATACACCTTTTGGGGCACTACCTTTATTTTCATCAAGCTTGGTCGCCCTAAGGTAGGGCCTTCTTCCTTTCCATGCATGCTCCATCTCCAAAGATCGAGAACACCCTTTGTAGATTTCGGTTGCACCTAGCAATCGTATGAGTAGATTGTCTACGCACTCTGTTTCCAACAAAGATCAAACCGCGTAGTTCACCTTTAGAACTAAGGTGAGAATGGAGAAGGATGGTTTTGGTGGTGGTAGTGTTTTCTCTCTTCTAGAGAGAGAAAAAAACTCACTGAAAATATTAATTTTTTCTACTTGGTTATAGAGGATGACCAGTACTTGTCTTTCTTCTAAGGATGTGTGGAAGACAAACTCTTACACATGCATGTGTGTCAAGAAGGCCTTGAACTTCTTGTGAAAGTTTCACATCTTTCCACTCTTCCTCTACACACCACCATATAAGGGCAAACTTGAATTTATCATCACTTTTCATATCACATCCTTTCAAAATGGGTAATGAGCCATCATTACCCATTTTGGACCATTAGTGCACTCCAAATCATCTTAGAACTTGTAACAATCCCAATGGGTTTGGGCCTATGGACCTAACAACTCTTAAAACTATTTCGATGCCCATTTTAGACATATAACAACCACTATAATTAATTAAACAGTTTAATTAATTATTTAACCAAACTAATTAATCTAATTAATTATTTCCATCACCTTAATCCTAGAATAGAGTGTGCGATCTTTTTAAGTTCTTATTAATGATTTTTATTTTTTAATACAACAATATATTTTACACCAGAGGAAGGGAGGAGTTCACCTAAACCACATAATGGACAACCTAATTTAGTATCAAATTCGCCATCTACGAGATTCAAACCTAAGACCTCTCACTAACAAGTGAAGATGAATACCACCAGACTAAGTGACGGTTATGAGATGAATTAGACTCTTTAATTATTTTACCAAGTTTAAAACTCACCTTTTAATCCACCTTTTTTGTGAAGACAACAATGATTGTCTTTGAGGATCGCATAGACCATGTCATGCGCCTAGTCGCATGTCATGTTCTCCTAGTCAATGTACTATATATGGGATAACATATTCAATTCCAAATTATAATGCAATACAGTCATTTTCTAATACAATTCTCTCGAATACTATTTAGGCTATTTCATGTCAAGTGCCTAAGCGACCAACTCATGATTCAACTGGATAGATTTGAAACTTCATTCCAAATCACAACTTTTTTGCCAAAGACTTCTAATCCATGTCGATGAGCATTCTCCTTCAATTGTGAAGGTTAGAGATTCATTTTTGTACATTCACTGGCCTCCATGATTAGGTAGTTTAACCCCAACAATGTCGTGGGCACCCTCTCACATCAAAGTGCCTTTAATATAATCAAAGATTAAGGACCTAACCACAAGACAATTGTGATGCCTCGGGTCAAAGGGCTAATTTGCAATATTACAACGATCGAGCTACTATTACATGACCATGTATCTAGCATGCATACATAAGATCTCGAGGAAATCACGTTCAATGAACTTAATCTTTATTAACAGATACACATTTGTCTTAGTGACTCTCACTAATGGCTTAGACTAGCCATGCATCCCGTCTTACAATGTGCAGAATAATGTCTACCAGTTTTACCGGATTAGAAGATATCCACTAGAATAATCCAACGAACAAGAACAATGTTTATCATAAACACATATTAAAAAGGTCTCTTTAACGTTATCTCATAAGTTACCTCTTACATATGTTTATAATCATTATCCATGCACTCACTAATGAGATTGCCTTGAAAATCTACCTACAGTGATCTTGCCAATGATTAGATTATGAACTAATCCCTAAATTACCTGAAGCAATCCACTAACCTTGATTGCTTTTACGGTATACATCCAACACATTGGGCACCATGAAAGTACAATAGATAACAAAAGTTCTTGGCTAAGATCTCACACTACTAGAATTTTGAACTCAATACTAGAGTTAAAATTAAAAGTTTCCACTTATAAGTATGGAAGAATGCTATAAGACCGTAGTGCTAAATAACTTCAACTGACCTATGTTAAAAAAAATAAAATGTCCATCAACCTATACGGAAATATTAAAAATTATTTATTGACCCAAACTAAATTTTTGTAATATAATACTAAGAACAACCAACACTTTCAATTTCACCTACATATTTCCATTGATCCAAATTAGCTTCCATTCACTTATAATAATAATATGTCACATCTATGTGAAATAATTGAGGAGAACAAATTTCACACCAATAAGAATTACAACTAAATTCATGCAACTAAGAAAAGAACATACAAGTTTAACTTTGTCACACCGATGTAGTACGTGTCAAGAGCTCTCTTATACTGTAGTATTGGAATCCTTGGAGTTTCCAACAATAAAAAGTATTATTAAACTAAGGAATTGCTACAACTAGTATAATGCATTTGTCCTTGAAATCTAAGACTTCCTTTATCTCCGAGTGAGAGTTTTTCTCTCCTATTGAGAGTCTTTCTCACCTTCTGGTGTGAGTCTTCAAAAATCAAGAAATCCCAGTGGTATCGACCCTAGCCTCAACCGGGGTCAATCATCGTTCCCTCCCTTCTCTTTTTCTCTTCTCTGCTCTTCACTTCTACTGCTCTCTCTCCATGCTTTCTACCCCGATCTTGTCTATCCCTCTTGCTCAATTGGTATCCCTCATTTTGTTCATTAAATTTTTTATTTTCAGCCATGAATATTGTTGAGATCGTGTGTAGAGCTTCGGTGTTTTCACCGGCTCCGGTGTTTTTAACACCACCACCTTCTCCTGGTTATCTGCTTTTACCGGCAGCGTTGTTCGTGGGCTTCCATGAACTTCATCCCGATAGTTGGCTGCCTTCGTTCAGGTGTTGGCTATCTTTTCTTTGTGGCTGTGCTCGTGAAGCTGATCGGAATTGGATGAAACGTCTGAAAAGACGATACTCGATTGTGGATAAGGATTTGGACAGATTGAGGTTTACTGTGGCGACGATGGATGTAGTGGATGGTTCTAGAATCTATAATTTTGTTTGTGTGTTTGGGCTTCAACAGTTGGTTGGTCCCGTTGTCCTCTGTTTGTCTTGGCCCACTTTTTGCTTGTCCATATGTTAGCTTTGGGCTTTGGTTGTATTTTTGTTTGCTTCTAGTTAGTAATAAAAGTAGCACTTTGACCCAAAAAAACAAAAAAAAAAAAAAAAAAAAAGGGAAAAAAAGGGAAAAAAAAAAGTATTATTAAACTTTATCATGGGTGCTAAAAGTCCCCATTATGATTAGATTTTCTCCTTTTAATTTGGAGGTCTAATTCGCTGACTTTGGAGGATACATTTTGGGTACAAAAGCTTCCTTTCCCTCATGAGAGACTCTCTCTATCTGAGAGTCATTTCTCATTGGTTGTGTGAGTGGACCTAATCTCCACAAATTCCAGAGCTGCCGACCCTAGCTATGGCTAGGGGCAGTGGCAGTCATTTCCTCCTGCCCTTTGTCTTCTCTTTTCTTTCCTGATTTTGCTTTATCCCCCTGCTCCCCACCCCGATTTGGCTTGTCCTTCACATCACAATGGCGTTCATCATCTTTGACCATCTCCACTTCGTTCTGTAGTCACTGTTTCATCGAGAGAGTGTGTTGAGTTTCAATGTTCCCACCAACTCGAGTGTTCACAACACCACCACTTTCTATGGTTGCTGGCTTTGTCGGTAGCGTTGCTTGGGTATTGTGACGAGCTTCTTCCACTTTGTGATTGGTTTTTTCCTTTGTGGCTGTGTTCGAAAAGTTGCTTGCAGCTGGTTGATGCGATTAGAGAGGTGTTCGTCGACTGGAGGCGTGAAAGCTTGCAGATCGTGTTGGTTCACTGTAGTAGAGGCAATGGAAGTAGAAGACTAAGGTTTCTTTTGCAAGTTTCTGGTTTGGGCCTGAATTCTTATTTAGGCTTTTTTTGTTTAACTTTATTGGTTCAATTTTGCTTGTACTTCTTTGACTTAGACCTTTGTTGTTTAAACTTAAGTTGTTGGTAATGGAATTGTTTACCTTTGTACCAAAAAAATAATATTGGCTGACTGTGAAGAGCCGTACATTCTTCCAAACCCTCAACTTCAAATAATATTCGCTGACTTTGCTAGATCTTGTACATTTGTCAAAATATATCACCTTCACATATTCTAGTTCTATCAATTTCTAATAAAAGGTCCAAAATTATGTGCTGGTGTTGTTTTTGATTGATTAGTCTGACTTTATGATCTAGCAAACTAGAAAATGACGGTAGCTACCTAACCATGACCACATTTTTCATTCTTTAAAATGTGCATGATATATAATAAGAACAATCTCACTCAAATTTACGGGAACACACATGATCATAACCAAAATAGGGATTTTTTGTGAGGGTTAGAGGTCTATTATCTTTTACATTGACGCGTGTAAGGAAGTGAGGGATCCTAAAATGATTATTTTTGTAATTTTATTTTAATTTTTTTAAATGGTTAAATACGAATAATTGCGCACCTTTAGGGGTGATTGTCACATCCCGACCCGGGCGGGACCACTTCCTGGGCCCGCACCACCACCGTAGCACAATATTGTCCGCTTTGGGCCCCAACTATGCCCTCACGGTTTTGTTTCTGGGAACTCACACGAGAACTTCCCAATGGGTCACCCATCCTTGGAATGCTCTCGCGCGCTACTCGCTTAACTTCGGAGTTCCTACAGAACCCGAAGCCAGTGAGCTCCCAAAAGGCCTCGTGCTAGGTAGGGATGAGAATATACATATAAGGATCACTCCCCTGGGCGATGTGGGATATCACAATCCACCCCCCTTAGGGGTCTGATGTCCTCGTCGGCACACACGCAACCAGGGTTAGGCTCATCTGAACGACGTGGCTCACTTCGAGGCGGTATAGTTCTGACAGAAGACACAAAGAAATTCTCAAGATATACAGGACTGCAACCTAGGCTCTGATACCAAATTGTCACATCCCGACCCGGGCGGGACCACTTCCTGGGCCCACTCCACCACTGTAGCATGATATTGTCCGCTTTGGGCCCCGACTACGCCCTCACGATTTTGTTTCTGGGAACTCACATGAGAACTTCCCAATGGGTCACCCATCCTAGGAATGCTTTCGCGCGCTACTCGCTTAACTTCTGAGTTCCTACGGAACCCGAAGCCAGTGAGGTCCCAAAATGCCTCGTGCTAGGTAGGGATGGGAATATACATATAAGGATCACTCCTTTGGGCGATTGTGAGATTGTGACATCCCACATCGCCCATGGGAGTGATCTTTATATGTATATTCTCATTCCTACCTAGCACGAGGCCTTTTGGGAGCTTACTGGCTTCGGGTTCCGTAAGAACTCCGAAGTTAAGTGAGTAGCACTCGAGGGCATTCCCAGGATGGGTGACCCATTGGGAAGTTCTCGTGTGAGTTCCCAGAAACAAAACCATGAGGACGTAGTCGGGGCCCAAAACGGATAATATCGTGCTACGGTGGTGGAGCGGGCCCGGGCGTGCCAGCACGCCCTCCTTAGGACAGGGTGTGTTAGTGATGCCAAATTATCTCAATACCTTCCTATACCTACCTAACATTTAGAAAGAATGGACACTTGTTAGGTCACCAATGCTAAGTGATGATGTCATCACCGTTAATTGATAATGCCTTTAATGTTAAGTGATGGCATAGACAAATATGGAAGTTGATTTTCACTTACTTATGGAATTTTGAATCCTCAAATGAACAATTCTTAGCCAAGATAAATGTTATATTTGTCTACTTAAAAGGATCAGTTTATAGATTTAGATCTTTATAGATGACGTGAGAATGAAGCACGATTCAATACTTATCCAGGTCATCACTTAATGTTGATGACCTAATGAATGTCCAATTCCCGAAAACATTAGGTTGTCATTGGAACATATTAAAAGGTCGGGACCAATTTGAAATTACCACTTAAGATTGGGTAGTTATTTGTAGTTAACCGCAAAAAAAATTGTAGCACTTATTAAACATTTCATTTGATATATGGAGAATGTTAGCAACATTTTTGTCTTTCTTTTTTGTTCTACAATATTGCATGATAATATAACCATTTATTTTTTAAGTCACCCTTTAAAGATCATATGTGCAAAACTAAATTTGAATTCGTTTAGTCATCTAATGGTTATCCAATATATAGATATGCATGTTAGTTTCTCAATTAAACAATTTTGACAAACATTACTTCAACAGTTCAAACAATTTCTAATTTGGCTGATTTTTTTAAGAGTTGATCTTTAAATGATAATGATACTAATCTCCAAATAACATTGCAAAATGAAAAAAAAAAAAAAAAAGAAAGAAAGAAAAGGCCAACATTTAATTAATTACTTCATTCCATTTACAAATGAAAACCATGTACACATATCAATGTTTTATAAACGAGGCGTAGGTGAGACGTTTCACAGATAGCTTTGTCTAAGCGAAAGGCTTGAGGCATGAAGCGAAGAATTATATATTGAGATAACACTTTTTTAAACATTTCAAATAGCGACAAAAGTTAATACATATGTAAGATGACATCATTAGTACTTTTTTTTGTTTTTTCTAGAGTGTAAATTACAAAAATACTCTCATATTTGAAAAGGTGGAGGCGTATAAATCCTAGCTAGATGAGTGGAGGAGGTACAAACTCTGAGCACAAAGAGAGAAAAGATGACCACGACGCAATAAGAGAGGTGTCAACGCCGGTTACGGTATAGGTAAGCACTGCATACATCTCCGGTGGTCGCGGTAACGCCGGAGGCATGCACCACCACTGGACGCCAGGTATTTCAATAAAGTCGGTATGACATACTTTCACAAGCTTCGCAGCAAGTTTTATTGCTCCATCGTCAACTTTGATGAGCTCTGGTCACTCCTTCCCTAGGAGGCTAAGGAAGACGTGCTACTCATCAATGTGACTCAATACGACTTCTTCAAGGTCTTGGGCAAGGGCATGTTGCCGCAGCACCAGCCCATTGCTGAGATTGCCATCATCCTCTGCTACTTCCAGAGAGATAGAGTTGGAGATCGAACGAACTGAGGAGGGGTAGAATTGTAAGAGTTTTGAGACCCCTCTTGTCCCACATCGGGCAACAATGGTTTTTCACTAGCCTTTATATAGGCTTATTCCTTCTTCTTAGTAATTAGAACTTGGACCATTTGGAAACGGATTGAAGGCTTGGGCCTTATGGTTGTGTGGATTAGGCTTGATGATTATACTATTATATTAATATTAATTAATCAAGACAAGGGCCTTGGGCCTTGGGGCCAAGGAATTAAAATTAATCTGATCAATTAGTTTTAATTTCGAAAGTTTTTAATTAAATTAATTAAAACCGTTTTGATTAATAGACACAACTCTTTGGAAAGAGTTGTATAGCTTCAGATACATCCAAAAGGTGTTTGAAAAGGTATGAATGAGCCTATATAACTGGAGTCCTCAGTTCCATCAAAAATCATCTTTTCTTCCTCCTTGTCTCCTGTACAAAATTTCCAGAGAGTAAACACACAAAGCAATTCGCTAGAATTCTATAATCCAGTGCGGGTTGTAGAATTAGGTAGTTGTATTCTGGTCGAGCAGACGTTGTAGAACTACAAGTACACGAGTGAGACATTAATACTGTTCGAAGGACATAGCGTTTGTGCTAGCCTCTACCTTCAGTTCATTCAAGTTAGTATCATTTTAATTTTTTGTAATTATTGTGTAATTGCATTCTGTATTGCAACTATTTTTTGAATAATAAAGTATAAGTATTTCGGTTCTATATTTCTGTTATTTTATTGTTTCTAAATTGTTCTCCAACAAGAATGTGTCGGGATCGATTCCGAATGGAGGGATACAGGTTGGATAGAAAGTGGCAATCTCCTAGGACTCATGTGTTTTCTTTGAATTTTCAGTTAGCATGGATCTTCACCTGAAAATTAAGTCCATCTTAATTTTTCATGTTAGAAGGGGAAACCCATGTGACCTCTGCAATGTTTGAGTTGTCTTTTTTGAGAGAGGGTACTATTGCCAAAATAATCTCATGAGAAGTATAAGAAGTATCGGAAGAAATTCATGAGAAGAAGGATAGGGTGGAGAATGGAAATACTAAAGAGTACTTTATGCATGAGTAATTTAAAAGTGGTAGAAGTGATCTCAAAACCTTCCATATGTAATTAGTTAGTTTTTCATATAGGGTTGCTCCATTCATTTAAGGATTGAGAAAAAAGTTGTCTCTTTTAAATTATAGTTTATATGGTTGTTTCACTTAATGATTGAGAAAAACATTCTCTTTTGAATTTTTTGTGCTTGTTTGTGAAGTCATTTTTTTGAAACGTGTATTTTGTTTTTCTTTACGTTATGAGATACTTCATGACACACTCCGATCGAGATCAGGGCATGCTGGCCGTCACGTGGAAGTGACGTAACCATGTGCACAGTGCGGAAGCTAATAAAATAATAATAAAAATAGTACGAATAAGTAAAAACCAGCTTTACACAAGTAAAAACAAACATGTGCAAGCGTAAGTGTGAACACAAAGTTCAGAGCACGAAGACCTGATGCAGTCCGGGAGAAAACGACACAACAAAAGCACACCCGAAGGTGGTCCTACACTGGTGATAGTCTGTCAGATATGCCAGGGAAATCCTCCGGGAAGCCACCAAACATGCTAGCCAACTAGAACCTGGAGGGGTGCAAAACAAAAGCGTGAGTGGGCAAAAACAAAGCTTTTCGAAAACCATTTAATAAATAAGTTCTAACCCCTCGCCGTAAAACCTGTATACTTCCCAGAAAATAGAACATATATATAAATAAGTCATGCTCAGAAATATGCCATGTCAAAACCTCGAAGTAAAATGCAAGTACTCAGGTAATATCACATCAATGCCATATGATCTGTCAGCCGGAGTCACCTAACGTGACCTGTACGGCTGAATCTAGAGCTCAAATCTCCATCTCACTAACTATGCCTGCACACGAGTCGGAACCACCTAAAGTGGTCTGTATGACAAGCCTGGGTGTAATATAAGTACGCTCAAGTGCTACAATCACGTGAAGGCTGGGCGAATAATCGCGGGTCACCTACGAGTCGAAACCACCTAAAGTGGTTTGTACGACAGGACTGTGCACCTAACTTGGATCCAAGATGAGCGTGTGGTGCGGGAGGTGAACATCACGTGAAGGACTGTGCCCAACTCTGGGCGGGAACACTAACACCGGGGGTGCAGGTTATGAGCTTTCTAAGCATCTCAAGTCACTACTGAACGTAAACATAAATCATAACTCACCTGGCACTTACCTGTGTGTCCGCAGCACCAAACATATATAAACATATGTGATTCATAATGCGTAAATAAACAACAAACTATAAGCATGGCATATAAACGAATAAACATTTCATTTCACTTTCTGGGAAAAGTATAAGTATATAGGTATATACAGAAAACCAAAAGCCAACTCACTGGTATGTGGAAGGGTCGTAACCCCCTTGCCTCGAGTGACCACACTCGTCCTCGGGATAGGTATCACCTATATGCGGAACAACTATAAAAACGTTAATTTTAAAACACATAACCAACCTTAAGAAATAACTTCTCATTCAATGCTCAAATGGGGTGTATGAATACATCAACGTGATCTACTCAACCTCAGGAACATCCCCATATTTTTAGAAAAAATTTTCACCGTCGCACACGCCCCCACGTGCCGGCCAAGGCACGGCCACGCGCAGGCACGTGCTTGGCACGCTGACGGCGTCAGTTAACACCGTCAGGAATATTTCGTTAACTTTGACGGATTCCGTTAATACCATTAGGAATATTCCGTCCAAACTGACGGAATATTCCGTCGTCTTCTCCGGCGCCGTCACCAACGCCGGAAAATCGTGAAATCTTTAAAACTTCGTATCTTCTTCGTTTTTCAACCAAATTTCACAAAATTGGTACCAAAATGAAGCTTACAACAAGAGGAACAAGTTCATACCACTTTCAAGTGCTAAAACACACGGGATCTCGCCGGGAAAACACCCCCAACTCCAGCCAACCTCGACACTTATGATCCTGACGTCCAAAACCTTCAAACGAACCACCCCGAGCCTCCTAAGGACCTCACCAAGCTTCCTACAAGCTTGGAATTCCCAAAAACACAAGAATTAACGTGTGCATGAACAGTGACAAAAATTGGGTATCCCGAGTTCGACGTGAAAACGAAGGTATCCTTACCTGAAATGGGTATGGTTGAACTTCTACGAACCTCATGAGCATGGATATGTACTTTGTTTCTTCGATCTGTGAAGATTACAAGGGTTTTGGGGTATGTCCGTACAAATGGGATAGAAAATGGGGAAGGGAAAGGGCACAGGACAGGGTGCAGGGCAGGGAAAGGGTGAAGGAAATGTGTGTGGTCCACAACCAGCCACACCAAGCTCAAAACAACCACACAACGTAAAAAAATCACACTAGGGGCAAAATCGTCTTTTCACGCGTACGTTTTAAAAATTTTCGGAACGGGCTGTCACACTTCATGGTTGTATTCTAAATTAAAAAATTTAAAAAAAACCTTTGGTCTCTATTTTGTTTCTTACATATATTTTGAAATTGAATCTGCAAAAAAAAATGGCCGAAGAGAGGTTGAATTGATGACAATTATGTAGTTTTGTGAAAAATATACAAACTAATTATACTAAAATGTATACAAAACTGATTCTATAAACATGGAACTGATTCTACAAACATGGTCGAGAAGCGGTTGGACTGATGACATGTATGTAGTTTTGTTGAACATATACAAACAGATTCTACTAAAATTATACAAAATGATTCTATATGTATTTGAAACTGATTCTACAAAAATGGTTGAAGACGGGTTAAACTGATTCTACAAAACTGGTTGAGAATGGATTGAACTGATTCTGCAAAAATAGTCGAGGATGGGTTGAACTGATTATGCAAAAATAGTCGAGGATTGATTTGACTAATTCTGCATAAATGGTGGAAGACATGTTGAACTAATTCTACAAAAATGGTCAAGGACGAGTTGAACTGCAAAAATGGTTGAAGATGGTTTGAACTGATTTCTGTAGAAATAATGGAGGACGAGATGAAAGCAAAAATGGTATGGTTTAATTGATTTTGCAAAAATGGTCGAGGACAAGCTAAACTGATTCTACAAAAATAGTCAAAGACGAGTTGAACTGATTCTGTAGAAATGATCGAAGAAGGTTGAATTTAATTTTGCAGAAATGTTCGAAGACTAGTTGAACTTGATTATGCAGGATGGGTTGAACTTGATTTTGGAAAAATGGTCGAAGATGGGTTGAAATTGATTATGCAAAAAATGGTTGAGGACAGGTTGAACTGATTCTGCAAAAATAGTCGACGACGATTGAACTGATTCTGCAAAAATGGTCGAAGATCGATTGAATTGATTCTGCAAAAATGAAAGAGGATGGTTGAACTGATTCTGGAAAAATGATGGGAAAACATGTTGAACTAATTATGCAAAATTGGTCAATGACGGGTTGAACTGATTCTGCAAAATATGGTCGAAGACTAATTGAATTGATTATGTAAAAATGAAATAGGAAGGTTGAATTGATTATGCAAAAATGGTAGATGACGGATTGAACTGATTCTGCAAAATTGGTCGAAGATGGGTTGAACTAATTTGGCAAAAGTGGTCAAGGACGGTTAAACTGATTCTGCAAAAATGATCGAATACGGGTTGAGCTGATTCTACAAAAATTGCAAAAATGGTCGATGATGAGTTGAACTAATTTTGCAAAAATGGTCAAGAACGGGTTGAATTGATTCTAGTAATAAATGATACAAACTAATTTTGCATATATTTTCAAAACTGATTCTACAGAAATAGTCGAGGATGTGTTGAGTTTATGGCACATATTAATTTGTTGGAGTTGTGAAGGTTGGATTCTATTAACAACTCTAAGCACTAGTTTGGTACTAAGGTGATTTTATAAAAAGTGGGTATCAAAAAAAGCTGAGCTCAAAAAGGTGTTTGATAAACACTTAAAACAACTTATTTTCATAGTTTTGGGTGAAAAAAAGCTGAAAACGTGAAGCAGCAAAAATGAGCTTATTCTCACAGCACAGTAGATGCAGTTTTTTTTCAAAGCACAACAATACCAAACCAACCCTAAAGCCTTAGGGGTATGACTGGTATTTTAAAACTTTTTTTTTCCATGTTTTTGGATTGGGCTTTAGTTATTTTTATGTTTTTGTCTCTTGTTGACATGTTTAAAAACTAATGGAATTCTTTGAAATATAGCGAAAGTTTTTGTCTATATATAAAGCACCCAAAAACAAAGATAACATATAATAATAATAAAAACAAAAATGATGTATCAGTACTTTTTTCGTTCTGGCCACACGATTTTTTGGATCTATAAATAATATAAAAAGTATAAAAGTCTCTTGAGTATTTTCTTTAAATGAATATTAAAAATACAAAATTGTTTTTTTTTTTTTTTTTTTTTTTTGTACTTATCTTTTAGTTTTTTTGAAAGGGATTTGTTATTGTACTCTAAAAATCTCATCTTGCATTCAAAATTTTTTATAATTAAAAGTCTTCTTCACCTTCTACAAGCTCTAAAACGAAAAAACACAGTAACTGCTCTGTAACTAAAAACCCATTTCAACTAATTTTTTTTTTTTTTTTTAAAATTTCGGTAACATTATGCCCAATTGAATGCCTTGAATCGCGCCTCCACGGATCGTAGACGAGTTTTCGCCGACTCTGACAAAATAGAGGCAATTTTTCTGTCACTCCGCTTCTAAAGCCACCTAGTCGCATTGGGGGACGAGTTTTTTTTTAAAACACTAACATATATAAAGACATCATGATGTGCTGCAGACGTGATACTTACAGTTTGAACGCTATCTAAATATATAGTGCTCGATCGAGAGTATAGTCGAAACCCTAAGTAGATATACCAAATATGAAAATAAAAGGAGTACAGAAATGTTGAACCTACACGATCAAATGGTCTTTTGCTTCCCTAATATATGATGAAATGGCTTTTGGCCTTTTATTCATAAAATCAACACATGCAGGAGACAGACAGGTCCAGACGACAGGTCCTTATCTTGAATTAATTTTTGAATTTCATATCATACATCATGTCAACACTGCCGATTGATCTTCAACGTCACCCGTTATTGCAACTATTTTGTTGTTTGCATGAAATCTAAAGCAACCGCCTTCGACCTTTCTGTTGAAAATTTTAATTAATTAGCATACTAATTAATTAAGACTAATTTTGATTGAATGGTTTGGTAAATAATTAGCACTTCCATCACCATAAAAATATTCAGCTTTGAGTTTGGAAGCTGTAGAAAATTGTAAGTGTAACCAATTATACAATTATCAATTATATACAATTACATATCTATTTTTCTTATCGAAAAGTTAGTTGTGTGATAAATAAGCCTGACAAGTAGTTGTATGTGACTTATGTAATTGAATCAATGTAAGGACGTCGGTCATCATGCTTGATTGATATATACAACACCAAATGGAGTAGCAGTGTTTGTTGGATCTCTTGTCTCTCATCTCTGATCTTCGTGGTACAGTGTTTGTTGGTTCTCTTGTCTCTTTTCTGATCTTCGTCCTACAACATTTATTGGATGGTACGACTTGAGAGTAAAGTGGACAAAACAAACGGTTCTGGGGCTTCTTGTATTGTATATTACCCATTCCGTCCAACCTTCAAATTAGCTTTGGTAATTTACTCAATTTATTTGGAAAAATTCCATACTTCGGTAAAGAAAAATGAGATACACTTAATTATAATTCTATCCAGTAAAATTTGATCTAATGAAACACAGTTCCTATTTTATTTAAGGTTCTAAAAGATGCTAGATGTTTGTCGGACAGCGAGTTGAGGTCTAGCGGCTAAGTTGGAGCATAGGCAGATTTAAGTAAATATATTACGTATCGTATAAATGTCTGATTATACTTAAAAAAAGATACATAATTTCATAGGGATACATAAGTTGCAAAATTGAATGATAGAAATATTATGATGTTTAGGACATAATGTAAACATAGGGAAGACGTATATGATGTGTGTTCATCTAAAGTATTCAACAAGTCTTTTACAATTTTTTGAAAAAAAATAAAATTGTAAATGAAAATTACATATTTTTTGTCAAAGAAAGAGTCGCGACCTAGATGAGTATCTAAGTAGGTTTGGGTGGGTTAGGTTGTTTAAACGTCTTTTCTTAATTTTCAAACATTTGGAGATTAATCGGGACGGTGGCCCCACCTAAAGGGCACTAGGTGAGAATTTTTAAAACAATAATCTTATTAGAGGACGTTCTGAATTCATATTTGATATGCGGCTTTTATCGAATCAAATGACAATAAAATAAAGTAAAATCCTCATACGCCTTTCACTACCGAGAACAATTTTCTCTCAAAACTATTACGGCATTTTGCCTTTTCTGTTGTTGTAGAGAGTTGTTTTTCACACTACTTAAGCTTGTCGTGCACTTCCTTATAGATTTAGTTATTTATTTCAATAAATCGAGCGAACACGAAAATCATGATTAACACGAGTGTGAACAAATTAAGAAAAAAAAAAGGTGTTTATCATTTTCCTTCGTGTAAAATCCCAGTCAAACAACATGATTACTCCCTTGTCTGTGGGGTTTAGTTTTGTCAAATTCTTAACTAAGCATGACTAATTGAAGCACATAATTCTTAAATAAATAGAGTAGAATGACATTGACTTTATAAATCCGAAGGAAAAAGATAATCATGTCCAATATTTTATTGTCTTTGTCACTCAATATTACGGTTTAGTAGATTTTTTTTTAATTGTAAGTAAAGTTTCAGGCTTGATTATAATTAAAGATGAATTTGAACTACATTATTACATGTTTATTATGAAATTAAACTCACTCTCTTATCCCTTAATATAAATTATAACGTTTGATAATATATATATATATATATATATATATATATATATATATATATATATATATATAACGTTTTCCATGAAAAGACTTTGACGTCGACCATGACTAAGAGACGACTACAATACAGAGAGATGATGAACGTATGAAACAAGAAATA
This sequence comes from Pyrus communis, assembly GCF_041283825.1. NCBI lineage: Eukaryota > Viridiplantae > Streptophyta > Magnoliopsida > Rosales > Rosaceae > Pyrus > Pyrus communis. The sequence goes on from NC_142575.1 coordinate 22,977,959, forward strand.
AATAATGGGAGTGTTTTAGGCGCTAAACCTAAACGTCGTAATGTGTGTGGCAGCAATGTAATTCGTGAAAAGATTGAGGTTTGATGTTAGGAAAGCACTGTTATAAGAGGCAGATATTTTCTTGGGTTATGTAGGAGACGGTGTTTAGCTAACAGACTTTGGATCGTTGCATTTGAACTCAGAAGCAAAGAAGAACACGAAAGCTGAAGCTCAAAGGTGATCATCAACCACACATCAATAATCATAAGGTCTGTCAAAACCCCATCAGAAACTGCAATGGCTTTTCACCAAATTCCGTACTTTTAATTTTTATTTTATTTTATTGTTCTTCAAATTAGATGCTTTTGAGCTATAATGTTTGCTGCAGTTGCATGTGCTTTTTTTCCGCTTTTAGTTTCTTATGTGATGAAGGTGAAAACTTGGTGGTCAATTTAGTGGCTTTGAATTTGTTATTTCAAGCATGAATTTATTGTGAGAGTGAGACGTAGTATTTTATCTCGAGTTTTCAATATTCTTTTTTTTTTAACAAACGGTGGGATATTCTGCACTAAATTCATTTAAATTAGCAGAAGGGAATTCGAGGAGCACGCTGCTCTAGCCAACTGGTTTTGTAGGTTGGCTGATGAGTTGTCGTCAGGAGTGGGATCTTTGGGCTCCCACAAATGCAGGAAAAAGGAGAAACCCTTTTGGTGTTAACTTCTTTTCTGTTTGTTTGAATGAAGATATGGTGGTAGTTTCATAATTCTAAGTGAAACCCTTGTATGTTTGAAGCTTTTCTGATTGTCTCCCGTTTGTAAACTTCAAGGTCTAGATTATTTGTTCAAACCAGAAATGGAATGTCAGATTATTCTCAACATTTTCTTAATATAAACTGAGAGTTATAACTACTGCAGTGATTGAGCTGAAAATTGTTTACAGTTTATGCTAAAACGCCTCGCAGATAGAAATTATTTTTACAACATTTGCTAGAACATGCGGGCATCTCAAATAGATAGCTTCAATATTTTTCAGTAGGATCTTTGAAATGCAATTTTCTTTGTCCGTCTTGATAACACTTAATTGTCTTGTTACTTTTTTATGTCTGCAGAGTATGTATGGACTCTATTTAATTTACCACCGTTTTCAAGCAGAGTTTGTACAAAAGTTGGATCTGTATGTTATGATGTGGTCAAGGTTCGGTCTAAATAACAAGAGAGTTGTCAGTTAATTTGAGAGATCTTGTGCCAGAAAAGTCCATTAGCATTTCATTTGGTTAGATCAAACAAACGAATTGGCTTTCCTGAAAATGCGAGAATCTCACAAGCATATAATCCCAAATGTTCCACGCCGAATCGGAGAACAGCCTGTTGAAGAGCCGGAGTCTTCCTTCCAGAATGTTGAACAACAAGCATCCTCTGATGAGGTTGTCCAAGGAACACAGCTTTCAGTTCAAAGATTTGAACAACACTGTACCCTTGAATCATCCTCGGGAACCAGTGGTTACCCTGGTCGCAGTTCTCCATCAAGTTTGAATTTCTCAGCAAATGGAAGTCCAGCGTCACATCCAGATGTGCATTCCTACCAGTCTTGTGGCTCTCCTGTCAACCAGTCGTGTATATCAAATGAAACGGATGACCTGGGTCACAAAATTAGGGAACTGGAAAATGCTTTGCTGGGAAATGATTCAGATGCCTTTGACGCGTACAACATCATAGATGAGGTTGGGGCTAATCAACTTTATTCAGAAGCAGAGCACTGGGAACAAATGATGGTGATGATCCGCGGAAGTGACTTAAAGGAGGTGCTTTGCGCATGTGCAAAAGCATTGGCAAACAATGATATGTCAACAACTGAACAGTTGTTCTCAAACCTACGTCAGATGGTGTCAGTTTCAGGTGAGCCAATCCAACGTTTAGGAGCTTACATTTTGGAAGGTCTTATTGCAAGGCTGGCCTTGTCGGGGAGTTCTATCTGTGCATCCCTAAGATGCAAGGAGCCTGCCAGTGCTGAACTCCTCTCGTACATGCACATACTTTATGAAGTCTGCCCATACTTCAAGTTCGGATATATGTCAGCAAATGGGGCGATTGCAGAAGCTATGAAGGATGAAAGTAGAGTTCATATAATTGATTTTCAGGTAGCTCAAGGCAGCCAGTGGATTACATTAATCCAGGCTTTAGCTACTCGGCCAGGAGGACCCCCACAGATTAGGATCACAGGCATAGATGATTCCACATCAGCTTATGTTCGGGGAGGGGGCCTTGGTGTTGTGGGACAGAGGTTGTCAAGGCTTGCGGAGTCATGTAAGGTACCCTTTGAGTTCCATGCTGCTGGAATTTTTGGTTCTGAGGTTCAACTTGAGGACCTTGTGATTCGACCTGGCGAGGCTATTGCAGTGAATTTTGCCTTAATGCTGCACCACATACCAGATGAGAGTGTGAGTAGTCAGAATCACAGGGACCGGCTGTTGAGGCTTGCTAAGAGTTTGTCACCCAAGGTAGTGACTCTTGTTGAACAAGAATCAAACACCAACACAGTCCCTTTCCTTCCTCGTTTCACTGAGACGCTGAGCTATTTTAGCGCTGTCTTTGATTCAATTGATGTTGCTCTGCCAAGGGAGCATAGGGAGCGGATCAATGTCGAGCAGCACTGTCTGGCACGAGAAATTGTTAACATTATAGCATGTGAAGGGGCGGAAAGAGTAGAACGTTATGAGCCTCTCAGTAAGTGGAGGTCACGATTCATTATGGCTGGTTTTTCGCCTTGTCCACTGAGCCCCTTGGTAAACGCAACTATCAAGACTTTACTGCAGAGTTATTCTGAGAAGTACACGCTTGAAGAGATGGGTGGAGCTTTATATCTCGGCTGGATGAATCAACCACTGGTTGTCTCTTGTGCGTGGAGGTAAAAAACATGAAATTTTGTGTTTCTTGATCTTGTATGGAACCCTAAAGTAATCTTCTGCTCTCGTTTGAACTCTTCGTGTTTCTTTTTTTCGTCGGATAGTTAAGGTATCTTTGGTAGAGTGATGGTTATTTTATGTTGTAAGGGCTATGCTTCAGAAGAAATAAATGAGCCTTTTTCATATACATCTTTGTACCTTGAATTTTACATCATCAGAAAACAACTTTTGGAATCAAAATCTTCTTTTAAATCGTCACGTAATGTTTATTGAGGTGAAAACTATAACAAAACAAGGAAGTAGAGCATAGTTATTCCTCACTACCAAATATTCTGCGGTGGAAAGCAGTTTTTGGTTTTCAATTGAATCGGATTCTTCGTAGTCCTCAATCATGCACATTAACAATTCTGCCTGCAATTGTCCTGCAGACTATTACAGCACTTTTTACGTTTTTCCTCCTTGCGATGGAAATGGTTATCATTGCCGAAGTCCTTGCTACTTGTACTCAATTGAATCTCATTCGTCACTCTATATAATGTGTCAAAGTTGTAAGACATATTTTGAAATCACAACCACAAGAGATTACGATCACGAATATAATGAATCAAATCAATATAAAATAGAGATGAACTAATTATATCGAACTTATCTATATAGTATGGAAGACATGGCTCTTGCGGACGACAAAGAATTCGGTGTATGGATAAGAATGTCTTCTACTCTCTCCAAACTATATGTTCTTGATATGAATAGGGTTTAGCACATAATAGAATGACTATTGTAAGAGCAGGGACAATCCTTATATAGTTTCTAGGATATCTCTAAATCAAGCCTATTATTAAATAAGAGATTCATAATCACAATTACATATTTTATATCCCATCATAATAAGTCTTCGCTACTTAGGAATTACTTAATAGGTTAATCAGATGTTAAGACTCTATTATTCTTAACCATATTGGACCATAAGATCACCTCGATAATAAAGTCATCTCTGTAATACGTTACTCGAGAATCAAGTGATTGGTTGACAAAGAAATTAATACTCGCAGTAATTCTTACATTCTCGCACTTGAGCATCAATAAATTTGTACACAAAATCAGCCAAATATAACCAGAATAATAGTGATCACTGAGTAACAAAATTCTATAACCAAACCCTTATAACAATTGTTATTATTAATTTAAATGTAGAACTATTGAAAACAAGGATAGTGTGCACTTATACTAATCCTTCAAAACAAAAGTAGTTCACAAATTAACTCAACAACATTGGTAACAAAATCCAACTTTTCTGTCTATTTAAAAATTGATAAGAGAACAAGTAAAATACAACATAGTATTTACAAAATTAGGATCTCTTATTAAAACTTATGAATAAAATTTTACTATTAAACCTTCAGCCACTAACATTTCAATTCAATAATATAAAAGGCAGTTTCTTATTCTCACTAATTAAACGAGACAAAACTACATAGGCAGACTATTGCTCCCACTGATTAAAAGAGTAAAAAAAATCTCAAAGACGCATGTACCTCTTATACGCTTCCACTGATCAAGCATTAGTCAACAGGTCTATAATTACGAGATTTGGGGGTTCAAATACTAATTTTTCGACTTCATCTATATGTCAGATATTGTAAGGAAGTGAGTAACTGAAACAAAACTATATAAAATCATATGGTTAGTTTTGTCCATTTAACATTGATAGAAACAAAAACTTTAACTAAATATTTTCTGATTGCAACAAAAGCATATAATTCCATGATCATCTTTGGATAGAAACTAATTATATTAGGTTTTCATGGCCAAAACATAAAACACAAGGGCAAACGTATATAGTTTTAACACTTTTAAGCAGATGAAGTATATTAAGTTCTCCTTGCAATTGTCCTGCAAACTATTGTAACCTTTTTACGTTCTTCCTCCTTGAGATGGAAAAGATATCATCGCCAAAGTCCTCACTACTTGTACTCAATTGAACCTCATTCATCACTTTATATTCTGTGTCAAAGTTTTAAGACGTATTTTGAAATTACAACAACAAGAGATTAGGATCATGAATATAATGAATCAAATCTATATAAAATAGAGATGGACTAATTATATTGAACTTATTTGTAAAGTATGGAAGACGTGGCTCTTACGGATGACAAAGAAATCGGCGTATGCATAAGAATGTCTTCTACTCTCTCCAAACTATATGTTCTTGCTATGAATAGGGCTTAGTACATAATAAAACGACTATTGTGAGAGCAAGGACAATTCTTATATAGTTGCTAGGATCTCTCTCAATCAAGCCTATTATTAAATGAGAGAGATTCATAATCCCAATTACATAGTTTATATCCGACCATAATAAGTCTTCACCGAATAGAGACCACGTAATAGGTTAATCAGAGGTTAATAATCTACTATTCTAACCATATTGGGCCATAAGATCAATTCGACAACCAAGTCACCTAAATAACAAGTTACTTGAGAATCAAGTAATTGATTGACAAATATATTGATACTCACAATGAACGGTTCAGATCGTTGAAGTTAAAATCAGCTAGGAAGTTAGCTGTAATGTATGTGAACAAATATGTGACTAGTGTGTCGATACATCAACCAAAATCATAAATATTTACATGGTTCACATATTGTTTGGACTAGTCCAAAATTATTCTCTTGAATTCACTGTGAAAAGAGGGTCTCTTAGTATCTTTGCTTGGGGTGAATAGAAATTAAATTTTCCAACACACAGGCTTGTCAAAGTATGCTTGTAGGCACAAAATCCTTATATCGGGTAAAGAGATGCGTCTGTGGTATGAAATGTTATATCTCAACCTAAGTGTCCCAAATGGTCTTGCCAAAGCAAGCAAATTACTTGAATCACTTGGCTCCATGCCGGCCACATGTGGCATGTCCCAATTGGGGGGCAACCCATTGGCCCCAAAACATAGCTTTGGGCTTCATATTTTGATGGTGTTGCACCCTCTATTCTTTTTAGCAACTTCATTCATGATCATTATTCTCCCGGATATCCTTAAAACTCAATGATGTTCTTCCTGACCAAGGAGAATATAAGGTCCTTTTAATGGTAAGTCATTAACATTCATACAACCCCCGAGGGGGGGGGGGGCGTGGGGTGGTGCCAAGGCCCTTAATTAGGTTGGATATACCTGAATTCATTGTTAGATGGGTGATTTAGATATGAAGTTAGTGTGCATAATAGCACATTTCATCAAGACAATTAATTTTCCCATATATATACGATTATACCTAAACACATGTTAATTGAATTGGGTCACATGTATAAGAACCATGATCTAATGAAACTCATATTCGATGACAATATTCATAATGTTATCCAGTACTAAAACAAACGCCAAACTTGAATCTGGGAACACAGAAAATTGTTCACAAAGTAAACCAAAATTTACTAAGAGGATTCGGCCAACATGGCAATTCCATGTCAAAATTCTGCTCTTCCAAATGTGTTAGGTGGAGAAAAATTAGTCTCACATATTGACTATGGGAATGTTACGCCTCAACAAGGGGCACAAATAAGTACAAAACCAATGACCTCTTCCTTCAAAACAAAAGTAGATTTTGCAAGGTTAAAGTTCAGGAGTACTGTCCCTTATTCTTAAAATTTTGGGTATTATGTGTCAAGGATCACACTTCTGGCCATGATGCCACCCCTTGGCAGGTCTTGATTCTACCATATGTTGTAAAACCAACCCTAAAGTGGTGAGAAGAAAGATAGATTTAGACTTGGGTTCAGAAGGTTCCAATCGAAGCTAGGCGGCTCTGTTTGTTATTCTCCAGCCGAAGCTGGATGAGCAGATTCGATAAGCGTTTGTCGAAACAGAGACTTCTGCTTGGTACACCTCTGCCGAAGTAGAGCATATCCTTCGATACATCTATGCCATTCATTAGGCTCCAATCAAAACGATAATTTAATGAACTTCCATTCTCAACATTGCTACTTCAAAAGTATGCTAGAGGCATAAAAGGACAAGAAAAATCTTCTCTAGTTAAAATTCAATCAAATTCTATAAACTTCAAAATTTTACTTATTCATGGATCTGAAAGTTTTAATCATGTTTTGCTTCAAGCAAGATCATCTTTCATGATCGAACGGTCTGTAAAGCAAACCAAAGAGCCATGAAATCGTCTTTATCGAGGTACTTCCGATTGTAATGCTTCCCACATAAGTCTTCGAAAAGATCATGGCGAATTCTTATTCAGTTCTTATTCACACAATTGTTGACTTCAATGGTTTCTCAACTTCTCGATGGCCAAGTGGAGCTTCACATCTTGTACCCCACATAAAGTAGTTTCTGTCAGAAACTTCCATGTCAGTGAAATTGAACTTGTGATGGTTCGGCAATCCATTGAATGGAGACAACAAGATCGTGGTTGGTGCTATGGGGAATAAAAACCTCCATAAGCATCAAAGTTAGAACATTTGGGTTCTAAAACATGGTTTGGTTTAATTTTCATGAAGAATTTCGAGTTTTACATGGGTGTGTTGTTTTATGAAAATTTTAAGTTTCAAAGGCACTAATTTGAAGCTACATGTTTGATTTAAATGAACTAGTTCATCATACGTGCAAAAACACAAGATACAATAATACAACTAGTGTATGAAATTGGGTTGCTTTGGGGACCTAGTGTGAGTAGCTTTGGAACTACGAAATGATGTTGATGTTCCAAACAAAAAAAAAAACAAAATATTAGATCGTAATTTATAAAGTGGACCGCGGGCCAAAAATATCTTTCTTTGTCTAATTTATCAACTGAAGGTCACTAAATTAATTTAATAGGCCGAGCCTAAACAAGGGTCGACAGTAGAAGCAAGAAAATACAGCGGTTCGTGCCATATTAGGGCTAGATGGCTGCGAGCCAAACAGGTGGAGGACCCAAATTGGCTTGGGCCGTAAGCGGTGCACCCCAGCAAAATCTGGGTGCGGGTTGAAACAAATTTAATCCCAAAAATGGACCTGGACCGAGACAGACAACATCCCAAAAAAAGTTTGGGTGCAGACTAATGAGGCTGCTTATCCAAAATAGAGGCCTTAATTGTTTGGGACTTGGAAGTCCCTTACTCAAACCTTAATTTTTTTTATTTTTATAAACCGATATTCTTACTCCAAATTACATCAAGGGAAGGAGGGTTTGAACCCGAAATACAGTGAATTAAAGAAGATCCTAGCCACTAGGCCAATTTTGAACGCTATATCTATATGGTTCAAAAGGAGCCAAAAGCTTCCATTTTGCCACAAGCCATGACATGAGAAGTTGAGAACAAAGCTACAAAGAATTCAATTGTCAATATTCACCTGGTGTTTCTTCTGTAATGTTCTGTTAAACTTGTAACATTTGACTCTTTCTTTTCCTCTTTCTTATCTTTCTGGATCCATAAAAATAACTTGAGGGACCATTTCTCCTCGTCAAGAAAAATATCAAGCTGCTACTTAGTACTACAGTTTAATGGTATTCCTCTTCGACTGTAAGTGAGAGATCTTAGGTTCAATTCTCATCAAAGGTGAATTTGAACTACATTATTGCTAGCTCATTGTGAGGCTAAGCTCACTTTTTCTCATTTAGTGTAGATAATGTCGTTTGTTAAAAAAAAATAAAAAAATAAATCAAGCTCAATGCAAAAGGGGAAAGCCTCCTCCCAATCTGAAGGGACACTTCCTTTCAAGACCACTCAATCCATAGAACACGACGACAGACCCTCTTTCGACCGTCAGCTCAGCATCGATCCTCACATTCGGACCATCAATTATGAGAGGGCACCACTACAACTCATCTTTGACACCATAACTTTACGATGAATTGTACTTCTTGCATCTACATTTATGAAAACTTTATCTACTGCAGCAACAGACATTATCACAACTTTCAGACGCAAATGACACCAGACTGCATCAGTGCTCCAGCATCTACATTTGCTCGAGTGTTAGCAATAGGACTCACAATGCCGAGCAAACTTAAGGCTCTAAAGCAGCAGCTCAGTAACTACTAATTATACTATTAAGATTCCATCACAAACGCTAAAAGAAACAAAATTTTCTTATAATCATTTAACATTTTAAGCATTTAAATTACAACACATGGTGTCAAAGACGGAGAATATATATTAGGACTCATTCATATTTGTACATACTATTCCTGACAAGTTAATGTTACAAATACAGTACTTGGACAGAGAAGGCTTTTTGCAGCAGGCACCTAATTACAATACCACTTTCTTTGAAATAGACAAATAAGAAGAATACCTTTGTTTCTCTTTTTTCTTTTCGGTCTGAAACCGAGATGCCCTTTTGACCTTCGCATGTGCCAAAAGAAGGGGAGAAGCAGCTTATTTCTGTTGGCTTCATCATAAGAAATTTTACGGACCTGTTAGCACTCTTCCCATGTTCTGTGGATATGGGTATGAGGAATGATTTAAAGGTGGAACCTCGATGCTGCGTGATTCACTTGGGTTTTCCCTAGATCCATACTGATTCGTGCCACCAATAAGAACACCATAGTATGTCGAAATAGGGGTATTTTGAGCAACCCTGAAATTGGAATTAGTGCGAGATTGCCGTTCCACAAGTTCAGAGTGCAGTTGCACGTGCTCGTTGGATCTATTTTCGCCGCCAGAGGTTGTTCCAACACCAAGATCAAGGCTTATGGTGTCACTTTCTTCTGATCTAATCCTCGACGGGACATTCACAGTTGTTGGTCCTGAAGCGTCATGGCTACTAGTCTTTGCAGTTGGGACATCATGATTATGCTTCCCTTCATATGTAGTTATAACTGCTTTTGGATCATGGGATGCCCTCTCCACATGTTTTCTAACAGGGCATCCAGCATTGGTGCACTTGTAATAGCTCCTGCATAACAAGTGAGAACGTTCAGAAACTGCATAATTCATTTGAGAATTGCAGTTAACAAGGGTAGCTTTGGAAGATACGATGATGGTGGTAGAACACCAAATGCCAAAGCAGAGAGATTGGGTTTCACTCATAAAGTTACCAAACAAATGTTGAAGTTACATGTTGAAACAGATAAAAATCAGTGAGAATTATCTTCCCCTGATGATAAACCATACCTTGGATTGGGATTTCCCCTCACCACTTTCTGACCATATTTTCTCCAGCGGTATCCATCATCTAATATATCAACCTCACTCAGAGTCTGAACAACAACTCGTGGTTCTCGGATAGGCTTAACAATTGGTGTGACATCAATGCCACCAACATCCGTCCTCCTGCTCAACAAATTTGACACCTTGTTAGTTAGAAAAAAAATGAACACAGGGGAAAACATAAGCATTCCTTGAATATTTATACCTCCTTTTTGAAAACGGGTCATCATCATCAACCTCATCAGGTAACCTATTTGACAGTGAGCCTGTGCCTTCTACATTATCATCATTGCCTGTGACAGGAGATAGCTCAGAAGTACTACTTGGCTCATTGTTACTAGACATTTGCCCATAAATGCCGGATGGTTTGTCTACCATTAGAGAAGAAAAAGAAAATTAGAAGAGATGATAGAAGAACATTAGTTTATTCGGGAAATAGCTAACATGAATTAGTCTGATGCTTACCATCTCGAACAGTCAAAGATGAAGCCTTGTCTGATCTTTCTTCTTGAGGAGGCATCATAGCACCAGTATTATATCGTCGACTAGGTTGAGGCTTAGGATGATCATGTGTACCCTTGTAGATAATCTCTGTTATCTGTCCATCATGAGAACGCTCAAATAGCTTCTTCACTTCACAATTAGGATGGGTACATTTGTAATAACTGCGAGGAAATTCACACCCTTTAACGTGCTTTTGTCCATATTTTCGCCAGTTATACCCATCATCAGAAGATATTACTGAAGGCCCATTTCCTTTGTTATCACACTGAGATGTTTGGACCCCAGGATTTGGATGTTCCCTCTGTGTTAACTCACCCAAATCACCTTCAGCAGGTGCACTAGCTCCTGCAGTGACCGTGTGAACAGGTGCAGATAAACTAAATTCATTTGAGGAGACTGCCATCTCATTTTTAGCCAAAGGTGGTGACATGTGTGATTGAGGTTGAGCTTGACCTTGGATTTGCAGAGGCTGCTCATTCCCATAGTGGTTATAATCTGTAGTAACCTTGAATAAACGTAAAGCATTAGGCAATTAGTATTTTACAACCACTTTGGCACACTTGCAGATACATAAAAAAACTCGATCAAGATATATCATTGTTCTACAATTTAGAAAGAAATATGACAGTCCATCTTGACAAGGAGAGTTTATCCCTAGAAAACATTGTTTCTTATAAAGCATCTTTAAGAAAAAATATCGAAAAAACCTAATAAAGTAACGAAAGAATAATGGTAAGAGATTAAATAAATCCGTTAATCTTCAGAATGGGAGCTTAAAAGACTTTGTAGCGTCAAGTAGATATCCACTGATATTGCAAGTTTAAACTAGAGCACAAGATAGGCCAAAGACCAATCAGCTAAACTTAGGATCAAGGCCACCATTTAATCAGTATCTTCCCCACATAGGTAAAACATATCCGTCAAGGATACAACTAATGAAAGGATAATGGACCACTAATTCATAGAAAGTACCATATTTGATCTAGCATGGGGCTTAAACTCGAAGCTTCCAGAATTTCTTTCATCTGAGGTATTGAAATCAGAGCAAACTGTTGTTGCTGGATATGTAGTAGAACTTAGAGATCCGTACACCATTTGAGGCTTCAAAAAGGACCCAGTAGTTGGGGAAGGTTCTGCCTGCAAGACCAGATAAAGTAAAAATTAAGAAATATGTCACAAAATTCCAGATCCAGATACTTTTTAAGCAACGAGGCATGCAGAGAAAAGGAAAATCTTGTAAAAGAACTAGAGCGGAGAAAATAAGACTCTTCATGAAACAAAAGAAACAAGGAAACTTGACAATGATGCAGCCCCATGAGTTATCCCTGTGATTTAAAGCCCTTTCAATATAGAAATAATTCGCCAGTACTTTGACATGCTGTTACATATGTGTCCAATAACAGGAAACTCGGACAATCACTTGGGCATCATCGTGATAGGCATCACTTAACAGATATGGTATTTGTCCATCCAACATAGACTACCAAAATAATTCTAACAAGCTCATCCATTACCAGGCACAAATGAAACAAATACTAGTAAGGAAGATAAACATATCTTAAAAAAAATCCACTGAAAATGGAAGAGCAATTATTTAGACCGATTACCCAGACAACTGAAGTTATTGCAATATGCTTTGAACAACGAATATCATCTCCAATCACAATCAGAACATGAAGGGTCATAACCTCTATAAAAACTCATGTCAATCACAACTTTTAACCGCACCTCCTTGACCCACAAACTTTCTAGACTCCCTATACCCCCTTGCTAGTAATGCATTTATTCCTCATGCTACATACAGAAATAGAAACATTTTTGTCGTACTTGCATCCACTGCCACCGTTAAATAAATACAAGCAGAAAGGCTAGAACCCACCAACAAAGCAAAAAGAAGAGAAAAAGAATCATTATGTGAGAAAACAACACTGTCGATGCTAATAAACAACAACAAAGTTCAAAGAGTTGTAAGTGAAAGCCCCATTATTCCTGAAAACAATTGCTTTCGAACAAATCTATACGGGCATAAAGAGAAAAGACCCCAATAGGCCAGTACAACCATTACATTACTCTAAAACAGCAACAAAGCATCAGAATCTCGGGGTCCCATCCAAAGAACGCACATATAAAAACTCACTGCCATTGGCACAATAAAAATAAAATCAAGCATTCGCAGCGAACACATTTGATTAAATTAATCTGTAATGCAACAAAACAAATGAAATAGTAATCGGAATTTTCGAATTGTGCTGAAAAAAGCATCTTCTTTGCTCACTCGCATCTTCTTCGCTCACTCATCATCAACATCACATCAATTTTTAAGTCCTCAAAATTCCCCACTATAGCATATATACCACGGGGTAAAATCTCAGGCCGTCAAACCCACTTCCATTATCTACCCGTTGTTTGGATACCTAGAAAACTGCCGAGAAAATGTTCAAAATTCAAACTTTTTCACTGGAAAGTGATATGCTCAGTTTCTCCAGGCAGTAGAACAGAGCCTTACTACTTCAAAAATTAATAAAGAAACAGAAGAAATTAAGCAGCCAAACGCGGCCTAAGATTCAAAAGGAGCATTTGTTTTTGCTCCCTAGAAAAATAAATTTAATAAAAAAAGAAAGGGAAAACCGACGTGGAAGCGGGCAGACCTTCATGTTGGAGAGGAGGACGGGGGACTCGAGAAATGACGTCGGACTGAGGCCGTGGGGGATAGTGAGGCAGGGGGACCTCGAGATCGGAAGCTTGGCCGGGGACATGAGCTTGTACTTGGCCCCACTGGAAGCAGCAGCAGAAGAAGAGAAAAGGGTCGGGTCGGAGCCGGGTTGGAAGTCGGTTAGACCCTGATCGACGCCGTCGGAAGGTCCGGAGGGGTGGCCGAGTGCGGTCGCGTCCATTGGAGCGCTGGTGGGTTTGGGGTGTCGTGTGATGGAGTCAAAGGAAGAGGGACTACTGGGTTCGTTTTTGTTCAGAACAGAGGAAGAGCAAGGAAGGGTAAAATGGTAATTCTGTGTGTTGAAGGTTTTTGCCACAGAGAGAGAGAGAGAGAGAGAGAGAGAGAGAGGTTGACTTGCTGCACTGGATCTGAATTCTTCTGCGGACTGAGCCACTCAGAACTCAATTGAGACGTTTTCTCATTTTGTTACTCCTGGTTAAAATCTTATTGAACTTGGTAAAAAACAATTGGAAAAGTGTAATTCAACTGAATTGCGATCTTTTGTGCAGACGTGGGTTATATTAGTTGATAAGAAGCAGTCCGTTAACTTAACCAGAATGAATATTAAGTTAAGAAAATAATAATTACCTTCTGATATTTAAATTCGAATCCACATCTTCGCATATGCTAGCACTAGTGCCTTAGCATATAGAAAATTCATTATTCAAATTTAAGATTGCATCGAGTTGGCATAAATGAAGTGGCATAAGTTACTTTTTGCTCGACTTGAATTTAGGCAAGTTGGTTATAAACAATGTGATCACTTCTCTGTATCCAATTTTGAATCACTCCGATGTAATTTAGATAACTTAATGTATAATATTGTTTGTATAAAAAAAAAAATATATGTAAATCAATTTTTGTCTTTTTACCTACCCCAGCCTATCTTTTGTAAAAAGAAGTTTGGTACAAATATTTAGCCTAACAATGGTTTAATTAATTAAATTTAACTCATCCCACCCCCAAAAGTGCACTCCAAGTCTCCATTCCACAACAAAAGAAAATAGTTTAGGCCACCGTTGTATAAATTTTTGGTTCAATGCTTGTGCGTGTCAGAATGTAATTTGAAAGTACGATAGATGACTTTTTATGCGCAAGGAGCCAAAGAAAAGTTAAAATTTTATCGTCAACAAATGGCATAATGATTTACCCCCTTCATTAGTCAAGGCTTAATGATCTCTAGTCTTCTTTTGATCTGCTAAACAAGCAACAATTATTTGACATACATTTAACTAGATGAATTTTCTAGTATGCACTTGCGTGTAATATCCAACGACATCTGTGGTCGTCAGATTCTTGATCGTTGGATGTTTCGCATTCATACATTAGAGAATAGTAGAACTTTTGTAGTAGCCGACACGGGAAAAAGAAAGGGTTTCGCGAATGAATAACACAACCCTCTCCGCGTACTCAGACTGACTTCATCGATTTAAGTTGGGAACAGTGGTAGGCTTAAAGGAAGCAATCCAGAACCAGAAGCTGTGCAGCTGAGCCTCCAACCCACTGGAGTAAATTCTATTTATTAACAACAATGATGCAGGAGCTTCACGAACCACCTCCTCCAAACTCCCTGCCTCCGCAACGTTGATTCAGTGTGTTATGTGTTTTCACTTCCCACCACGTTTCTGATTCCGAAACTGTTCGAAACAGCGACTCGCTTTTGGCGACGTCGTATGAATTGACCGTTCCAAGAGCAATCACTGTATCGAGCTACCAACGGACATCATAATTGAAGAATTAAAAAATCACCAAATGAAACACAACTCGCCACTTAATTAGATTTAATCATTAACTAGAACAAGATTGTACACAAACAATTGAAAGAATACACAGGCCGCAACAGAACATCCTTACACCATAAGAAGAATACACAGAGCCCTAAGAAGTAAGAAGAATGCAGATCATGAAGCAACCGGCCAACCCTAAACAGAGCTTTCTTAAATCATACGCTATACAAGTCCAATAGTCCAAACCATATGAGCTTAAGGCCGCGTTCAGTGAATATGATTGGACTGGATAAGTCACTAGATTAAACGTAGCCATGATTGAACTGTATCAAACACTGGATACAAGGCATGTTAAAAGAAGTAAAGGCCAACTTTCAAATTTTGTCCAAGTTTGGGGGATTGGAAAGGAATACGTTTTCTTCATGACTAATTCATCTCCTGACTTAACTTTGGGAGTTGGCCTCCATTTCTTCCTTCAATATAACTTGAATCTAGTACGTTATTCAATCTAGTCAAGTCCTAACCACAAAACGTGGCCTAAAGTGAATCAAAAGATTGATGCCAGAACAGGTAGAACAGAACAACAATAAGTTGACCGCATGGAGAGAATGAAAAGCACAAATGTCCAAGCAAGGAGTGATAAAGCGGAAAGTATCAAGTCCCAGAAAACAATGTTTCTGGGAGAAATCCCCAACCGTGCTTCCCACTTCTCTGCTATGGAAACATAAGCACCTAGTACCCATTTATTATCCAAGAGGCGAACGACTCCTAATGGAGTCAGTCTGAAGAACCCCATCTTACACAAGGAGGAGACGCCATGCCATTAGGCTACAAGGCCATTGACAAAGGAAACTCATTTCATCAAGATGGCAATGGTACACGTAAGAAAAGAGGAACATCGTAAAGCTTCTATTCTGTTCTGCCCAGCTCTTTCAGAATAAATATATTCAAAGATAGATGTCACACAAAGATGAATGACAAACTGGGAAACCAAACATGTTCCTTCTAATATAATATTTTAATGGAAGACAGCGCCTTCTCTAAGGCAAAAGAGGATTGAAGGCTTTTAAGCAGCATGTAATATTCAAGAGGAGCAAAAAATTTGTGTCAGTTCCCAAAGAAGTGAAGATGCTGACAAACCACGCACCTTCAAGAAAAAAAAAATTCATTATTTTGAAAAGTAATCAAGAAAAAACACTACTTTTAGCACGCTTACAATGATCAACCTCAAAATCAAAGATCAAGTTCCTATTCTATACAAAACTTCATCTATTTCTGGGACAAGAATAGGGGATCGGGAATGCACAGCAAAATCCAGTGGAGAAAGGCAGAGTACTGCTTGCCCTAATTAAACAGCAACACAGAGAGCAAAATCCTAAAACAGTTAAAGCATGAGGATCTTGT
This sequence comes from Pyrus communis, assembly GCF_041283825.1. Classification (NCBI taxonomy): domain Eukaryota; kingdom Viridiplantae; phylum Streptophyta; class Magnoliopsida; order Rosales; family Rosaceae; genus Pyrus; species Pyrus communis. The sequence continues at coordinate 22,994,323 of NC_142575.1, forward strand.
TCTCTTTTTATGAAATATTTTCTATGGGAAAGAAAAATGGATCAATAAGTCCTAGAAGTAGACTACGCCCACAAGAATGAGTGCTAAAAAATGATATTAAAACAAAGTTATACTACTTTTCAGCGGATTACTTCCCAAATGTCCAGAAAATTAGTGGATAAGACAATCTTCTGGACAGCAAGAAGCTTGTTCAAGTTTGTTTGCTGTGCTACAATCATGGTAAACAAAGAAGCAGACTTGCTTTTCTGATCACCAGCATTGCGGAAATAAAAAACTAAAAATTTGTCATATACCATCCAAAAGTATACTACGTCAACAAAGAGTAGCAATCACTACTGAGGATAGTAAGATGGATGATATTCGGGGGGTGGACCATATCCACCATAGGTAGTTGGCCGGTTATAATAACCTGACGGAACATACAGTTCAGACAAGGATAAGTGGGTACTAGTAGGGGCTGGATGCCCAGGAAAACCCATCTGGCCTCCTGAAAAACCATACAGCCCAGCTGATGAACCCGCATAAGCGGCAGCTGGAGGAGCAGGAGCAATGCCAGACAAGGAATAGGCTCGCAACAAACCTGTGTCATTAACATTAATTGAGACTGCTGCAGATCCATCTGGAGCAGTCATTCTAGGACGCTTGTTTCCATATAGCTGCTGCTTCAGTTTCTTTGCCGGCTCCTTTGCTGTCTGCTGTTTCTGTTGCTGCCGCAGTTGCAGAGGCTTGGCAGCAGGAGCCACAGCATTGCGTTTTCTGTCTGCCTTCTCCTTCTCCAGCTGCTCCAGACGCTTTTGAAGAAAAGTAGGTGGATACTCAGATTCGAGCTTGAGGTCTTCAATAACCTTGATTACTGATTTCAAAGCGCCGGATTCTTTCGCTGTGGCTTCATTCTGCAAAAAAAAAAGTTATGAAGTATGTGCAGATGAAGAATTAGATTTTGACAGCTATCAGTTAACATATGAGAGAATGGTGAAAATACCATTGACTGGCGAGAGTTATTTCCATCCTTGCATACTTTCTTAGCAAGCTTTTTAGACTCTTTGACGTAGGATTTTAAGATGGGAACTGGTGGGAACTTATTGGTCAGACCAAATTCAGAAATGAATTTGACAGCCAAAAGATGTTTTCCCTTACTCACAAGTTTCTGAATCAGATCTGCTTGCACAAAACCAAACTTATACAGTTAAAATTAGAATCTACCCTAAGGGAAACAAAACTTTACGTGTGCAATAGAGAATTAAAATAGCCAAACAAAAAAGGCAAATACTGATCCCGGCGTAAGATGGCCTCAGAGGGACAGTACCCTGCTTGTACATTTATGATAGAGCTCTCTCTTAGATTGACACACCTCCTCAACATTTAGCACATGTGAAGTGTTTGCATATTGAGAAAAACTGGATCACTAGCTCTCCCCCAGTGCATTGACCTTCAGCTTACGTGTAGAACCTTCCATTAGGCCTTAGTAACTAAGTAGTGAGACCATGCAGACACTCTGCATCTATTCACACTTCTTACACCTCTTTTTCTGAAGTTTACTCATAGAGGATTCGGTTCCCACAATTAAATCATTGTCTGATAGTATCAAACAAGTCTTGATAACCAAAAACAAAATTTTTAACTTATTTACCATGCTGCATAAACTACATTATGTTCATGATTAAAAATCAACTCAAGGATTCATTATTCCCACGAAAACTAGTACTAATACGAATACTGTGACTGAAACATCAAAGAAGCCTTTTTTATACTAAACCAAAAGACATGTGGCATGTATAAAAGGTCAGGTATGGCAATCAACATTGGATGACACTAACTATATGAATTGATATCGATTACTAACTAAACGAAATAAACATCCACTTAGTATACAAATGTTTCCACAAAAACAAAGCTTTACCTGCAAGCTTATCCCCCAAACCAATTTTCCGGCATAACTCAACAGCTTGCCTATACCGCGCAACTATAACAAAATGATCAACAAGCTCATCCATCTTGAATTCGGCCTGCAGTCCATAAGCTGCAACCAAATGCAAGAATCCCAACGCCTCGAACGGGTTTTCGCCATCCATACTCAACTTCCCTTTCCACTCCAATGCTAACTTCTTGGCTCTCTCCCTCACTTCCGATCCTACATTCGGTGAAATCGCCATTAACACTTCCAACAACAGCACAGCACTCCTCCTCACACCAAATAATTGTTGGTCCTCATCGCCCTTATTTCTCCCATTCATGCAATAGAACCCCTCCATTGCATTCAGAACCATGGCAGCAGGCTCCTTGGCACACCGAATTGCCCCCAGGAGCTCACCCCGAATTGTGTTTCGGTTATTCACCGACTCATTCATATAATTCCTCAACCCCATTGCATCCATTCTCTCACAGAACGCCACCAATTCGGGCCGAGGAGGCACGACATCCACTTCACAGTTGATATCTGTTTCAACCACGTTCTGGCTCGAGGGGTTTGATGAGGAAGAAGGGTCTTTTCCAATCTGGGTCGACAAAATTGACGAACAAGGCAGGTCCTTTGGCATCTGGAACGATGATTTGGGGTCTTCCGCCATCTGGGTCGACCCGAGCGACGGCAAAGAAGAAGGGTCTTTTGCTACCTGGGTCGGTAAATTCGACGAAGGAGAGGGGTCTTTTGGTATCTGACATGAAGGAGAAGAAGGGTTTGTGGAGGACTGTGACTGGAGGGATTGGAGGAGGTGGAACTTTTGGGTGAGGGAGCTTTGGATGGAGGTGAAGTGGGAATCGAGGTCGGACCAAGAGAGATTGAAGGAGGAGAGGACGGCGGAGTGGGATTGGAGCTCGTCGAAGGCCTTCTTTAGGTTCTGTTTCTTCGTGTTAATCAGTTCCATGGCCGCTGAGATTGTTTCCGCAGTCGTCGTCGCCATTGCTTCGTGAACGCGAAATTGAGTTGCAATAACCCCCGCCTGGGAAAATTCCCAATGCGGAACGGTAAGAAACCCTTTTTGTTGTAAATATGGATGGAATGTGGACGACCACCGTTACGAGCAACTCCACCTCCCTATCCACTTTGCGCCACTACCGAGCTCATTTATCTACTTAATTGAACAGTAATAGACCCAATAAACAATAATAGGCCAAAGCATCTCCACCAAAAAAAAAAATGTGCTGGCACCTAGTCTAAAAATGCACTGGCACAAACGATCTCCACCCCTACAAAATGCGCTGGCACCCAGTCCATTTAAAATATTAAATAATTTTTTTATAAAATAATAAATAAAAAAATAGTTATAATTTCGGATATAATTTTTAACCAATCTCGTCACGCCACGTGTCATTATCCGAACGTACTATTTTTTGAATAGATTTCCACTAAGATTTTCAACCAATCCCGACAACCCACGTGTCACTTCCTGTTTACAATAATTTAGGCAAGATTTCGATAAGATTTTTAACCAATATCGTCACGCCACGTGTCATTATCCGAACGTACTATTTTTTTAATAGATTTCCGCTAAGATTTTCAACCAATCACGTAGTGCCACGTGACATTTTCCAGAACCTCATCTTCTTTCTTTTTTTGTCCATATAAACCCTACATCCCTACATCCATCCTCACACTAAACTCAATCATTTTTTTTAGCTCAGAATTCTTCTTTATTGTTTTCAAATCTTGAGTTCTTACAATGTCTTCTTTAAGAAGAGCGTATAAACAGTTGCAAGAGCAGCAGAAAAGGTTGTTGGCACAACAAGAAGAATTGGTCAATCTTGACCAAGGTGGAGGTGGAGATGAGGCCTTCGCAATGGAGGAGGATGAGGATGATCACCATAGAAGGCGGAGGGCCTCACATTCCTGGCGTATCATGGAAGCTATGGGTCAGATAGCCAAACTCGGACGTGCGGCAAACATCGATAGAAGAAGGGAAAGACGAGGTAAAGATCTCTTGGAAGATTATTTTATTCCCAACAGCGTTTTCCCTGATCATGTTTTTAGACGTCGTTTTAGAATGCAACGAAGTTTGTTCGCTAAAATCATGAGTGATGTTTGCAACCATGATCCATATTTTGTGCAAAAAGAGGATGCTTTTCATGTTCTAGGTCTTCTTCCTGAGCAAAAAATTACAGTTGCCTTGCGAATGCTTGCATATGGAGCATCTGCAGATCAAGTGGATGAGATCGCAAGGATGGGAAAAACAACAGTTCTGGAGTCCCTGATGCGGTTTTGCTCTGCAATTGAAGCCCTCTACACCAATGAGTACCTTCGGCAACCCACGACAAAGGACATGCGAAGACTTTTGAGGAAGGGTGAGATGCGAGGCTTCCCTGACATGATTGGAAGCATCGACTGCATGCACTGGACATGGAAAAACTGTCCAAGTGCATGGCAAGGAGCTTATGGCGACAGAAAAGGAGCCAAAAGCATCATTCTGGAAGCGGTGGCTTCTTTTGATACATGGATTTGGCATGCTTTTTTTGGTGTTCCAGGAGCTCAGAATGACCTAAATGTCCTTGTCCAATCTCAAGTGTTTGACGAACTGCTACAAGGGCGTGGGCCGAGATGCACATATTGGGTTAATGGTAATAAATATGAGGGACCATACTACCTTGCAGATGGTATTTACCCAAGGTGGTCAACATTTGTCAAAACAGTGCCACACCCGCAGAGTGAAAAAGAGAAACACTTCGCAAAGTGTCAAGAAGGGTGTAGGAAGGATGTCGAGCGTTGTTTTGGTATCCTGCAAGCTCGTTGGGCCATTGTCAGGGCTACAGCTAGAATGTTTGATGTCGAGGCTCTTCGATCCATCATGATGACGTGTATTATTCTCCACAACATGATTGTTGAAGACGAGTATGATTATGATGTCGTCGATGAATACGAGCTGGATTCGATGAACAACTCAAGAATACAAATCTACTATGCTCATGACCGGACCGAAGATCCCGTGCAACACGAGCCGTTGGAACGGGATGGACGTTACAATGAATTGATCGTTCAACGATACACTTCATTGCAAGAGCCATACTGGCACATAGCCCGCCAGAATGACTTGATTGACCATCAGTGGAGATTGCACGAAGGCGAAGATAATTAAAATAAGGCTTGTGGTTGAAGAATAAAGTGTATTGTTTTTTAAGTAATCTTATTTAGTGTGTTTGCTTTTTTTTTTTTTTTTTTTAAGTTTAAATGGTGAGGTTATGTAATTTTAAGTTTAAATGATGTTTTATGTAATTTTATTTGGTGTTTTAAGTTTACATAAGAAATTACATAAGAAATTAAATAAAGTTCTAAAAGTAAATAAGAAATTACATAAGAAATTAAATAAAGTTCTAAAAATAAATAAGAAATTACATAAGAAATTAAATAAAGTCTGTGGAGTTAAGATATGTGATGCTAGGATTTCTGTAGCTGGAACCCCCTTGACTTGTTTCGGCATCTCTTGCACGCCTCCTTCGCACGACATCTCTTTTTTCTGATGTCCAAAAATATTTTGAATTCAGAGACAGTCCTACTAGAGACTTGTTCATAGTGTCACGATATGTTTGAGCCATCCTTTCTTCTCTAAGCATCTCATTCTCTCGATGAAGTGCTTCTCTAATCATCTCGTTCTCTCGATTAACTATTTCTCTTTGTCTCTCAGCCGCCGCATCACGAGCCTCAGTAGCTGCAATAATTGCTGCCAGGGCAGCAGCTTTTTCCTCATCTCTAGTCTTTTCTCATGCCATGTTCAATTCACCTTGACGAGTAAGTTCCTCCATATATTTAGTGTAGTCATTTTTGGAAGAACTACCTTTTTTCTTTGATGCCTTTTTACCTTGAGGCCTGAGGGACTGACGAGTCGGTTGGGTCTCTGGCACTTGTTCAGGCATCCCCTTCGTGTCTTCAAATGTGTTGGCTTCTTGTTCGGCTGTGTCTGCTTCTGGCGAACTGTGTAGACCCATACCGTGCATGACAACTTCTGGATCGGTTGCCACAATTTTGTATCTAGGGCAATCTTTGACAATTTGCCAACATTCCCATTTGTTGAATGATTTGTTATGGTTCTTTGCATTGTAGAATGCTTGTGCTTGTAGTGTCTATAAAAATTACATAAAAATTGTGGAATGCATAAAAATTATATAAAAATTACATAAAAATTACATAAGTATTGTGGAATGCATATTACATAAAAATTACATAAGAAATTAAATAAATTAAAATATTGATGTGGGTGGAATGCATATAAATAAATAAAAATATTGTTACCTCATCCGCTAAACTTGTCCCACTACACAAATTACCAGAAGCATGAGAGAGGGCGTTTTTCCAACAAGTAAAGGATGCGTTGAGTTTTTTCCAACGACCTTGAAGACCTTGACTAGATCTGGCATGTTTTCCATGTACATCTTTTCCATGTACATCGTTGAACGATTTCGTAATTTTACTCCACATTTCTCGCTTATCCATCTCATTACCCGTAATCGGGTCATGAGTAGTGCGAACCCAACATTCACACAACGTAACATCTTCACTGAGCTTCCACGAAATCATTTTTTTCTCTCAAAGTGTACAAAATATTCAAATGTAGAAAGTGTAGAAAGTGTAGAAAATATTGAAATGTGGTGTAAGGTGGAAGATGAGGGTTAGGTATTTATAGAAAAAAAAATTAATTTTTTAAAAATTTTCTATATTTTTTAAAAAACTTTTGACATTTTTTAATTAATTTTTAATAAATTTTAATGTTGTAATTAATCTGGACCGTTGGATTTGAAAAATAATCAAATCCAACAGCCAACACGATGCCACGTGGCCAACGGTCAAATTTCTGACCGTTGGGCCTTTTTTTTTTTTTTTTTTAATTTTTGGTGAAATAAACGTGGGCCGTTGATCTGTGATCAGACGGTCCAATTTAAAATTTAAATTAAAAATTTTTTTACCGTTGGAAATCCAACGGCCTACAAAAACTAGCCATTGGAAATCCAACGGTTCTGAGGAGGGCCACGTAGCCCTCACCCGGATGACTGCAAGTTGACCTGCACGCGGGCCCCAGCGCCTGCAAAGCCTGTCGACTACTCGTCTGGGCACCCGCGTGTGTTGCATGTGCCAAGAAACAGACCGGCTCCTGGGTCTGTCCATTTTGGGCTGGGCTGTTGACTGGCACGGGCTGGGTGCCAGTCAATTGTGCAGGCTGGGTGCCAGTCAATTGTGCAGGCTGGAGCTCATTCCTTGCATGCCGGGCTATTTTCTTCACTGGGTGCCAGTCAATTGTGCTGGGCTGGACTTGCTCTAAAAGCAACTCCAATGTTGGACCTCCAGACTATTCACTATTCAATCCACTTTATGAACAGTACGTGCTCGTAATAAGCAGTAATCGCCTTTTATATCTCCACCGTTACACTTCAATAGTCCTGGCAATAGGCAATAAAATATTAGTATTTTTTTATTTATAAAATAATACAAAATAATTTTAATTGTAATTTCGAATAAGATTTTTAATCGTTATCGTTGCGCCACGCGTCATTATCTGAAGTATTATTAAATAATACAAAATAATTTTATTTGTAATTTCGGATAAGATTTTTAATCGTTTTTGTTACGCCACTTGTCATAAAATCCGAAAAAACAATTATTAGGGATGGATTTCCGATAAATTTTTTAATCGTACTCGTTATGCCACGTGTCATTATCCGAAAATACAATTATTGGTGATGGATTTCTGATAAGATTATTAACCAATCACGTCGCGCCACGTGTCATAATCTATTTACAATCTTTGAGAATAGATTTCCATCAGATTTTTAATGAATGACTGCATGTCACGTGGCATTATCTACAACCTAATCCTTTCTAAATCCTCCATATAATCCACCATCCATCCTCACAAATCTCACACCAATTTTCTCAAGATCTCTATCATTATTCATAGTTTCTACTTCCTTCTTCACAAAAATCTGTATCATTATTCATAGTTTCTGCTTATTTCTTACAATGTCTTCTTCTTCCTCAAGGATGATGTAGGAACTCGATCAGGAAGAGGAAGAATTGTTTAACCAATCAGAAGGAATGTTCAATCACCTGGTGGTAAAAAATGAGAGGGAAGATGATGAAGAGCGTAGAAGAAAAGATGACGAAGTAAGAATGGGCAGAGCATCACATTCCAGTCGAGTCATCCAAGTTGTGACTCAGATTTGCAGGACCAGCCGTTCCGGAAACCTTGATAGAAGTAAGCAACGACGAGGTATGGAACTCTTGGACGATTATTTTGTCCCTAATAGTGCATTCCTTGATACGTACTTTAACGTCGTTTTAGAATGGAACAACATTTGTTCAACAAAATCATGATTGCTGTTTGCAACCATGATTCTTACTTTGTGCAAAAGAAGGATGCTTTTGGTGCTATGGGTCTCCTTCCTCAGCAAAAAATTAGTGATGCCTTGCGGATGCTTGCATATGAAGCATCTGCAGACCAAGTGGATGAGATAACGAGGATGGGGAAATCAACCATTCTTGAGTCCCTGATCAGGTTTTGCGGAACAATCGAATCTATCTACACTGTTGAGTACCTCCGCAAACCTACAAACATGGACTTGGAACGGCTTCTGAAGAAGGCTAAGATGCTTGGTTTTCCTGGAATGATTGGAAGCATTGATTGTATGCACTGGACGTGAAAAAATTGTCAAAGTGCATGGCAAGGCGTTTATGGGGACAAAAAAGGAGCAAAAAATATCATTTTGGAGGCGGTGGCATCTTTTGATACATGGATTTGGCATGCCTTTTTCGGGGTTCCGGGAGCTCAAAATGACATCAACGTCCTTGCCCAATCCCTAGTGTTCAACGATGTCCTGCAAGGAAAGGCACTAAAAGTCATGTATGAGGTCAACAGATGTATGTACAACGGGCCATACTACCTAGCTGATGGCATTTACTCGCAGTGGTCAACATTTGTCAAAACAGTGCCACGTCCGCGAAGTGCAAAGGAAAAACACTTTGCAAGCTGTCAAGAGGGGTGCAGGAAGGATGTGAAGCGTTGTTTCGGTATCCTCCAAGCTCGCTGGGCGATCGTTAAGGGTGCTGCTAGATTGTTTGATGTAGAGTCGCTTCGATTCATAATGATGACGTGCATCATTCTTCACAACATAATTGTGGAAGATGAGTACGATTATGAAGTCGTTGATGAATATGAGCCAGACACAATGAACAATTCAAGAACACGTATATATTGTGCTCATGACGCCACCGATGAGCCCGTGCAACATGAGCCATTACAAAGGAATAGACGTTACAATGAAAGGCTCATTCAACGATATACTGCATTTCAAATGCCAGACATGCATAATGCCCGACAAATTGACTTGATAGAGCACCAGTGGGCATTGAAACAAGTTGAAGATAATTAAGTTCATTTAGTGTGTTTTTTTTTAATTTGGTATGTTTATGTTATTTTATTTGGTGTGTTTTATTATTTGGTATGTTTATGTAATTTTATTTGGTGTGTTTTATTATTTAGTATGTTTATGTAATTTTTTTAGTGAGTTTTTTATTATTCGGTATGCTTATGTAATTTTATTTGGTGTGTTTTTGTCATTTCAATAAATATTCTCTTAGTATAAATAATTTACCAAATTCATTTGAATAAATATTCAATAAATTGGAAACAACGTAAAATACTATATTCAATAAATAATAAATTACAACCCAAAGTGATTGGAAAATTATGGGCTCCGATTACAAAAACTACTCTATTCATCATCACTTAACCAATTTGTGGTGCTAGGATGATCTTCTCTTATGGTGCTAGGACCATCTTGGCTTGCTCTCGCTTCTCTTGCATGCCTCCTTCACAGCACGTCCGCTTTCTCTGACTTCCAAAAAAATTTAGAATTTGGAGACTTACCTTCTAAAGGCGTGTTCATAATCTCACGATCTCGTTGAGCCCGTCTTTCTTCTCTAACATGTTCCCTTTCTTGCCTAAGTAGCTCTCTTTCTCTTTCATTAGCTTGAAATTCTCTCTCAGTAGTTGCAGCTTTTGCATTCTCTCTAGCCTTATCAGCCTCATATTTCGCCAGTTCCCTCGCCAAAGTCAATTCACCTTGGCGAGTAAGTTCTTCCATGAACTTTGCATAATCATTCTTGAAAGCACTCCCTTTTCTCTTTGAAGCCTTCTTACTTTGAGGCCTAATTGGATAACGGGTCGAACCCGACGCTTGTTCAGGGAGGGGCGTTTCGGGCACTTCTTCTGCATCATCTTCATGAACATGTGAGACATGATCGAGTGTAGAGTGTAGAAGGGTGCTGTTCATGAAAACTTCTGGATCGACAGACACAACTCTAAATTTAGGACAATCTTTAACAATATTCCAACATTTCCACCGGTTGAATGATTTATTTTTGCCTTTGGTTTTGGCAGCGTACCAAGTTTGTGCTTGAAGTTCCTATACAATGCGGGAGAAGAAATAATTATAATGAAAATAGGTAACAAATAAATAATACAAACAAATAATTATAATGTAAGTAGGTAACAAATAAATAATACAAACAAATAATTATAATGTAAATTTGGGTATAGTACAAACAAATAAATAATATATTGTTACCTGATCCGAGTAATTTTCCCCACTTCAAATATTACTACTAGCTTGTGCCAAGGCGTCTCTTCACGTACTAAATGATTGGCTAAGTAATTTCCAACGACTGGACATCGATTCTTTGGTTCTTTTCCCACCAATTTTCTCAAGATAATTGGTATGAATAAGACTCCACATTTCTGGCAACTGCATCTCATTACTCGTAAACGAACTATGAGTAACTTCAACCTAGCTAGTACACAACGCAACATCTTCAAGAAGCGACCAATTTGCACCTGCATCAGTAGTCATTTTATTGAAAAAAAAAATGGATTGAAACTTTGAGAGAAAGAAAGGAATGTGATTGAAAGTAGTTGAGAAAATATGAAATTGTGGTGTAAGGTAGATGATAATGAGAAGGTATTTGTAGAAAAGTAAAAACAATTTTTTTTTTAAAAAATTTCAGATTTTTTTTTCAAATTTTTTACAATTTTTTTAAATTTTTTATTCAACTAATTAATCTTTGCCGTTCAATATAAAAAATTTTGAATTCCAACACTCTAGATTGTGCCACGTGTCACAACGGTAACTTTTCTTAATTTTAAAACTATTTTTCTTTTATTTTTTTTATTTATAAAGCATATTAATATCCACCGTTGATCTCAGATCGAACGGTGGATATTAAATAAGATTTTTTTTATTTTTTTTACAGTTAAGATCGAATGGTCCATGTTAAAAAGCCGTTGAGATCAAATGGACCGCGGGAAGCCACGTGGCTTCCCAACAGTAACTGAAAAAGTGACTGTTTTTTCTGATTTTGTGTCGGCGACGCGCCCCCACGCGCGAGTGGGATGCACGCGCCTGACAAAAAAAAAATATAAAAATGCTTGACGTCAGGCCTGGCGTCACATCCACTCAGGCTCTCGGGCTGGCAATTCTTCACGGGCCCGGAGCTCGGGCCTCCAGCTCTACTCGGGCTCCTTCACGTTATAGCCGGTCCACACGGCCTCGGGCCCCTTTTCTCTGGCCTATCCCCCGAGTACCCAGCAACGCTGGAGTTGCTCTAACCTCCTATTTTATTGTTTTGTAATCAGTGCCTAATTATTATATTTAGTAATTAAGGGCGTGTTTACACACCCATGATCGGAATGAAATTTAGGAATACAATTCTGATTACGGATAATTATTGTGTTTACTACGATTTGAAGGAATCAATAGCATGTGGGACCCACACGAAAAATGGAATTCAATCCCTGAAATTGGAGGAATTGGACTCCTTAAGTGAGGTATTTGTATTCATGGATGGTGAAGGAATCAAGAATGCACTCTACTTTCCTATTATGCCTTCTTATTCATAGATGCTTCAACTTGGCTTTGGAGTTGGAGGAAGACAACTGGGAAGATGAATTTGGCTAGTCAGCTTGGTGTTGGAGGAAGACAACAAGATGGTGATCGGAGTGCTCGGAGTGTTGCCTCTGCTGATGCATGCACTCGTGAGGGCGAAGAGTGAGCGGACGCCTAACGACTCGTTAATCAACACAGCAAGGTGCCAACTCTGTTGGCTAGGTTCTTAAAATGTTAATTTTTTTATTCAGGGAAGATGAATTTGGCTAGGTTAAAAGCAAGAAGTTGTGCTGAGGAGGTGGATGAGGACAATTGTGGATACAGACCACTGTGGGTTTTAAATGCCCTTCAGAAACTATTCTTCTTGATCCTAGATGGGGTTGTTTATTGAGTATCCTTCATGTCCCTGCGATTGATGTATTGTATATAGGAATGCAATTTGGAAATTCGATAAGGAATTGAATGCAATGGGAGTGGTTGTTGATCCTCCTGGAACGATTAAGATGTTTGCTGATCAGTTTAATTCCCTACTATCTTCTTCTAGCTTGGCTGCCGCTAATGTGATATTGTTAGGTTGCATTAGAGAACTGAGGCAAACTATGTTGTTACAGTGCTCTGAACTGGAGTGGTTGTTGTGTGAGAAGTGGTTGAAAACACGGGATGGTTACAAGACTCCTGCTGAAACAAAAAAAGGCATTATAGTAATCATATTAATTCTTATTCCGATTCAGCTGAATTAGTAAACAACTTCTACGAACTCAAGTTCATTTCTATTCCAATTCCTAAACATTTAAGTAAACAGCTTCAATAGGAATTCGATTCTAATTCCTCTTCATTTCAATTTCTCCTCAATTCAATTCCTCCAATTTTGATTACGGCTACGTAAACGAGCCATAAGTGTTTATCAATGCCTATAGATAAGTGTTTATCAAAGATGAAATATACACGAATTTTGACAAAAAAAAAATACACACGAACTTAAAAAATATTTTACTCTCCTTCTCATATCCCCCCACAATTTCTTTTTAGTTTTATAACCCTAAACCCTAAAATATTTTATAAGACGTTATTAGTTTTAAAACCAAAAGTTTTGATATTAGAACCTATGTTCTTTAAACATAGATTTGTACACTAAACCAGAAGTTATGAATTTAAAAAATTTAGAATATAATTCTTATGTTGTTTTTGCACTAGAAATTCTCGACTATATAACACGTTATCATAAATAGAAAAATAATTTTCTTTTCACGATCTTTAGAGACTACATTCATATAGATGTCATGATCTTATATCTACACTTAAGAAGAGAATAAAGATCCTTGTAGGATTGAAATGTATTTTTGTTTGTGTCCATAAGTTGTGCTATAGCAGTAAAATATAGCGATCACTTATTTGACATGATCAAGTAACATGATGTTTAAAGTAAGGAGTGTTTTTATATACATCTTATTTACTCTACATTATTACTTGTGTTATAAATAGACAAAAGTTAGAGAGATAACTTTTTTAAGGACAGGAGCGAAGCAGGTGCAAAATATCACACTATGACTTTAGTAGCTATAACACAAAAATGATGGTAGATAAAGAGAGGGAGGGATACTGATATTATTTCTCTTACTTTCTTTCGCAGTGCATTTGATAACAGACGGAGTGCTCTATTTATAAAGCGACTCTCGTAACTACAACCATCAAAATACAATGATGATACTTTTGAAAGTATCAAACACTATTACTCACTATTACTAAGTCTTTGGGCATTCTTTTGAGTGGGCATTCACCCACTAATTCTATAACACTCCCCCTTGGATGCCCACACATCAACATCAGTTGCCTCGTTAAAACCTTGCTCAGAAAAACTTAGTGGGAAAAAACTATAGCGAAGGAAAAAGAGTACAACTTTACTTAGATTGTTGATATAGTGTTAAGTATGCTTATGTTGCCTCGTTAAAACCTTGATAGGAAAAACCTTGTGGGAAAAATCCTAGTCGAAGGAAAAAGAGTACAAAAAGCATGTATCATGGATGCTTCCCCTGATATTTATCTCTCCCTGATTTCGCATTCTTCAAATTTAGCTGATTGGTAAGTTGACGTAATCCGATACTCTGTACTAACTTCTGAAACGTGCACTTTGGTAGAGACTTGGTGAACAGGTCTGCCAGATTTTCATTGGAATGGATTTGTTTGACATCAATAACTTTAGCCTTTTGAAGCTCATGTGCACTGAAAAACTTTGGCGATATATGTTTAGTCTTACCGCCCTTAATGAATCATTCCTTCATTTGGACAACACCAACTGCATTATCTTCATGGATGATAGTTGGATTGTCTGTCTTCGAAGGTAGATCACATGAATTTCGGATATAATGGATCATTGATCTTAACCAGGAACATTCATGACTTGCTTCATGTAAAACAAGTATTTCTGAGTGATTTGAAGATGTAGCAACTAATGTTTTCTTTGTTAAGCGCCATGAGATTGCTGTATCTCCATTAGTGAACACATATCCAGTTTGTGAGCGGGCTTTATGCGGATCAGAGAAGAAACCAGCATATGCATATCCAGCAAGGATTTGGTCATTTGTGGATTTTCCTGAGTAGAAGAGACCCATGTCTATTGTACCATGAAGGTATCGCAAAACATCTTTGACTCATTTCCAATGATGCATTGTTGGAGTAGAGCTATATCTTGCTAACAAGTTAACTGAAAAAGCTATATCTGGTCTAGTACTTGCGCTAAGTACAATAAAGCACCTATTACACTCAGATATGGTACTTATGGACCAATGACCATTTCATCATCTTCTTTTGGATGGAATGGATCTTTCTTAATGTCGAAAGAATGAACGACCATTGGCGTGCTGAGTGGATAAACCTTGTCCATGCCAAATCGCTTTAGGATTTTTTCAATGCAAGCTGATTGGTGGACCAAAATTCCATTAGCACAATGCTCGATCTGCAGGCTGAGACAATATTTTGTTTTCTCGAGGTCTTTCATTTCATATTTTCTTTTCAGATATTCAGTAGTTTTATTAAGCTTTTCCGGAGTTCCAACTAGGTTCATATCATCAACATATACTGCTACTATAGCAAATCCAGAATTGGATTTCATAATGAACACACAAGGGCGAATGACATTGTTGATATATCATTCTTTGATCAAATATTCACTGAGACGATTATACCACATTCATCCAGATTGTTTCAGCCCATACAATGATCGTTTTAATTTGATTGAGAGCATACCACGTGGTTTGTTAGTTGTTTCAGGCAACTTAAGTCCTTCTGGGACCTTTATGTATATGTCAGTATCTAATTCTCCATATAGACACGCAATGACGACATCCATAAGTCGCATGTCAAGCTTTTCTGAAACCATTAAACTTATTAAGTAACAGAACGTAATTGGTCCATTACAGGAGAATATGTCTCCGAATAATCAATTCTAGGTCTTTGTGAAAAACCTTGCACAATGAGTCGTGTTTTGTATCTTGCAATCTCATTTTTCTCATTGTGTTTGCTTGTGAATACCCATTTGTAACCCACGAGATTTACATCAGGCGGAGTTTGGACTACCAATCCAAAAACACTTCGCCTTTCCAAGGAATTTAATTCTACCTGGATTGCATCTTTCCATTTAGGCCAATCTTTTCTCTGTTTGCATTCATCAACAGAGTGGGGCTCAATATCATCACTTAATATGATTTCAGTGGCTATTGCGAATGCGAACATTCTGATCCCACAATTCATTTGTACATGCATAATTTATGGAGATTTCTTTGCTTTCATGTATTGTTGTCTCTTCAGGGACATGTGTCTCATCAAGAACATTTTTTTTTTCTGGAAGTACAGAATCATGAATTATGAATTTTTCATTCATTTTCTCTTCTTGAATGATTTCATTTGGATTCAAATGTGCCCTTGTCTTTCTCTTTCGAGGGGCTGAATCTTTTGAAACTGGGGGTCTACCACACTTTAGGTGTGCACCAGATGAATCATTCGCTACCACTTTATTTTGTTTAACAGGGACATTAATTCTTGCAGGTGCATTTGTAGCTGGTATATGTGATTTTGTCATTTTCATAGCATCATTAAATGCATCTGGCATTTGATTGGCAATACTTTGAAGATGAACGATGTTTTTCACTTCATTTTCACATTGAGTGCTACGTGGATCAAAATGAGATAAGGTGGGTACAACCCATGCCAGCTTTTGCCGTTCTTCTGGAACAGTCTTTTCTCCCCCTAACGACGGGAAGACTGTCTCATCAAAGTGACAATTAGCAAAACGAGCTATAAACATATCACCTGTCAAGGTTCACAATATCTAATTATAGATGGTGAATCAAAACCCACATAAATTCCCAGTCTACGCTGAGGTCCCATTTTAGTGCGTTGCGGCGGTGTAACAGGCACATAAACAGCACAACCAAAAACTCGTAAATGTGAAATGTTTAGCTGATGTCCAAACACGAGTTGTACTGAGGAGTATTGGTGGTTGGCTATAGGACTCAATCGAACCAATGATGCAGCATGTAAGATGGCATGTCCCCATGCAAAAACTAACAATTTTGTTTTCATGAACAGAATGTGAGCTATTAACTGAAGCCGCTTGATCAATGCTTATGCTAAACCATTTTGATTATGAACATAAGGAACAGGGTGTTCAACATCAATGCCCAATGTCATGTGGTAATCATCAAAGGTTTGAGACGTAAATTCACCAGCGTTATCAAGTCGAATTGACTTAATGGGATAATCTGGCAACTGTGCTCGTAACTTGATTATCTGAGCAAGAAGTCTCGCAAAAGCTACATTCCGAGTAGATAAAAGACAAACATGTGACTATCGGGTAGATGCATCAACCAAAACCATAAAATATCGAAATGGTCCACAAGATGGCTGAATAGGTCCACAAATATCCCCTTGAATTCTTTGCAAAAATGATGCGGATTCAGCATCAACCTTTAGTTGTGATGGTTTAATTACCAACTTCCCTTGAGAACAAGCCTTGCAAGGGTTATCATTTGAGATAGCAATGTCTCTGCTTAATAATGGATGTCCATTAGAGTTGGTAATGATCCTATGCATCATGGTGGATCCTGGATGACCTAAACGGTCATGCCAAAGCATGTAATCTTTTGAAACAATGAACTTCTGGTTCATGACAGCATGTGATTCAATTGTCTTTATGTATGTATAATACAATCCACTTGACAAACCACATAACTTCTCCAATATATGCTTCTGGGTACCATTGGAGGTAATGCATAGATACTCCACATTTTCTACACTTTTCATTTCAATGTGGTATCCATTTAAACGTATGTCTCTGAAACTTAACAAATTTCAAGTAGATTGAGTAGCATACAATGCATTCTGTATGAACAATATTGTTCCATTTGGTAACATAATCTGGACTTTTCCTGAGCCTTCAATTACATCTAATTGACCTGATATTGTTGTTACCCTTATTGTTGTAAGCATCAAGCTTGAGAAATACTTTCGATCACGAAGTATTGTAAGTGTGGTTGTGCTGTCTGCAAGACAAATATCTCTGCCATTTCTCATGTTTTGAGAATAACCATAGCTTTTATCCATGCTTTCTGAGTAAAGGGGATCATGGTTAAAAACAACTTAGAAATTTAAATGCCTTTTTTTTATATTGAAATGCGAGTTTTTAAACTACAAGTTCAAAATAATAAAAGTACATCAAATATAAATGATTCAGTCGGACTGATACACTTCTTTCCCCCTTTCTAGAATGAAGTCCGAGACATCTAAGTGGGTTATGTTCAACTATCCTGATAAGTTGCACACTGGATTAGGTATATCCATTGGTCTAGCCTGGTCGAGAAAATTAGTCTCGACACCGGTCTCCTTGAGGGAGGCTTGATATAGATCCACCAGATGTTTTGGGGTACGACAGGTACGCGCTCAGTGCCTATCATCACCACACTTATGGCAGGCTCCATCAGAGTTTCTAGGAGCATTGTTCATACGAGCTTTGCCTTTGTGGCGATTTCCATTTTTAAAGCTCGGGCCAAAATTTTTCCTTGGAATCTGGTTGTGAAACTGATCACCATGATTCTTGCTTGTCCTGTTCCACCGGCCTCGCTTATGGCCACGTCCTCGTTTATGATTATCCCCACCAGAGGATGTGGCGTTCACTTCAAGGGAAACAACATTTACTTCTGGAAATGGTGTAGATCCAGTAGGTCGGGATTGATAATTTTTCATCAGGAGCTCATTATTTTGTTCAACTACCAAGAGCACAGATATCAACTGGTTGTATTCAGTGAATCATCGCGCTCTATACTGCTGCTGCATGAGCACGTTAGAGGCATGAAATATGCTGAACGTCTTTTCCAGCATTTCTTCCTTAGTAATGGAATCCCCGCAGAGCTACATCTAAGAGGTAATTCTGAACACACAGAATTGTACTCAGCCACTAACTTGAAATTTTGGATCCTTAGATGAGTCCATTCATAGTGAGCTTTTGGAAGAATCACCGTTGTCTGGTGATTGTATCTATTTCTCAATGCCTTCCAGAAAGCTAACGGATCTTCAACTGTTAAGTACTCATTGTTTAGTCCCTCATCAAGATGGCAACGAATAAAGATCATAGCCTTCGCTCGATCTTGAGAGGATGAGCTATTTTCTTCCCTAATGGTATCTCCAAGATTTCCTACTTCCAGATGGATCTTGGTATCCAGTACTCAAGTAAGGTAATTCTTCCCAGTAATGTCCAGGGCAGCAAACTCAAGCTTTGCCAAGTTCGCCATTTTCTTTTCTTTCTGAAAGAAAAATAAGATGCGTAAGAACTTGCAATAATATGTATTCCTGGAGGAATATAACGTTAGAACTTCTGGTTCTTACAAATTTTTCATTTTGATCTTTAAGCCAAAAATGATAAGCACTTGAAACTTCAGGCTCGAGATTTTCATGATTAATGAAAAAGGCGATTGCACCGTACCATTCTCATCGAAACAAGCATAGGATGAGCGACTATTCCGCACCACTTGAATAGCAGAAAAATTTTAATATGCAAAGCAAGATATAATCGATTTAAATATGTAGAGCAAGGTGGATGATTATACTGCACCACCTAAAATTGCAGTAAAATTAAATTTGCAACTCAAGATGGGCGATTGTACTGCATCATCTTTGATCGCAGTGAAAATTAAATTTTCAGTTCAAGATGGGCGATTATACCGCACCATCTTTGATTACAGTAAAATTAACATAAATAAACACTGGGTTAGAAACCAGGAACTACACCAAACAAGAAATAAAAGATATAAGTAACTGTTAAATTTAGAATGACAAGCAGGCGTGGTGCTAGCAATTCATCGCAAGGGTGCATCACGCAGATGAAGAAGAAAAACAGGAAAAACCTTAAAGGAAGCATTTTTTTTTTCTTTCTTTCGGTGAAGGGAGATGTGAACTATTTAAGGTTAGATAGTCGTGCTGATAACGTGTTATAAATAGACAAAAGTTAGAGAGATAACCTTTCTAAGGATAGGAGCGAAGCAGGTGCAAAATATCACATTATGACTTTAGTAGCTATAACACAAAAAGGATGGCAGATAAAGAGAGGGAGGGATACTGATATTATTTCTCTTGCTTTCTTTTGTAGTGCATTTGATAACAGACGAAGTGCTCTATTTATGGAGCGACCCTCGTAACTACAACCATCAAAGTACAATGATGATACTTTTGAAAGTATCAAACACTATTACTCACTATTACTAAGTCTTTGGGCATTCTTTTGAGTGGGCATTCACCCACTAATTCTATAACAACTTGAAGAGAATGCAAATTATTTTTTTTATCGTTCTTTGAAGTGAATGATGATCCTACATTAGTGAATATAACAAATGTCACTTACACATTACCACCATAAGTGAAATGTTTTTTTTTTTTTTAATTGGATGAGGTGGATGGAACATATATTATATATTAAAGCACTACGTACTTAAAGTTATGTACTAATAATGATAAATCTTAAGGAAAACTTGATAAGTCCAATTTTTTAAATCAATAGTAGAAATAATCCAATTTATTAAAATAAGTTTAATTTTTTAAATTTAATTATTTAATTATCAATATTTATCTCTTCAATGATAAGATTTATTATAAAAATTAACTTTTTTTCCTAATTATCTCTTTGATTATTCTTTTTATTTATTTATTTTGTTATTTCTTGTTCTTCCTCCTGCTTCAAACCCCATTTATAAATTTTATTTTTAATATTTATAATCAACCTATGTCACAAGTTAATTATATTTATCTACCTATATAATAAATTCTTTTTTATAATCAACTTGTCACATGCAAATTAATGTGTCTTGCTGATCCGTATATTATGTTTCTTCTACCTTTTAGTTAGGTTTCATATCTCGCTTCTAGGTATAACATACATTCATATATTTGTTACTTGAGTTAGTGTAGAATGTTTTGCAAATAGATTTATGTTAGTATATTAGTTTTTTTTGTTATAAGATATTAATTAGATTTTTTTGGAGTTGGAAAATGCATAATATTAGAAGATTTTAATTGATTTTTAATATTTTTAGAAAATATAAAATGATTATAAAAGAGTAAAAACAAGTAATTAGATAACTAGACTCACTCTTAAACACCATCTATGTTTTTGGACCTGGATCTAAAAGCCCCTCAATCTTATATATCGTTCAGCAAACCTAGTTAAGGGATTGGAAGAGATAATTAAAAGGCCATCATATTACAACTATACTAAAACTCATTTTTAAAACATTGTGGTGTTCACCAATGGTGTTTTGATCATTTTGTCCATGTTTCACTATTTCATTTCCTTTTCAATTTTCATCATGTAAAGTAAGATTACTAAAATGCCTCTGTGGGACACATTTGGGTTACGTGGATGCAAAATATTTCCAGTACATCTGATGTTCTTCCCTCTTTTTGATAACTCTCACCTTCTTTAACCAAAACCAACAATTCAATCCCCTTCTGATTTGGTGAAAACTCTCGCAAGAGGTCCAAAACCTCTCCAGCCTTTCTCCATTTTCTCGAACTCTCTCTGTCGTGCAAAGGATTAGTTCTTTTTTTCTTTCCATTTTTTTAATTTTTTGGTCGTTTTTCAATTGAAACCCTTACTATCATGATATCGAAGAAATCTTAGCTCTTTGTCTCGTCCCTTATGGTTAAGAAAAAGTGAAAATTTTCAGCAAATATCGAAATTGATTTCGAAATTTGGAGAATTACATTAGGGTTTCAAATCAGGAGGTGCAGATTTAAACCCTAATTCATGATTTGTGTTCGTGATCTTTGCATTTCGTTCAAGGAACTGATGATTCGTCGTTTGGTGGTGAAGGTACACGTGCAATTGAGTTGATTAATTTGAAATTTGATGTGATTTTTTTTGTTTCTGCTAAAAGTGTGAATACGTGGAGGAATACGATGTGATCATTTGATTTTATTTTATTTTTGGACATTTTTGTGAATTTTTACATTGTTTTTGGTGTAACATATTTGAAAAATGTGTAGGAACATGTATGATGGAAGTGTATTTGTAAGATCCCACATTGTCCAGGGGTGAGGATCATGTAAGTCTTATATGTATATTTCATCTCTACCTAGCACGAGGCATTTTTGGAGCTCACTGGCTTCGACTTCCATCAGAACTCTAAAGTTAAGCGAGTTCGCGCGAGAGCAATCCCAGGATGGGTGATCCACTGAGAAGTTCTCATGTGAGTTCCTATAAACAAAACCGTGAGGGCGTGGTAAGGGCCTAAAGCGGACAATATCATGCTACGGAGGAGTCGAGCCTGGGATGTGGTAGGGGCTCGGGGCGGGATGTAACAATATTTGCTTAAAAGGATATTAATCATACATAGATATACAGGTCATATGTCAATTCTAGAAAGTTCTCATAAAGTGTCCATGCAAAAAGATTCATATATACATGTTTTCTACAGTTGGACATTGAAATAAATCTTGTGAGTTTAGTATTTTTGTTTTCTCGTGGAACTGTTATTTTAGTTGTACGTTTTAAACAACTAATAACATGAAGATTTGGTAACATATTTATGTATTCATTTTGGTTTCTTGGAAAATTATTAATTGTTGTACAACCTGAAACTGGTAATAATGTAGACAACCAGCCTAAGACCTAATATGACAATCAAACAGTGGGAATCTTAGAATACTGTGTCATATGTTGTAAAGAAGGAATAGTGTATGATGTAATGTAAAGTAAAGCTGAGTTTGACATAAAGAAAGATTCATTTCTATTATTGTAAGGAAGGGACAAAAGAGGATGATGCCTCTTGTCTCCTGATTTTTCTAAGCAAGGTTCTGGAAACTTTTTTTCAGGCCTATAAATAGGTGTGTGTATGTGTTCTTTGTATTTCTTAGAGTTGGTTACCAAGAGGAAAAATAGCATCACCTATTTGAAATCGAAGGGGTGTGAAGGAAAAGATTTTTGAAAGTCATAGGAAATATATCCCCAAGAGCATAATCAATTTTACTTCAAACCATATCCCAGGGTTGTTTAAGCTGATAGGAAAAAGTCCAAAATATTTAAGAAATAATGTTGAAAGCGTATAATCAATTATGCTTCAAGCCATATCCCAGGGTTGTCTAAGCTGATAGGAAAACTTCCAAAACATTTGAGAAATAATGTTGAAAGTTGGTCACCACAAGTTGTCAAAGAACTTAAGCAGTGGTGCAAGGAACTTCTTCCATTGAAGATTCCTAGTGAATCTGAGGCATGGACATGACGTAACTTGACAACAAAAAATTGGGAATCGTCGAATAGTGTTTGACATGTTGTAAAGTAAGGAATAATGTTTGGTGTAATGTAAAGTTAAGTGTGCATAAAGTAAGATTCATTCCTATTATTGTAAGAAAATGACAAAAGAGGATGATGTCTTGTCTCTTGATTTTTCTAGGTGAGGTTTGGGAGACTTCCTTCCAGGCCTATAAATAGGTATGTGTATGCTTTGTATTCCTCAGAGTTGGTTACCAAGAGTTGTATATGACTTGGATGAGATATCAATAAAGAATACTTGTTTATGTAAAGCTTCCTTGGTTGAATCTTTGTTCTATATTTTAGTTTGAGTCATCCTAAAAAATAGAGATCCTTAGAGTAAAGCTTAGATCCTTATTTAGTATCAAAGCCAAACCTCTTGTAGGTGGCTCAAGCTTCTTGATCTTTCAAAGTTTGTGTATTTCTTGTTACTTTGATTCTTAGTATCCTCCGCAGTTACAGCATAAGCCTAATCTTCTTTATAAGAACTGAATCTCAGTAAAGTTCTTTCCAAGAGTCTCTTTAAACACAAGAGCAGTAGCAAAGGGTTGGCGTTATAAGTCCCGACGAGTTGTTTCGAGTCTTCCTATTCGTGGTCGCATCGATGTAAATCCTGTTAAGGTATCTAGTGTTGGTAGAAGTCATGGTAGAAAGAACACCAGCTAAGATAGTTGCTTTAAAGTCTCAAGAATCTTATCAGGAGTTGTACTAAACTGTCATTATGAGCTTGATTGGAATCCAGAACCTTTTGGTCCATCTTCTCATCCTCTCAAGTTCTTAGAGTGTGGTGTTCTATCAGTAGCATTTGTGATAGGATTAAATACACACCACAAAGTAGCACACAAATGTCCTATTAATTTTTCTTATTAACACTAAGATTTGTCAATTGTAGCATATGAAAATAAGGGTCTTTCCCGCAGAAGATTGTTTTATCTAACTACTTAAAATGTCACAAAAACTGGGCCGCTGTCCCTATTGACCAGCCACCGAAAAATAATTATTAGAAAGACTTACACTTATCTAAAGTCTACGAAATTTTATATGCAAACACTAGACACACAAAGCTACACTCATACAAATTTTTGAGATTTTTGGAGTTGATTTGCTATTTAAATTAAATCGAACGAAAACAGAACAAAAACAGATTTTAAGTAGTTCGCAAATTAAGAAAAACGAGTTAGGGGAATTGCTATCCACCACCAAATAATCATGCAAACATGTTATGTTTCATTCAAATTCCTTCTATTTCCGGATGAAGATGCTCAAGTTGGCTCAATGTTAGAACTCAACCTATTAATCTTTCTTATGTAGTATGTTAAGAGAATGGCGTTTTCAACTTAACTTAGTCCCTAGCATGCAATCTAGAATGGTGTGTTCATAGATTTAACAAGTAGAAATCATTAAGAACGAAAAGAGTTTGAGTCATCACAAGGCATCGTAAGTACTGGCGTTGTCTTACTTATCTTAGAAATTGGTTCACATGTTAATCGCAATTAACACGTACTACTCTAGAACATATGTAGGTCCTCATTCAACAAGGGCAGACACACACATATTCATAGCATTAGAATCCTAGATATGCTTACTAAGTATGCATCCATAGAAAACACATAAAGAATTCATCAATGAGACAAGTAGTGAACCAATTTCCATCCATTATAAAAGTAATTCAAACGAAATGTCATAACAAACTTGCAATCATATTCGGGGCTTCAAACAGCCCCTAACTACTAAAAATTAGTTACACATAATTCTCAAATTAAACCAAAAGAAAGACATGAGTTTGAGAAGATAAAACCGAGAGAAGAGAATGCCAAGATTTCCTCCTTCTTTTCCTTCCTTCCCCAACGCAGCAGCCTTTCCTTTTTTCCTTGCTTCCTTCCTTGTTTTTCTATATTTTTTTTCACACTTTTTCTCCCCCTTTGCTGCTGCAACCTGTAGGTCTTTTCTTCTTTTCTGCTGCCACAGTTTTTTCTCCATAACTCCCCCCACTAACAGTCATTTAGTGATGACAATAAGTGGGAGGAAATGCTAAAACAATTGTAACTCTTTGGGCAGCCTTTATGCCCATTACTCTCACTTAATTTTTCATTTCCTCTGATATTTGAATAGGTGTTAGCTGGCTTGTTCTTGGCTGCATCAGTTTTGGCTGTTAGTTTTATGGGATTTATTGCTTTCAATGATTTCTTGTCAGTTACAAACTGCTCAGCCTCCTGGGAACCTTTCAGTGTTAGAACGACCATAACTTTTTCTAGAAAAATGATATTAACAATCCGCGAAATGCTCCAGAAAATAGACATCCGTAGCTTTCCAAGAATATAAGGCTCATTCTCTAATTCATTCTGAGCTGTCCGCAACTTGCTTCCAAAGTCAGCTGACCTGCACAGGCAGTTTTGACGAATTTATTACTTAAAATTCCACTTGTGTTATTTTTCTTTTCTTTACTTGACAAATCCTACAAAACACAAAAACAAAGTAAATAACTCAAAAATATAAGGAACTAACTAAGAAAAGACAAGTGAATTTGATATAAAATATATATAAATATGAGCTTATCAATTTGCAAGAATGAACCCATAAAATGTTTGCTAGTAGATGATCTGTAGCTCTTGTAAACCTCTTATCCAAAATTTTTGGATCAACATTTTCAAGAATTTAAGCTTGTATATCTCCAAAAATCTTACCATAATTACACACATGGCATCAGGAACAAGAACTCCTATATTAGGATGATTATAAATCATGGGAAGATTATGAAGACTTCTTAGAACTTGATGATGAATAATGGCATAGCTGTACAGGTTGGACTCTTAGTATCAACAGCAGCAGCAACTCCTGTTTAGAAAACAAAGTGCTGATGGCAACACCTGTAACTCTGTTCTTTGTTGACACAACATGGAGAAAAAAAAAAAATTCCTCCACCAAATCCTTAAAGATTTGAAAGTGAAGAATCATCCATGATGGATAAGACTAAAGCATGCGGATGCATGGTGGAATGTGATGACAAGGCACGGATAAGACGGAACGTTACAACCAGACAATGGAAGAAGTTAAATAACAACTGCTCTTGTCTAAGATAGTAATCCTTGAACTTAGGGACATCACAACACTTATTTTGAAGGAATTCTTTTTTTGCATGCCTCGCTTCTATCTCTTGTACTCCTACAAACTCTTTAGAGACAAGAGTAAGTAAGGTCGTCACTGGACTTGATACACTTTCCATGTTCTATTTCATGGTAAATTTTAAACCAAATCGATGATGATCATAAAATCTAGTGATTAAACTTTGGCCGCTAGCCGCCGCGTGCATTAGTGCAGCAGTGCTACTTGGCCAATGACCTGACTTTGTCTATTTAGGATAATGTTGATGCTCTAAACCTATATCCGGTTTTAATAGATCGGTGAACATGATCATGAAATGCATCTCTTCTGCCTCTTTTTCATTATTGATAAATGAAAATGTCCATGGTTTTTTCTATCCAAAAAAGGGCATTAAACAAAGGGGCCTTCTATCTTCTTACATCTTCATACTTTGTGTGGAGTCTCTATTTAGGCATTTAAATTATAGGAAAACTGTACCTTAATCTCATGTAGGTTTGTTAACTTCACCCTTTAGTTTTAAAGTGTCCAACTTAGTGTTGTTAGATGATTGTTTATCGTTTGTTGAAGCCTCGTCCAAGGAGCTAAGAGCATCCTAGGGATCCTTAATTCATTTGCAAAAGCTTTAGGTTAGCATGTTAATTTCCACGAATCCTTTCTTTATTTCTAAAATGATATAAGCTCTTAGTTAAGGAATGAAATAATAGGAATTCAACATAAAAAAACCATGGGAAAATACTTAGGAATTCACAACATCATTTTCTAGAAAAACCTTGTAAATGAGAGTGAATTAATAAGAAGGGTTAAACAAAAGTTAGCTGGTTGGTACTTTCTCTAAGGCTGGCAGATGTACACTAGTTAAGTAAAACCACACAGTATGCCAAATCATGTAATGTCTTGTTTTAAGTGTCCAAGTAGTTTAACTGCAAAATTGAATAAAGAATTGAAGGATTTCTTTTGCGGAAAATAAAAAACTAAAAAATAAAAAAAGGGAATTCAGTTGCCTGGAATAATGTTTGCTCCTCTAAGACCATCTCCAACCCTTAGGCAAAAACCTAAAATTTTTAGCTCAGAAAATTTAGGTTTTCGCCTAAAAACAGTTTTTCTGCTCTAACCCTTCTAGCCTAAATTTTTTAGTCTGAAATTATTAAAGAATAAATTTAGGCTAATTTTTTTTATTTTAAAGTAATTTAAAAAAAAAAAAAAAAAAACTTATGCATACTATCATAATTTAATTTTATGCATATTTTAACCTAAAAATATTTATATTCCGATAAATATTGAAAAATCACTAAAATTGGGTGAATTTTGAGTTAAATAACTTTTAAAATTATTTTAGCCATTAAATTTAAATTTAAAATAACTTTTTAAATTATTTTAGCCATTGAATTTAAATTTGGGCCGTTAGATCTTTTTTTTTTTACCGTTAGATTTGATTATATTCGATCTCAGCTGCTGGATTCAATAAATCTTGAGAGACATGGCCATGTGGTTGGGATCCCGCTGGTGGTGCCCACACCATTTTCTGGGCTAAATCCTGGGGGTAATTTGGCTTTTGTTTGGCCTCTAGCTTTTAGTCCACACATTTAGCATGGGTTGGGTTAGGTTTGGGGGGAGAATAAAACCTAAAAAATAGCATTTAGCCCATGGTTGAGTTTGGTCTAAGGAGACTGGGGGATTAAGGATAAGCATATTGGAGCATTTTAATGATGCTTGTTTAGCCAAGTTAGGATGAAAAACTTTAACAAAAAAATGATAACTGGTGTGTTTAGATTGCAAGATAAAAATTATCTAAGAAAGGAAATTTTCCTTGGCTATAAAGTAAAACAAAATCATTCTTTGGCCTCGAAAGGTATATTTTGTTGCAAAAATATAATATGTAAGAGGACGAGATGGATTGTTGGTGATGGTAGGGACACTTTGTTCTGGATTCATCAATGAGTTTTTTCTTACCCACTTTTCTACTTAATCCCTGAAAATGAAAGGTCTTCATTGAATTGAAACATTAATGTTGGAGATTTTATTGTTAATAATTGCTAGGATATGACCAAACCTAATCAGGTTGTGGATTTTAATATGGCAAGGAAGATCTATAGTATTCATATTCCTTTACTGAAAACTCATGACAATTTTGTTTGGAGAGCTAATGCTAATGGTATGTTCATGATTAAGTCAACTACATGGATTCAAAACGACATTTAGCAAGATTCGGTGACACAAAGCTTTTAAACAAGGCGTGGAAACTAAATATTCCCCCAAAAGTTAAAAAAATTTAGTTGGTTACTAATCAAGGGTAGACTTCAAACAAGAAAACGTGTAAGTAAATTTATCAAAGATATTGATATCAAATGTCCTTTCTGTGGAATGGTTGAAGAAGATCAAAACCATCTTTTTTTGCACATTAAGTTCACAAAAGAGGTATGGGGGCTAACTCCAGAAAATCCTTTTAATGATTCTTCTATTTCTTATGTTAATATTATACATTGGCTAACAATTTTGAGATATGTAAATAATGTTGAACTTCGTGGTTTGAGTAAAATTTTGTTAAATTGTTGGCAAATCTAAAATATGACAAAAATGATTTTGTTTTCAA
This sequence comes from Pyrus communis, assembly GCF_041283825.1. Taxonomy (NCBI): domain Eukaryota; kingdom Viridiplantae; phylum Streptophyta; class Magnoliopsida; order Rosales; family Rosaceae; genus Pyrus; species Pyrus communis. The sequence goes on from NC_142575.1 coordinate 23,022,666, forward strand.
ACATTTACAACAAAATCCTGCTTGATCAATTGCCCTTGCGACTAGCATAGGTTTATCCTTTTTTAAAGCGAATTTTGCGGACAATAACATAAGTCTGTGATGACCTCTGAAAACATAAAATGGTCTTCTTCAACCTCATCTTTTGTTAAAATTAATTTTGATGGATCTGTTGTCCATAACAGTGCGGCATCATATTTTGTTATAAGGTATGATCAAGGCCTACCTATTGTTGTTGGAGCTCTAATTTGGGAGATAATACCATTTTGGTGGCTAAAGCGATGACACTGAGGAAAGCTTTAAAATGTGCACAAACGTAAAGGTTTGATGTGCATCTTAGTGGATGAAGATTAACTATGTGCAATGCTTGAGAGGAGTTCCTTACAACTTAAAATCAATTATTAAAGATCAAGTGGCTAGCTTTTTTTTTTTTTTTTTTTTTTTTTTTAGTTTATTATATAGTCTCACGCTTTCAGAGAAGCAAATTTTGTTGTTAATGCTTTAACTAGTTATGGGAACAATGTGCAAAACTTACATATTTGGGAGTACTGAATTCCAAATAAGGTATACGATGCCTTGTTATTTAATTGCATTGGAACTGGTTGTACAAGAAGTATTTTTGTTTGAATGGATTTCTTTTTTCATAAAAAATAAAAAAAAAACATGCAAAATAATTTACCTACAATATATATAAATGTTATTATATCCAAAGTTAATTTACTTATATTTTACATATTAATATAGGTAAATTATTTTACACAAACAAATATATAACTGATAACAATAAAATGTTCCTAATATATGTACTCATACATGCAAAATAAAATACCTACAAAAGTTCTTAATTTGATTCAAAACTAATTTACCTATTTTACATATAAATATGAGTAAATTATTTTTCACATAATAATAATGATGATACTAATAATAAATAATAAGGTTAATCTCTGTTTACTACCCTGAAGTTTCGTGGTTTTCAACATTTGGTACATGAAGTTTTTTTATCCCAGAGTCATACCTCAAGTCTTAATTTTGAGAGAGTTTCATACATCCGTTAAGTTTTCTGTTAGAAATTTTGTTAATTGATGACGTGGCGTCCAAGTGGACAATAATTGAGCGCCACATGTCAATATAGGGCCCATTTCAATATTAAAAAAATTATAAAATACAAAAAAAAAAAACCCAACCTTCCCTCACCCCCCGCACCGTCTCCCTCTTTATCTCCTTTCCCTAGCCTTTGCCATTGTTGTGCTGCTTGCAGGTTGAGTTGGAGATCTGAGATTTAGTGCATATCAAGAAAGCACAACAGCACGGGGACAGACAGCAAGATGTAGTGCAGCAGCAGGCAGAAGCACAGTGGTAGAGGACGGTGAAATCTGAGGGCTACGTGGGGAGGGACGACGCATATCGTTACCTAAAAAAGGAATCAAATAAAAATGGGAGGATGAATGTTAATCTGTGCAGGAGTAGGGCTTAGGAAAATCTGTGCAGCGACGTTCCACGAAAAAAGATGAGAGATGGCTGTGCAATTAGGGCCTGCGCAATTTATAGACCTAAGAGAATCAAATTGAAGGAAGTATGTCAAATGGAATCGAGGAATTTAGAAGGGAAAGAAAGCAAAATTGAAGGAAATCATAAAGGAAAATCAAAAGGCAAAATTGATGGTGGCGTGATGAAAAGCAAAACAACTTGGGATGCCTGCACGTGGTCACTCCAAAGAAGATCAGCTTATTTTTAAGTGTGAAGGAAGAAATCCTCACAGAAGTCTAACCTAAATCCCAGCACCTCACCCAAATCCCACCCCACCCAAATCCCAACACCTCTCGATTTTCCATCAATTTGACCCATTTGAGACTGGAGCCAAATTGGACTAGGAGTTGGAATTAGAGGTTTCAAGGGAAATGGGGAAGACCCAAATGGTAATCTGATTCACAATTGCAGATAGAACCGGATTTGGGTATTTGCATGGTGCAGAGCTCATATCCCTTCACAATCGAGCTAGTGCAGAAGAAGGCTTGAGGTTTGGACTTGCAGGTGGCAGTGTTGGCCAACATGTCCCCACGTTTTGGCAGAGGCTGGTGACCTCAGCGAGGATCAGGAGGGAGAGAATGGTGGTTACGCTGTGTGAGGCGACGCAATGGCATGTGAAGAAGATGAAGAGCGTGATGAGGACGACGACATGGGTGCTGTAGGCGAGGAGAACAGAGGCGTGGAATTGGAGAAGGGAGAAGGGAGAAGGGAGGGAAGGGTGAGGGTTGAAAAGAGAGAAGGGAAGGAGAGGGTGCAGAGGGTGAGAGATAGGTAGGAATTTTTTATTTTTTAATTTTTTAATATTGAAGTGGACCCATATTGACACGTGGCACTCAATTATTATCCAAGTGGGTGCCATGTCATCAGTTAACAGAATTTCTAATGGAAAACTTAACGCATGTATGAAACTGTCCCAAAATTAAGACTTAAGGTATGACTCTGGGATGAAAAAAACTTCATGTACCAAATGTTGAAAACCACGAAACTTCATGGTAGTAAACAGAGATTAACCCTAAAGAATAATAGTCTGCCCAATATATGTAACCTATGAAATATATGAATGTTACTTTATTTCAAGAGGAATGCTAGCTACCTCCCCATTTGTTCCGTATCTACACTTCTCACTAATTAATTACTTATCACGTGTATTCCACTAATAAATTAAACTACATAATTCATGCTTTAAGGGTGGAAAATTAGAATTTATGATTCTAAGGTATTAATTATATAGTTTAATTGTTAATGCAATATATGTGTCAAGTAATGAGTTGGGAAGATAAATAAGAAAAGGCAAATGAGAAAGGTAGATATCATTCCTACATATTATTATATGTAAGTTACTAGTTACATGTAATACTATAGCTCCAAAATTACCCTCAAGCAGAGCCAGCCTTGATGATGTGCAGAAGGCACCATCGCACACGACCCTTGATTCATAAGGGCCGCCAAATTTTCAAGACATGTATACAATTGCATGTAATAGATATTTGAATGTGCATAATAATACTAATTATGGTTCCAACGCTAGTGGTTCAAGACTTCTATCATTTGGTGCATGTCTGAATCTTTGTGGTACTACTTCGCTATTTTTAATTTTTGCAAATTTATAAACTTAAAAAGCAGATAACTAAAAAACACCCAACATGTTTCAAACTCAAGACCTTTGAAGTTAGGAAACAGTCCCTGGCCAATCAAACAAACTTGTTTTTGGTGAACTAACTTACAATATTTCAATTTACAGATAGCAAAATAAAGGACCTCCATCTAAGTTTTGCACATGGCTCCTAAATACTTAAGGCTAACCCTGCCCTCAAGAGGAGTAATCATAATTTAATGTTTACATTATGTGGTCATGATTGAAGCCAAAATTCGAAGATTGTGGGTGATAATAGAAGGGTAGTGGCATATGTTGTGACATCCCGTCCCGAGATTATTAAAACGTACGTGCGAAATGACATTTTTACCCCTATTTCGTTTCGTTTACGTTTAGTGGTGTTTTGTGTGGTGTTGGCATGTGTTGGGCCACACACACACACATACTCTCCCTCTCCCTCTGTCCTTGTCCCTGTCTCTCTCTTCCATGCTCCCATTTCTTCCCTTTCTCTTCGAACTCGTACGGACACACACCAAGAACCACCAAACCCTTACAGATCGAGGAAACCAGGTACACCTTCAAGCTCGTGAGGTTGAGAGGAGCACGATCGTACCATTTTCAGGTGAGAACTCTAACGTTTTCACGTCGTTTCAAGGTGGTCCGATTTTAGTACTATTCATGCGAACGTAAATACTAACGTTTTAGGAAATTTGAAGCTCGTAGGTAGCTTGGTGGTGTTCCAAGGAGCCTCGGAGTGCTTCGTTTGAAGAGTTTTGATGTCGGGATCATCGTGGTCGGAGTTGGCCGGTTTTGGATAGTTTGCACAAGTAAGTTCTGGTGGTTTTTGACCCTTAAAACTTGTATATCGTTGTTCTACTAGTTCTAGGCGTTGTTTTGGTGCAAGAATCGTGGAAAATGGTTGAGAAACGAGTGAGAAAACACGGTTTTAAAATTTCCCAGTTTTCCGGCGCCGGCGCCGGCGACGGCGCCGGAGAAGGTGACGGAATATTCCTAACACCGTTGATGGAATCCGTTAGAACTAACGGAATATTCCTCACGGCGTCAGTTGACGCCGTCAGCGTGCCAGGCATGTGCCTGCGCGTGGCCGGCGCGTGCGACGGAGGAAATTTTTTCTAAAAATATGGTTGTGATCCTGAGGTTGTGTAGAGCACGTTGGTATATTCATTTGTCCAAATTGAGCAATGTATGAGAAGTTATTACGAGAAGTTGGTTATGTGCTTTAAAAATAACGTTTTTATAGTTGTTTCGCATATAGGTGATACGTATCCCGAGGACGAGCGTGGTCACTCGAGGCAGGGGGGCTACGACCCTTCCACATACCAGTGAGTGGGCTTTTGTTTTCCGTATATACCTATATACATTTATATTCCCAGAAATGGTTTAAAAAGGGTTATTTGTGTTATGCCATGCCCTATAGTATTATTCTTTATGCATCATCACATGCATTGGTAGTTGCATATATATTTTCATATGCATATTGGGTGCTGTGGACGCACAGGTAAGTGCCAGGTAAGTGGTGTTCATATTTACATTCAGTAATAGTTTGAGATGCTTAGAGAGCTCATAACCTGCACCCCCGGTGTTAGTGCTCCCGCCCAGAGTAGGGTACAGTCCTTCACGTGATGTTCACCTCCCGCACCACACGCTCAGCTTGGATCCAAGTTAGGTGCACAGTCCTGTCGTACAGACCACTTTAGGTGGTTCCGACTCGTAGGTGACCCGCGATTATTCGCACAGTCTTCACGTGATCGTAGCACTAGAGCGTATATATGTAATACACCCAGGCCTGTCGTACAGACCACTTTAGGTGGTTCCGACTCGTGGGCAGGTTCAGTTATCGAGTTGAGATTTGAGCTCTATATGCAGCCGTACAGGTCACGTTAGGTGACTCCGGCTGCCAGATTATATGTTATCGTTATGAGATATACCTGAGCACTTGCATTTCATTATGAGGTTTTGACATGGCATATTCGTGAGCATGATTGGCATACCCTTGAGCATGTTTGGCATATCTATACATACGTATATATGTTATTTTCTGGGAAGTATACAGGTTTTACGGCGAGGGGTTAGAATGTATTTTACTAAATGGTTTTCGAAAAGATTTGTTTTTGCCCACTCACGCTTTTGTTTTGCGCTCCTCCAGGTTCTAGTTGCTTAGCAGTTTCGGTGGTTTCCCAGAGGGTTTTTCCAGCGTTTCTGACAGACACTCACCATTGTAGGGTCACCTTCGGGTGTACTATTGTCGCAACCTTCTTTTGGACTGCTGTAGACCTGCTCTGAAATTGTCTTTCACTTACGCTAGCACTTGTTCTAGTACTTTGTATGCTAGTTTCTAATTATTCGTACTTTTTATATTACTACTTTATTAGCTTCCGCACATGCACATGGCTACGTCACCTTCGTGTGACGGCCAGCACGCCCTGATCTCGGTCGGGGTGTGTCATACGTTGTGAACTACTTGAAATTTATAATAGGTCACTTAATTTTTAATGTGGCAACATATTTGAATTCTGGGTTTATGTTGGGTGTTTAAAGATAGTTGGGTTTTTTATCTAGAAATCATGAGTTGTATGAGTTTATATCTAAAGAATCGGAAAAAAAAAAAAAAAAAAAAAAAAAAACTCGCACAACAAACATACTCGAAGATGAAAAAATTGCATTTATTATTGCAATTTTTATGTCACTATTGAACAAGGCTTGAAATTTTCCGGCACCAATGATGGTGGTCGGCGACAACTTCCGACACTGGCATTATTGGCCCGTGAGTCATGTACAAAGGATGGGAAGAAAAATGTATATATTCCTAAGCTTATAAATATCTTCGCCCAAAGGTAGTGGCTTAATCAATTTGATTATTTCTTAAGCGTTGATGAATGTGCTCATTTCTAAATTTTATCTACAAATTTTGTCCCTGGCATTACCTTTTTCCTTAACATTAGCATTTTTACTTAACACCTATATTAGAACCGGTATTTAATCTATAAATCTTCCCGAGAGCTTTGATTAAAAGATTTTGAGAGTGTGATAGTTTTCTTGATAAACAATTGTGCACAATGAAGAAACATTGGATTTGTACTATGGCGTGGATATATATCCTGCTATCTCTGCAAATCTCTTAACCTAGTGGGGATGCATTAATAGCAAGAGAAATTGAATAGTTTCTAAGCACCTTTAGTAAGCTTGATGATCACGAAAATATAAGGAACCAGTTGTGATTTCACATGCATAAACCCTATATACTAATAATGAGCGGCTGCATGCAGTCAACTTGCACGATCATCACATGGTTCTTCATGTGTTTCATAATTCTGTGCATGCAAAAGCTTTATATCACAAGAAAACACACACCTATGAGGCCTCTACCGATCCAAATCCGTAAGTTATTGGCAAAACTCTGGTATCTTGAACTCTGTGTGCGTGCGTGCGTGTGTGTGTGTGTATTACAACTTTTATAAGTTCTCAGATATTTATATTTAATATTTTCCTTGTATTACTTTACTTTTATTGGCAAAGACGTGTGTGACATTAATTAATTAATTTGGAGTAAAGAAAATCAGATCTTATATGTTAAGATGGAGTCGACACCTTTGAAAATTTGTCATAAAAGAAACTAACGTGCATTTGAATCTGTTTCTTTTTTCTTCATCTAGTGTAAATGAGCTGTAAAAATTTCTGGAATATTTTCGAAATGCTTACACTATTGAATCGGCATCGAATTCCATCTATTAACTTGTCGGAGGGTATTATTTGGACTTGATCGCAAACTTTGTAATGCAATTTTTGTAAGTTATTGTAGGTGCCACACATAAAACATGAACACTTCTCCAGTAATTAACTAACCAAAAATGCAAGAGAAAACAAAGCAAAAAAGTAGGGGAAAAATCATTTTAATTTGGAACAAATGGGTGGATCGGCATGAGCATTGCATGTGCACAACCCACTTAAATAAGTCATGGCATGGCACGGCACAACACTATTCGTAAAAAGTAGTTGGACCGGGCTTAAGATTTAGGCTCAACAGGGCAACTGGCCCACGACCCGTTAGGTCTATCATGGACCGAGCAGGGCTCGTGGCCCTGGCTCATTATGAATAATCTCATTTATTCAATATTTTTCAATTACAATCATACATTTAAGGTTAGTAAGACTTAATATTAGTGATATTTAGCTTAATAGCATGTTGAAATAAGCCTTTTTAAATTTTAAAATAATTTAAGTTTGTTATGTAGAAGTCAGCCCGATTAGTGATCCGGCCCAACACGGTCCAAGTTTTAATGGGTGAGGGTCGCAAGCCGAGCTGGACTTAATGTTTTATTAAATAGATCAGCTCATGCACAATTTTTTTTTATTAATTAAGCCGTCCCAAACACGACCCAAATCCGCATGGACCGACTTTAAATGAGCCAAGCCGACTCGTTTGACACCTCTATGTGGGTGGGATTATTTTCTTTCGCATTCCCTTGTTTTCATTTGTGACAATTAATCTTATTGACTAGTAGAAACATTCTCCATTTATTTTGGAACGCCCTCGCTTCATCCAGACCGTCAAAGCCGGCCTATGTGGATGATTCAGGTCCTGATAGGCTTGATTCCATTTGACTTCGGATTGAATAGAAAAAAATAATAGAAAACTTCATTTTAATCCCTAAATAAGATTGTATTTTCAATAATACCTTATGTAAGATTAAAAACTAACCTCAATTTCAGATTATAGTATTCCATGTCACATTTAATCATTTTGTTCAATAAATTTATTGCATTTTTAGTTTCCCTATTTACCCTTATTACTCTCTTAAAACCAATTAGAGAAACAAATATATAATTAATTTTCCAAGAATGCTTAATTAACTAGATCCATAATTAACATGCTTTTTATAACATTACCATAAACCTCCTTGTGTTATTCCAATAATAAAAAAAAAACCTAGGAACTCAGAAACCATGATCAAACAAAAGAAGCCAGAAAACTCAGAAACCAAAAATCTCTTTGTATTCGGAAGAAAGAAGAAAAATGGGCTTTTATACGCCAAATTGACAGTGAATTCAGAGATAAATGAAAAAAAAACCATACAAATAGAGAAAATAGAATGTGAAATCACAACCTAATTGACCATACCGAATTGATCTAACCTATACTATATAGTACCTAACCGACCGTACCGAATGAATAGAACGTAATTGACAGCACCTAAATGAACAATTTTGTATGTAGAACAATATAGTGTACCAATATTCTCAACACATTCTTTTTGGTTTTTATACTTTTGGATTGAATAAATTAAAAATGAATCCTGAGATAAGTGAAAAGAACAATTTTGTATGTAGAGAAAATGGAATGTGAAATCACAACCTAATTGACCGTACCGAATTGATCGGACCTAAACTATGTAATGTACCTAATTTGTCAGACCTAATGAACTAAAACATAAAAAATACAAATCATAACAAATTCACCGTACCTATCTATCGAACCTAAACTCTATAACATAGTTAATTAACTGTACCGAAACTATTGTGCATTAATTAGTGCATTCTCCACACAATATAAAATTTAAATATATATAAAAAGAAACAAAACAAAGGACAAAAAGTAAGCAGTTATAGACAATAAAGATGACATTTTTTAGACAATGAAGATGGAGGTTACTGTTATGGGTGATAATGATGTAACAGTTACATTTTTCAAATTTTGATAGTGGAGGTTATATTGTAGACAACAATGATGACATTCTTGTAAATAGTAGTAAAACTTGTGGTTTTATTATAAGTGACATGTCATGGTGCATTAAAATGAACGATTTTTTTAGACATTGAAAACCTTCTAGGTCATATTTAGATAATCATCTTTGACAAGCCCTTATCTCTAAAAGCCCCAAAAAATAATTGATTTCCGATTTTTCACACTACAAGGAAACCGATTTCCACATTAACTCAAGAAAATAAGGGAAAAGATTCTCAAGAAAACCAATTAGAGGATTATGTGTGTGTGTGTGTGTGTGTGTGTGTGTGTATAAGAAATTAGTAATCATGTTGTAGGCCTATTTGACTGAACTGTATTTAGGACTAGAGAAGGAGAGGCCGGCGGCCAGAGAGAGAGAATAGAGAGATTTAATTGTGAGGTGTGTGTTGTATCACCCCAATGTGCCTTTATTTATAGTAGTATGATCGCTTAAATCCTTACCCTAATAGGATTACAGCTCTAATAGAATAATAACTACTAAAGGGAATATTTCAAGATATTCCTAGATACACTAGAATTTACACAATCACATTCATATTCTAAATATGAATGCAACACTCCTTCTTGAGTGTAGAAATACTCAAACAAAACATCGCATCAGATTTTCATTAGTTAAAGTAGAACAGTTGATGAAGTTGGCGGCACAATGGGCGAATGCGAGTCTCAAATTTAAAGAAAGTATGCATTGATAGTAAAGCTCACAAAACCTTGCTATGGTAAAACCTAAGGCAAGTGAAAACTCATAGACCAAGGAGAAAAGTGAGAAGTATGCATAATGTCTAAAACAAATGTCAAGCAGGATGAAAACAGTAAACTCAACGGAGTATGATCACCCTAGGATGGGTGCCTCATCAAAACCTTGTTAGGTACAAAAACCCAATGGGAAAAATGCTCCTAATCATAGGAAAAAGAGTACATACTCCCCCTGAGTTAGACATAACTTCCAAATAAGAGAACAATAAGCAATTCAACTCAAATAATTTACGCGTACCAATTCCTTGGATGAGCTTCTGAAAAGTAGACTTGGGCAATGACTTGGTAAAGAGATCGGCCAGGTTGTCCTAGGAACGGATTTTCTTGACTTCAACGTTCTGATGCTATTGTTACTGGTGAGAATAAAAGAACTTCAGCGTTATGTGCTTGGTGTTGTCTCCCTTAATGTATCATTTCTTTAATTGCTCGATACATGTTGCATTGTCTTCAAAGATCGTCGTAGGAAGGTCAACGACAGTAATAAGACCACTAGTGCTTCGAATATGTTTCATGACTGCTCTCAACCAAAAGCACACACGCGATGCTTCATGCAGAGCGAGGATCTTAACATGGTTCGAAGAAGTCGCAACTAGCATTTGTTTGGTAGACCTCCAAGATATAGCGGTGTCTCTAACAGTAAATATATAGCCCGTTTAAGAATGTGCCCTATATGGGTCAGACAGATAACCAGCATCTGCGTAACCAACAAGGCGCGAATCAACCCGAGGATCGAGGGGGGCAACAACTCTTCTCGATGATTCATGGGTTGTAGACCAAACCCAAATCTGGTGTACCCTTGAGGTAGCAGAAAATGTCTTTAACACAATTCCAGTGTCTATGTGTAAGCGCATTACTATATCTAGCCAAAAGATTAACAGTGAATGAGATGTCAGTTTTAGTGCATTGAGCCAAGTACAATAAAGCACCAATTGCACTTAGGTATGGAACTTCAGGCTCCAAAATCTCTTCCTCATCCTCCTTGGGACAGAAAAGATCTCGTATAACATCTAAAGTCCGAACAACCATATAAGTACTCGAAGGCTTCATTTTATCCTCATTAAAATGTCACAATACCTTTTGGGTGTAGCTCGATTGATATACTAGGATTCCATCCCAAGAATGCTCGATCTCCAGGCGGAGACAATATCGATTTTTCCCAAGATCCTTCATCTCAAATTTCGATTTCAAGTGAACAGTAATTTCCTCAAGCTCTGCGGAAGTTCTGATGAGGTTCATGTCGTCGACATAAACTGCAACGATCGTAAATTCGGAATGTGAATTCTTTATGATCATTCATAGGCATAGTTCGTTGTTCACTTAACCCTGACTTGTCAAATATTCACTTAGACAATTATACCATATCCGCCCTGATTGTTTCAATCCGTAGAGTGATATCCTCAATCTAATAGAGAGAGTGTTCCATGGTCTAGAATGATTTGAACCAGTCAATGGAAGTCCTTCTAGAACCATCATATGGATTTCCGTATCTAAATCCCCATAGAGATACGTAGTTACCACGTCAATAAGCTGCATATTCAGTTTTTTGGAAACTACCAAACTGATAAGGTAGCGAAACGTTATGATGTCCATTATAGGGGAATACGTTTCCTCGTAATCAATCCCATGTGTTGAGAGAAGCCTTACACTAGGAGGCGTTCTTTATAAACGACATAGATTCCCATTATTCTCTGAGGACCCATTTTGGTACATAATGGCGACACTATTGGCACATAGACTACGTACCCAAACACACGTAAATGCCAGACATCAAGCTTGTATCTAGTAACCAACTGTAATAGTGAATGAGGTTGGGTAGCGGTGGGCCTCAAGCGGACCAACATAGCTGTGTGTAATATTGCATAGCCCCAGGAAAATACCAGCAATTTGGTTCGCATAACCAAAGTCCGAGCTATCAATTGAAGGCGCTTTATGAAAGCTTCTGCCATGCCATTTTGGGTGTGAACATGGGGTACAAGATGTTCAACTTCAATCCCAACTGACATGCAATAGTTGTCAAAAGTCTGTAACATAAAATCTCCAGCGTTATCTAGTCGAATCGACTTGATCGGATAATTAGAGTGGTGAGCCTTAAGTTTAATAATTTGTGCTAGAAGTTTTGCAAAAGCAGCGTTGCGTGTGGACAATAAGCAGATATGTGACCAACGTGTTGATGCATCAACCAACACCATTAAGTATCTAAATGGTCCGCATGTTGGTTGGATAGGTCCACAAATATCCCCTTGAATCCTCTGAAGAAACTTAGGAGGGTTGTGAATAATCTTTGTAATTGAGGGTTGAGTATTCAACTTCCTCAAAGAACAAGCTTTGCATGGCGGGAATCCAACGTAGGGATGTAAATAATGCCATGTGATGATTTGAGGATACGACGCATCATGTCACGTCCGAGATGTCCCATACGATTATGCCAAAACAGCAAAGCGCTTTGGAACCCGGATTCTATGCTCGAATAGTTGTGATGTACAACCCACTCGGGAGACGTTCCAGCTTCTCGTGAATACGCTTCTGGCCATACTCGTAATAGGTGATACAAAGAAATTCAGAATCATTCTCTTCAGTGGTTTCAATATGATATTGATTATCTCAAATGTCTCTAAAACTCATCAACGTTCTTTCGAAACGTGGAGAATAGATGGCCTCTTTAATGGTTAAGACAATACCATTAGACAACATTATACGAGCCTTTCCGTATCATTTAATCAGGTTGGATGAGTCTGAGAGGGTTGTCAGAGGTGTTTTCTTAGGTACGAAGTTAGTAAAATAGTGTCGCTCACACAATATGGTATGTGTAGTAGCTCTATCAGCCAGACAACTAACTTCCTCACTAGTCATACCTAGAAAGAAATTAATTGAATTGGTCACATGCATAAATATAATTCCATTCATTTCAATTAATCAATTTGAGAAATAATATCCATAATTCAAAACAAACTAGAACCAAACAAATTATTCCAAAGACTTAGAAAAATTGTCCAAAAATTAAACCATAAACCTAAAAAATAGGGGGGGGGGGTTTCGGCCACTCCTAGTGGGTTCGGCCACTAGGGGTAAAAATATCCTAAAAACATGTCTAGAAGAATATAATTATTCGTCCATAGGGCCTCCTGAAAATATGATATCTATATGGATATAGTAGCATCTTCGGGATGTTCCACATTGGCAAAGTTAGACTCACGACAGCAATGATACTTGGAAATGGTCTCGGGGGTAGCTTTGCATACGCATGACCAATGATCCTTTGATCCACAACGGTAACACATATCCGTTTCAGTGGAAGTCGATCGAACGGTCCTTAGGTGCAAGGGGTTGGTTGATAGGAGCATATTTATGCTACTTAGTTATGTTGTTTCCTTTCATTTAGGGAGTTAATTACTATTTATTTTAGTCTTTTAAGCTATTTTCGTATGTTTTTAGGTCCTAATGGCAAAAGGAGCAAGAAAGGGCATTTTGAAGCTAAATGGAGCAGTTTTGGGCATAGATTGGATAGCTTAACCATGGAGCAAAGAGGATGGACGAAATTGAAGTCAAGAAGGGCTAGGAAAGGCTACAAATCTGGAGAAAGAAGTCCAAATGCAAAGAAGATAAGGAAATAGCAAGAAATAAGGAACCTTATCCAACCTTATCTTATCCTATCCTAACCAACCTTATCCTTTCCTAACTCTAACATTATCCTATCTTACCCTATCCAAATCAGGTTAGGACTTAAATCTAGCTAATTAGAGGGGATTAGTTACACATTTAAACACCTATTTCAAGTTCTAGAAGCCCTATTTTCATGCATTAAGTTTATGCCACATGTAACCCTTCTAGAAGTTATAGAATCTGCCACAAGGACCATTCCTTGTCTTCCTTGGAATCTAATTCAAAGTGCCCATGTTCTTTGGTGATTTGAAGTCCTAATTCCTCTCATTTTCAGCCCAAATTCGTGCCTCCCCTTCACCCTATAAATACTTGATGCCACAACACTAAAAAACCACCACCCTCTACCACAAATTCACACCACACCATCCACCACACCTCAAGAGCCTAAATTCACGCAAATCCCCATTGTTGGCAGCAAGGAAGGAAGGAGGAGCCACCTGGAGTGTTTCTAGGTGTATTCTATCTTTGTTTTTAATGTTTAAGTTTAATTATCTTTGTTTTGCTAACATGTGGAACTAACTTCTTTTTAGTTAGAGGTGAATTCGAAGCCATGATTATATGTTTTATATGAACTGATTACGTCCAGTTATTGTTTCTTAAGGCATGAATGTGATTTGCTTATCTAAGTTATTAAAACTTGTTTATGTATATGGGTTGGGGGTCGACACTTAATTTGCATGCATAAACTTGATGCTAGAGTATAGGAGGGTTTCACGTAATTGTTATTCACTTATATTCACAAATAGTGGAGGTTGCTAGTCACAATCGCGTTAAGTAAATCCTTGGTATGAATCTCATGCGTTTCATAGTGATGAGTGCCTTGTCAACGCTTATAGTTTTCACAAAGCTTAATGACTTTTGATATGTATCTTTGTTATGCATCTCATATAAAGAACTTGAAAAAGATAATTTGGTTGTAATGCGTTTTCATTCAATTCAATGAAATAAGGAAAACTTGAGGGTTAGTTGTGCGATGCAACTAATTTGGGGCGTTGTCATTCATAGTCTAAATGAGTAATAACTGGACATTGGTTCGTATGCATATATCATGTGTGGAGAAGGACCCTCTAACTAGCCTTCCACCCATTTATTTTACTTAAATTCGTTTTTCAAAAGTGTTTTCTACAAAGTTTTTGTTTTGAGTCTAAAATTCGTCAAAAACAACCCCATGTTATTTAGTCTTCATATTTGAGTCAAAATCTGTTTTCTTTGAGTCTTTTGAGTCAAGTTAAGGTTTATTTTCGTCCAAAACACTTGTTAGGTCTAAAATTGAGTCTTTTTGAGTGTTTGTTGATGTTTTGAGTGTTTTAAGTTAGTTTAGAGTCTACAGAGTCTAGTTTACTGTTTTTGAGTCTTAATTGTGTTGATTAGCATCCCTTCTAATCCCCGGCCTAAAACGATCCCTACTTTTATATACTACAATCATAGGGTTTTAATTTGAGTGTTAGAATATTTCACATCATTGGTGCTTGTGGGTCAAATTTCCTCCATTGGTTGGGTTTTGGCTCTATTGACCTTGGGCCCGTGGGTAGGCTTGCTACCCATTACCACGGCCACAACGATATTTTTGTCATTTGTGGTTGTTAGAATTAGTCGCATGCACTTCAGGCAGAACGTTTAAGCCAGTGGGTCAAGCTTGATGATTTCTCATCAAAAGCTGGTTCTGCTTTTCAGTAAAACGGAGATCAAATCTAAAAATTTGGTGAACTTTTGTGCCCAATATTGTTGCTGCTGGACAACATTGATGGCATGGAAGGTTGAATAGGTATTCTCCAGGAAATCTGCATCTATTAAGTCCATTTTACAGAACTTAAGTAGTGATCGGATTCTACAAACTTCACAGTTGTATTCATTCACGGACTTAAAGTCTTAAAGCCTAGATGCTGCCAGTCGTGCCTTGCTTCAGGCAAGTAAATGTCTTTCTGGTGATCGAAACAGTTAGCTAGAGTAAGCCAGAGGTTGCTTGGGTCCTTCTCAGTGAGTACTCAGTCTGCAATGCATCATGGATGTGTCTTCGATTGAAGATCATTGCAGTAGCTTTCTAAGCTTCATCGATGGGGATGGCGTCGGTAGGTGCCTCGATGGTAGCTTTAATACCCTTTGCAGTAAGATAAAGCTTCACGTCTTGAACCCACTTCAGGTAGTTTCTTCCAAAGTGGTGAAATCAAGCTTGTTCAAGTTCGACGTGTCCCTAAAACGGAGGGTACAATAAAATGTGGTTAGTCATATGGTAATCCATAGACATATATCGTAGAACATTCGGGTTCTATAGACATGTATTAGTTTAATTTAAACATGAAAGCTACATATTTCATGTGGTAAGTTTTGAATGAAAACTTCATGTTTCAAAGGCACTAAATATGAAACTGTAGGTTCAATTCAGTTTTATGAACGATTAGTTCATAAAGGAGAGGTTTCTGCAAGAACACAGAAGGCAATATGCTGATTTAAGTGTAGTAGATTTGAGTTGCTTCAAGAACTCAAGTGTGAGAACTTTTGGACTACAAAAGGAAGTCAACGGTTCAAAGTAGAGAAATAAATTATTGAATCGTTAATGTCCAAAAGTGATATTCAGGTCAATAATTTTGGATTAATTATCAGATTAATGGATTGCAGATCGCTTTTAATTAATTCAATAAATTAGGACCAAACGAGGTTGATCATTGAAGAAAAATAATGACAGACAGGTCATATTAGTTTTGGTTGGTGATAAACCAAGTGATAATTAAATTAGAATTAATTGGCATAAACCAAAGTACCCAAAAAAAAGAAAAAGAAATTTGGGCATGATTTATAACGCAGGGATGCCAAAAATTGGCATTGGGTCGAAAAACAACGCGGCCCAGCCAAAAGTGGGCTGGCTGCGATGTGAGGATGGGCCCCACAGCACGGCTGCAGGCCTCTGGGCCGTGTGATCTGGGTAAGCCCAGCAACATGTGCTGCTGGTTTGGGCCTAAAATCGAGCACGGGAAGCAAGCCCAGCTTAAGGCTGGCTTGCGGTTTAGTGTGGGAAAGCCCAACCGAGGCTAGGTTTCCAGTTTTTAGGTCGGGGCAGGTCAAGCCCAGTATCAGAAGCTGCTTGGGAGTTGGGCCGAGGGTTGGCAAAGCCTAGCAAGCAACACGGGTTTACTGCAGGTGGGCCAAGGACGCATGACCAGGTCCAGCAACACACGGGTTACTAGTGATGGGCCATGGGTACGAGGGAAAAGCCTAGCAAATGGCTACAGGCCGTGCTGGTAAGTGGGCTGGGGCTACAGACCCAATCTAAACCAATCCCAAGCCAAGAAGGCCGGGTTGTTCTTGCTCGCGGCAAGCCCAAAAGGCTGGAACCATAAGTCAAACGTCAAAATGACGTCATCCTGGGGCGTGCTCGATGCGGTTGGGCTACAAGCCAGCGCGGTGCTCGCCGATGGTGCTAGCGGCGGCATAACGACGAGCCACGGCCATGCCGCATTAAATTCCCAGATTTTTTTTTACCAACTTTTCTAGGGTTTTAAGAACCCTAAATTGCTTCTAATTTATTTATATGTTTTTACTCACAAATTCCACATAGCAAAATAATTGCGTAATGCATGAAACATATATATATATGAGCAAATTATCGATTTACCCCCTAAACTTTCACCTAGCTTTCGATTTCCTCCCTGAACTTTTCTATTGGAAAATTAAGGACTCAAACTAATTTTTGTAGCCAATTTGCCCCCTACCATTAGTTTTTCATATATTCCATCCATATTTCTGTTAAGTGAGACCAGGTGCACAACATGTGAGGGTAGTTAAGTCATTTCACTCTTAAAAATGATTAAAAAACTAAAAATAAATTAAAAAACAAAACTTTCCCTCTATTTTTTCCCGCTAATTCCTATCCTCGATTTTATTTTTCCCTCTCATTCCTATGCATGAGAAATGAGATACGGTGTTATTGTCTTCATAAGTAGCTAAGTTAGTCTTTTTCTTGAAGCATGTACTACCATTTTTATTTTCTCTAACAAATTAATAATTTGACAAATGCTCATGGTGTTATTGTCTCCAAAGCAATGCATTAATATAAGAAACATGTTCATAATACTCATAAAAAAATGCTCAAGATAGTTACATACTTTTCATAATGTCATAATAATCCCAATACAATTTCACAAAATGATCCTTAAGAAGTTGGAAAACATAACACCCTCAACCTTACTCAGCCATCAGAAATGAAACTAGGTTTAGGTACAAGATTCCAACCAAATGAGGAAGGCCATGAAAAGTGTAGTTGATCTCCACATGACATGTGTGTTTCGAGCAGAACGTTTGTGCTCTTGTTTTGATAACTAAAACCTTATTTTGCTTGTGTTTGGTTAAGTGGAATGCCCATATTTTGTAATCGAGATTCTATGGGTTATATACCTTATGGATGGTAAAATCTCTTAAGTTTTCCAACTTCTTAAGGATCATTTTGTGGAATTGTATTGAGATTATTTTGA
Source organism: Pyrus communis (assembly GCF_041283825.1). Lineage (NCBI taxonomy): Eukaryota > Viridiplantae > Streptophyta > Magnoliopsida > Rosales > Rosaceae > Pyrus > Pyrus communis. The sequence continues at coordinate 23,040,430 of NC_142575.1, forward strand.
CATTATGAAATGTATGCAATTATGTTGAGCATTTTTTATGAGTATTATGAACATGTTTCTCATATTAATGCACTGCTTTAAAGACAATAACACCATGAGCATTTGTCAAATTATTAATTTCTTAGAGAAAATAAAAATAGTAGTACATGCTTCAAGAAAAAGACTAACTTAGCTATTTATGAAGACAATAACACCATATGTCATTTCTCATGCATAGGAATGAGAGAAAAATAAAATTGAGGATAGGAATTAGCGGGAAAAAAATAGAGGGAAAGTTTTTTTTATTTTTTATTTTTTATTTATATTCAGTTTTTTAATCATTTTTAAGAATGAAATGACCTAACTACCTTCAAATGTTGTGCAGATAGTCTCACTTAACAGAAATATGGATAGAATACATGAAAAACTAACGGTAGGGGGCAAATCGGCTAAAAAAATCAGTTTGAGTCCTTAATTTTCCAATAGAAAAGTTCAAGGGGGAATCAAAAGCTAGGTGAAAGTTCAGGGGGTAAATCGACAGTTTACTATATATATATATATTGATAAATATAAGAATCATATACAATATATATTGGAAGGAAAATATAAATATAAGGGGTTCATGCATCATAGGAAATGTTTTCATGGTTCGTGGACGTTTCAAATATCTTACTTTATTTTAAGCATACATGATTGGCAGAAAAAAAATAAAAGCCTATGAATTTTGTAGAAGAAAACCTCCTCCTATGATCCTCAGTTCCTTAGCTTCTGGTAGGGTGTGCTGATAACGTGTTGTAAGCCTATTTGATTGAACTGTATTTAGGACTAGAGAGGGAGAGAGGCCGGTGGCAAGAGAGAGAAGAGAGAGATTTAATTGTGAGGTGTGTGTTGTATCACCACATTGTGCCTTTATTTACAGTAGTAGGATATGTTAAATCCTTACTCTAATAGGATTACAACTCTAATAGGATAATAACTACTAAATGGAATATTCCAAGATATCTCTAGATACACTAGGATTTACACAATCATATTACTATTCTAAATATAACTGCAACAAATCCTTTAATTTTTATATAAGGAATTAGTAATTTAATTTATACCACTTTCATTTGATATAAATCTCGTTATATTTACGAATCCAATCCGGATAGAAATTTATCCAGTAACGGCTCAGTCTTGTTTAGCATCCCAATTAATTTTCACTAACCCTGCATTAATCAGGATTAACCATCCCCACCTACTCACTCATTCACTTTAATTAATCCCATCATATCTCTGTCACACCTCCTATATATACCCCGACGCCTCCTAAACCCTGTTCTTTTCATTCCTTTGCTTCTTAGTTTGTTTCAACTTTCAAGTGCGTTTCTGCAGCAGTGAATAGCTTCTGGTAATTTTAAGGTACCTATCTTTCTCTTTCTTCTCACTGTTCTTTATTTTTAATAACATTCAAGAGAAATTTATCGCTTTAAACGTTATCTTTGCTAGTAATATTATCATGGTAATTTAGTTTCTTATTGAAATATAGGGTTGCAGCTTTAATCCTTGACTTAATTCGATCTTAGATTCAATATATATTTATATGTTTATTGTATCAACAAATCGAGCTTCTATATTAGAACTTCCATTGATTTTGAGTTTTGAACACAAAAATATACATTTTGAGGCGTTTTTATGTTTTTTGTTCCTGGGCTAATATCTATTTATTCCTGGCAGATGCTGAGTGAAAACGAAGATCAGTCCGACAAAGAACCATTCATCGAAATTGACCCAACAGGGCGCTACGGCCGGTACAACGAGCTCCTAGGGTGCGGGGCTGTGAAAAAGGTGTACCGGGCTTTCGATCAAGAGCAGGGCATAGAGGTGGCATGGAACCAAGTGAAGCTACGTAACTTCACGAACGATCCTGCTATGATAGAGAGGCTCTACTCTGAGGTTCGGCTTCTCAGGTCGTTGACGAACAAGAACATCATCACTTTGTACAACGTGTGGCGGGACGTGGAGCATAACACGCTCAATTTCATGACTGAGGTTTGTACAAGTGGGAATTTGAGGGAGTACAGGAAGAAGCATAAGCATGTTTCGATGAAAGCCTTGAAGAAGTGGTCAAAACAGATCTTGGAAGGGCTGGAGTATTTGCATACTCATGAGCCTTGTGTTATTCATAGAGATCTCAATTGCAGCAATGTATTTATCAATGGGAATGTTGGCCAGGTATATAATTATTATTCCTTCTCTTTTATTAGTAGGGTTTTTCTAATAATTTTTATACGACGATATTGGAGGTAGGGATGTGAGCTAAAGCCACATATTGAGCCAGACGTTACTTGAATTACTAGGATTTTGTAATAAGAAATAGTTTTGGGGGGTTTTCCATCTTTTTCGTATGTTTTTTATCTCCTCCTATTTTATTTTTCGTATTTTTCTGATAAAAAATTGTTTCAACTTGTTTTTTTACAGATTTGTTTCTATGTATTTTCTTAATTTTTTTCTAAAATTTTCTCTATGATTTCAATAGGTGAAGATTGGTGATTTGGGATTGGCTGCCATAGTGGGGAAGAACCATTCAGCACATTCGGTGTTAGGGACTCCAGAATTTATGGCGCCCGAGCTGTATGAAGAAGATTACACTGAGATGGTGGACATCTACTCATTTGGTATGTGCGTGCTTGAGATGGTGACCTTGGAAATACCCTATAGTGAGTGTGACAATGTTGCAAAAATATACAAGAAGGTATCCTCAGGAGTAAGACCCCAGGCCTTGAACAAAATCAAAGACCCGGAGGTGAGGATGTTTGTTGAGAAGTGCCTCGCCCAGCCTAGAGCGAGGCCTTCCGCTACTGAACTTCTCAAGGACCCCTTCTTTTATGAAGTTGAAGGTGACGATAATGACAAACGTTTGACTATGAGCACTCTTAACTAATATTATATGTTGTTGGGTTGTGTTTAATTGACCGCTAATGTGGATTACTGCTTTGATTTTTATTTTTAGCTTTCGTTCAATTTGTACACCGATTTGTAGGGATATATGGGGAGCGACCAGAACGTGGGGTTTTTACTTTGAATTTGTTCCTTGTTTTTAGTAGGGAACTAGATAAGGATTGAGTTTGGGGGAGCTTTCAATTGGAGATCATGGTGTCGATTTTGTATATAGGATTTTTGCATTACAAAGTCATTGTTGTAGACTCATAAAGATTAGGTTTCTTCTTTTGTTGGTTGCTTGAACTATTCAAAATTGGAATAATGCTATACAACTACGGCGATTTCGGTTTTATAACTTTGTTACGATACTTGTATGTATTTATTATTTGTGGAGGTCCTAATATTGTTTTTCAATATCTTTGTCCTTCACATAAGTTTATGTGCATATCATATACGATGATTTAATATTTATAACCAAACATAGTTTTTATAGATTTTTTTTTTTTTTTTTTGACAAACAATAAACGAAGTCCTTCAATGTATGTATTTCTAAAAGATTTGAAGGACGCAACTGATTGAAGAAGTCAAAGCAATCCTTTGCTTGAATTTCTAATAGATTTAAAAGACATTTGCTTGTAGTGTTGATTCAAATTTAAACAATCATATCAAATTAAAACAATCATAAATTAGATTTCAAGTTACATTAATTAATGAAAATATGTGTCTAAGTCAAATGCTTGAATGAGCAATGGCCGGCATAATTGGTTTGATGAGCCAACCTAGATAAGAGATGATTGCCTTCACAAGCAAAAAAATTGGATTTGAAATTTTGAAAAGGGTCTCTTGGCGTGAAGCAAAACACAGTGATGAAAAGTGTGAGTGGGCAATTTCCCCTTTTGCCGTTGTGGTATTTGCTGTCATACACACTTTGTCTTGCTGGGAAAGACATGGTTGTGGTTTGTGGCCTCGCTGGCAGAACCTTCCGTTTATTCCAAGCCAAAACAAAAGGGTCTTGTAGTTTTGCATCAATAGACCCCTGATGGTTTAGGGCAATCCTAAAAAGAGATCAAATTTTCAATTTCTTTAAGATTATTACTTGAGATATTAAACTGCTAAGAATTAAACTATACTAGAAGCATTGTTGGAAATTATATATTATAATATAAAATATTATAATATATAATTTTAATAATTGAATGAAAAATAGTGTTAACCATATTTCTTAGAAAGGTTATGTTATTTAGGTGCATTTCTTTGTCAAATGATGTAGACTTTACATCTTTTTAACAAGAAGTACTTGGGTGCTATATAAACTCATGAAACCATCATCATTACTGTAGAAAATTAGAGTTAATTTTTACTCTTGAGAAATAGGGTTTCCCCACTTTGTTTTTCTCATGTTTCGTGTGTTAAATTCCGAGTTGTGTCTTGAGAGTACGGAATATATAAAGTTCGCCAGAGTTCGAAGATTGAAGTGCTTTGACTTCGGATTATAGATTGTTGAATCCTAGGAGATGAACACTTATCGAACTACAAGCACAAGAGTAGGGGCGAAATTCTATCTTTAGGACATTGTATTTATGCAAGCCTCAATCTACAAGTTTGTCAGTTTTTCTAACTTTATCTCTAGTTGTTTATATTAATCTTGTATACTATTGATGTTGTTATTTTATTTATGATTATTATCATTGGAATTCTTGTGTTATTTTTATATTTTCTAATATTGCTCCAACAATCTAAAGATAGAAATATTAAATATGCAATAATTGGAAAATATGGTTGTGAGAATTAAATTGAGAAAAATAGAGAAAGTGGCAAGGAAGTTGATTATTTGTTGATGAGTCTAGTTTTAGATCATTTGGCAAGATGCACAAGTACACAACGGAGAAAAGAGGTACTGATAAGTTTTTAATGTTCAAATATTATGAATTCACTATGTTTGATAACAAACCCATCCTAGACCAAGTTCATGAATTATTGGTCTTAGTCTCAAAGCTTCGTGAACTTAAAATAGTTATTCCAGATCCTATGATAGTTGGGGTTATTATGGCAAAATTACCCAAAACATAGAATAACTATAGAAAGAAACTTTTACACATGGTGGAAGATATTAATTTGGAGGATTTGCAAAAGGGTATTCAAATTGAAGAGGAAACTCAAAATCGTGATAAGAATTTTAAAAATCAAGATTCCTTCAAAGTTCACATTGTTGAAGGAAACAAATACAAAAAGAACTTTAAAGTCAAAATTGACAAAGGGAAGTTTAAGAAGAGCAATTCCAACAACAATCAAAAGAATGCAAATGGTGTCTGCTATCATTGTGGAAAGAAAGACCATTACATTTGTGATTGCAGACACAAAAAAGCAAGTGAGGAATATGCCAATAAGACCAATAGCGCAAACATGGTGGAAAATTCTGGAATTGATAACATAGTTGCAATGGTATCAATTATGCATATTGGCATGATTACCGAACTGAATATGGCAGGGGCTACTATACATGTGTGCAATGATAAGGCACAATTCAAGACATGAAGCATCAATGACCAATCAAGAGGTTTTAATGGGGAATCATAATTCCGCCAAAGTTTTAGGAAAAGGAACCGTTGAACTTCAGTTTACTTCTGAGAAGAAATTGACGTTGCTCAATGTACTACATGTTCTAGAAATTAAAAAAAATCTTATGTCTGCAAATTTATTACGTAAAAACGGTATAAAGACTGTTCTAAGGTTGAACAAGTTAATAATGTCGAAAAATAGAATGTTTGTTGGGAAGGGGTATTCTTGTGATGAGATGTTCAAACTAAGTATTAATAATAAAGTGAATTCTTCTGCTTATATTGTTGAATCTTCCTCTCATTTATGGCATTTGCATTTAGCACATGTAAATTTTAGATCTTTAAAATACATGCATACACTTGGTTTAATTACTTGCAATGATGATTACAATGATAAATATGAAACATGTATTCAAGCGAGAAATACAAATTTATTAGACTTAATACATTCTAACATATGTGAATTTAATGGTGTTTTAACAAGATGAGGAAAAAATATTTTATCACATTTATAGATGATTGTTCTAAGTTCACTTATGTTTATTTATTGTCTAATAAAGATAAAGTCTTTTAGTGTTTGAAGTGCTATAAAGCTGAAGTTAAAAACCAAAAAGGAAGGAAAATTAAATGGCTTCGTAGTGATAGAGGTGGTGAATATTTTTCGCATGAATTTGATATTTTTTGTGAAGAGCATGGTGTTATACATCAAAGAACTGTTAATGAACCAAGGTGAGAAAAGAAAATAGTCTGAAATTGTTAATGAACCAAGGAAAAGCCAAAGAGTAAGAAAAGAAAAGACTCTAGGCTCTGATTTTATTTGGTCTTAATCTATTGTATTTTTAGTCGAAGGAAATAGAAAAAAGGTTCTTAAAAAAATACCCATATTGTTGAATGTTGAGGATGATCCTAAAAGTCTAAGTGAAGCAATAACTTCAAGAGATGCAGCCTTTTGGAAAGAGGCTATAGATGATGAATTTGAATCATTAATATCTAATCAGACATGGGTTTTAGTAGACTTGCCTCAAGGATAAAAAACAATAGGTTGTAAGTGGGTATTTAGAAGAAAGTACAATACAGACGGGTCTATTCAGACATTTAAAGCCAGGCTAGTTGCCAAAGGTTTTAAGCAGAAAAAGGGAATAAACTATTTCGATACATATGCACCAGTAGCTAGGCTCACATCAATTAGAATATTGTTTGCATTGACATCTTTATATAATTTGCATGTGCATCAAATGGATGTGAAAACAACATTTTTAAATGGTGGTTTGGATGAAGAAGTCTACATGGAACACCAGAAGAGTTTGTTCTCCCTGGGAATGAAAAGAAGGTTTGTAAATTAGTAAAGTCGTTATATGGATTGAAGCAAGCACCAAAACAATGACATGAAAAGTTTGGTCTTGTTATTTTATCATATGGATTTAGACATAATAATGCTGATAAATGCATATACTCTAAATTCACAAATGATTATGGTGTTGTTATATGTTTATATGTTGACGACTTGCTAATTTTTGGTACAAACATGAAAGGTGTATATGAAACTAAAGAGTATCTAAATTCAAAATTTAAGATGAATGACTTGAATGAAGTAGATACTATCTTGGGAATTAAAGTAAAGAAGCATAGTAGGGGTTACGCTTTGTGTCAGTCACATTATATAGAAAAATTGCTTCTTAAGTTTAAGTATCTACAAATAAAAGAAGAAAATAACCCTTATGACCCTAGTGAAACTTTGCTTAATAATTCTGGTAGGTCCGTTGTACAACTTGAGTATGCTAGTGTAATCAGAAGTTTAATGTATGTCATGCATTGTACCAGGCCAGATATCGCATTTGCAATAAGCAAACTTTCTAGATACACTAGTCATCCAGGTATTGCTCATTGGAAAGTAATAAATAGAATTTTTGGTTATCTTAAAAGAACTATAAACCTGAGTTTAACTTACTATGAGTTTCCAGCAGTACTTGAAGGATATTCAGATGCAAGTTGGATAACAAGTGCTAATGATAATAAGTCTACATCAGGGTGGATTTTTACAATTGTCAGAGGAGCAATTTCTTGGGCTTCGAAGAAACAAACATGTATAGCACATTCAACTATGGAATCTCAATTTATAGCATTAGCAGCAGCAGGTAAAGATGCAGAATGGATTAGAAATTTGTTATTGGAAATAGAGTTGTGGCCACAACCAATGCCATCCATTTATTTATACTATGATAGTGAGGCTACTTTGTTTAGAGCATACAATAAGGTATACAATGGAAAGTCTAGACATGTTAGCTTGAGACATGAATATGTCAAGCAATTAATAACTAATGGAGTTATTAATATTATTTATGTAAATCAAGTAATAACTTGGCGGATCCATTAACGAAAGCACTTTCAAGAGATTTGGTAGTTAGTATATCTAGTGGAATGGGGCTAAAACCCTTTACTGAAAATTAGCCACCAATAATGGTAACTCGACTTTGTCTAGAACATCACTAGTTTAAAAGTTTAATGGGTAATAACAAGTTATTGTTAAGTGGTTGTGAAAGCACTGAAAATTAATATATAGCTCATTCCTGGATGATCAGTGCAAGACTGCTACGTTTAGGAGGATGAGTTTAATCTCTTAATGAGTTTATTTGTAGTTATGTCTATAGTAGCAGGGACATGGGAAGGAACCTCACCTATATGAACATAAGAAGTGGTGCCACTTCTACCAAGAGTTGGGTTTTCTCTTTAAATGTTCATGAAACCAGGATGAAGCACAAGGCCATAATAGTGCTTAATTAGTTCAGAAATTTCTTTAAGGAAATAAGACATAATCATGTGTGTAGTGATTCCGGTTTTAACATAAGAATAGGTGGTTTAAACTTAGGTCACCATCGCATTCGTTATAACTTTGAATTACTTACACTAATTAAAGGTTTAATTCGAAAGACATCTTTATTGTATGCATAATTATATCAGTATGTTTGTGGTGAATTATAAAGAGAGAAATGTTATTATATTATTGAAATTGGGAAGGATTGTTAGAGATTTCAATAATAAATATATAAATTATTATTATTATTATTATTATTATTATTATTATTATTATATATGACTTGGCTGCGTTGTGCAACATGTGTGTGTGCGCAGAAAAGGCAGTAGGGTTGTGTTTTATTCAACCTTTTACGGTTGTATATTTTGTTGAATGACTGTAACTTTTGGTTAAAAGACATGATGGTTACTCAAATTGTATGAGTAAAATTAAAAGATGTAATTAGTCAATATTTATTTTCTGAAAATATGAAATAGAAGACATGTCTTTTGGGTCAACACTATTAAGAAGGGTTGTATATCTTCAACTAAAATGAAAGGGTTCGATGAACGGGTGCTTTAATGCCTATAAATACCTATTGTGGTATAATGTTTCACACACAATTTCAGAAATTTGTTTCTACATTCCTTGCTCTCTTTTATTTCCATCACATTCATACAATTTCTTTCTAGTTATTTCTAAGGGAATACAATTCGGTTTGCTAATCGAATATTTCATACTCTGTTGTATCCTGGAAGTGATTTGCCAAGAACCCTTTAGCAAACTCATTCGAGTGGGGGCAAATAACACTTTAAGGAAACGATTCAAGTTGTATCTCAAAGTCATTATTCGGATTATTCTCCATAATTCTACATTTACTCTAACGAATTGGGAATATGCTTTCTGCCTATGTAATGTGGTGAAAGAAAATAAAAATAAAAATAAATAAAATGGAAAGATGAATCTGCCATGTGAGATCCAAACTTCAAAGGAAAGGCATGTCATGTGAACTGTGTCTGCGTTTGGCACTGAATATAACCTCTCCAATCAACAACTAGCCTAAGCCTTGAAGTTGAAGCTTTTGAGAAAAGCATATAGATGAACTCATTTTGGACAGAGCCCGAAGAAAGATAGAAGTGAGATGAGTAAATGAAAAGGATTGCCAAACTGATATGTTTCATATGGAAAAAAGTCCATACTTAAATTTCAGTTATGGTTTTCTTCGACATTTGGATTTATCAATTAATTGGGCATGAGGGCATGAAGCATTTCCGTTTATTATCACCAAGAAGATGTCTTTCCTCTTACACCAATGAGTTAAAGTGTGGGGTATTTCGTAAAAGAAATGACTAGACACAGAAATAATGCTTATTCAGTGAGCATACATAATTGAATTAGACATGGTGATGCTTATTAAGTAAGCATATAAATCGAATGTACATAGCCATGGGGTTGTGTTATTCATAGTTAAGAGCATCCATATTTACCATAATGCTAACTAATTGAATCTTTGACAAAGTGAAGACAAAGTACATAGGTGGAAATACATGCATTTCAATAAAGAAATCCTCAAATGAAAGTACAATTACAATCCGGATAGGAAGCATATTGGCTTCAAAATGTTGTTGGGGATAATCCTATGCATGTATTGTGATGGTTTGCGAATAAGGCAAGGAACAAATTAGAAGGAGTAATTTGCATGTAACAAATATAATAATCTCTTTTAATGAATGAGTTTTAAGGTGTGAAGAGGTTAGAGACCTTCTTTCAAATACCTTAAATGTGGGGGAAGTCTATTTCCTAGGAAATTACTTATTAGTAAGTCCAAATATATGTTTTGATGACTTAAAATTGAAAAACAACTACTCTCGATGAAATTTGTTTCATGCATGATGGAATATTTTGGCCAACATTAGAAAATAGTCAACCTAAATGGTACCAATTATTAAAGGTTAGACTAGAGAGTAAGTTGATCATCGAGGGGAATAAGGCTAAACCCAATATAGCTAATGAATTAGCCGGGCGGAAACCTAACTTAGTTTATTGAAGATCCCATGGTCTAAGTTCAATAGGCAAACTGGTTGGGCATGATTCAAAGAAGTTAACACACTATATATCTCATTCCTATGATGGAAGAAGTGTGTTGTCTGCAGAAGTTTTAGGGTGTATATTTATACTTAATGACAGTGATATCTTATAAATTAGAGGAATAGAGCAGACTATTCTTAATTAGTGGTCACCTATGTAAGAGTAGAAGTGGGTCGCTTCAATGAGAATGAGATGGCTAAATTCTCTAAATCTCTCATGAATCAAGGATTTGTTCAAGACCAAAATGAATACAATCGTTTGAACCGTAATGTATTAGGATTAGTGATGTGTGTTGCTTATTGTCTCGATTTACTGCTGTAGAGAACAGTTCAAGATCTTCTACATCCACTGCGCCACCAAGTAAACCCAAGAAGTATTCACTAGGGTAGGTTCAAGTCCAAAAGACACCTCTCCCGATGCATCTCTTGTTCGTCTATACTCTCAAATTCTTCCTAATTTTTCATTCATGTAGGGGATTGTTGCAAATTATATATTATAATATAAAATATTGTAATATATAATTTTAATAATTGAATGAAAAATAGTGTTAACCATAATTCTTAGAAAGGTTATGTTATTTAGGTGCATTTCTTTGTCAAATGATGTATACTTATAGATGAAAAGTTACATCTCTTTAACAAGAAGTACTTGGGTGCTATATAAACTCATGAAACCATCATCATTAATATAGAAAATTAGAGTTAATTTTTACTCTTGAGAAATAGGGTTTCCCCACTTCGTTTTTGCTTCATGTGCTAAATTCCAAGCCGTGTCTTGAGAGTACGGAATATATAAAGTTCGCCACAGTTTGAAGATTAAAGTGCTTTTGACACACCCCGACCGAAATCAATGTGTGATAGCCAACACGCCTTGATTTCGATCGGGGTGTGTCTTCGGTCAGGGTGTGTCAGCTTTAACTTTGGATTATAGATTGTTGAATTCTAGAAGATGGACGCATACCGAACTACAAGCACAAGAGTAGGGGTGAAATTCTATCTTTAGGACATTGTATTTATGCAAGCCTCAATCTCCAAGTTTGTCAGTTTTTCTAACTTTATCTCTAGATGTTTATATTAATCTTGTATACTATTGATGTTGTTATTTTATTTATGATTATTATCATTGGAATTCTTGTGTTATTTTCATATTTTCTAATATTGCTCCAACAAGCATTTGATTTCTGTTTGTCAAGAGTAGAAACATGTGATTTTCGTTAATAGTTAGTTTAAAAATATAAACATGATACTATCTTTTAGTACTAGTGTCTAGTTTATTTCTCTTCATTTATAAGTGAGAGATCTTATATTCGAATCTTGATAATGGTAATTGTATTAAAAAAAATAAAAAATATATATAAAGAATATTATCCTAACATAACCCATTTATCTCATTTCTTTAAGAAAATAATGGATTACAATTAATGGGTATTCATTGAAATTTCAAAAAGATTTTAAAAGGGTTATAAATTCATGAATTCATTAGAAATCTTTGGAGGAGAAGCCTACCCCATTTCTGCTCCAATATCCCCATCGCTACCACCAGTGGCAGATCCAGGAATTTAAGGTCGGGTGGTCCCAATAAAATATTAAAAATTTAAACCATAAACTACAACTTTTCATTCATAATTTTTGTACCGACAACATTACGAGCAACAAAGACTAAATTTGTTTATGATAAAGTGTCATACCTAAAAATGTGTCATGATATTCATGGTCTGTGAAGACTGGAGAGGTGATTGGTGTTAGCTAGTGGTGCCTTCGGTTAGGTGGGATGGGGATTGGGGAATGGCCCAATGGGAAGCAATTAAAAGGTTATAAGAAGATTTGGTAAAATGGGCTCTTTTGAAAGTCAGGCCCCTAGGAAACTCAGCCTCCCACGTGACTTAGAGATTGTTTTCAAACCCATAACAAAGCACACCGTTTCACTCAAATGGCTTGGGTAAAACGACTTCATCTAGCCAAGTCATTTAAAAAGGAATAATCAGTCTTCTTCTTCTTTTCCTTCTGGTTTGTTGAATTCCAGAAAATAGTGCAGCAGTTGCTCATCTCCTCCCTTATCTGCCCAGACTTGGGTGGTCATCGGAGGTCCTCACAGCCACTTATCCGAGCTTTTGGGTGGTCCTGGGACCACATAAGTCCCTTAATAGATCCACTACTGGCTACCACACCATCTTCGTCCCCCCTCCCCCTCTCTTTAAGTGACACCCATTCCACTGGCGTCATATCTAGAGGTCGTTGATGTCCAACTCCAACCTTGAAAATTTTGGGCACTTTCCTCTCCACCATTACCAAATGTCACGCCTCGATCTCAAGAAACACATGAAATCACCATGTGACAGTTGAACAGTAGTTGTATAATGTTAAATAAAATACAATCTAAATATATACACAATAATGTACAAGGAACTTAGTCTCTCCAAATGCTCAATATATATCACAAATCATACGTCACTCTAGCTGAATTACCCAATAGGCACACACATTATCAGTTCCCCATACCAAGCATCTAGTCGCACAAAAGCACAACACAAGAAATTCCCTAATCTACTGGTTCTACAAAATAATTCTAATAAACTCTCTGGCACTTCTTCTCACACTAGCAATCATACATCATCTATACTTCATCTCTAACTCATGCATGCTAGGTGGTAGTGATAATTCAATACGGCATACGTATTGGCATATAATTATTTAAATATTCTATGTAGGAACAGTTAACAAACCACTCACCTTGCGTCCGAAGCAGTCACAAGTACAAATGCAAGCTAAACGAAGAATCAGAAGTTCGCCGACACCTATCAAAGTACACAAATATTTACTAAGCTTACTACGAATAACATACTCGAAAAGTTTCGCCGGCAATCTAATGCTTGGTTTTCAGCCAATCACAAAAGTCAAGTGGCGATGAATTATAAAACTATATTCAAATGATGGAATCTCATCAAACCAATATTATAAATGAAATCATGTTATTGAAATCAGCTTAGGAAAAAAAGTTAAGATCACTGGCTAGGCGCCGCAGCACATGCAGTTGACAGCCAACACCTCGCTAGAATCCGGCCAACAAAATGGTAGACAAAAAATATAACAAAATATAGATTATATCTACAAATATAAGATACCTGCCACAAAGAATAAATTGCCGAAAAATATCTGAAAAATAGCGAAAGAGGCCGAAAAACCCTAGAACTTTCGAACTTCAACTCACCATTATCAGAGGTCTAACAGCTTGTTGGGTTTTGTTGCTGGGGTGGAGGTGAGTGTAATTAATGATGGTAGTGGTTGACACCGGGGTGGCCAAAAAACCCAAACCGCCGGCCAGGAAATCATAGAAACCGGTGGATTCTGAACCACCTTCTACGGTGGTTAAATGGGGTGAAACTTGAGTGGAATGTGATGTTGGTAACGAGAGGAGTCGAATGGTGGTGGCATTGGGTTATCAGGCATATTATTGGATTAGCTTAATTCGAATTATTAAGTACGCAACGAACAATAATAAATAAACATATAACATGTTATCTCAATTATATATCTAGTTGATTGTAGAGCCGGTCCTGAGATTTTTAGGCCCGGGACGATACAAAAAAATGTGTTCTAACTTCATCTAAGAAAAATTATTTGTTTTCACACGTAAGACTTCGATAAAGTTATACTTAGAAAGACACTTCAATCTAAATAATTTAGAAACATGGAAAAACTAATGTATTTTGTATTTAAGAGAAGGGAACCAAAAAATCCCGGGCTTACAAGTGAATAGATAATGAGTTTTGTTTCTCTTCTATCTGAATTTTTAAAGTGTTTTATACATAAATAGTGAGGTGTTTTTTTTTTCTTATTTACTAACTTTGTTGATATGGGACTTTAATTGACATGTATAAGTAATGAATGAGCACTAAATTAAATCTATTGGTGACATGTCATATAATTTGCAAATTTGGTTTACACATTACTATTGTTGAAGGTTAGACTTGAATTGAAATGAACGTTTAAAAACAGCAACTCACATAGCTACTAGTTAGTAATTAAAAAGAAATTAACAACCAAATAGAAATTCTCAGAACATAAACTAAGCCTATTCAGCCCTTAAATTACGTCACTCGCAAATCCTTCGTTAAAACTCCGATTCGCAAATAGTTTTCGCCTACGAGTTTATGGGTTTGGGCTCTACCCAAAAAATCTAAGAGTGACCTTGGAGGTCCACAAATCTCTAATGACTAAGTACGGAAAAGTCAAATTTAAAACTAAGCTAAACTCTAAAATAACAATAAAATAAAATCACATATATACAAAATACGAAATATAAATAGTGAAATCCAATGACATGATTTCACACATAACCTCATTTAGGACATTACTCCCATACCTTTAAGTCTTGTGGACTCATTCACAATACATTACCACTATAGTATAAAGTCGAACTCATCAATGAATATACTTGCCCTTTTATTAATTAATTAATATGAAATTATTATAATATCCAATATTACATAAATTGGCTTGTAGGGCATAACTCCAACAGGTGGTTATCGAGATTAGTTCACAAGAAAACACCGTGAAACGGCGTCTAAAAAATATCGAGAAAACCAAGTCAATTCATAGATCTGACTACATAATTTGGGTTGGCTCGCAGGTTGGTTCTGAAATGGAATGAGCCAGTCCAACAGATGGGCCTACTATATATAAAAGCGTTAAATTACCAATTTGCGCCTTACTTTGTTTGCTTACAACTTCTTCCTTATAACTTCGTTTCGTGAACAGTTTTTTGCCTATGTGCTCATGAGATCAAGCTTTATCCAAAAAATCCAATAGTGATCCTAAAAGGTATATGAACTTTTGTTGGATAATTAAGAAAAATCAAATTTAAACTAACCAATCAAAAATCCAAAAGTATTGAAAACAAATTAAACAACTTCACAAAAATATGAAATACGGTAATGAATAGTGAAATCTGGAGACACTAGATGTGTTTTGAAGTAATATTTATGGAGCATGTAAATATAGCGCTAAATGAAAAGATTGTAGTTGTATTGTTGAATCAAAAGGAACTTTAGAATTTCATATGTTAATGTTTTGTAATCTAGTATGAAGTTTTTTAAAATTGATTATTTATTTGAACTCGTATAACCTCTTTTTACACCCAACTTACTCTCTACACTTATATTATTTTTAATTAAAGAATTAATATCTCTTTAAACCCAAATTTACTACATAAACTACCCTCACAAACCCAATTCAAAATGTAAAGGTATCTTTACACCCATTTAATAAATAAAATCTCAAAAACTCATCTTCTCAACTTTGATGATCGTGAATTGCAACTCACGAGGACTTTGATTTTGTCGGATTACTTACTAAAATGTTATTTTAACTAACTGATGGTATAGATTTGTAACTGTTGAGGACGGTCCAAACTTTTTTTTTATGCATGACTTTACCATTGTAACTCACTTTTTCTCAAAATTAAAAAAAAAAAAATGACAACTTTTGAATAGGTTTTACAAATTTATTGTTACTTACAAATTAAGGAGAGAAGTCTATTAACAAGAAGCCTAATGACGAATGAAAATTAAGCTGATTGGGATAGAGGAACGTTTTTACTTACAAACTCTGCCTTTAAAGGAGAGATGGGTACAAGTTCCTAATTGTAATGGTAACATGGTGTGTAGTTGCAAAACCCAAAAACCCAAGGAAACTCAAAAACCCATCTTCCAAAGTTAAAAAATAAAAAAAATAAAAATTGAAATCAAACTAAAAAAAATTGCATAAATCGATTCATACTTGAGTTGGAGGCTTCAAAACTGCAAAATCACCATCCATCGATAAAAATAAAAAAAACCTGTTTTTCTGTATGGGAGCTTTTAGGAATTTAGCCGGAATGAACGTAGGATAAACATTGTGTGATGGTGGAGTTTAATTATTGAGTATGAGTTTATTTATAAATTTTAGTTTTGTTGTTATTTTCACCTTGTACTTGATAATAATTATGCAATAGGATAAAAAAGAAAATTCACATTTAAAATTTAAGTTGGATGTAGAAAGAGGTTATATGAGTTCAAATAAAATTTTCTTGTATTAAACTAATATATTGTTCTTAATGGGTGCAATGGATCAGGCAGGTAACACGATATTTAACGGGTCATGTTTGGGTTTGAAGTTTTAAACCCGTTAAGGTAATGGATTTGACACAACTTAGTTCATTAAGATAATAAATCTGAAATAATACGATACAAACACTACCCGTTTGCCAAATCTAGTTTAAATACCAATTGAATACCATTCATGTAAATAGTGATAAAGTTCAATTTTAATACATATTTGCCATGCAAACATTAACCAATAACTACGACGAGATTCTCCTCCAACGACCACCATTATCGGCCAACTTTGGCTGGACACGACTATCACTGACCAATATTGCCAGCCAACTCCGTGTCCACCACTAGTAGCCCATGGCCGATCAAACTCCGACGAGTCCCTCCGCTCTAATGATCCTGAAAAAAAAATTAAGAGAATATGTGACATGGGTTGGATTGCAAACTTCCACCTTAAGGAAAACATAACACCCATAACCACTACATCAATCATCCAACTATGATTAGAAGCCCTCTCAATTATATCTGTACTTGAAATATCTTATCATTTTTCACTTTTTATATGTTGACTTATTTTAACTCCAATTCACACAGGTTTGGACCAAAATGCTCATCATCTCGAGCTTTACATGGATTGACAAATTTCAAGTCATAAATATACACAAAGGAACATATTACACATGAATCACAATTTTTAGTAATCAAACACAAACAAATACAAAATTTAAAAGTTACAACCACTGCAAACCTCTCCACAAAAGTTAACTTGGTTTAGAATTTAAAAATGGACATCGCCAATTAGACAAAAGTAAAAACTACAAACCAACGAATCCTAATCTTTCTAAATTCTTGTTTCTTAGATGCATAGAGATGTCCAACTTTTGTTTGTAGTCATAAGCAAATTTCTTAGATGATCAACCTAATCTTGGCCACTCCGGAACAGCCACAGTTTGAGTTCAGAGTTTCCGAAAGACGTACATTGGTTTTTACTCACCCCCTATCAATATATTGGCCCTGATCATGATATTGTGCTTACAATTTAGCCAAAAGTCAAAGGCAAGTAATATTCTTTCCCATAAATTAATAATCTCCACAAAGACAAATTATAGATGTACCCGTCGAAATGATTAATCCAATATTTAGTTCCTCAATTTGTAAATGAATAAAAAAATATGAAGAGATGAGTTGTTCATACCATTTTCTCATGCATATTCTTGTTTATGTTTTGAGTTGAATAAATTAACGGAGAAAGGGGACATAAACAAAGAGGGATTTAAAAAAAAAAAAAAAAAAAGGAAAGGGGTGTGCCAGGACCATTGTCCTAACCAAAACTCATTTGAATGCAGACTGGTTAACTGACTCTATGCAAATTTTTTTGTTTTTTTTTTTTTGTTTTTTGGTCAATTATGTTTATGGCTGTAGTTTATCACATTGAAGGTAACGGATTAACAAATTGTTGAAAACATTGGTTATCTCACACAATGGAGAAAATACAAAGAAAAACTTTGTAGTATACGAAATATCCTCATCTGACGCACCAAATAGTAGAACCATGCACCTTGATATTATAAGTTATAATCCTGCCTTGAGATACTTCAATATTTTCGGGATAAACAGGGGGGGAAAGTAGACAAATGGAAACATAGTTTATCACAGTTCACTCAGTTTCTGATGAGTCCAACAAAGAAGAGAACCAACAAAAATGCCGAGCAGGAGAGGTTTCAATCTGTTTCTGAAGGGACTGGTATGCATTGGGGTGTTTTCTTTCTCAATCACGGTATCCATGGGAGGTGAGTCACCAGAGTTTGAAGCTTTGCTGCAATTCATTAGAGCTGTTGATCCTCAAGATATACTTAAAGTTGGCCAGAATGCACCTATGCGGCAAAATCCCTGCATACATAAGTGGAAGGGTGTGACATGCAACTCACTCGCTACTTCGATAACAGAAATCAGGCTTGAAAATTTGAATCTTAGTGGCATACTTGATGTAGGTTCACTATGTAATCTCCCGAATCTTCGAGTTGTTAGCCTAGCAAAAAACCAAATTGGGGGAACTATTTCTAACTCAATATTGCACTGCACAAGGCTAACATATTTGAATATAAGCAGCAATGTTCTGAGTGGAAGGATACCCAAGGCTCTGACTAAACTGAAATATCTGAGGGGACTGGACATCTCCAACAATCATTTTATTAGCACTGCCTCACGCTCTGAAGAGGGAGTTCAGCCGATTCATACATACTTGAAGAAATCGAGGAGATTACAGAGACATGGTGCCATGAAGCAGGAAAAGGTAGTAAATTCAGCGGCCGTAGCAACAGAGTCCGAGAGACCAAGCAGTGGCAGTGGCAGTGATTCAGATACCTTTAGACCGTGGTACAAGAGATACGAATGCATGATGCCATTAATTGTGGGGCTTGGCTTCTTTCTCTTGTTCATGTACTTTGCAGGAAGGAAGGCTGCTAAGATAGCTGAAGAGAGGGAGATTCTCAAATCGCTTCGAGACTCGCCTCAGAATATGCCGCCTCCTAAGGTTCAAGAGGGAGAGAAGCCAGTGGAGAACCAATCGGAGCTTGTCTTCTTTGTTGAAGAACATGAAAGTTTTAAATTGGAAGACCTCCTTGAAGCCACAGCTGACTTGAGAAACCAGTCCTTTTGCAGCAGCCTCTACAAGGTAATACTGAAAAACAATGCCCTATATGCAGTCAAAAGATTGAAGAAATTGCAAGTACCCTTTGAGGAGTTTGGCCGAACAATGAGACAAATAGGGATTATAAAGCATCCCAACATTCTACCACTTGTTGGTTACAATTCCACTAATGAAGAAAAACTTTTGATCTACAAGTTTCAAAGCAATGGAAGTCTGCTAAACCTGCTTGAGGGTAAGTTCACATCAAACTATTCTATGTACTATTCTAATCTTAGGGGTGGGGTGGGATTCGAACTTGGGTGCAAGGGGGTGGGCACACTGCCCACATCTACATATTCCTTGCTCATTTTCGATCACCTAGAATTTACAAATGCCCTTAACTGCTTCATATATTTATGTGCAGGCTACACAGAAGGTAAGAGGGATTTTCCATGGAGGCTTCGGCTCTCCATAGCATGCGGTATTTCAAGGGGGCTAGACTTCATATATCAGAGGTCAGATGACTGCATCCCTCATGGGAATCTCAAGCTTTCAAATATCCTCTTAGATGACAATGATGAACCACTGATTAGCGAGTACGGGCTTTCAAGTTTCTTCGACCCCAAGAAAGGGTGTACCATTTCCTCCAATGGTTACACAGCCCCAGAGAAAATGTTATCAGAAAAGGGAGATGTTTATAGCTTCGGCGTGATTCTTCTGGAGTTACTAACAGGCAAAACTGTTGAAGGAACTGGGATAGACCTTCCTAAGTGGGTGACTGCCATGGTTAAGGAGGAGTGGACTGGGGAGGTCTTCGACAAGGAGGTTGCTAAAGCTGCAAAAGAATGGGCATTTCCTCTTCTCAACATTGCCCTCAAGTGTGTATCAGCTTCACCTACAAACAGGCCAACTGCGGAAAATGTTTACGGAAAGATTGAAGAGGTTATACTTGACACCTCAAATTCATCGGATTGTACTACTGAGTGTGGTGGCTACCAAGACAACTGCTGTATGCTTCACTCCATCATACCTGAGACCTGGGACAGTCCTGGATCAAATTATTAACTGAGGCTTCTACTTTACATACGTATTTTTTCGTACTTTTGTATCGGATTGTAGGTCGTACATGTTGGAATTAAATGAAATTTGGTTTTGATCTAATGGTTGAGAAGGAAGGAACCAACAGTTAAGTGAATGCTTAGTCTCATAGGACAAGTGTATGCTTAGATTTCTGTTTTATGAATCAAGGGCTGATATAGCTTGTAAGGAAAAGTGTTGTGTTGATATTTAATGAAAATATCTGTGCTTGCTCTCAGTAAGGAGCTCTGCACATTTCTCTGAAACCTTTTCTTCTCCTCTTTGACAATTCCTTGAAAATACCAACTTCAAATAAACATAGAATTTATCATGGCCTCAGAGCTTAGGTTCTGATAAATTTCAGGAATGGGCGTTTTGTGTGCTTCGTACTTCTGAAAAGAAAAAAAAAAAAAAAAGGGAAACTCAATCCCAGATTTTTTGAAAACCTCATCTGTTCTTGCAAGGTCTCACATGGCTACTTCGAGTAGTGGAGGAGATCTGAGGGCTCCTATCTTTAACGGGTCCAACTACGATTTTTGGTCCATCAAGATGAAGACCATATTCAAATCATATGATCTCTGGAATTTGGTGGACAAGGGTATTGAAAG
Source organism: Pyrus communis (assembly GCF_041283825.1). Taxonomy (NCBI): domain Eukaryota; kingdom Viridiplantae; phylum Streptophyta; class Magnoliopsida; order Rosales; family Rosaceae; genus Pyrus; species Pyrus communis. The sequence continues at coordinate 23,061,176 of NC_142575.1, forward strand.
CGCAGAATCTAGAGATGAGTCTAGTGATGAAGATCAAAAGTCGGTGAAGAGCTCAATGAAGATTAATGAAACCAGAGATGCAAAAGCTCTAGGTATCATTCAAGGGGCAGTGTCTAACGAGATCTTTCCTCGAATCTCAAACTTTGAAACCTCCAAGACTGCGTGGGATGTTCTTCAACAAGAATTTCGTGGTGACAAAAAGGTTAGATCTGTCAAACTACAATGTTTAAGGAGAGATTTTGAGTACACTAGGATGAATGATGGTGAAGCTCTATCTGCTTATTTAACAAGAATGACTGACATTGTGAATCAAATGAAAACTCTTGGTGAAGAACTATCAAACCAAAGATTAGTGCAGAAGATACTTATTAGCCTGCCTAAATCCTATGATTCCATCGCATCTATTATAGAAGAAACTAAGGACCTTGACTCTATTGAGGTTCAGGATGTGATTGGCACATTGAAAGGATATGAGCAGAGGTTAAACATGCACTCTGAAAGCTTAGCTGAAAAGGCTTTTTCTAGCCTAAGTGTGACTGAAAGAGATAGCAGTTACAAGGCTCAAGGGAACAACTCAAATCAAAAGAAATTCTGGAAAGGAAAAGGGAAGAAATGGGACAACAAGCATACTCCACAATCAAAATCAGAAACTAGCAGTGATTCTACTAAAACCAAGTGTAAAATCTGTGACAAATTACACTATGGTGTTTGTTGGTTCAAGGGAAAACCCAAATGCACCAAGTGTGATAGGTTTGGTCATCTAGCAAAAGATTGTAATCCAAGAAGGAACCAAGCTATCAATTATGCACATAGAGCAGAAGAAGAAGAAGTAAATGTCTTTTATGCTTGTAGTGTTGCAAGAACTGAAAATAAGAGAGGAATCTGGTACATTGACAGTGGATGCAGTAATCATATGACTGCATATGAATCCCTGTTAATCAACATTGACAGAAGCTTCAATTGCAAAGTTAAAATGGGGAATGGACAACTTGTGGAAGCCACTGGAAAATGAACTCTTGTTCTAGAGACAAAGGGTGGAAGAAGATTCATCAAGGATGTGATACTTGTACCTGGCCTTGATGAAAATCTCTTTAGTGTGGGACAAATGATTGCTCATGGCTATTTCTTACTCTTTGGAGTGATATGGTGGAGATCTTTGACGACAGAAGTCTCCAAAACTTGGTAACACAAGTTGGCATGACTGAAAACAAAAGTTTTCCACTTATGCTAGATTACAATGACTCATTTTCTCTAAAAGCAAGCGTTGCAGAAAACTCTTGGTTATGGCACAAGAGGTTTGGACATCTCAACTTTCACAGTTTAAAGAGATTGGAGAGATTACAAATGGTGACTGGTCTTCTTGAGTTACAAGAAACTAAAGAACCTTATGAAGGTTGCATACTGGGGAAGCATCACAGGGACTCTTTGGAAACTGGAAATGCATGGAGAGCAAGCCAACCTCTAGAACTCATTCACACAGATGTGTGTGGTCGAATGAAAACACCTACACTCAGTGGGAACAGATATTTTCTGTTATTCATTGATGACTGAACCAGGATGGTTTGGGTATACTTTATGAGAAACAAGAGTGAAGTTTTTACAATCTTCAAGAAATTCAAAGTGATGGTTGAACTTCAGAGTGGTCTCAAGATCAAAAGACTAAGAAGTGACAGAGGTGGTGAGTTCACTTTAATTGAGTTCCAAGAATTCTGTGAAGGGGCAGGATTACAGAAGCAACTGATAGTGGCCTACACACCATAACAGAATGGTGTAGCTGAGAGGAAGAACAGGACTGTGGTTGAAATGACCAAGCCAATGCTGCATGATAAGAAAATGCCACTTTCCTTTTGAGGTAAGGCAGTCAATACATCTGTGGATCTTCTAAACAGGTGTCCAACTAAAGCACTTGAGAAGAAAACACCATTTGAGGCATTTAGTGGCAGAAAACCAAGTGTGAAGCACTTGAAGGTGTTTGGATCAATTTGCTATGCACAGATACCATCTCAATTAAGACACAAGCTTGAAATCAACAGTATCAAGTGTGTCCTTGTAGGCTATGGAAGCTATGAAAAGGGCTATAGGCTCTACAATATTGAGTCACATAAAGTAATTATCTCAAGAGATGTGGTGTTAAAAGAAAATGAAGCATGAAATTGGGAAACCAAGAACATTGACACCATCTCATTTCCATTAACAATGGAAAAAGCACAAGCTGATGTGCAAATTAAGAATGAACCTGTTATACAAGGTGGAAGTCAAAATGATTTTTCAACACCAACACAAGGATCTCAGTCCACTACTTCAAATGCAGAGGGACAAGAATTGCAGGGTTCCTCCCCAGGAACAACTCCATTAAAAATGAGGAGTTTAGATGAGATCTATGCATTCTGTAACTATTGTATTACTGAACCAGAGAGTTTTGAAGAAGCTGAAATGGATCAATCTTGGCAGAAAGCAATGAGTGAAGAAATTGCTATGATTGAGAAAAACTCTACCTGGAAATTAGTAAATAGACTGAGTGATAAACCTGTGATAGGTGTGAAATGGATCTACAAGACCAAACTGAATCTGGATGGATCTATAAAGAAGAACAAAGCAAGATTGGTTGCCAAAGGCTACTCACAACAACTGGGGGTAGATTTCAATGAAACCTTTGCCCCAGTGGCAAGGTTAGACACCATCAAAATCTTGGTTGCTCTTGCTGCTCAAAAGGGATGGAAACTTCATCAATTAGATGTTAAATCAGCCTTTCTAAATGGCACTCTGGAGGAAGAAGTGTACGTGGATCAACCACAAGGTTTTGAAGTCCCAAATGAAGAAGAGAGTGTGTATAAGTTAAACAAGGCTCTGTATGGACTCAAACAAGCCCCCAGGGCTTGGTACAGTGAGATAGACTCCTATTTCAACAAAAGTGGATTTAACAAAAGTCCTAGTGAAGCTACTTTGTATACAAAAACTGGTGAGAATTCTGATATGCTTATTGTGTCTATTTATGTTGATGATGTGGTCTTTACTGGCAATTGTGAAGAAATGATTGAAGAATTTAGAAAAGACATGATGAGACTATATGAGATGACAGATCTTGGCTTGTTGCATCACTTCTTGGGAATTGGAGTAATACAAGATGTTACTGGAATCTTCATACATCAACAGAAGTATGCACAATCATTGCTTGGAAGATTCAATCTGGAAGGATGCAAATCTGTGGCAACACCATTGATCATAAATGAGAAACTTTGTAAAATGGATGGTTCTAAACCTGCTGATGAAAGCCTATACAGAAAAATGGTTGGGAGTCTACTTTACTTGACTGCCACAAGGCCTGACATTATGTATGCAGCCAGTCTCTTATCAAGGTTCATGCATAATCCCACAAAAATTCACATGGGAACTGCTAAGAGAGTACTCAGGTATATCTCAGGGACCTTGGACTATGGAATCAAGTATGAGAAGGGAGAAGAAGCAATCCTAGTAGGCTTTTGCGACAGTGATTGGGGTGGCAGTGAAGATGACATAAGAAGTACTTCAGGATATGCATTTGCATTTGGTTCTGGAATATTTTCTTGGGCCTCTGTCAAGCAACAAAGTGTTGCACTGTCTACGGCTGAGGCAGAGTATGTGAGTGCTTCAATGGCTACCTCTCAAGCTATATGGTTAAGGTTTGTGTTAAAGGATTTTGGTGAAATGCAAGTGGATTTTACACCACTTATGTGTGACAACACATTAGCAATAGCTATGACTAAGAATCCTATTTTTCACCAGAAAACTAAACATATCAAAAGGAAGTTTCATTTCATAAGGGAAGCATTGCAGGAGAATACCATTGAACTGATCTACTGCAAATACCAGGATCAAATGGCAGACATCTTCACCAAAGCTCTACCAAAAGAAAGATTTGTCTATCTCAGAGAAATGCTTGGGATCAAAACCAGAATTCATTTTGAAGGGGAGTGTTGGAATTAAATGAAATTTGGTTTTGATCTAATGGTTGAGAAGGAAGGAACCAACAGTTAAGTGAATGCTTAGTCTCATAGGACAAGTGTATGCTTAGATTTTTGTTTTATGAATCAAGGGCTGATATAGCTTGTAAGGAAAAGTGTTGTGTTGATATTTAATGAAAATATCTATGCTTGCTCTCAGTAAGGAGCTCTGCACATTTCTCTGAAACCTTTTCTTCTCCTCTTTGACAATTCCCCGAAAATACCAACTTCAAATAAACATAGAATTTATCAGTACAAGCTTTTTATCTACATTCAACATAAAGAACAACTAGCCCCGTTGAGTACTTTCTATATAGAAGATCTATGTATTTGCTATATATTGTTAGATTAAAGAAGGCAGCAGCGGATTTATTTATTACTTATTAGGTAGAGAGAGTACAACAAACTTATGATATATATCATGTCAAGCTGTGGTTCATTATCAAGCAGCTTCTTGTCTTGGTAATTACTTAATTTTCAATCTTAGTCACTCACACGTATATATCAAAGGATAAATTTTTTATTGTGACCGGAATATGGGTAGTACATCATGTGTTTTTATATAAATGGTGGGAAATTGTATTTTTTAAGTTATTAACATTTTGACACACATCTCACCATTTGTATAATAACTCGTGGTGTACGATCTCATATTCCGGTCACACTAAAAAATCTCTCATATCAAACACTAATAACCGTGTATGATTTTGAGGAAAAGCAGTTTACATAACCATTACATGGGCAAAATAAATAATTCTTTCAATTCAACTAGGAAGGTTTATATCATCATTGTTATTAGTTACCCATGAATTCTGTAAACTAAGGCCTCGTTTGTTAGAGTGGATGAGCTTGGATATGATTATTCATTGTATTGAAGGCATTTTGAATGAAAAAATGGATGAGAACTTTCCATATTTTTGTCCAAGTTGAAGGCTCTTCATGAGAAAAAGATATATTTACTAATCCCTCTAAAAATGGTAGGACTAATAGAGACAACTTTTCTTCAAGTGTAACCTTTAACTTGGACAAAATAAGAAAATTGACATCCAATTCTTCCTTTAGAATGCTTTCAATATAATGAATAATCATATCCAAACCAATCTTCTTGAGGCCTAAAAGTCCGCTTGATAAGCACTTCGTTTTTTTTTTTTTTTTTTTTTCACTTTTATATTAGAGATAAATGAGAGATACTTGGAAAAATGATGATATAGAATAGTGAAGGAAGGATGGTAAGAGATAAGTAGAAGAAATGAACAAGGAAAGATGCATAAAGTAAAAACCAAGCGGATGTAGAATCTTGGATTAAAATCCGAGGGTATGTAAAATAAGTGCATAAGTATACAAGAAAAAAAAAATATGTAGAAGAAATGTACAATGGATGTATTTTTCACTCTTTTTTATTTAATCCCCTCTCTCCCACGCCTAAATTAATCTTAGCATTTAGGAATGCCTCTTTTGTAACTAATGTATGAAGTGGTGATTCATGCTACATGTGACCAGGATTGCAAGAGCAAATTACCTTTCTTATTTAATCACCTAGTGAGCCGCTTCGTTACATCGTTGAGGAGCATACAAATACATTTTTTTGTTATTGCAAGTGATATTCATACTCTAAATACTAGACTTAGGGGAGAGTTTGAACCTGTAAGCCACCACTTTCCATACAAAAACTCTATTCACTCCATCTATTTTGCAAGGTGCAGAATGTCATGTAGGTATGTTCAGAAGTGTTTTGGAAAATAACTAAAAGAGCTTTCATGTAAGATCCCACATCGTTCATGGGAGTGATCCTTATATGTATATTCCCATCCCTACCTAGTATGAAGCCTTTTGGGAGCTCATTGGCTTTGGGTTCCATTGGAACTCCGAAGTTAAGCAAGTAGCGCGCGAGAGCATTCCCAGGATGGGTGACCCATCGGGAAGTTCTCGTGTGAGTTCCCAAAAACAAAATCGTGACGGCGTGGTTGGGGCCCAAATGGGACAATATCATGCTACAGTGGTGGAGCAGGCTGGGAAGTGATCCCGCCCGAGCCGGGATGTGACAATTTGGTATCAGAGCCTATCCCTGGTTGTGGTGTGCCGACGAGGACGTCGGACCCCTAAGGGGGGATGGATTGTAAGATCCCACATTGCCCATGGGAGTGATCCTTATATGTATATTCCCATCCCTACCTAGTACGAGGCCTTTTGGGAACTCATTGGTTTCGGGTTCCATCGGAACTCCGAAGTTAAGCGAGCAGCGCGCAAGAGCATTCCTAGGATGAGTGACCCATCGGGAAGTTCTCATGTGAGTTCCCAAAAACAAAACCGTGAGGGCGTGGTTGGGGCCCAAAACGGACAATATCGTGCTACGGTGGTGGAGCGGGCCCGGGCAGTAGTCCCACCCGGACCGGGATGTGACATTTCATACCACCAAAAGCGCTTCTAATCGAGTTTGGCAAAAAAAAAAAAAAAAAATTAAATGTATTTCTGAATTGAAAATCGAACTAAGTGTTTTCGAAAAATATGCATGATGTGTGCTTCGTTAAAAATTTTGATGTACTTCAAATAAAAGTGTTTCTGCCCATTTTGTGTACATTTTTTTATATATACATTTGCTTACATATTTATTCATCATCCTTCAACTTCTTTATACTATATCCGTGAGTTCTCACATGTCTTTTCCCACCCTATCTATCACAAAAAAAGAAGCATTTTTAATGACCGAAAACGTTTCTAATGAAAGTGTTTTTGAAACCAATTCTTAGTAAAAAATAGTTAATCATAGAAAAGCACTTGAAGTGTTTCCTACAAGAAACACATAACTGATGCTTCTTTTACTATGCACTTCAAATGCTTTAGGTAACCAAAAACACTTACACCAAAAGTGCCTCCAATTAATTTAAAGGCACTTCCAAACATCAATTTTTTGTTTGGGTAGTGCTATCTACACATCAATTTTTACTTCTCACACACCCCTCTCAATATTCGGCCGTCCGATCAATAAATTGAAGAAAATTAATAACAAAAAATTAGTGAAGATATGTGAGAAGTAAAAACAAGTGTGAATAACACTATTCCGTAATCAAACCATAAAAATGACAACCTATTCTCTTCCACTATTTATTGAATGCATGTACTGAGAGGGGCGTGCCGGAAGCCTGGAGCTAAAGTCCCAATTGCATTTGGTTTAGAGCACTTTCAGTGTTGGAAGGCCCCCCCAGGGCAACTGCTAAATCCCCTTCAATGAATAGTAATTACCTTGAATGGACAATAATTGTCTTTTGCATCTTCACTCCTAAACTGAATAGTCATGGCAATAGGCAATAAAATATTAGTATTTTTTATTTTATAAAATAATAAAAAATAATTTTATTTGTAATTTTAAATAGAATTTTTAATCGGTCTCGTTGCGCCACGTATCATTAAATAAGAAATTACAATCCAAATTATTTGAGAAAATATAAAATTGTGGTGTAAGGTAGAAGATAATAATAAGATATTTATAGAAAAAAAATCGGATTTTTTATTCATTTTTGTTTTTAATTTTTTACTTTTTTATTAATTTTTTACATTTTTTATTAATTTTATAACATGATTGACATCAGCTTTACATCAGCACGCTCTCATGCGCCCAAGCCTTAGATTCATGTCTCCTCTCTCTCACATGGAACCCCCTTGACCCAATAACATGCATGGGCTGGAGCAAGGAAGGCTGGTGATTTGGGTTATTAAGCAGCCGGTCCCCCGTTTAACAACGCTCGACTTGCTCTTGACAGGTCAAGTCGTTGGATGAGATTTCTTTATCCACGACCGTGACTAACAAGCCATTATGGATGGGACGTTTTGTTTATTTTCTAGGTTGTATTTGGTCACTTATTGGCGTTGCCAGGTGAGTTTAATATGTCAACATCCAGAAATTTTCATCAATTTTATATAGATATTTGTTGTATTTCCGGACCTACTCACTAAAATGTAACTTATATAGGAGTAGGATTATGTTTCATCCTATTCTCATCTTCTTCCCTCCTCTTTTTTCATATTTTATTTTTTGTCTTATTATCTTTATAAAAAAATCAACATAAGATGTTAACGTGGCTTAATCGTAACTATTCAAGTAGGAGGAAAGGAAAAGAAAGAGAGATTAGGAGAGAAGAGAATCATCATCCACTTATATAAGGGTTGTGGGCTGAAATGATCTAGTTTCAGCTCTTACTTGTTGTAATGATCAAATTTTAATGAGTCGTCAATTATGATCTTTGATCGGTTCAACAATTGAAATTTAATTTTAATTATTTTAACCGAAAGATGTAATGGTAAATTACAAAGCATAGCCCCATATTTGGGCATTATTATGACAGTCGTCAACATAAACGCCCTCAAGTGTTATGTGCCCCCGGGAACTTAAGAGAAGGTGGAATTCTTTTAGGAAATATTTGTTTTAAAGTTAGTCGTCTTGGTTCTTTTTATTAAAAAATTCAAGGGTAGAGGAGAAACAAAGTTGGAATTTTGGAAAGACAGCCATCATAGACCAAGACCTAGTTTTTTTTTTTTCATTTTAAAGAGAATTTTTGTGTCTAGGACTAGTCCATTTAAGTCAGAGTTATGTTAATAAAACTAAATTTGTACATAAAATTTTGTAAACTAAATAACATAGAAGTTAATGATTGAATTATCATTTAAGCGTTGATAAAGGCGTTCGTTTTCTATTGGTGACACATCATTTGGTTTGTAAAATGGAGTGTAACTACCATAAAATTCAATTAAATGTAATGAAAAATTTTCTGGGTGTGAATCGAATTCTTGTCTTTAAATTTTCTGTCGAAGAAGGGTGAAATTTAAGAGATGGTTGGAGTATGGAGAAAATAGGTATAGAGAGAAATATGGATGATATCATAATTTCTGATTTAGAGATGCAAATTAAGGTGTTGTATATAACTGATGATGATCAAGATATGTCCTGTCTAATGTGATTACTCAAACTTTGCAAGTGGTGGATTACTATAATAGATATAGTCTCCCTCTTTAATGAGAGATATATCATAATATATATAACTGGACGATAAAATTGATATTTTTGGTTATATTTTTCAGTGTTCATCAATTTATATAACGACACGTGGTGTACCTCTTTGTATGCTGAGTACATTGAAAAATCTCTTCTCTTTAACCAACTGCAATTCGAGTTCAAATTATTTTCTCTTTTATCATTCAGATTATTTATCGTTTGTAAAAAGAAATTACTCAAACTTTGATGTTGTAACTCATGAGTTTCAATGTACAGCTAGATTTTGTCTTGTATTATTATGTAATTAGACATTTTATAACATGCTTTGCTCGAGGCCTCCAGCTTGGTTTGTGCATGAGGCAAATAATTTATAAGTTCAATTACTGGCGCACTATCAAGCCAATACCATTGTGTCCGACATAAGCTTTCATGTCAAATCATTATCCTTTTCTTGCCCCTAAAACCATACTCTCAATTATGATCATGTTCCTGAATTCATACTCTCAAATATATTAGGCACGTAATTTGTTATTGCTAACTACTAAAGTATGAATTAATTACCAGCTATTCCTCTTAAAATACATGCAATAATGTGTCCTTTGCCATTATAAAATGACTCCAAGCAATCTCTACTCAGATGGGAAATTATTGTGCCCATCTACTACGCAATGTGTTATATTTTGCAATGTATATCGAGTCCATTTATATTAAGTGTACTATTATTAATGATATATCAAAGCTTTCAACCCCAAAACAACAAATTTAAAATTTAGGGGCGTTTTGGTATAAGTGCCTGAGTTTTCAACTCTATAGACTAAACACTTGTTGGTTTTAGAGATTGAATTAAAAAAATCTCCTACAAATTTGGAGTCTCATCTATCATAACTATCATTTATTTGTACCAAAATTACAGATCTTACCACTGCCTAAATTCTTCACATTAGAAAAAAATGCAGAGATATTGAAACAAATTTCCTACAATCTAGCTTTTTTGATTCCCTCTAATGATAATTATACCAAACAGAAAATGATTATCTACAATTTATTAAGGAATAAAATATCTTGCCGTTTGTTTTTTTTTTTTTTTTTTTTTTTTCCCTTTCAATGAAGAAATAAAATACCATTTAAGATATTTGTAGTAATCCATATATAATTTTTTGTAGTAATTCATATAAGAAAATAACATAGAGAATAACACAAACGTACCAATAAAAAATATGTGATAGCCCGTCCCAGACTTTTCATACCGTAGGGGTGAAATGACGATTTTGCCCCTATTATGGTTGTTTCGTTGTGTGGTTGTTTTTGGGTGTTGCTTGGCTGGTTTTGGACTACACACACACCACACTCACTCTCTCTCTCTCTGCCCTGTCCCGAGCCCTCTCTTTCTCCCGTTCCTATTCTTCTTGTACAGACGACAACCAAAACCTTTGACACCTTCACAGATTGAGGAAACAAATTATATATTCGTGCTCGTGAGGTCCGTAGGAGTTCAACCATACCCATTTCAGGTAAGGATACCTTTGTTTTCACGTCGAACTTGGGATACCCTGATTTGGTCACTGTTCATGCACACGTTAATTCTTGTGTTTTTGGGAATTTCAAGCTTGTAGGAAGTTTGGTGAGGTCCTTAGGAGGCTCGGGGTGGTTCGTTTGAAGGTTTTGAACGTCGGGATCGTGAGTTTCAAGCTTGGCCGGAGTTGGTGGTGTTTTCCCGGCAAGATTCCGTGGGTTTTAGTGCTTGAAAGTGGTATGGATTTGTTCCTCTTGTTGTAAGCTTCATTTTGGTACCAATTTTGTGAAATTTGGTTGAAAAACGAAGAAGATACAAGGTTTTAAAATTTTCCTGGTTTTCTGGCGCCGGCGACGATGCCGGAGTTTGGGCAAAGAAGATGACGGAATATTCCTAACGGCGTTAACGGCATCAGTTACATTTAACGGAATATTCCTGACGGCGTTAACCAACGCCGTCAGTGTGCCAGGCACGTGCCTGCGCGTGGGCGGCGCGTGTGGCCGTGCCTTGGCCGGCGCGTGGGGGCGCGTGCGGCGTCAGAAAATTTGTCTAAAAATATGGGGATGTTCCTGAGGTTGAGTAGATCATGTTGGTGTATTCATGCACCCCATTTGAGCATTGTATAAGAAGTTATTTCGTGATGTTGGTTATGTGCTTTAAAATTAACGTTTTTATAGTTGTTTCGCATATAGGTGAAACTTATCTCGATGACGAGCGTGGTCACTCGAGGCAAGGGGTTACGACCCTTCTACATACCAGTAAGTGGGCTTTTGATTTTCCGTATATACCTATATACTTACGTTTTTCCCAGAAAGTGAATGGAAACGTTTATACATTTATATGTCATGCATTATGTTTGCCGTTTGTTTATGTATTATTGGTAGTATATATATGTTTGTATGTTGGTGCTGCGGGTGCACAAGTAAGTGCCAGGTGAGTATGGTTTATGCTTATGTTCAGTAGTGATTTGAGATGCATAGAGAGGTCATAACCTGCACCTCCGTGTTAGTGCTCCCGCCCAGAGTTGAGCACAATCCTTCACGTGATGTTCACCTCCCACACCACACGCTCATCTTGGATCCAAGTTAGGTGCACAGTCTTGTCGTACATACCACTTTAGGTGGTTCCGACTCGTAGGTGACCCGCGATTATTCGCCCAACCTTCACGTGATCGTAGCACTTGAGCGTACTTATTATACACCCAGTCCTGTCGTACAAACCACTCTAGGTGGTTCCGACTCGTGTGCAGGTATAGTTAACGAGATGGAGATTTGAGCTCTGGATTCAGCTGTACAGGTCACGTTAGGTGACTCCGGCTTACAGATTACATGGCATTGATTTGACATTTCTTGAGCACTTGCATTCTATTGAGAGACATCTGACATGGCATAATTCCGAACATGATTTATATATATGTATATGCTATTTTCTGGGAAATATACAGGCTTTAAGGCGAGGGGTTATAACTTTGTTTATGAAATGGTTTTTGAAAAACTTTGTTTTTGCCCACTCACATTTTCTATTTTGCACCCATCCAGGTTCTAGTTGGCTAGCACTTTTGGTGGCTCCCCAGAGGATTTCCCCGGCATATCTGACAGATTATCACCAATGTAGGACCACCTTTGGGTGTGTTTTTGTAGCGTTGTTTCTCCCGGACTGCATTAGGTTTTCGTGCTCTGAACTTTGTTTTCACACTTACGCTTGCACATGTATGTTCTTACGTTGTGTATAGCTGGTTTTTATTTATTCGTACTTTTATTATTATTTTATTAGCTTCCGCACTGTGCACATGGTTACGTCACTTCCACGTGACAACCAGCATGCCCTGGTCTCGGTCGGGGTGTGTCAAAATATATGTATGAAAACAAACCTACTAAAACCGGAAATAAACGTACTAGTAAACAACATTGATTGAACAAAAGTAAATGTACCAATCAACGATATGTATAATATTAATCGTACCCATATGATACTAAATGGTACAATCCATAATGTATACAAAAACAATCGTAACAAAATCGTGAAAAAAACCTGTCAATCAACGAGAACAAAACTAAACATACCGGAAACTAAAACAAAACGTACTGAAAGCTAAAACAAAATGTACGAATCAACGATATGTACACCCAAAAATTAAAAATAAATGTACCAATCAATATATACAAAACCAATATATGATAACAAACAATAAACGTACCTTTATCACTAATCAACAATATGTACAAATTCAAATGTATACAAAATAATTATCTAACAAAAAGTATACTAAATAATAAACAAACAAAGAAATCTAAGTGTCCATCATTTCAATTATTTTTTCAATTTTAGGATAAAAAAATGTTTTGAACGAAAATAAAAATTAAAAGAGATAATTGGATAAATATGTTGAGCAAAAAAACCAAATTATCTCCTAAAAAAGAGTCCACAACTCCTAAAATACATGGATAAAAAAAAGGCCGGATAAAAAAAATTCTCTCAACTAATTAAAAGGACAAATTTAGAAATCAATATGTAAAATTTTAATTTAAAAAAATACAATTATTATTTTTAATTTAAAAAATAAGAAATATTTGTGACAGTCCGTCCCGGATTATTTGTACCGTAGTGTGAAATGACGATTTTGCCCCTAGTGGTTATGTTTCGTTGTGTGGTTGTTTTGGGGTTTTGGTTGGCTGCATCTAGACCCCACACACACCCACACTCTCATCCTCATCTCCTTCCCTGTCTTATGCCTCTCTCTCTCTCCCTTCTTCTTCTTCGTACGAACAAGACTAAAAACCTGTGAAAACGTTGTAGATCGAGGTGGAAAACTATACCTTTGTGTTCGTGAGGTTCATATGAGTTCAACCATACCCATTTCAGGTAGGAAATCCTTTGATTTCACGTCGAACCATAGAACCCTGATTTTGGTCACTGTTCATGCATACGTGAAATGTTGTTTTTCAGGGAATTTGAAGCTTGTAGGAAGCTTAGTGAGGTCCTTAGGAAGCTCGGGGTGGTTCGTTTGAAGGTTTTGGACGTCGGGATCGTGAGTTACAGGTTTGGCCGGATTTTGTGAAGTTTCTCCAGCGAGATTCCGTGAATTTCAGGGCTCGAAAGTGGTAAGGTTTTGTTCTATTTGTTGTAAGCTTCATTTTGGTACCAATTTCTTGAAATTTGGTTGAAAAACGAGTGAGAAACGAAGGTTTGAAGTTTTTCCAGTTTTCCAGCGACGGCAAGGCAACGGCACCGAAGGTGTGCCGGAGAAGATGACGAAATATTCCTAACGGCGTTAGGTTAACTTTAACAGAATCTATTAGTTTCAACGGAATATTCTTGACGGCGTTAACTGATGCCGTCAGTGTGCCTGGCACGTGGCCCCGCGTGGCAGACGCGTCTGACCGTGCCTTGGCCGGCGCGTGAGACGTCGAAAAATTATTTTAAAAATATGGGGATGTTCGTGAAGTTAAGTAGATCACATTGCTGTATTCATACACCCCATTTGAGCATTGTATGAGAAGTTATTACCTAGTTTTGGTTATGTGCTTTAAATTAACGTTTTTATAGTTGTTTTGCATATAGGTGAGACCTATCCCGAGGATGAGCGCAGTCACTCAAGGCAAGGGGGTTACGACCCTTCTACATACCAGTGAGTGGGCTTTTGGTTTTCCGTATATACCTATATACTTGTGGTTTTCCTAGAAAATGAAATGGAATGTTTATATGTTTTAAATGCCATGCATAGCGTTTGCCTATTTATTTATGCATTAGTAGTTGCATATATGTATGTTTGGTGCTGCGGACGCACAGGTAAGTGCCAGGTAAGTTATAGTTTATAGTTGTGACGTAGTAGTTACGTGTTATACATAGTGAGCTCATAACCTGCACCCCCGATGTTAGTGCTCCCGCCCAGAATAGGGCACAGTCCTTCACATGATGTTCACCTCCCGCACCACACGCTCATCTTGGATCTAAGTTAGGTGCACAATCCTGTCGTACAGACCACTTTAGGTGGTTCCGACTAGTAGGTGACCCGCAATTATTCGTCCAGTCTTCACGTGATCGTAGCACTTGAACGTATTTAATTACACCCAGTCATGTCGTACAGACCACTTTAGGTGGTTCCGACTCGTGTGCAGGTATAGTTAGTGAGTTAGGGATTTGAGCTCTAGATTCAGTCGTACAGGTCACGTTAGGTGACTCCGGCTGATATGTTATTTGCATTGTTTGGCATTACCTGGGTTACTTACATTTTTGTGGAGGCATTCGACATGGCATATTTCTGAGCATGTTTTCTTTATATGTATATATTCTATTTTCTAGGGAACTATACAGGTTTTACGGCGAGGGGTTAGAACTTTTGATAATTAAATGATTTTGAAAAGCTTTGTTTTACGGCGGGGTGTGTCATATTAATGTGACCTAATGTACCAAAGCACCTTGATCAGAATTCTAAAAGGCATGAATGTTTAATAAAAGAAATTCAAATTTTGAGCGTTTAAATCTAATTAACTCTAAAATTTAATACATTCTATAATCTTTCTTCCTAATGACCAGAAAAAGGAAACAAATATGATTTTTTTTTTTTTTTTTTTTGTAATTAAAATCCTACGTAATTTTTTTTTTCAATTAAATTATATGTAATTAGGTGAAAAACGTTGCAGGATATCTACTGCGAGAGAAACAAACACACGGAAATTTCCAAAACGTATTGCTTTCTACTTGCTCTATGTTGGAAAAGTCGAAATCGAATTCTTTATTTTACACTAAAACTTTTGAAATATTTATTATTTGGGCAAGTGACTTACCGTAAGTCCAATATTTTATGTTTGAGGGTTTAGTTCTTGTATTAGCATGATTTCATAGCTTATTCATATATTTGGTTGGGGTGAGCTCCTGCTGTTATACAAAATGTACTTGCTTTTTATCTTTTTTGGGTCAACAAAAATTTAAACATGCTAACATGCATATCGATACTTAGTTTATCAGATTATTTCAAAAGTATATTTTTCATGTCTACATGCTTTTTAGCTTAAACATTTCCTCAAAATTGAAACGACGCAAGAGTTTGACAAAATGAATAATACATGCATTTCTTAGATTTGACAAAAGAATTGGAACCGTGCTCATGGACTCCTTTTTTTTATCTTTCTTCTCACGTGTTAGGTCATATAAGAAGGCAGATAAAATAACGAGTCGTGACCACCACACGTAAGTTGAGATAGATGATTTTATGGGTGAAAATATAGTTTTGTTACCATATGGTTTCAGTTCTTTTCGTACGTACGTTTTTATTTACCCTTCAAATGAAGATTTTAGAGTTGAGAACACTCACTACAAAATATATGGTTACTGCACACAATAAATTATTTGTGCCCTTTGAGGCTAAAGAGCACCAAAATATGTGCCCATAGACCAATAACAACAGTACAGCAACTATATTTCTATATGTGCCCTCTATAGACGTTACATTTGCTAAAAGAGCACAATAGACTGCTTGGTGCTCAAAGAGGCAGACACAAATGGACAACTATTTGTGCCTTGTTTCTGACAACTTGTCAAATAACCTTTTCCAGACAAGTTGTGTCTGGCACTTCATATTGTAATTGTGCCAACATGAATTAAATATTAAAAAAAAAAATCAAAATTTGTAACTAAAATTGAGGAAATGAAATTTTTTAATTTTCTTAAAATGACAAGGCCTACAACACATTCCCAATCTCACAAACATAATGTAATGTTACATATTTTATCTCTAATACAATAAAACTTGAAAGCACACATTTTTGGACAGATGCATTTTCCCCAGCAAGCCTTGCACCTCATCAGAAGCCATAACAGATACAGTCGAATTCAAAACAAAATTAATCCAAAATTACACCTAAAAAGGAGTTAGTTAAAATCAATACATACAAGTTCCAGATCTACCATATCAAAGATTCATATTCCTCACTCTAGGTTGTAAAAGTAGCTTCTGGGTCTGAGACAACACATTTCTTCAGCTCCGAGTCACCTGAATCGAAAAAATATGTAAGTTTGCATATTATTTAGGGTCAAAGTGAGTTGCTTATTTTAATGACATATCTAGTATACATCATCAATAAACCTGCAATTTTAAAGGAGAAAATGAGTCTTAACTATTGGAAACAATGGATAAATAGAATTTCACAAATATACAACTAAACAATGGAGAAAATGAGTCTTAATTGTCGGTGATACTTAAATCTTCAAAGTGTGGAATGTCCAAATAGGGAGGCCAGCTTGCTGGTACTTCCAAATCTCTGGTAACAAGACAAACACACAAACAAAAGCCGGTACTCTTTAGTCTTTAGTAATAATAATTAAAGAAAAAAGTGCATCTTATATACAATTCCAAGAAGACATAGTATAACTAGAATGCAAAACAGCAAACCTCTCAAGCCATTTCTCCTTGCAGAGATTAATAAAAGCATCTGTATATCTTCTAAAGATACCATCCAATTGATCCACCAAAATATCAATATCTTGTAGTTCAGGCAATTAAACTATGGGTAGGGCAAAAACAAGCTTTTATGATTTAGTTCTACAAACTAATTCATACAGATAATGAAACCAATAATTCCTAATACCATTGCATTTGAATTCGTCGGAAGCCAAACAACCTTCAACCACCACAAATAACCCAAAATTGACATCCCCTGCTCTGACAGCCTCCCAAAAATGACCATGAGTAAGAAATATATCAAGCAATAAAATACATTATAACATTGGATATCGCTGGAAAAAAAATGAACTATAAATTTAGACTACCAAGAAGCTCTTGAAAATGAAGGTGACATCATTTACACAGAGCAGCAAGAATGAGTATGTAATGGCTTCCAAATTTTTAAATCATGATTCCTTTTCTTAACCTGATGAGATGCTATATGTCCTTCCTCCCACAGATTAATTGGTGTAATATGTATACATGCACTCGTTTGTGATTGAAACATAATGACTTCTGCCAGACACTTTAGTAACATTTTTAATTTCTTCATGCATGGCAATCAATCGTCACACAGATTAACACATGGAAAAAGCAATCCACAATCCCAATAATGCGATTCTACCTCTTTCGAATGTAGAATAAAAGAGAGAGATGCAAAAAAATATCTCAAAATAGGTCATTTTCTACAACATATTACAAATACGAATTTTAGGAACTTAGGAGATAATTAGTAGTTGGTCTGGAGTTTAATTGACATAACATGTAAGTGTAATGGAAAAAAAAAAATGCACATCTCGTCATGGGCATCACAATTAACTGTAAGACATTGACAAATTTTCACATTCAATGATAATGACGTTATCCTATAGTCAAATTGAAACTTCCCCAAAAGAAACCTAATGTAAATTACCTAAATCAGAGTCAGATCTGAGCAAAAAAATTAGGGAATATCTTCTATAGTCAAATTGAAACTTCCCCAAAAGAAACCCAGTTAAAATCAGTCAAGAAATGAAGATTTACATAACTTAATTACCACATAAACACCAGTCAGCGATCATGAATTTGAAACAAGAAATACTAAAACAAAGTACTACCTAGAAACTAAAACACATTAAAATTGAAAAATCTTAGAAAAAGATTACCTGATTTTACCAACGCGATTTCCGATTCAGGCTCTACATCCACCGATCTTCCCAAACCCGACCAACCCCCTCCACATAAGTGTTCATGCACATAGAGAAATTGCATGTAAACATACAATATTGTAAATTTCGTATAATTTTATGAGAACCACAAATCAGACACAAATATATACTTACAAGTTATAACCAAACATTATGAGGGGCATTCTTAGCTTGATGGCAAATAGAACATATTTGTACTATATATGAACACTTCGAATTTACAGGTTACCCACATGCACAGCACATCATCAACTACCGTCATGCATTCCAGGACAACAAAGTGGAACCAGACGCCCCAAACGAAAATAAGACAATTAACTACTTCAAGTTTAAACGAGTAAAACGGATGTGAATCTTTTCATAAGCTCTTCCATAAACTTCCATAAGCTACTTGTGATACTAGGATGAATTTAAGCAAAAAAAAATCCATACGTGGGTTGGTCTAATTCTTCTCGGCCCAGGTTGGAAACAAACTTGATTTACCTTCCTCGTCCCAATCTTTGACATGCATACAGAAAATAGATTTAAAATTCGAAATCTAGAAATGACCCCAAAACTAAAATGTTTTATTTTGGAAAAGAACTTACAGTGGAGGACAGCCCACAATGAGAGGATCATATTTACCTCTTGGGTCGAGGTCCAATTCCGGCATGTTTGGCCAAAAATTTGTCGGAAAATCCGCGGCCACCGCTTCTTAGATATGAAATTGACGAAATTCGGCTAAAAATTTGTAGAAATTAACTTGGGGGTTGGAAAGAGGATGTGAAGAGGATTCTGGAGGTTTAATTTGACGGTCGTTGGTGACCGGTGGATGGCTTGCGTGAAAGAGAAGGAGAGAGAGAGAGATGACGAAAGGGGAAGGGAGGAGAAGGAAAATGGGAGATAGAGGAGTTGGACGTTTGTGAAGGGAAGAGAGATTTTTTTAAGTTTTTCATATTTTTTATAAATGTATTTAACTTATCCTATCTGAAATCTGAAAGCAGGTACAATACAAACCTTTTTTGGTTTCCTTACTTGCCCCATAAAAATCCTAAAATGTTATAAATAGATCAAAGTAAGAGAGATAACATTTTAATGAATGGAGTAAAGCAGATGTAAAATATCACACTGAAACTATAGCACAAGAGGATAACAAATAAAAGACGGAGGAATAGATGATGTTATTGAACTTTTCTCATGTTCTCTTCTTTTTATATTTTTTTTATCACTTGAAAGCATACAAAGTGCTGTCCAAACACGAGTTATACTAAGGATTATTGATGGTTGGCTATAGGTCTCAATCGAACCAATGATGCAACATGTAAGATGGCATGTTCCCATGCAGAAACTGGCAATTTGGTTTTCATAAGCAGTGTGCGAGCTATTAACTGAAGCCGCTTGATCAATGCTTCTGCTAAACCATTTTAAGTATGTACATGAGGAACAGGGTGTTCAACATCAATGCCTAATGTTATGCAATAATCATCAAAGATTTGAGACGTAAATTCTCAAGCGTTATCAAGTCGGATTGACTTAATAGGATAATCTGGGAACTGTGCTCGTAACTTAATTATTTGAGCAAGAAGTCTCGCAAAGGCTACATTATGAGTAGACAAGAGACAAACATGTGACCATCGGGTAGATGCATCAACCAAAACCATAAAATATCGAAATGGTCCACAAGATGGTTGAATAGGCCCACAAATATCCCCTTGAATTCTTTGCAGAAATGATGGGGATTCAGCATCAACCTTTAGTTGTGATGGTCTAATTACCAACTTCCCTTAAAAACAAGCTTTGCAAGGGTTATCATTTTAGATAGCAATGTGTCTGCTCACTAATGAATGTCCATTAGAGTTGGTAATGATCCTACGCATCATGGTGGATCCTGGATGACCCAGACGGTCATGCCAAAGCATGTAAACCTTTTAATCAATGAACTTCTGGTTCATGACAGTATGCGATTCAATTGTCTTTATGTATGTATAATACAATCCACTCGACAAACCACACAACTTCTCCAATATACGCTTCTGGGTATCATTGGAGGTAATGCATAGATACTTCACATTTTCTGCACTTTTCTTTTCAATGTGGTATCCATTTAAACGTATGTCTTTGAAACTCAACAAATTTCGAGTAGATCGAGTAGCATACAATGCATTCTGTATGGACAATATTGTTCCATTTGGTAGCATAATCTGGGTTTTCCCTGAGCCTTCAATTACATCTGAAGGTCCTAATATTGTTGTTACCCATACTCTTGTAAGTATTAAGCTTGAGAAATACTTTCGATCACGAAGTATTTTATGTGTGGTTGCGTTGTCTGCAAGACAAATATCTCCGCCATTTCTCATGTTCTGAGAATAACCACAGTTTTTATCCATGCTCTCTGAGTAAGAGAATCAGAGTTAAAAGCAAGTTATAACAAGAAATTTACATGCCATTTTTATTGAATCTGAAATACTACAAGTTCAGCATAATAAAAGTACATCAATGATTCAATCAGATCGGTATACTTCATTTCCCTTTTCCACAATAAAGTTTGGAACATCTAGGTTGGTTGTGTTTAACTGCCCTGATAAGTTAAACACTGGATCAAGTATATTCATTGGTCTAGCCTAGTCGAGAAAATTGGTCTCGACACTCTTCTCCTTGAGGGAGGCTTGATACAAATCCACCAGATGTTTTGGGGTACGACAAGTACACGCCCAATGCCCATTGCCACCACACCTATGGCAGGCTCTTTCAGCGTTCCTGGGAGCATTGTTCATATGACCTTTGCATTTGTGGCGATTCATATTTTTGAAGCTCGGGCCTGAATTATGCCTCGGAACCCGGTTGTGAAACTGAACTCCATGGTTCTTGCCTTTCCTGTTCCACCGACCTCGTTTGTGGCCACGTCCTCGTTTATGATTATCACCACCAGAGGATGTGGCGTTCACTTCGAGGGAAGCAGCATTCACTTCTGGGAATGGTGCAGATCCAGTAGGTTGGGAATGATGGTTTTTCATCATGAGCTCATTGTTCAGTTCAGCTACTAAGAGCACAGATATCAGCTGGTTGTACTCAGTGTAGCCTCGCGCTCTATACTGCTGTTGCAGGAGCACGTTAGAGGCATGAAATGTGCTGAGAGTCTTTTCCAGCATATATTCCTCAGTAATAGTATCCCCACAAAGCTTCATTTGAGAGGTAATTCTGAACAACGCATAATTGCACTCTGCCACTGACTTGAAGTCCTGGATCCTCAAATGAGTCCACTCATGACGGGCCCTTGGAATAATCATCGTTGTCTGGTGATTGTATCTGTTTCTCAAGGCATTCCAGAGAGCTAACAAATCTTCAACCGTTAAGTACTCGCTCTTTAGCGCCTCATCAAGATGGCGACGAATGAAAATTATGGTCTTTGCTCGATCTTGAGAGGATGAGCTGCTCTCTTCCCTAATCGTATCTCCAAGATTCTCTGCTTCCAGATGGATCTTGGTATCTAGTACCCAGGTCAGGTAATTCTTCCCAGTAATATCCAGGGCAGCAAATTCAAGCTTCGCCAAGTTTGCCATTTTTTGTTCTGAAAGAAAATGAGATGTGTACGAACTTGCAATAATATGTATTCCCGGAGGAATATGATGTTAGAACTTCTGGTTCTTACAAATTTTTCATTTTGATCTTCATGCCAAAATGATAAACAGTCGAAACTTTTGGCTCGAGATTTTCAGGGTGAATGAGGAGGGCGATTGTACCACACCATTCTCATTGAAATAATGTAACATAGAATGGGCGATTATTCCGCAACACTCAAGTAGCAAGAAAATTTAAATACGTAGAGCAGTGTAGGCGATTATACCGCACCACCTAAAATTGCAATGAAATTAAACAGCAGGTAAATTTAAATATGCAGGGTAGGGTGGGCGATTATACCACTCCAACTAAAATTTGTAGTAAAATTAAATATGCAGTCCAAGATAGGTGATGATACCGCACCGTCTTGAATCGCAGTAAGAATAAATTTGCAGTTCAAGATGGACGATTATACCAAAAATCTTGGATTGCAGTAAAATTAACATAAATAAACACTGGGTTAGTAATCAATATCCAAACCAAACAAGAAATCAAAGATGTATGTAATCGTTAGGTTGAGAACTAAGAGCAAGCATGGAGCAAACAGTTCGTCGTGAGGGTATACCACGCAGTTGAGGCAGAGGAAGAAGATGAACAGTAAAAACCTTAGAGGAAACCTTTTTTTTTTCTTTCTTTCGTTTGGTGAAGAGAGATGAGAGAATAATTATATTTAGAGACTCGTGCTGGTAACGTGTTATAAATAAGTCAAAGTTAGAGAGATAACATTTTAGAGAATGAAGTAAAGCAGGTGTAAAATATCACACTGAAACTATAGCACAAGAGGATAACAAATAAAAGACGGAGGAATAGATGATGTTATTGATCTTTTCTCTCGTTCTCCTCTTTTTATATTTTTCTATCACTTGAAAGTATACGGAGTGCTCTATTTATAGAGCAACTCCAAACTGATGCATTAACTGCGCATTGAAGTTTACAGCACTTCCTTTGACAATACAACCTCCATGCATTTACAAATTCAATTTCACTTTGCATGGGCATTGAAAACTTCTACCAATGCTGGAAAACTTCTACCAATGTACTGTGGGCATTCATTACCCACCAATCTTTTCAACACAAAAGTAAATATGTAGGGACACAAAACTTTCTTTTTATTTAAATATATTAAACTAGAGGGCACAATAACCTTTGTCATGATTTTGTAAATTAATAAAAAAATTTCCAAATCTGACACATGCAAGGCTGGATGGACATACAGCATTGCTGACAAACATATTTTATAGGCACAAAGTGTTTTTTGTGCCCACCTTCAGTAAAAAAGTTGTCATCTAACCCTACTCGGCACGGCTTCTGTGCCCATTACTGTTTTGTGTCTCTCTTTTTTTAACATTGGGCACCATATATAGATGGTGCCTTCTATGGAATGATAATTGTTTCAGCCTTTTGGTGGTCAAATAGACACAAAAATTTCAATTGTGCCCTTTGTTTTGTACCCAAAGCTCATTTTTCTTGTAGTGACCAGCAAGCTCAACTTTCATGTCTCTATACATGTAAATGCCACCTTTATGTTTGTATGCAATCACATGGAATTTCAGTTTTGATATCGATCGATCATGAGGTTGATCTTATGTGTGGTCACGTCGGCTCTTATCTTTTCGTCCATTATTCCATGCATAAATAAATAAATGGATAATCAGGATATGCTTGATTTTTGGCTCATATCTTTCTTCAGAATCACATGACACATGGAATGCATGTGGTCCTCTCTCCACTACATACTGTATATAACTCACTCACGAACAAATTAACAAAGGCCTCCTACTCGGTATTGCCCAAAGAAAAAAAAAGAACAAAAAAGGCCACAAATAGGACATTTCATGCTTCCTTGATCTATAACGACATGTTCAACCTCCTCGGTATTCATGTTTGGAAATGTTTTCTTTACTAGGGTCGGTTGTTTGAGAAATTGAAAGTATTACAACAGCAGCTCATCACTATGCAAAGCGACTAATCAGTATTTATGTCATCACTTCATTTGTAAGTGAATATCTCAGATTCAACGTACTTAAATGATAAGTTGAAAACCTAATTATTATGGATGACTCATATGGTGACTTCAATCTAATTTCCCATTGTTTAGAGTAGGATATTGCTCTACTAAAGAAAATCACGACTTCGGAGAGCACATAATAATAATAATAATATCAAGAAAAATTCTGAGATACAATGCCAGCAAAAGTTCATTGAGTTTGAATGGTGATGTTATACCTCAAAGGTTAATTTTCCAATGAATTAAGTGTCTCATGGAGAGTTGGTAGTCGGTAGATCTCACATTCTTGATTCTAATTAGAGTGTCGATTACTAAAATTAGTTTTGGAAAATGAGTAGACTTATTAAGAAAATAAAAATATTATTCTTACCACGTATTTGTATCATCTATCTAATAGAGATGAGACACATATGTGTTAGTGTGCCCTATTTCTATTAAAAAGATGTTACAAATAATTATACAAATATGTGATAAATGTAGCATTACTTGTCTGAAAAATAAATTAATTTATGCGGCGATAGTCAAACTTCTTGTTGTTGCATGGTAATTTCTGGAAATGTGTATTACTTTAAGAACACATAATGAAAACATTAAATATACACCATTACTGAGCAACTTCAAAATCAATAAAGTCATTAAACCACACTCTACTAGTCAGTACGTCTAATTTGAAGTAAACCCTAATCAATATCAGCTCGTACCAGCAAAAATCATGAATACGTGCTTCGATCTTTTCTTTCTTTTAAGTTCTTGCCCTCAATAAGGCCTGCTTTAGTACTGAGGTGATTCTGAAAAAAAACTGGTATAAAAAAAAGCTGGGAGCTGTTTTTGTGTTTGGTAAACATTCAGCTTCAGCTTTTTTTCACAGTTTTGGGTGAAAAAAAGCTAAAAACAAGAAGCTACAAAACCCAGCTTTGAAAAACCGGCTTTTTTTCACATCTGTTTTACATAAAAGTTTACCAAACACTATAATACTGCTTTTTTTTTTTTCAAAAGTACTTTTACAAAAAAGTTTACCAAACACTCTGCTGCTTTATTTCACAGCTGCTTATTCTCACAGCACAGCAGAAGCAGTTTTTTTTCAAAGTACAGCAATACCAAACCAGCCCTAAGACGAGCGTGTATTCAACACGTTAACATGGGAAAAAGAGGCCAAAGATGTGCACATATGTGTTGGTAACCACTCCTATCATGGAGTCGGTTACAACGAGTTTCCTAAGAGGTCTTAATCACTTCTTAATTCAAAACGAGTTCATTTAATTTTCCTCATAATAATTGATTAGAATTAAACATATTTAGTCCAATACTAATATTTGTCTGATTACTTACATATCAGAACACGTATATACCATATTAAAGCTCTCACTCACATTTAGAGTACATCTCTTACACATAAATCTCATAAGGTGTCCACATAATTTAATTTAATCGTTTGAGATCCCATAAAAAACTTAACGGAATTGTAGTTTTGTTGTTTTGTCTTTTGGTTTTATTTTCTTGTCAAATATTATAATTTCTTCGACAAGAGCATGATTTTTTTTAATTGAGTTTAAGATCTCTCACTTTTTTTGACCAGAAATGATAGCATAGCCTTTCCTTAATCAACACCAAGCAAATACAGAGTGTCATTGGGTACATAATTCTAGTGACCAATAAATTGATCTGGAATGAATTTGCACAAAGTAGACAAATAACATTAAACCCCTAGTAGACATCCACAAGTTCAATCACACAGTCGCCAAGCGCACAAAACTACCAGTATAGATCTGTCACAATAGACAATAGCAACAACAGAGAGATACTGGTAGACACAACGGTCATCGCTGAATAGCGAGGCCACAAAAAATCATCGCAAAAGTGCTAGACCATGCACAACAAAGTCATTGTTAGCAGACGAGGCTCACAATAACAACGCACAAAGGCGAAAACCAAATTAGCCAAAACACCAGCGTCACCGCGGTGCACAGGAGCGACAGGAACTAAACTACACCGAGAAATATCCGATGAACAACTCAAAAGCAAGGGGACCGAGGAGCTTAGGCCTAGATCACCCACAAAATCCGGACTGTGGGACGCTGGCGTCCACGCTCAAGCCAAGCCAAGCCGCACCAAGACGCTAAAGCCGAGCCGAGCCTCAACGAGACGAACTCGCTAAGCTCCCAGACCAAGCCGAACCTCTAGAGCGGAGAGCATTGAAGTCGTCGATAAAGGAGACCACCATGGAAACTGAGTTGAAGATGGGGGATCCAGCCCACCTGCAGCACAGATTTAAACCCCACACTGGGAAACGAGCGCCAATCGAAGAAAATGTTGAACAGGCAAGGCCCATGTCAAGCTATAGGGCATAGATCCATGTATATCTACACCCAAAATGGTGGGAGAGAAGCAAGGGAAGGGAGATAAGGAAGTGAAGGGTCGGGAAGGAGGGGTCGGAGTAAGGTGGTGGGAAGAAACGAGAATGGCGAGGGGAGGGGGATGGCTAAGAAGGGGAAGATGGGGGAAGGAAGGGAGGAAGAGCTAGGAAATGGAGGGGAGAGGCTGCCATCAGCCCCCCGCCATAGCCAAAGGCCGGCGGCGAAGGGGGTGACGGCTAGGGTTTGTTGGAAGAGGGAGAGCTTTTTGCTAGAAATGGGTATAAAATCTCTCACTTACAAGTAAACAAGAATACTATTAGATTGTACTACTAAGTGTCATGTTTTAAGGGCACCAAAATACAAATGTCTAATGTTAGGTTTGGTGCTTACGTGCAATCGCATGCTTCGAACTATCGGTGGGAAATGATTTGATTGGTTCTAGGAATTCCTGATTTAATTGATTATATGTTATTTCAAGATTGCTATAATTTATAAACTTAGGTAACTTACGTGTAGTACATTCTTTTTTCCTTTGATCAATCAAAATCTCCAAAAAAGTTTTTTATCGAAACCTCTATAATGCACTGAATTCTCAACTATGTCCTTATTCATTTTTCTCATCAATAAATATCGTATGCTTCTTAAAAAAGACCTTAAAAGAAGTCAAGCAACTGTACTTGAATGCTCTATAATTTGTCTTAAGAGCATGTGGTGAGTATAATACAACAATGCAACATTTTCCTTACTTTAATTTTGTTTTTTGGTTTTTAAATTTCTTCGAGCAAAAGAAACCTCCTCTCTGTCATCATCTTCCCTTCTTTGGCTCCTCCAAATATTCTTAGACCAGTGGATTGTCAGTCTATTTATAAAAATTGTCCCTTACCCCTTACCTATCTGAAGCTCCTCCAAATTCCCCATTTCTTTTTTATTATTTAAAATTTTTAAATATACTTATAAGGCAGGGAGTGGAATAGCCACGAGACAGAGAATAGCAAAAGAGAGAAATAGAGAGGATGACCACCACATCCTCCTCTGTTTTTTTCATTACATATATTCCAATCCCACTCCTTGGATCTTAGTTTTCATCTTTTTTCTCATCTGGGTCCTCCTCAAATGGTAAAGGTTTTCAACTTCTTTGATTTTTTTTGTTCATCTTGTTTTCTGAATTGTTGGGTCTGTCTGGTTTTCTGATCCACAACAGCTCCGCTCAATTTTTTTATTTTTTTCTTTTTTTTGTTTAGGAAATCCACTTTGTTGTTCTGATTGTTTCATGAAGGATCTGATGCTCCAAGATTGGATTTGACGTTTCCTAATTGTTGTTTCAATCAGAGCACTATCCGGGTTCTGTCTGAATTTTGGACAAGGTAATGTCTTGTTCTCATGCACGTTTTGATCTCTATGTTTCCATTTTTTCGATTATCAGAGTCTTTTCAGATTTATTAACGATGAAAAGTTTGCCGTTTCCTGTTGAATTATGAAGTTCTTTGGCGGATTTTCAATTCAGATTGAATTGCATATGTTTCTAAGTGTGTCTTTTTTTTCAGTAGAATTGAATTAGGTGGTCGGATTTGTGATGTTTTGTTGCAGAAAAAGATGGAACCAGATCATGGGAAGCTCTTCATTGGTGGGATTTCCTGGGACACAGATGAGGAACGGCTCAAGGAATATTTCAGGAAGTATGGAGAGGTGGTGGAGGCTGTGATCATGAGGGATCGTGCAACCGGTCGTGCTCGTGGATTCGGGTTTGTTGTCTTTGCGGATCCTGCGGTTGCAGAAAGAGTTGTCATGGATAAGCACATGATCGATTGCCGCACAGTGAGTATCGCTTCTGATCTATCTTTATGTCAATTCTGTTGTAGGATTTTAGTTGCAGTGCTGCAATTTGTCCTATAGACTTGTATTTTTAGTAAGGATCATATTCTCATAGACATGACGTTTAGTTCGCATTTATGGTTAACGAAACAAAACCGTTTAGTTCGATTATCTGTATTCTCACTAGATTTGAGTCAATCAATTCAAATTGCATTTGGTTATTTGGAATCTGCAACACGCGAACTTAGGATGGCACTAATAATTTTGTTAAGTTTGTTGTTTTCAATTTTAGGTGGAAGCAAAGAAGGCTGTTCCTAAGGAGGATCAGCACATTTTAAACAGAACCGGGGTTGTCAATGGTTCCCCAGGTCCTGGACGCACAAAAAAGATTTTTGTTGGAGGTTTAGCATCCACAGTGACCGAGAGTGACTTTAAGAAGTACTTTGATCAATTTGGTACAGTCACTGATGTTGTAGTAATGTATGATCACAACACTCAAAGGCCAAGAGGCTTTGGATTTATCACTTATGACTCGGAGGAGGCTGTTGACAGAGTTCTGCATAAAACATTTCATGAACTCAATGGTAAGATGGTTGAGGTCAAGAGGGCAGTCCCTAAGGAGCTATCCCCAGGACCCAGCAGGAGCCCTATGATAGGATACAACTATAGTCCGGGTAGGACCAATAGTTTGCTTAACAGCTATGCTCAGGGTTATAATACGAGCCCAATCGGAGGTTTTGGCATTAACATGGACACCAGGTTCAATCCAATCTCTAGTGGTCGTAGCGGGTTGTCTCCATTTGGCACTTCTGGATATGGAATAGGTGTGAATATGGAGCCAGGGTTGAGCCCAACCTATGGCGGAAATTCCAACTTTGGCAGTAGTCTAGGATATGCACGGATGTTGAGCCCCTTTTATAGTGGCAATTCAAACAGGTATAGTACCCCTATTGGATATAATGCCGGTAATGGAAGGAGCAGTCCTGTAGTCAACTCAACTACTCGGAGTGTCTGGCGAAATAGTGGCATCAACAATAACTCGAACCCTGCCAGTACCGGGGCCTACTTGAGCTCTGCAAATGGAGGTTTTGAAGTTATGATTGGAAACAATGGTTCAAATTGGGGTGCTAATTCTTTTTCAACGGAAGGTAGAGGCAGTGATTCTGGCTATAATAGTGCCAATGGTTATGGAAGTGGTGGTAGCAGCTTTGGGTTGGGAGGAGGAGGATATGGAAGAAACGGTGGCACTGGTATAGCCCCAATGCCTTCATTTCCCGGATCAACTGTTGGTTATGAGGGCTTTTATGGGGACTTGTACCAGAACGGTTCAGTTTATGGCGACTCAACTTGGCGCTCTAGCAGTCCTGATCCAGATGGTTCTAGCACATTTGGTTATGGGCTGAGCGACTTACCTGCAGATGTCACAGCCAAAAGTTCTGGTGGATATATTGGAGGTTACAACGTTACCAGTACACAACCAAATAGAGGTAACTATCTCCTTATAACTGAAATTTATAGAGAACACGGTAATTCCAAATGAACAACTCTTTTCTTGAATATAAAAGATTTATCTTTCTCGATTGCGGATGATTCATATGAAAGTTACATATGTTTAAACTTTACACACAAGATAGAAAACTACAGCCCCTTTTCTATGTCATACCAATAACACTGATTCCACAACATTCTTCATGTTCACATTCATGTATGCAAGAGATAAGATAACATTCCAGCAGCCAAACCTAAATTTTTGAAAATTGATATGGATGACGTTAATTGAGTTTCCATTAACGGTCATGCACGTTGAAGTTGTCCAAATTATATGTAACAGATACAAAGATTTTTTAATGCTTCTCTTTTAACTTGTCAAATTAGTTGTATGCTAATAGTTAGACGTTATTTTCATCGAATTCACATTGTTTTCTGTTCTTTCTTCTTTGATAATATGTACTTCAGGAGTTGCTGCTTAGGTGATTTGTTTGGGTATGAAGAGGTGATGGTAGGTGAACTGAAACCAGTCAAACGTTGAAGGTTGTGAATATTATACGTCTCCCTTATTAAGATTTTCAGCTTATAAGGAAACTGATATAGTTCTAACGAGGTTCCTTGATTTGGAAGTATACACATTCAGAGAGAAAGCAGTTACATGGAAATTTCTGTCAAGGTTTGGGATTTGCTTTTGTTCCTCGAAATCTTAGGTTCCTTTCTTCAAATTCGATTGAGGTGTAGCATCAGATTGCGGGATACATACTCAGGAAGACAGTTTCAATTAATGTACCTTGCATCTTCAGTGGGACGAGCCAGCATTAGTCTGTCGAAAGAGATAGAGCAATTGATTTTTCTGAATTTCGGGTTTTCTTTCATTTCGTTTCGTTTCTGTTAGCCTGGCGAAGTTGTTGGTTGTTATATTTCTTCTGGGATTTGCTTTTTCTCTCAGATTGTATGTGAGATTTTCTGATTTACTAGTGTGAAACAATAGAGGGACTCCCAACTGGGGTAACCCCAATCAAATAAGTTACTTAACATTTTGATTCATCGTTTTTAAGTTCAATTGTTTTCTCCTCGTTTTTCTCATACTATTTTCTGTTTCTTCTCAATTCTGTGGAAAATGTAAATAATTTAAGGGAAGCAATTTCGACGCTCATTTTCTCCTCTCCTCTTGCTCGCTCTTCGTTGGTTTCTGGCCCTTAGATTTAAATCAAAGGCGAATTAAAGAGCATAAACAAATAAGGGCGTGCAGGAGAAAAACAGTGTGCGGTTTATATTTTCTGTACTTTCTCTGATGAACTTAATTGAAGCTAAACGATAGAGTCCCAATGATTGGAAATCACATAAGATTTCTATTTGTCTCCCCCCCCCCCCCCCCCCCCACACTCACTCACCTTTTTCTTGTGCTGTATAGGATTCCTTTGTTCTTTTCAGTTGGAAAGGAAAAGAAGAGAAAAAGGAGAATTGCTCGCAGCTCAAAATGTCAATAAAGTTGTCATTGCCCTCAAAACCTGTCTTTTCCTAC
Organism: Pyrus communis; assembly: GCF_041283825.1. Lineage (NCBI taxonomy): Eukaryota > Viridiplantae > Streptophyta > Magnoliopsida > Rosales > Rosaceae > Pyrus > Pyrus communis. Next base: position 23,092,069 of record NC_142575.1, read on the forward strand.
GTTGTATGCTTGGCCTTGCTAGTGATTTGCCTAGATTTTTCCACATTAAATTATATAGATTGATTAAGCAACCGGGGTTAGCCTAGTGGTAAAGTTGGGTAGGATAATGTGTAGGACTACACTAGATTCAGGATTCGAAATTATCTCGACATAACAGTGGAGCATAGCGGATCGATTATGCGGTGGTAGCTACCGCATATTATATCCCTTCCCACAAAATAGTAGGCTATCCAGACATGACCTTCTCAGATGGAGAAGGATTAATATGACACTGGTACACTATTACAGTAGTGTCCCGTGTTAATGAAGTAAATACATATGTAAATTCTTGTCAATGTTCCTTAATTCATTTACACGAAACATCACATGATGGTGTGCCATGTTATGTAAGTTGTTCTCCCTCGTATGGCTAGCCATGCATAGAGTGCAAAACAAGGAGACAATTGTTCACGTTACACCTTCTGAAACAAGATGGCTTAAAGGCAACATACCCTGATGTGGAAGTTGAGAATATATGAATCGTACAAGGCAAAAGTTGCACCCTTACACCGAATAAAGAATACGCGGTTTGCCAATTATTTTACTACAAATTCTTATTAACTTACAGAACAGTTATCAACAATGTCACTGATATGATCTTGATCCTGACATAATCATCACAAAACAAATATTTTGGCCATTTTCTTTTTGTTACAGCAATGGCAACAAGCCAGAACAATCTCAAAGATCTCCAATGGCTTCTGGGTCGCAGTTTTAGCGACATCCAAAACCAACCAACTTTTGAGGAACTTGGAGTTTCACCAGGTCGACCGGGAAGTGCAGCAGGTTTGCGAGCTTTCGGCGTTGCTTGAGAGTAGTTTGAGCATCAAGCAAGTGGTGTTGAGGAGAAACAGATTTGGCACACAATGCTTGGCAGAGTTGTGTGAGATTGTGAAGAGGGATAGAGTAATCAAAGAGATTATGTTTTCGGAATCAGGCATCGGGTCTGCTGGAGCTGCATTTCTTGCTTCTGCTCTTAAGGTGAATGAGAGCTTGGAGGAGTTGCAGATATGGGAAGACTCAATTGGGTCGAAAGGCGCAGAGGAGCTCTCGAAGATGATTGAAGTGAACTCAACTCTGAAGGTGTTGACGATTTTTCACTCGAATTCAATCACTGCAACTCCACTTGTTTCTGCAGTTTTAGCAATAAATAGGACTATGCAAGTCCATGTTTGGAGTGGAGAAAACGGAGAAAGAAGTTCGAAGGTGGTTGAATTTCTACCCGAAAACAGCACATTTAGAATTTACAGGCTTGATCTGTAGGGTGCTTGCAGGGTTGCCTGCGCTCTCGGGTGGAACTCAACTGTCAGTCACTCGACCTGACTGGAAGGAAGTTGTGTATGTAGCAGCTGGACTCTTCAAAAACCAGAGCTTGGAGAGCTTGTATTTAGATGGAAACACGTTTGGAGGCATTGGAGTTGAGCATTTACTCTGCCTTGCAATATCAAGCAAACATTACTTTAAAAGCGGTAACACTTGGGGGTGGAAGAACCAACATTGGGAGGGAGGGACTTGTAACCATTTTACAGATGCTGACAACCAACAAAAGTTTAACGCGGTTAGGGATATACGATGATGAAAATTTAAGGCCCGATGATTTTGTTAAACTCTTCAAAAGCTTGGAGAAAAATGCCAGCTTGAGACACTTATCGTTACAGGGCTGCAACGGTGTTCAAGGAGAGCTGGTACTGCAGGCAATCATGGAGACATTACAGGTAAATCCTTGGCTCGAAAGTATTGATCTCGCAAGAACACCGCTGCAAAATTCAGGAAAGACCGATGCGGTCCATTAAAGATTAGGGCAGAATGGGAAGACTGAACCAGAAATGGATTTGCTTAAAGCCATGCCACTTCCAGTACTGAAAAGTTGTAGAGTGTTCTTCTGTGGGCAAGAATATGCAGGTAACTGTGAAACTTTTGTTTAAAAATTGAATTGGCTTAAGTACATGACATCTCCTAAAAACTTTTTGGGTTTCGACTTTCAGGTAAGACTACATTGTGTAATTCAATATCACAGAGTTTCTCTTCTTCAAAGCTTCCGTACATGGACCAAGTACGATCTCTAGTGAACCCAGTTGAGCAAGCTGTTAAAACAGTTGGAATGAAGATAAAGACTTTCAAAGATGATGACAACACAAAGATTTCGAGATGGAATCTTGCTGGTCAGCATGAATTCTATTGTCTCCATGATCTCATGTTCCCGGGCATGGCATTGCGTCATTCTTGTCATCGTATCCAGTTTACTCAGGAAAACGAACAACAGAGAACCGAAAAACTCAATGGAGATAGAAGAGGACCTCCAGTACTGGCTCAGGTTCATAGTCTCAAACTGTAGAACAGGAGTGCAGCAATGCATGCTCCCAAATGTCACAGTCGTACTCACGCACTAGGACAAAATCAATCAAACCTTCAAAAAACTTACAGGCTGCTGTGAACTCGATTCAGAAATTGCGAGACAAGTTCCAAGGATTTGTTGACTTCTACCCGACAGTGTTCACAGTTGATGCAAGATCTTTGGCATCAGTGAGTAAGCTCACTCACCGCCTTCTAAAGACAAGCAAGACAGTTCTCCAAAGAGTCCCAAGAATCCATCAGCTGTGCAATGATCTGACACAAATATTATCAGATTGGAGATCCGAGAACCACAACAAGCCCGCGATGGGGTGGAAGGAGTTCAACGAGCTATGCCAAGTAAAGGTTCCATCACCAAGAATTCGATCAAGACACGATAACAAAGAGAAGGTGGAAATGAGGAGACGGGTTGTTGCAACTTGCCTTCATCACATAGGAGAGGTAATTGATTTATGAGCTCGGGTTTCTGATCCTAGATTGTGAGTGGTTCTGCGGCGAGGTGCTTGGCCAACTAATAAGACTTGATGTAAGAAACCAAAACTCCAATGAGAATAATGGATTCATCAGCAAGAAAGATTTGGAGCAGATTCTAAGAGGAAGCTTGCAGAGTCCAATTCCTGGAATGGGTTCGAAGGTATTTGAGAACTTGGATGCAAGTGATCTTGTGTGAATGATGCTTAAACTGGAACAATGTTACGAACAAAACCCATCATATCGTAATTCTTTGCTGTTGATCCCCTCCATTCTTGAAGAAGGAAGAGGAAAGCCACAAAGATGGCAGTTAAGCAGACTGGAGTGCCTCTACGCCGGGAGGCATCTTGAATGTGATGATTCCAGCCACATGTTCCTCATAACCAGCTTCTTTCCCCGATTACAGGCAAGACTTTCCCTAATCCTTCCTTTTAACTTGCTCTTCAATTTTCGTTTACTTTTTTCTTCGAATTATTTTGGATTTTATTGAGTCTCATTTTCCAAAACAAACCTCAGCACAAATTCATAAAATACGTAGCCATCTGCTTTGAATATCTCAACTTTAATACAATCTTTCCAATAACTGCATTAGAATAAAATGTCAAGTTATTCTGGTTTCTAGTAATACATGTGCGTATGTGCACGCGCGTTTCTTACAACACGAACATCAATACCAGTCAATGTAGTAGTCCTTAGCTACAATATATGATGAACATTGCTCACAGTTGATCTTACAGTCCAGAGAAGTACCTGATCTCCATAAATATCAATGAATCTATATCAGAGTAGAACTGGGAGGACAACTACGTTACTACATAGATGTCCTCGCATGCTCCACCAAGAACCTGACAGAAACCCTAAGGGTCATCCAGCAGCTTGTAGTTCCAGCAATTCATAGCCTCTGCAACGGTATCACCTTAACTGAAAATGTCATACGGCCAGAATGCGTTCAAAATCTCACCCCTCCCAGATACCAGAAAACGCAGTTTGTTTCGTTGCAACAATTAAATCAGGCATTACTTTCTGTTCCTGCAGACAGCATGTGTGATTACCAGCACACCTGGGATCCAATCTCAGATTCTGGAAGACAAATCCTAAGACCTGGTTTTGATTTGGCCTGGGACCTCCTATCAGATGATGACTTCCGTGAAGTGCTGCATCGGAGATATCATGACCTATGCAAACTTGCTCAAAAACTGCAAATCCCACCAGAGAGCAACCCGGAGAACACAATATCCACAAGTGACAAGCCTGACAAAGTTGATCCAACTTTTGGTGGAATCGCCAAGGGGGTTGAAGCGGTTTTGCAGAGCCTGAAGATCATTGAGCAAGAAATCAGAAACTTGAAACAGGAGATCCAAGGGCTGAGATATTGCGAGCATAGACTACTTGCTGAGCTTCATCGCAAAGTGAATTACCTCGTGACATACAACGTTCAAATTGAAGAAAGTGCGGAATATGTTCTACTTTGTTAGAACAGAAAATTACTCGAGGAGATTGATCACCAACATGGTTCCCGGCATCAATGCTATTCGACTGCACACGTTGTGCGAATTTCAACGAGAAATGCATGTCGTTGAAGATCAAATGGGGTGTGAACTGATGCAGGTTGACAACAGGACCGTGAAGTCTTTGGCACCCTACACCACAAAGTTCATGAAACTGCTAACATTTAATCTCAAGATAGGAGCCCATCTAGCCGCTGGCATGGGAGAAATGATACCGGATTTGAGCTGGGAACTTGCCCACCTGGCCGATTCATCCCTCCTTGATGGAGCCGCAGGTGCAGGGGCAGTTGCTGCCGGTGCAGTGGAGGCTGCAGCAATTGGGCATGGAAGGAGCAGAAGCAAGGCTGCAGAAAGCTCAAGAGATATCCAGCAAGATGAGAGAACCGCGCAACAATGGGTTCTGGATTTCCTAAGGGAACGGAGATGCTCAACCAGAAAGGATATCGCTTAGAAGTTCAGGTTATGGAGAGTGAGATACAGAGACGATAGTCAGATTGCACGGATCTGCAGGAGGCATATTAACCTCAGAGCACATGAAATAATTGAAGTGCCACTTTGAAATTATGCATCTGAAATGGTTTGGAATTGGATAACCTGAATCCTAGATTTCCCCCTTGATGTTGTAATCAATATTTTCTTTATTTGTCTTCTGCTACAAAGATCCCGAAATTTCAGTATAAGCTCGTAACTAAACACTCGAAACACCATCTTGAAAGGAAAAAAATCCTGAACCAAACTGTTATTGCACCCGACCATTATTATATCGGCCGTTAACATGTGAGGAGTTTTCTATATTTGATTCTTGAAAGTATTTATCACTAACATTAACAATTGTCGCGGAGATTACACTAATTATGTAATCGAATTATACACCTAATTTTCAAGAGGCACAAAAACATCCACTTGTGAAGGAGACGTATGAAATAATGGAAGATTAACCAAACTTGTCCAAGTCACATGGATGGGGATGGATAAGATCTCTGGTGGATTCTTTTTGCCTTTTCATGATTAGATCCATTGGATTATAAAACCAATCATGTTCAATGGCCGAAAGCACAGCTGCAGCTGCTCTGGCCTTCCACACTTTTGACGTTAATCACACCATGTGATTGTGGGATTATAACATAACTCATGATTATAAACATGATTAGCATATAGTTCGACGGAGTTTGATAACGAAAAATTAAGGTTAAAATTAAAAGTAGATACAAGGAGGAAAGATGTAACAGAAGTTCTTATGCACTAATACAAGGTGATAGAACAAAGCTTGTAACAAGTACAAGTCAAGATTTTCGTGACATCTAAAGCACCTCAACATACAAAGGGAAACACCACAATACATAAAACATTATTACACATCAGTACGAGTAATCTAAAATCTAGAGTCACCTGTTTTTCTTCCTCCGATGAAGTGAAACGAAAGCTCAGAAGAAAGCCCTACTGCCATAAAACACCCGGGAACCACTGCTCTTTGGTGTCTCTATTTTCTGATCAGTGCTCGAGTTTCCTGAATTGGTTGGTGATTCAAGGTCCAACGGAAGCTTCATTTTTGCCAAGGACTCGGTGAATTGCTGCATGCTTTTCATGTACATGTCTACAAAATCCTGCTGCACCGCCGTATGCTCTGGAACAGTGACTGTGATAGTAGGATTCGCCGTATTCTCTGGAACGGTCACTGTGACAGTAGGATTCGCCGTTTGCTCTGGAACGGTCTCTGTGACAGTAGGATTCGCCGTTTGCTCTGGAACGGTCACTGTGACAGTAGGATTCGCCGTTTGCTCTGGAACGGTGACTGTGACAGTAGGATTCTCAAATGTCTCACTTGGCACCCCACCAGACGAATTAATCTCTTCATCTTTATCCACCTTTTTCTCTTCCACCGCCAAAACTTGTTCGTGGTTTGGAGATTTCACAGCTGATGGAGCATCATACGACTCTGAGCTTGTATGACCCGATGGAGATGAAACACCATTAGTTGACACACTGCTTGGGGGAGAATCAAGCTTCCGAACAGGAGTAGATTCAATGGTAGCAGTCGAGAAACTTTCAACAGCATGAATACCCACTTCGGAAATAACCTGAGTTTCAGAGTCAGCAATGACAAAGCTCTCAGAGCTTTGAGACTCAAATTCAGAACATGGGAACTTAATGTACTCGGAAACCATTCTCTGGTCTTCATTGTCGATGTTCGGATCTGGGAACTCTAACCTATCTAATTCACGTGACTCAGCTGTCTCCGAGTCCTGCACAATAGGATTTGAGGCCAGGGACATTACTTCTGGGATATCTCCAGTGTACGAGAGGGACAACTGGACAAACCCTGCTGGGAAATGAAACAGATCAGTTGAAGAAAGAGAGAACTCTTTCTCTAACTTCCCATTCTTAACGAAGACCTCCGACAAAGGCACCAAAGAAAACCCCAGCAACTGATCTTCAAGATAATTCTTGACCCTGCTCAGCATCCAAATCTCGCATTTGAGGGAGGAATCAACACTCCGAACATTGAGCTGTACATTGTCATTGAAGACCGGATTTTGACCACCACCGTTAATGGTCTTGGTGGAGACTGTGTTTTCAGGATCACTCGTCAGGCATAGCTTAGCGTAGACATCTTGCTTGTGGTATATGCAGATGTTCTGGATGTCCCTAGCCCGATGAACGTAAACCTCGAGAACACCAATGAAGTTCTCTGAGTTACAAGCTATACTGGCATCAGTTGCATTGGATACGGGCCCGCTGGTAGAAATGAACTGCTTCTCAGGCTCGGCAACAGAGCTTTTGAATGGAGACACAACAGATTGAGGAGAATCCATGATCATGAACACCTAGGAAGTTAACCTGACAAAGCACGACAAAGATATTTCTGAGAAAACGCGAGTCACTCCAAAATTATAAGTCTAAAATTGGAAAGCACCACCTAGTTAATTCCAAAGACGGAGCTCAGATATTTAGCTGAACTGGATACAATTTAGACTAAAAACATATAAAGCCAATTCGAATATAGAACACCTCAAGGCATAAATTAGAAATTCGTACGACTCCAGTAAAATCCAAGGCGTAGTTACCGCATAAATTAGAAACTCGAACTGTTTTAGTTAAATCCAAGGCGTCAGTCGAACACAAATTGTAACCTTCTATGATGCTTAAAACGAGACCCCAAAATAAAATATAACTAAATCCTAGCATGTCCAGAAATAAACACCAATTCTCAAACATATAGAATTTAGCAGACAAACATTCATAGAAGGAACTTTCATAAGAACCACTCAAACCCCAAACCAAAGCATAAGCACCACAAGAAACTGAGAGTACACAAGCCTATTAACTTCAGCAAGATAAAAAATTAAACAAAAATTTCTTGTAATTGAAAGATCAAAACCCACTTGAACAAGCTCAAAACCCAGAAACCCTTACCTTGAAATCCTTCACATAAACCAAAAAAAGGCAAAACCCAGAAGCCAAAAAGCACTTTTCCAGTAGGCTCCTCAAAAACCCACCACAACCCCAAACTTAAAAAGAAGCAAACCCTTAAGCAATAATGCAAGATATAAAACTACACAAATATTTCTTGTAATTCAAAGATCAAAACCCACTTGAACAATCTCAAAACCCAGAAACCCTTACCTTGAAATCTTTCACATCAACCAAAAACAAGCAAAACCCAGAAGCCAAAAACCCCAAAAAAGCACTTTGCCAGTAAGCTCCTCCGAAACACACAACCCCAAACTTAAAACAAGTAAACCCTTTAATAATAATGCAAAGATATTTGCACAGTCCAATAAAGCCACCTACTTTTCTACACGGAGAGATTATATTCTACCACCGGAATCCAAGGGAGCAAAACAGGGAAAGGAAAGCACAGCGACCAAGATCGTGCCACAGAATTCCAAAAACAAAATTCGACCTTTGAATCCTTCGAAAAGTCACATAAAACGAACCAAAAAAATGAACAAATAGCTCCCAAAAGAGCAAGTAACAATAAAATAAAGGAAAAGCTGAGATAGGTTTGCTCCTTTTTCCATTACCTTTGGCTCTTTAGCTAGAAAGTCAAAGCGATTTGCTTGAAATTTGAAATTTGTCTCCAATTGAAGATCCGTCCAAGACCCAAGGACACTCAGTTCATCAGTCGAGATTATACTATTGCTGCTGCTGCTAGAGAACCAAAGTTTCTGAAGGACAGAGAAGGAATAATGATAAAGATAATCTAATGGAGAAATGCGGGTGTGTGTTGAAGCTTGTCGGAAAGCCTGTGCAGTTGTGTGTTGGATGAGAATATATAATAGCAAATTTAACGAAAAGTTTTCGGTACAGTTTATTTTAACAAAAAATTATATTTTTACACTAAAAAGTTAATCTTAGTACTATTTACTTTACCCTTTATTTTGTCCTTATGGTCAAAACTCAAAGCTTTCAAACTCTTTTCATTAGTTTTCCTTATATAATAACGTATGATAGTGTTATTCAAATACTCAATTTTACCTATCATATATCTGTTAATTTTTTATGTTTGCTCTTCTTTAACTTATTGAATTCGACGCTCATGTTTAAGAGAGTGTGTGTAAAGTAAAGTTGAATGTGGATAACACTACCCTAACAGAAATACTATCTTCTCATTTCAAACTTCTTGTTTTACATTTTCGATTCTTTTTTTTTTCCTAAGTAATGCTAAGAAAAGAGTAATATTATTCATACCATATTTTTGTATCATATTTTCATACCACCTTAGGTAGCATTTAATAAACTAATAATTAAGAAAAACTAGTTAATTAAATAATGATTGTGGTATAAGAGAAGTCTTTCTCCTTCATGTCCTTGGATTTTGCAAATTTTTCAAATAATGTGGTTGTCCACGTTAGATGCCACCTAAAGTGGTATGAAAATGTGATATAAAAACATATTATGAATAGCATTACTCCTAAAAAAAAATCAAATTTTACAAACTACTGCCTTGTAGTATGAGAAATAAAACCAATAAGGGAGAACGAGAAAATTCAATTGCAGAAATATATTTTTTCATGTATGCAAGTAAGTAGATAAATAATGTCCGTTTTTATTTCCCTAAATTTATATTAGTAATGTACTAATTCACCTTCTGGATACATCGGAAAATCTCTCAAATTCTTCAAGAGTCGGTTATGTTATGCTAGGAAGGGTAAATTTATAGATAATGTTTTGAAAACTAAAGGACATGAAAGTTGATGATTAGTTTATTACCAAATATTATTCCTATTGATGACATATTATTTAGCTTGTAATTTTAACCTCTCTAACATTATCTATATAATAAATATCCTTTTGGGGTCTTATTTCTTCTTTTGGGATATTTTTACTTTTGGGCACTTACTTTTAACTTTATTTTTGTTTTATGATCCAAAGAGGGTGGGGTTTGCAGAAACACTGTCCCACACGGTGTGAAGGGCAGACCAATCAGAGAAGAAATGAGTGCGCATTTGTTGGTGGGGACATGAAACATATGGCTTGTCTCTACATTTCTGCTCTTCTTTTTCTTTTTAAGGTGTTCCCGCGTCACTGCCAATGCTTTCCCATTCGAGGTGTTTTCTTTTTGGTAGGTGATCACTTATTTTCACTTCTTATATATTTTTTTAATTTTTTATTATCAAAATGATTGAATTGATAAAGATTAAAAGATAAAAATTAACAAGAAGTGTGTCTACCCTGTCAAATTAAAAATTATAGTTAACTTTCAATCTATGAATTTTATAGTGCAAAAATTTGAGGATGCGGGTTTTTTAATTGTTAAATTTTGATATTTATGCTTCTAATATGAAATTTATTGGTTAAAATACTCTGACTATTTGATGTTTATATTTTACTAACGAGAAATGATCTCTACACTTCTTTCTTTTTTATTGTCTCTTGAATATTTTTTTTTTTTTTTTTTGAACTAAATGTCTACAACAAAACTACTATTGATATTGTGCATAATTTAATTCAACATGTTGAGGTTGATAAGCTGGAAGCAAAGATTATTATATCGGGCCATTTGTGAAGTCAGATTATCAAATGACAGATGTATTACAAAGACAGTGTTTGGTGAAGTGTTCAACAACTTATTTATTAAGTTGGGCTTTTGTGGTATTAGCTATGCATGAACTTGAGATGAAATGTGACATCAGCTATACCAAATTCAAACTATGATTTCTTTCCTTAATTTGTGTAGCTAAGGCGGGTATAGGCAGCTTTCTTATTTTAATTAAATTTGTCAGAGGATCCTTGAGGGATGTAGCAATTGGGTGGCAAAGATGGATTAGATGTGCTACGTAAAAAAATGCATCTCCTACGGAAGTAGCAACCCATTTAACAAATTAAAGAAGTAGCAACTAATCTTGTATATTTACAACATCAATTGTTAATTCTTCAAGTTAGCAAATTGGATCCTGCAATATATTTTATTCAAAAGTATTAGTAAAACTTTTGAAAATAAAATTTGGACCTCACAAAGGATATTTAAAGACCAAATAATTCTTCAAGTGTACTCGTTGGATCCATATTTTATTCAAAAGTATATTTTAAAATATATAGGATTCTCGACGTTGCAAGATCTCATGAAGGCTTAGAACTATTTTGAAAACATCAAACGGCTGACGATCTCTTTTGATTCTATTCAATGGTAACGTATTTATAAAGAAGCCAACTTCCTCGCATATGCTATTAGTTTCATTAGTCACAATGTTGACTACATTTGTATTAGGAATAGGGTGCTTCCTAGTGAGGCACGCCAAGCGTTTTTATTTAACTGCATGGGTTCCGGTTGTTCTCAGGGATTCTCCTTATCTTAATAAAGTTTATTACCTAGCAAAAAAAAAAAAAAAATTCTAAATGAGTTAGCAAAGGACATTTTTAAAGAAAAAATTTGCTAACTTCTTTAGAGATGTTCTTTTGTAACATATAAGCCACCCAACTCATTTAGGGCTGGTTTCGTATTGTTGTGCTTTGAAAAAAAGCTGATTCTGCTGTGCTGTGAGAATAAAAGATTGTGAAATAAAGCAGCAGAGTGTTTGGTAAACTTTTTTGTAAAAGTGCTTTTGAAAAAAAAAAAAAAATATTATAGTGTTTGGTAAACTTTTATGTAAAACATATGTGAAAAAAACCGATTTTTCAAAGCTGGGTTTTGCAACTTCTTGTTTTTGGTTTTTTTTACCCAAAACTGTGAAAAAAAAAAGCTAAAGCTGAAGCTGAATGTTTACCAAACACAAAAACAGCTCCCAGCTTTTTTTTATACCAACTTTTTTCAAAATCACCTCAGTATCAAACCAGATCTTAAGCTCGCCTAGCCTGCCTACTCGGAGAGCCCTGCATAGTTCTCTTTGACATTATTACTCAATTACAAAAGTACGATTGAAAAAATAATACTAATTTCAATTCTTAGTATGTCATCTAGAAATCTGTGAGGTTTGAATATTTGAATAATCAAGAATTCAAGATACATAAGTATTGGATCAATCATTAAGTAACTCGAAAGGGTATAATAATTAAACAGATCCAAAATAAGGGAAAGGATCATGACAAGGAACAATAGTATTTCTTTTCTACCCACCAACGAAAGCCTCCAACTTAAGGAAGGGGATCATCTTCGGATTCCTTCGATCTAATCCTCCTCATCAAACAATATGGGTCTTTAAAATTTAATTCAACGGCTAAAGTTATTATAACATTTAAAGTGGACCCATGTTTTTAATCGTTGGATCAAATTTCAAAGGTCTGAATTGTTTGATGAAGAAGATTAGGTAAAAGGAATCCGGAGAGGATTTCTTTCCCAGCTTAAGGCAATTGTTGTTGGTAAACAAATACACTATTGTTTTGTAAGCAAGGAACTTGATTAAGATTAATTGAATTCATAGGCAGATATGGATAATGCTTCTAATTACATCTTGGTTGTACTAAATGACAGAGGGACAGTCCCCACCTTATAATTACATCTTGGTTGTACTCATTGAAAAAAAATAGAAAAGAAATTATGTTCTCTTTTTGTTTTTGAACAAAACTACGAAAATCATGAAAAAGGCTTCAATCGTATAAACACAAATTTTAAGACTGCACTACCACAGTTCCATTCCCTTCTGCACTCATTTTTGTGACCTCTCTAACTTTTTGACACCTGTTAAGTTTTGGTTCAATTAGTGGGCAAGTGTCATGATTTTAAGCAGGCCTTAGAAATCTCACATACACGTATGGATGCAGAAGATTTGAATTAAAACTAAAGCATATCAAATTTACACAAACAATTAGATCAAGTCGTAGGGGACTTGTTGTATTGCGAGGTATTAAGTTAGAGTTTCACATCGAATAATTAAGAAATCTACAAGAGCCTATATAAAAGGTCAGGCTATATTTTGAATTAACTTACAATGAAATTTAACTTTTTGAATATATGCTAAGACAAAAATAAGAAAATATTAAAGAGTAGGAGAAGACTTGTTCTTCCTCCTCCTTTTTTTTTTTAATTGTTTTTTAACAAGCGATATAATATACACTAAAGAGTAGGAGGAGTGTGTCAAGTCCCAGAATAGGCTAAAAATAATGTAGTTTGAATTCGCCTTTGGCGAGAGTCAAATATAAAACTTTTCACTTACAAGAAAAGAGAAATACAACTAAACTGCAGAACTAAGGGGTTCTTCCTCCTCCTTTTAAACCTTGTGATTTTCTCTTGTGCTATAAACATTAAATTGGTTAGTCTTTGATGTGTCCCCCTCAATGAATAAAAAACCAATATGAGAAAGTCATACAAGCAACAACCTCCAAACTATATATAAACTGAGATCTTAACTAAACTTCAAATACAAGCAATAACCTCCAAAACAATATATAAACTGAATTCAATTATTTTTGTCTCATAACATTCTATATATATAAATTGGCTTGTAGCTCAAATGGTTTATATTTATGTATTTAAGATCTTCGATACGATCCACCTCCCGTAATATCACTTGTATAAAAAAAATATGTATTTGCATTTCGTCCTGTACTTAATGCATATGTAATCAATAAAACTTATAATTTGTTGGTCAAATATTATTAGGAGCGCTTTCAATTAAAAAGTGCTTTTATACTTGCGAAACACCCAGCCTTACTCATCATTATTATTATTTTTTAATACAATGTACTGGGGATAAGAATTTAGACTAAATTACAGAGTGGGGCTGCTATGAATTATTTCTTATCAAGAAGGAAGAAAATTGGTGACAAGCTACGATTATTCATTATTTTCGAATTTGGAGAGATCATGAAGAATTTCATTCTACCTGTGGCCACAGTCAAGCAGACTCACCAACTCGGAACATCGAACTTGGGACCTTCCACATTTTTTTGTTTATTTAGGTAGTTGTTGTCCACGCCTTTAACCACTGGGGCACTTGTTGTGGTTTCATGGTGTTATAATTTAACATGTCGAAATTGTCATAACCTATAAGCCGAACTTAAAATCTCTTCTTTAACAATAAAATAAATATTACTTGACCGTATTAATTTTTTTTTAACAAACAATATTATCTATACTAAGGGGAAGGGAGTGAGCTAAGCCTTACAATGAGCTAGCAATAATGTGGTTCAAATTCGCCTTTGGCAAGAATTGAATCTAAAACCTCTTACTTACAAGTGAAGAAAAATATTACTAGACCGTAATACCAAGAAGCACTTGACCGTATTAATTAACTTACTTGCATTATTCCACAGCTTTAGGGGGAAAAGATCAGTGATTAATTAATACGGTAGGGTAATTTGATTTTTAATTCAAATACGAAGTGAAGGGTCACCAAGTCATCGCTGTGCACTTTTATTCAATGATCCTTAACCACTTCTTTGACAAATATTTGTAGAATCCATCCATCCAACCATAAATAAATACAATCCATCCACAGTAGACATTTGGAGAAAAATTGCCCACTAGACCTATCGGAAGCGTCCTCTTTTCCCTTTTCTCAATGTGACGCTTGGCCACTAAATTAAGAGTCTCCCCACGATAAAGATATACGGACAACAACATTTTCCCTTTTTATTTTTCTCTCTAGTTGACCAGAGCAATTTACATAAATATGGTTCACCGCTATAAGAACATTGCAATCTATTAAAATAATAATGTGGTGAAAAATTTACATTGACAAGATACTCGTTCTTGCAAATGATCACGCTACGAACAATATTTAACAGACGTATAATATATTATTTAAATAAATAATTTTTATTTGTGTCGTTAGTAGTGTGCCCCTGTAATACATTGAATGCAATGTGAGAGTTTGCCTCCTTATTTTAACATTTGTCTATGTCCTTATCTTTTCTAATTTGTAGGGTAAACATGATATTTTTATCACAATTTTTATATCACATTTATATAACCTATCTAATAAAGACGAGATTCATATGTGTTAGTAGACCTTATTTTATTAGAGAGATAATACAAACGTGATATTAAAAATATGATAAATGTAGCATTACTGTTTCTAGGGCGGTGTGGATGGATTGGATAGAGACCTAAGCTAGCTATTGAGATATATTTGATGAGTAAAAGTGTTATTCGTTTGTCATTATACCTTTAATCAAATAGTGTTTTTAGCTTTTGGGAGTATTGCATGCCGTAATTGACGTATGATGAGGCTTTTGAAGAGTGTTCATACAGTGCTTAATAAGATGCTAAAGCATATATTATACACTAATAAATTATGTTTCAACTATTCGGTACCATTTGACTATTCATTCCAAAGCAAAACGGATTAGTGACTTTTTATTTGATTTGTGTTCGTTAGGGTTTATTTTTAATCAATTACCATTGGCATTATCCAAGATACGCCTTGTCAACTTGGGAATAATGTGGAGTGATTACTAATTAACCGCAAGATTAGAGGCCTTAATCCTAACCCATTTGTGATTTTAGAAGTATGGCCGAAATACATATCTTTTATGGTACTTATTGCTTGACAATAAAAATATATACGAAAGATAATCCCAGCTGGATCACATGGCAAAAAGTAATATAAAAGTAAGGTGAAGTGCTTATTTAGTTCTTAAATTATTATATAAGTAAAAATTAGGTCCGTAAATTATTTTTTTCAAAAAAAATCAGTCATTGAACAATAAAAATCTGCCAATTACATCCCTAATATTAGATTCGAAGCTACTATATTCAATTTTCCGTCAATTTAAGTCATGTTACTTGTATGTGATGCATATTAAATGGTAGATTGGTAACTATTCCTAGAAAAATATGTATGGAGTTAACTTTGGAGAGTAAATTAGATATTAAATTAGCAACCTATATGAAATGTTAAGAACTTATAGGTGAGAAAATAACGGTATTACACTCTAAAGTGTGTCGAGTAACTTAAGTTGACGAAAAATTGGATAAAATAGCTTTGAACATATTAGTAAGGATGAAATTAGCAATATTTAATGAATTTAGGGACTTATTTTACCAAAAAAATAATTAAGTAACCTAATTTTCACTAAAGTGATAGTTCAGAGACTAAATCGGCACTTCACCCTATAAAATATATGAAAATATATATAATATTATGTAAGAATTTCTTCTCATCCAATAAGTCGTAGTGTTCACATATTAAACGAACCAAAAGCAAAATTTCAAATAAAAAAAGAAGAAAACTTTCCTTTCTCTCTCTCCGTAAGAGACATTCCCTCTGTGTGAGGGTTAATCTCACCGATCTGTGTGAGTGGTTCCCGATTGAGTCCAATTATGGTGCTGCCAATCCTAGCTCCGGCTGGGATCGGTGGGTTTCTTTTGTTTCTTCCTCCCTCTCTTTCTCCTCTTCCATCTGTTGTTTTCTTCCCTGGTTTTATTGGCCGATTTGCCTTCTTCTCTCCCATCTGCTATCTCTCATCCATATTCATCTAATTTCCAAGCTTCAGTCACCCTTTACCGCGATTTGTTGCGATGTTTCAAGTTGGTGTGCTTTGATCTGGTGCTCGCACGGGGTCGGGTGTTCCTTGCACCCCGACCTTCTCTTTGTTGTCTGCCCTTGTTAGTAGTGTTGCTCGTGGACTGCCATAAGCTTCTTTCACTTGGTTGCAGGTTCTCAGGTATCTATAGCTGGGCTTGGAGTGAAGCTTGGAATTGGTTGATGGTATCGGTGAGGCAAGGCTTTGTTTAGGGAGTGAATTTGGCTAGATCGACATGCATTGCTGCTGTTTTGGTGGTTGCAGCGGCAATTATGGCGAAAGACACAGCAACTCCGGTTGTTTCTGTGGTTTCTTTGTTTTGGTCTCAACTTTTGGTTGGCCCACTGTTGTTTGTTTGTGTTTTTTTATTGTTGGGCCTCTGTGTTGTAATGTTTGTTGTTGGTAATGCATGTTACATTTTCTCAAAAAAAAAAAAAAAAAACAAACAAACAACAAACAAACAAACAAAAAAAAAAAAAAAAAAAAAAAACAAAAAAGCAAAATTTCGAATATTACAAAGTCCAATTGGGCCACGTACAAATTGATCAGTTGCATCGTAACTCGAATAAATTCTTGACAAATGACAGTGCTATGGTAGTGGCTCACTGACGGAGTGTCCTATGTGCTTTGTCCGTTCGTCATAGTGAAGAACAAGAGAGACACAAGTAGGTGCTTCTATTCGGTTCTCTTATCTGTTCGTTGTCTTCAAACAAATTAATGTCAGCAAATCTTGACTCTTCTTCAACTCAAAACCAATAATATATATTATCTAGCTAGGGTTTCTAGATAACTTACTTAAATCAAACACGCATTTAGAAAATAATGAAGATTTATATGTAATGAGTTCACTATCTTAAACCGTCTTAACTCAATAATTTATTGTCATGTAAAGAATCCCATGAACTCAATAATTCATTGTTATAGAAAGAATCCTATGAACCGTTTCATATGAGTCCTTTTATTTTTTATGCGACGATAATCTATTGTAGGGGGAGAAGACTAGGTGAGAATTGGGCTAGGCTAGAAAATAAACGAGTCAGTAACTAAATATAGAACTCAATAAAAATATAATATGTCATTATCATTTATTTGGGTCGAACTTAAGATTTTTCACTTACTAATAAAGAAAAATATCACGATGTCGACATACTAGTTCACGTATAAATCATTCTAGTTGAAATTGTGGAATACTGATGGTCCTTTTATCCCAGTTGGGGACGTTGTTCTTCAATATTTAAAGGCTGCTTTTTGACTTTAGAGTTCACGTGGTGCAGATTATACTCACCTAATCCCACATTCCCAATTTCCTAATTAGTATAAACGGATGCCATCACTGATTAAACAAGTTGCAGAACATTCCCGTTTTATCTAAAGTCTTTTTGCACTACCCCTAATACGCATGCAAGCAATATTCCCATACTTATCATTGTTTTTTAGACTATGTGCATACTTTTGGTACCTATAACTTAATCTGCTGGAAGATCATATTATTATAAATCAATTTACGATAAATGAAAATCATTATTTCGAAGTGTAAGTGGGGAACTGGGAGTTGATCTTGCTGGAAGTTGGTGAGTGGGGAACTGGGAAGACATGGAACTTACAAAAAAGAATGATGAAATTTACGAGGAAGACAAGAAAGAAGAAACCTGCTCTCCCTCATCTTAAATCGTTCTGGTCGCAATGCCTTAAGTTGTTTGTTTGTGTGTTCATATCATAATTTTTATGCTAATGCATCCCGGCACACGTGTATCATTATAGAAAGTTGAGGTTTTCACCAACTGATTGGCATTATGGAGAGTAATCCAACTTATTTAAGGTCCTTTCAAAACGCCTTCTTATGTATGGCGAATATTCAAGCCAAACACGTGAACAATACAAATGCGGTGATATGAAACATGTGTGGCAGCTGAGTTTCCCATAAGGACAACATGCTTTGATAATATGAAGAAATTTTAGGTTACACCATAAAATCAGTCGGCAATATATGGAGTATAACCCAACATACTTATAAGCCCATACAAGATCTCTTCTTCATCTATATAGAATTTATTATCAACAATCACCTTCACATGAAATACAAATGCCTAGGCTGTCAGGAAAACACTACCAAAACTCTAAGGTGCCATTTCATAACAAATTCGCTTTAAAATTTTTGGTTTGTACTTTCATTTGTTTAGAAGTGAAAGCAGTTTTTAATTGTCATGCTTAAACGATGTTTGATTTGAATAAGACGTTGTCAGTCATGAATTTGTACAGTGAAAGTATCCATGGGTCGTGGATGCAAGTACTGTCCACCTTTGTATACTTGGGCTTTGAAAATTAGGCTATGTTTGGATGAGAGATTTCTACGTTCCAAGGCTACGACATGGTTAAGATTCTAGTTTTTTTTTAAAACCTAATCGTTTGATAATCCAATGTTTTATATTTGGGCCAAGGTAAATGAATAGGTTTAAACTCACGTGGGCTCTCATTCACCAAGTTCACACTTTTTCACTTTGTTTCGGGTACAGAAGCCCAATCCGTTTCCTTAATTTGTAGACTAGGCAGGCCTGTTAACCCGATCCAAGCCTTTTCCTTCATGTGGCCGCGCCTGAGCTGTAGTAACGGCTACTAATTTGAACTATCTGGCAAATTGACTAATTTGTCCTTTTAAGTTTAGCCCTATTTCAAAAATTATATTTAAAAAAAATAAAAATTATATTTTCTTGAGAAAACAAAATTATAGGAGATTTTAGTTTTAAAATATAAAAATAACGAGTGTTTTTTTTATCCACAACTGAAGATAAAAGAACAAAACCATAAAGTAAAATAAAATTTTGGATTACAAGTGTAATATATGCACAGGAAAATTTTATTCTATTTTATGGTTTACTATATTTGAAATGGATTCGTTAATTTGTGGGACAAAACAAATTTGAGAATTTTATAAATATGACTGTTATATGTTGTATGCGGTCTATGATATATGCCAACTTCTTACTAATATCTAGTGAGAAGAATCATCCATAAAAAAATATTAAAAAAAGAAGAAGTATGGTTTAAATATCGACATAAATGTTTACACATTTTCTCACTTCAGTCATTTTCCTATTTTTTGAATTAATCATTAGTTTGAAAAATATTAAAAATAAAAATGATTTGATATCATACTTAGGGGTGGTTCGGTATGGGATCTCATACCGAAACCCTTGTCCCGATTCCCAAATCGAAATTTTTGGGAATCCCAAATTCAATACCAATCCCAAACCAAATTTTCGGGAATCCCAATTTTCGGGAATCCCGAAATAATTTCGGGATTTCGGGACAAATCGGGAATCCCGAAATGCTTTTGGGCTTTTGGACTAAAATTTGACATATTATGTTTTTGGGCTAAAATTTGACATATTATGCAGAAAACGAAACACATATACAGTTTTACTAAGAGATGAATGACTGGAAAAATGCCAAAAGCCATGCCAGTTGAACAAACAAATCATATCCAATAATTATGATAATATATACTGATTAATGCCAATAATTTGACAGAACGAGCATATCATATCAAAAAATCTAATGCCATCTCACGCCACATTCCAACTTTGATTCCTCCTCCACATAGTTGTAATTAAATGAAAATTTTGGCGGCGCCTATGTCTGAAAGAACAACCATATTGTGTACTCGAAAACAAAAGAAAAAAATTTGAGCTCAACTAATTGCATGCCCTGTACCCACCTTGTCCGTGTATATATATAATATATGTATACTGATATGTTCATGCATGCATAATGATCTTTGCTCCTTTGTTTCCTTGTTTCCTTGATATATTAAAAAATAATATATATATATATATAATATTTAATTCTATTCGGTATGGGAATACCGAAAAAATGGAGATGCAATACCGAATCCCATACCGAAAATTTCGGTTTGGTTCAGAATGACATACCGAAAATTTCGAGAATTTTGGTTTGGGATCGGGATTTTTTCGGTTTGGTTTGGAATTTTTGGGATTTTTTTCCAGCCCTTTTCATACCTCAAAGAAAAAACCCTAAAAACACATTTAGGTTTTTGGACGGGACCAGTTCGATTCAAATGAAGTTTGAAAACCCCTAAAAACATATCAAAATCATCTTTCTCAACGGTCATAATCCCTCTCCTCCTCCACGTTTAAAAAAACAGCGCTCTCCTCCCTCTCTCTCCAACGTTTTCGAATTCAAACTCTCTCGGTATAGCTCTCCCTCTCTCTTTCTGTCTCTCCCTCTCTCTCCCCTCTGTCTAGATTGCTTGTGATCTTAGAACAATGAGGACGAAGAACAAAAACACTGACAGCGCCGGCGAGTCTCGGTTTTTAGGAACCATTTCGGCTTCTTCGCTCCGAAACCTCCTTCCCAGATCCACTTCCACCAAGAACAGCAAATCCATCTTCAGTCTTCGAAACCCTAACTCCGAAAATACTCCTCCACTCAGTCCTAACATCCAGACCAATCACCACGCTGGCGACGATTCCTCCGCTTTGCCAATCAAGCCTGTACTCTCCGATCTGTCCGAATCTCAGACCACAGAATCGGACGGCCAGGAACAAGCGTCGGCTTCTCTTAATTCCCCAACGGTGAAGGTATTTATGAACTATTGTTTACTTTTATTGTCTAAATTCGGAATCTGAGAATTAAGAACCTAAGCAATTTGAAAATTGAACATTAGAAGCTTAATTTTTGAAACTGCTCAATTTTCAGAGTGTGATTGATCGATCCAACGGTCAGGGTGAACTCCTGCCACCTCTGGACCCATCAGTGAAGGTAATTGAAATTTGAGTTTTCATTCATTTACTTATATTTTGTATCATTACTTTTTGTTTTTCTTATTTTCTTTGGGTTTTTTAAATTTGTATAGGTTGTGGTGAGAATTAGACCTACTAAAGATGGTGCAAATTGGGGAGATCGGACAGTTAACAAGGTTTCTTCGCGCAGTTTGTCCGTTGGGGACCGTACATTTTCATTTGATTCGGTTTTTGATTCGAAATCCGGACAGGTATGATTCTTTGATTAGTATGGAATTACATTTTTAAACTCTGAGTAGGTGAAACCTGAACAATATGAAGAGTGAGGAATTGGATTTCTGTTACTCTTCTTAGCTTCGAAAACGAAAGTTAAGTGGAT
This sequence comes from Pyrus communis, assembly GCF_041283825.1. Lineage (NCBI taxonomy): Eukaryota > Viridiplantae > Streptophyta > Magnoliopsida > Rosales > Rosaceae > Pyrus > Pyrus communis. The sequence continues at coordinate 23,113,485 of NC_142575.1, forward strand.
TTTGATTCATGGTTACTTTTTGGTTCGTACCAGGAAGATGTTTTTCAGATGGTTGGTGTGCCTGTGGTTAAAAATGCGTTAGCCGGTTACAATACTTCCATCTTGTCATATGGACAGGTACGAATTCATATCCATAGATGAACGTCATTTCAAGTGGGACAATTTTGTATTTGTTGTGTGAATATCTTTTATTGAATTCTCTTTAGAGCGGAAGTGGCAAGACATACACGCTATGGGGTCCGCCAAGTGCTATGGTTGAGGATGCCTCTCCTGGAAGTTGCCAAGGCATTGTTCCACGCATCTTCCAAATGTTGTTTTCTGAGATTCAGAAGGTACGCTTTTTGGTTTCTTGTTTAGTTCTATAGCTGGAAAGTTGCGAAAGCACTAAGCAGGCGTGTATTGACATGTATTCATGAATGTTTGTTTGGGATTTGTACGTGTAGGAGCAAGAGAACTCTGAAGGGAAACAGTTGAATTACCAGTTCCGTTGTTCTTTTCTCGAGGTATACTTGTTCGTACGTTTGTAAATTCTTTCTGTAATATATAGCCTAGGATCCTTATTTAGTAATGTGGTTTGTAAATTTTTCTCTACCACAGATATATAATGAACAAATTGGAGATTTACTTAATCCAACCCTGCGGAACCTTGAGGTGGAGGTTTTCTTTAATATTAAGTTCTTTCACTGATGCTTTTTTTTCAACTTTTTTGGTTCATTAGTAAATGCTTAAGATACTAATGGGTATTACTTTAATCTGTTTTAGATTAAGGATGACCCCAAAAATGGATTTTATGTTGAGAATCTGACCGAGGAGTATGTGACTAGCTATGAGGATGTGACACAAATTTTGATTAAGGTGAGCTATATACTTACAATTTTCTATTTACCATCGAGGTCCCAATGTCTTTTTTTTTTATTGTTTTCTGCTTCGCATACATACTCATCAAGTTTTCTGTACCTGGAGCAGGGGCTTTCAAGTAGAAAAGTTGGAGCAACTAGCATGAACTCCAAGAGCTCAAGGTCCCATATTGTTTGTACATTCATCATCGAATCCTGGTGTAAGGTAAATGCACATTGAAATTTTAGTTCTACTAATGGGACATTATTTTTCTAGAGTAGAAGTTGGTTTAATTATTAGTTTCGTGTCTGTCACTTGAGCATAGTGCTTAATTACTTGATTCTACAGGAGACCTCATCCAAGTGCTTTGGTAGATCAAAAACAAGCAGGATGAGTTTTGTTGATCTTGCCGGCCTGGATAGAAATAAAGGTGATGATGATACAGGTAGAAAATGTGCGAGGGAAGACAAATATGTAAAGAAGTCATTGTCAAGGCTTGGGTATGATTCTGCAAGCTTCTTCTTATATGATTCCTTAAAATTTTTCCCTCGGGCACCTTATGGTAAACAACTTATTGTTACAATATGAGGAATCTTTCTTCGACATTAAATTATTATTATTCGTACACAAGGATCTCTTTTAAGGAAAGATAACGAAGCTTTTGAGTATTTCTAGACTTTGTCGATCATTTGTCTATGGCCAGTGGTGTGACTTTTCAACGATTAATGTTGTTGTTTTGGTGCAGGCTTTTGGTAAATACTCTTGCAGAAGCGCCTCTGTCTGGAAAATCTGAAGATGTTCCATATAAGTCTTCCTGCTTAACACATTTACTGCGAGAATCAATTGGTGGCAACTCAAAACTTACTGTCATATGTGCAATTTCCCCGGATAACAAGTATTTGACTGCACTCTGCTATTTGCTTTTTTGCTATGAAAATTGATTTATCATTAGTATGCTTGGATACATATATGTACATGCATACTTGCACAGCATACATACATTTACTGATGAAACATGTAGTCAATGTACTGTAAATCCTCAGAAACATTGGTTGTGCTTGTCAAATGCAGACATAATGGTGAGATACTGCAAACACTAAGGTTTGGAGAACGAGTGAAATCTGTTAGGAATGAACCAGTAATAAATGAAATAACAGAGGATGATGTTAATGATCTGAGTGATCAAATTCGCCGGTTAAAGGTACCAAGTTCTTTGTAGTTCTATCTGGAATTCTGTCGTAAAGGTTGAAGGTGATAGAAATTTGAGATATATGAAATGTGTGTTTTGCAGGAAGAACTTATAAGAGCAAAGTCTAGTGGATCGCTTGTGATTAAGAATGGATATTTCCAAGGGAGAAATGTACGTGAAAGCTTGAATCAATTGCGGGTGAGCCTGAATCGATCTTTGATTTTACCCAGCATAGATAATGATTCTGATGAAGAGGTAAATATGGATGAACATGATGTAAGGGAACTACGTGAGCAGCTAGATGAGCTGCATAATTCTTATGAGGAGGATATTAGGGACAATTCTGTCAGTGAAGATTCTGATCAGTTGCGTGGAAGTTGTGATACGGACTCGATAAGGGAAGCTGACTTTCATAGTTCAGATGAAAAAGAAATTGAGGTATTTGAAGAAATTGATCTGGAATTTTCTCAGAATGAGCTTCCTCCTAAGGACAACAACAAATTGGCAGAAAACCTTTCTCCTACCACCACTAGTCTAGAAAACAGAAGTGGCGTTTCAATCAGTTTATGCTGTCGGTCCCCACTCCTCCAAGACCCAACACTGTCTGAGTCTCCAAAAATTGGAAATGCACAAAGAAAGAGTGTCACTTTTGCACCAAGTTGTTCAGTTAGTCAGAACAATGTACCAGACAATTCCAAGTTCAAGTCAGATGTATTGAGACACTCGCTTAACCAAAGTGAAAACATCCAATCCTCTTTGCGCTCAAGCAAGATATTTCCAGGCCCCACTGAGTCATTGGCTGCCAGTCTCCAGAGGGGCTTGCAGATAATTGATTGCCACCAGCAGAATTCCAAATCAAGCAAATCTGCAGTCTCGTTTTCCTTTGAGCATTTGGCATTGAAACCTGTTAAAGCTAGTTCTTCATCTCAAACATTACCAGAAACAAGGCCATCCACAGATGGGCCATCTTCTTCGTTCCTTTGTGCATCATGTAAAAAAATGGTGTATAAAGATGATGCCAATCAGGTCCAGGATAGCTTGAAAACATGGACTGTAGTAGTTGAGGTACGTTAAGTTTACCTTGCTGTAAAACTCAGGAATGAATTCTGATTTGGGAATATGCCTTATTAATTTCCTTTTTTTTCGTCTATTCAGGATGGATTGGAAGAAGCTAAAAAGGAGGAGCTTGAGAATCGTTGCAAGGAGCAAGCAGCTAAAATTGAGCAGTTAAATCAACTGGTAACATTTTCTCTTTCGGTTTTGACCTCAATAAACTATTTCTTCTCCATATATGTGTCTCTTACATTTCAGAGACTTTTATTCTGTTTTTAGGTAGAGCAATTCAAAAGTTGTGCAGAAAATGGTAAAGAAATGATACCTTATGAGGAGTTCAAAGACGGAAAGAAGGTAGGTCGGGGTGCTTTATGTTTTTAACCTTTTCCTGTTCTGATATTAACTTCCTTAATTTTGGATGTTTCAAGTTCTCTTACATGTTAGTGGTGATTTTGTAGCTTGTGAGGGGCAGTTCTGTTGATATTCACCAACCAGAGATTATAAAGGAGAAATGTGAAATACAGGAAGTTCAGACTCAGTTCGATCTTGGGTATGGGAATGCAGATTTTGATATGGATGAGAAGGAAGTATTACTTAAGGAAGTTCAGATGTTAAGGGCCAAATTGCAGTCACGCACTGATGCATTACCCAACAAGTCCACTGAGAGTCTGAGATCCTCTTTATTGTCACGATCCATGCAACTGCGAAAAAGTGGTGCATTTCGAGATAACAGCGATGAAGAACTAGAGAAGGAAAGACAGAGATGGACAGAAATGGAGAGTGATTGGATTTCCTTAACTGATGACTTGCGGATAGATCTTGAATCCATCCGTCGGCAAGCAGAGAAAGTGGAGATGGAATTGAAATTGGAGAAGCAAAGCACTGAAGAGTTGGATGACACACTTCATAGATCTGTCCTTGGGCATGCTCGCATGGTTGAACACTATGCTGAACTGCAAGATAAATACAATGACTTGGTTGCAAAGCACCGTGCAATCATGGCAGGAATAGCAGAAGTGAAGAGGGCGGCAGCAAAGGCAGGAGCAAAAGGTCGTGGATCTCGCTTTTCCAAATCCCTGGCAACAGAGCTCTCAGTATTGAGAGTGGAAAGGGAGAGGGAGAGGGAGCTTTTGAAGAAGGAGAACAAGAGTCTCAAGATTCAACTGAGAGATACTGCAGAAGCTGTTCATGCTGCCGGAGAACTCCTTGTTAGGCTTAGGGAAGCTGAACAATCAGCATCAGTTGCAGAGGTAACTCATATTTCACCCTTAAATATAGGGGTGTGTATTCTACACACCCCTTTTTACTTCACACACACACCCCCCTAAACATATGTCTTGGTGCTCTGGATATAGCTTACTTTGGAAAAGCCTAACATTCGGCAATTTTGCGATCAAGTAGTCACCATTCTGTTTAAGTATTTTACAGTTACAGTACTTTACAAAGAGCCTCAAGATAACTTGAAAACTTTTCCACGGGTCATGATTCAAAATTATTCAGGCGTAGAGACCACTCAAGTTAATGGTTGTTCCAAGTTCTTTGGATAGAAAGGCTTGAAGTAAGTTTGTGTCTCTCATTAATTGTTTTTGTCATCTGTTTTCCCATAAACACAGGAGAATTTTACGAATGTGCATCAAGAAAATGAAAAGTTGAAGAAGCAAATGGAGAAGCTTAAAAGAAAACACAAGATGGAGCTGATCACCATGAAGCAATACATGGCAGAGAGTAAACTGCCAGAGTCTGCTTTGCAACCACTAAACCGGGAGGACTCTGACATTCCGCAGAACACAATCATAGATGATGATCAGGCATGGAGAGCAGAATTCGGAGCCATATATCAAGAACATTACTGACTGCTCAAATTTGGAAACCAAAATGCAATTTGGAAAATTTTGGTCTGCTCACTGGCAGTGCAAGCATTCAACTACCGATTTATCTGGATGAGACCCAACTTGGGTTCATGCAGTAGACAACAGTATTATGAATCCTTTTATTTTCTTTTACTGTGTGTAAACTTTAAAATACAACAGTGTTATGAATTCATTCTTTTAATTTCAATCCATATGATTAAGTGTTTGTTTCCAAGCTATGTCTCGTAAATTTATTTTTCGGGATACTAATTAGACTCTATATTCTATTGCCAAGGATTCACAATACACGGTATTAAATACAAAATATCTTATTCTATTGTGTTTTCATCTCTCAGTAATTTATTACTTTATATTTGCTAAAACAATCATCCAAATTTCTTGCTTCATAAGCTTACAAGTAAATTGTGTGCTTTTTCACAATGATTTACAGAATTTGACAGAAAATGAGGAATTTCTGACAAATTTTAGATGTTTGTGTTGGATATTTATCTGTTATTGTTATTTGATTTATTTAGTTAATTTGCTTCTCTAATAATCCCTATTTGTCAGGGAACATGGTTAGTGTTTGACCTAATCTTTAGGAGAATCCCAATAGTCTAGGGTTGTTAGACGTGGGATATTCTATTGCTTATTTTTCTGATTGCTTGTTTCCTGTACGGCTATTTATGCCGGTTTTTTGAGTCAATGAATAACAAGAACATTCTCTCAAACTTTTGCACTCTTTAGCTTTCAAAGTTCTAGTTCTTAACAATTGGCATCAGAGCCCCCCATTGGGGCCTGGTTTGAAAAAGCAGCAGCTTTCATCTTGCAGCAGCAAGACTCAATGGTGTTTGAAAACAATTTTGTGCAACCTACGATTCCACGATTTGATGGTCACTATGACCATTGGAGCATGCTAATGGAAAATTTCTTGCGATCAAAGGAGTATTGGACTCTGGTTGAAACCGGTATCACAGAGCCCGCTAGTGGGGCTGTCTTGACAGAGACGCAGAGAAAGACATTGGAGGAGCAAAGATTGAAGGATTTGAAGACAAAGAACTACTTGTTTCAAGCAATAGATCGTGCCATCCTGGAAACCATCCTCAAGAAGGATACTGCTAAGGATATCTGGGATTCCATGAAGAAGAAATATCAAGGTACAGCACGAGTGAAACGTGCCCAACTTCAAGCTCTTCGCAAAGAGTTTGAGATTCTCCACATGAAGGAAGGAGAGTCAATCAATGATTACTTTGCAAGGACATTGGTGATCGCAAATAAGATGCGTATTCATGGTGAAAATATGGAAGATGTTGCAGTCATTGAGAAAATCCTTCACTCAATGACCTGCAAATTTGACCATGTGGTGTGTTCCATTGAAGAATCAAATGACATTGACAATCTTTCGATTGATGTGTTGCAAAGTTCATTGTTGGTTCATGAGCAAAGGATGACTAGTCATGTTGTGGAGGAGCAAGCCTTGAAGATCACCACTCATGAAGGAACATCTCCATGCAGAGGTAGAGGACGCGGGGGCTTTCGAGGAAGAGGCAGAGGCAGAGGACGCCAACTTTCCTACAATCAAGGAGCACAATTTGATAAGGCAAGTGTCGAATGCTTTTACTATCACAAGTTTGGCCACTATCAATATGAATGCCCTGATAAAGAGAAGTAAACTAAGGTGAATCTTGTTGAGACCGAAGAAGAAATGCTCTTGACGGCTTACATTGACAAAAAGGAAAACCCATCAGGTGATACTTGATATTTAGACTCCAGCTGCAGCAATCATATGTGTGGTAATAAACTCTTGTTCTCTGATCTAGATGAAAATTTTAGAGAAAATGTGAAGCTTGGAAACAATTCTAGCATCTGTGTTATGGGTAAAGGGAATATTAAAATTTGATTGAATGGTAGCATGCAAACAATCACTGGCGTATTTTATATCCCAGAACTAAAGAGTAATCTGATTAGTCTTGGTCAGCTACAAGAAAAGGGTTTTGCAATCCTTATTCAGAAAGACAACTGTCAGATTCATCATCCGAAGAAGGGGCTTATTGCACAAGCCAAAATGACAACAAATCGGATGTTCCCTCTATCCACACAGATTCCACATGATGATCAAACTTGCTTCACTTCAACCACACAAGACACAACATGTCTATGGCACTATCATTATGGGCACCTAAACTTTAATGGATTGAAGACCCTGGAGCAAAAGAAGATGGTAAGAGGACTACCTCAAATTCAGACTCCTTCAAAGATATGCGAGGATTGCATTATTGGAAAGCAGCATCGTGACTCATTTCCAAAAGAGAGCACATGGAGAGCTACAGAAGTATTGCAATTGGTTCATTCAGATATATGTGGACCAATTAATCCAACGTCAAACAGCAACAAAAGGTACTTCATTACATTTACTGATGACTTTAGTCGTAAGACATGGATTTATTTTTTGGGAGAAAAATCTGAGGCCATTGCTGCATTTAAAATATTTCGTGCACATGTTGAAAAAGAAACTGGAAATTGCATAAAGATTTTTCGTACTGATCGTGGCGGTGAATTCACATCACATGAATTTACTAACTTATGTGAAATGAATGGAATTCGTAGATAGCTTACTGTAGCCTATTCACCACGGCAGAACGGGGTGGCAGAGAGGAAAAATCGTACTATTATGAATATGGTACGAAGCATGCTGACAGAGAAAGACATCCCAAAGAAGTTTAGGCCAGAAGCTGTCAACTAATTCCATTTCCTTCGTGATCTTACAAAGGCAAGTGTTGTTGATCTAGTTCATTGTCAAAGTCAAGATCAGATTGCAGACATATTCACCAAGCCTCTGAAGCTAGAAGCCTTTGAGAAGCTGCGTGGTCTACTTGGAGTTTGGTCAGGATCTACTGTAAACTGATTGCTTGAATAGCTTTCAGTTTAAGGGAGGGAATGTTGGATATCTATCTGTTATTGTTATTTGATTTATTTAGTTAATTTGCTTCTGCTAATAATCCCTATTTGTCAGGGAACATGGTTAGTGTTTGACCTAATCTTTAGGAGAATCCCAATAGTCTAGGGTTGTTAGACGTGGGATATTCTGTTGCTTATTTTTCTGATTGATTGTTTCCTGTACGGCTATTTATGCCAGTTTTTTGAGTCAATGAATAACAAGAACATTCTCTCAGACTTTTGAACTCTTTAGCTTTCAAAGTTCTAGTTCTTAACAGTTTGTTGACGTCGATTATCTGTATATTTCAAAGCAAAACAAAACACTAACGATAAAGTAAGATATTCCCCATTGCAATGATCCTAGCTGCATGTTAAGATGTAAAAATTTGAAAGTTAAGAAGCTTGCAAGCAAATTGTATGGTTTTTCAAGATGACTTGCAGAATTTGATAGAAAATGAAATTGCATATTAATCATTTGCGATATATATATATTGTACTCTCCAGTCGCAATGGATATAGATAATTAATTTCTTCCAATATCTTACAGTCCATTCCTATATGCAAAGTAAAATATTTTGTTTTTATCTCTTCTAATGCTTTCTACAATTTTGAAAATAAAAAGTGAGTTTTTATCTCTTCTAATACTTTCTACAATATTCAAAATAAAAAGTGAGTTTTTATCTCTTCTAATAAGTTGATCATGTGTTACATTACATATATGAAAAATATGAAATAGCATCGATCATGTTAATTTCATTTGGAACCCAAAATATGTTATATAACATCCAAATTGAATATTCAACACTTTTTTTTTTTCAGAAAAATAAAAAACCTAACCAAAGGAAAAACTAATTTTCCCAAACCGCCCACCATCGGCAGTACCAGAATTTGGAGGGTTGTAAATTCAACATGTGGTGTTACTAATCCATATGATATAATTACGAGCGATGATGAGTTTATATTTTAGGCTCTTAGACGGTGATCAGGCGTGAAGAGCAAAACTCGGAGATGAAGAGCATTTATGAATGGTCGAAAGTTGAAATCGACTAGGAAGTGTATAAGACATTTTGGAAAGTCGCAGTCCTGTACTAGTTACTGCTATGGCTGGCTGAAGACACATGCATTCTTACTCGTCCTATTGATTCCCAACTTCGGCAGAAACCGAACAACAAAGACATTGTATGGTAGTCGTTTCGAGTCTTGACTGAGCTCGCATACGAGTACACTTTTTCTCGTAAAATTATATCACCACGTGTCTAAGTTACAGCATTTCTTATTGATAAACGATCTTGAACGTATATATTCATCTACATTTTTCTTTTTTCCTGGAACGTAGTAGAGTGAATTGTTGAAGCAAATTGTTGTCGATTCAATACATGTTCGACTTGCCCATCAACATTTGCAATCCAAAACATATTTCCATCAACATCACTCGCTCTCTAGAATGTTTCAATTAATGTGTTCATGTGTATGACAGAAAGTTGCTTCTCTGTGGATTCTATGGCGGTGCCATCATTCGTATCCATCAACACAATCATGTTCTTGAATTCGATGCTACGAATGCTCACCCATGCTGGCTTTCCCCATCCGAAACTGGCTTTGTAGAAGGGAAGCCGGCGCCAACTGGTACAAGCATAGGTTTCCACATCATGTGATGGTTTGCGCGGATTACCACACCACCATTAGGGTACTCTTCTTTATATACTTCAATGCCTTTTCGGAGTTTGACAACCAAATTTTCGCGTCTAATTCACTCTCTAAGTTCATCGCCCTGAAGCACCACACGAGATGCCCCAATATGCTTACCGGCGCCAAAACCTGAGCTGACAATCATTTCCTCAAGTTCACCGCTCGAGAAATGCAGATCCATGATCATTGCAGCTGATCGAAACATTGTAGTCGACTTTTCCCTCAAAGGGATATAAGCGAGTGAGGCCTTCCGATAATGATTTCTTTAGAAGCTTGAGTTTTTCAGCAAACAGAGAATGCATGGAGATCAATATTGACTTCATCGCAACAACGACGATAGAAGAGAACTAGTGGGATATGAATATCAGGTTGAAACTGATCAAAAACAGAGGGTCAAATTTCTAAGGTGGTGGGGAGTTGGAGAGGATGGTTAATTGTTTCCTTTGAGAATGACTTGTTCCACAATAATCATGAGGTGGTGAGCAAAAATATTTCTACGATAATAAAACAAGTAACTTATAGGAGACGTCGACATATTTACAGAATATTTAAAGGATTTAACAGTAGGAGGTAAAATGAGATACAAAAACACAATTTTGGTGGCAAAGTGGATGGATCTACGTTTTTTTTTCCCTAGATCGTAGAAGTAGAGTGAATCGTTGATGCAAATTACTGTCGAATTGATGCAGCGGTAGTATATGGTATTTTCTGTAAGCGTGTTCCACTTGCCCATCACCATTTGCAATCAAAACATCTTTCCATCAACACACAAATCTTTGTTGACCTCTAAAGGTCATGTCTTTAGATAAGTGACCACGGATACGCTAGATAAGTGATCACATCTTTCTCGGTACCGATGCATAAATCAAAACCAGCAAACCCTGACCCGAAAGAAAAAGTGAACAATTGTGCAAATAAAAATTCACTAGCATGCCCAGGAAAATATGCTTCAAAATAGGTTTAAAAGAGTAATAGACTGGTTTACTAAATGCTGCTACCATTTTTGTAATAAACAAGAGCGCTGTTTCAAGAGGAATGATCTTGTTCTACCTGTACCAGTATTGACTTTTTAGTGTAAAAATGTGGTTTTTCGTTAAAATGAACAGTACTGGGAGCTTTTCGTTAAAGTTCCCCTTATCTAAATCATAAGTTGACACCAAATTCACATAACTTGATATTGAGGTAAACAAAACAACAAACTCACGTTGGTGAAGTTGGAATATCATCATACCAGAGAACATTTCTCCCTTTCCCATCTAATGAAAATAGCCAAGAACCTGACCCCCAACATTACGCTTCACAGCCTCTTCGTGATCCAACACACCTTCAGGAGTAGTAATCACAACATAACCCCACTGCATGAAGAGAGCAAAACCCATTAACAGAAAAATCCACACATCCCAGCAGGCAACTTTAAATAATAACGGACAACAAAAGAACTTTTAACACATCTTTCGACACCAAGAGGTTAACCAACCTGTCGTGTCGGAAGTTTTTGCATTTGGTACTCTCCAATATCTCTTGCCTTCACATCCTGCCTGTATGTAAGAGCTTTACAATCATTAACCCTGCCTTGTAGTTGAACTGTTATCCTCCCCACTCTATGCGGATCAAAAACTTGAAAATCCTTGATATAACCTAAATAAAGCATACCACATTCAGGAAAATTACTACATGCAACAAATTGATAAATAATATTTGGATTGTATATGGACTTTTTGATACACCCCCTCCTACTCCCCTCCCAAAGAAACAAACAAGAAGTGTGATGCACATGGTACATGCAAAAATGCTCCACTGTCTTTCTTCTGTATTTTCAATACAACTATACAACAGAGCCCCCTTCTATAAATACAGTGGAAACTAAATTCCCCATTTGGTTTCGAAGACAGGCATATTTAAATAACTGTTGAAAGACATCCTAACATTAATTTATATTAGAAAGTAAACTTTTTTGGTAAGCCAATTACGAACTTCTTCATTTAAGTAGAGAAAGAATATCATATATAAATATTATTTTTCAAAAAAGTAATACCATGTCTCCAATTAAAACTACAAATGTAACCAAAGCATCCCATAACTAATTACAAGCTGCCTATAATGCTAGTCCTCTAATAGCGCGTTTTAAAACCATCACCAATTTATTCGAAGCAATACACCCTCGAACAGTCTTATTATTTATTTATCTTATTCAAGCATGCCTGATTATGGCATCCATCAGAATGAAGGCAGTGTTATGAAATTCATAAATTGACATTAAATCCATGAGACCAACAAAACAAATAAGTGACAGCATTTGACATCGTAGGTAAGCTCAGATGAGGGACAATAAAGCCCTAAAACTGGTCAGCCTGTTCCAGATACCATTTTCTTGTTTATGTGAAATAATACAAATAAAAATTAAATAAACCTACGTTGATTAAAGCCAAATTCCTAGAGCCCACCCCAACTAACTGAACCTGGTTCTATAGATCCTTATTCACTACAAGTTTACCATCTTCAAAACCCTCTCAACAAATTAACTTTACAAAAAATCCATATTCGGAAAGTACATAGTAAATAGTTAGTCTCAATTATCAAAACATATATAAAAAAGAGGAGACTATAGGGTTTTACCTCGATCTTTCATGATTTTGAGGAATGATGACATTACTATGGATATGGGTTTCAACTCCACAGTATCTTTCCCCCTTCTCTCCGCATTCACTATCGATCTCAATGCATTATTCAATATCATTCTCCCCATCCTTCTCTGTGCAAAATCCAACCCTCAAATGTCACGCACCTAAATGAAGGCTCTGTCAGAAACAAAATGGTAATGTGGTGATGTTTTTAAAATCTCTTACAGCTGTGTAGTTGGAGTGATTAGCTGTGAAGTAAGACATGAAGATTTGAAATCTTGAAAAGTATATCTAGAAAACTAGGTGACATTTCTGCACATAAATCCTACATAAGGGAATCCATGGAGGGTAATGGCCCTTCACCTGTATATTTGTTTGAGTACAGGGTTAGGAAAGAATTCTCGTAACTTGGAGAAATAAAACCAACAACTCAAATTTAATACAAGCATACTAAAGCTTCCCAATTTTTCTTATAATCGCTTTAACTATTGTTTCAATGGCTAAAAAAGTTCTTTTATCTAATTTCAATATTGTCCAAAGAAAGAACAATGCCAAAATTGAAGGTATCCTATCCTGTCCTTTGATATAAAGTAGTAAAAAACAATATACTGCAGCATCTTCTTGTCTGCTTTAACATGAACTTGAGTAATAACCAGAAGAAATAACATTAAGCCATACCAGCTTAAAGGTATGTTTGGGCGACGGACTTCCAAATTCCAAGGTATGTAGGCAAAACAAAGAAGAAATGGATCAAAGAAAGTTAGATAGGAGGAATTAGAAAATGCACCTCATGATCATTACAAAGCTATGGGATTTGTAAATGACTCCTCCCAAGTAGTCATTTGCAAATCTCTCCATCATGCCCTTTGTAATGCTCATGTGGTGCATTTCTAATTCCTCCTATCATTTTTTTTTTTTTGATCCATCTCTTCATCACCATCCCTAAATCCCTTCGAATTTGAACGTTCCTCACCCAAACATACTAAAAGAATTGATAGAGTATTAAGTGCAGCTTAATTACAATGCAAATGGTAGTCAAGTTTTCTCTAAAATTTTAGGGGCAGGTATCACCACAACAAACACACACTTAATCAAACAATGACGCATTCACGCTACATAATCAAAACGTGCATTATTTTAGTATGCTGATTCCAGAAAAGTAAGCATTCCTGATTTCACAGAGGTGTCAAAGATCGAATCAAGGTTTATACAGGCTGTTAAAACCCCAAAACTGGTATTCAGTCTACAACGTAACATAGAATGTCTTCAGCTGGTACATACTAAACCCTAACCCTAATTAGTTTACAACCAATCCCTAAGCCCTAAACCCTAAAACATTAACCCTGAATCAAAATCACATTTCTGGTTAGCTCCATCCGTCAAACCAAATAATTAACAATGAAATTTCGGTGTTTAAGCGCAAAAGCAATCCGGGCAATTACAAGAAATGAGGAATGAGACTGTAAAAAAGAAAAAAACCCACAAATGAATTAAAGATCAGAAATTACCTTTTCGGAGTGATGGATTGTCGGAGTCTCTGAGTGTGAGGGTGAAAGGAGGCCTCAAGGGGAAAATATGAACTGAATTTCGGGGACGAGAAGTGGCAGTGGAGGACTGCTAGGCTTGGTTCACACATGGTTCACACTTCACCGCTGGGCTTCCATTGGGCCTAAGAGTATGAATTTAAAATTCTACATAATCAACGCTAAGGCCACTAACTATGTATTTGATCAGAGCGCTCAAGCTGTAATTAGTTAGTAACTTAATATTAGAGTCCAACTCAGGTATGTTGGACGGGTTTGATGGCCAACCCAACCTTCACAATTCGGGTTTCCCCATCCCCGGTACCTCCAAACCCCAAGTCGCCAACCCCTTATCATGAAAAATTGTATTTCTAAACTTTGACTATGTAACGTGATTACGTAAACAAAAAAAAACCTATCGAAAAGTAAATAACTTTAAAAAAAATTTGACACAATTGTTATAGCAACCTACAATGAGTTGAATGTTTCATTCCATGTCAAAAGAGTTATTCAATAAAAAGAAAATACGAGACATTGCAAGACCAATAAAGATGATTCACAAACATAATTTATAAATAAAAAACTAGATTTTTATCCTTAAATAAGATGAAGTTTAGAAAAATGTCTTATATAAGATTAAAATTTGATTTTCGTCCTTAGACTCTATTAAATGCTAGCATATGTATTCAATGTCTCGGCACAAATGTATTGGTATATAAATTTCGGTACAAATATAGCGGTACAATTGTATCGGTATATAAGTTTCGGTACGAATGTATCGTTACATAAGTTTTGATACGAATGAATCAGTACATATATTTTGGTACGAATGTATCAGTACATAAATTTCGGTACAATTGTATCGGTACAAATTCATCGATACATAAGTTTTAGCATGACTGCATTAGTATATATATTTCGGTACACAGGTATCAGTGCATAAGTTTCGATACGATTGCATCAGTACATAAGTTTTGGTACAAAATGTCTCGGAACATAAATATAATACATACATAGGTACGTAATATGCGTATACATATATACATAGAAATTTACACACAATGAAGAATATATGATATATATATATATATATGGCTTTTTTTTATTGTGGGAACTTATTAATAATTGTCAAATAATATTTTTATTGTTTATGAGGATCAATATATAACCTACATACAAAAGCTCAATAATTATTAGAACCTAATTGATATATTTAGGTACGAACATTTTGGTTTCCTAAGTTAGTATAATATGTTTAGGTATGGACATTTAGGTACACTAGTTTAGTATAATATATTTAGGTATCAACATTTCAGTACACTAATTTAGGATTGTATAGTTGGGTATAGAATTTTCAATACACTTATATTTTTGCATATTTTCTTATGTGCCACTAATTTATTACAATATATATAGGTGCGGACATTTCGGTACACTAAATTAGTAAAATATATTATGATACGGACATTTAGGTACACTAATTAGAGGAAGTTAAATAAAATTAATAAATTAAAATGTGTATAATAATAAATTTAAAATTTAATGTAATGACATTAAATAAGATATCTATTAAATGTTAACACAAAAATATAATATAAATTTGAATTAAGTACTCATTAAGAGACTAAAATCAATATCCAATATAACACCAGGTTTTTATTAAATTTTAATCTTCTTGAAGGATTAAAGTTCAAAACCCCCATTTATAAATTACATATAATCGGGTCGGATACATATTGGGAATGGCAATATCTTCATCGATCCATGACTTGGACCCTAAATCCTCCTCATACCCGTTTACTATCCTCCATAACCACCTCCTTAGGGTTAAGCATCCGCGAATACCTAAACATAATTTATAAATTTTCATCGGCTATACATCTAGAAGGTAGTGTCAACAAATTGAATTTAGGGCAAAACTCTAGTAACTAAAATGAATCAAAATAAAAATCAAATTTGAATCACATTATTGTTGGTCATACTAAAATCACATCATTGTAGATAATATTATTTATTAAAAAATAAAAAGAATCAAAATAGTGGCGGTCCGACGTCGTTTCATCTTGTTTAAAACCAATCTTTAAGAAGTACTAAACAAATAAAATGCGGAAATAACAAGGAGGCGTATTGATTGTATTGTCAATTTGGCATTTGAGTTATTGCTGCTTTTTGGAGATTGAATAGGCAGAGCGAGTAGCAGCCGGCCATGGCGACGACGTCGGTTGATTCTCCAAACACTGAGATGGATCCCAACACTGAGCTTGATACTAATCCTAACCCTAATTCTTCAAACCCCTTAGTCCCTGCCTCCCCCAGTGGCCCTGCTGTCTGCCTTCTCAGGTTCGCCGGAGACTCCGCTGGCGGCGCGTTCATGGGCTCCATTTTTGGATACGGTCCTCCCTCTCTCTCTCCCTCTCTCTATATATATGTGTGTGTGTGCGCGCGCGCGCGCGTGTGTATGTTTGTATTTGTGAAGCTTTTAATTGCATAATTGTGGTATTTCTATATGGGAATTTGAGTGGTGCTTATGCTTTTATTAGATGATTATTTAGGGTTTAGGAAAAGGAGTGAATTTTCTCTTTCCGATTTTTTGGTGGGTTTTGTTCATAATTCCTCCTGTGTTTTGATATGTGAAATTGTGGTTTATAGGGTAAATTTGGGGTAAAGTTAGTTAATTTGTTGTAATATGGACTCCAGTTTTGATGATTTACTGCTGGAACTGATAATATATAGTGAAGCAATAAATTGAGGTGAAGTTGATATTTTAAGGCTCGGGAATTGCACTGTGTTGTTTAAGGTTGTGGATAGACTTGTACATGCGGCATTCTGAACTTTATACTGCTGTATGCTTGGTTCCTTTCTATGCTCATTGCATCTAACAAGCCATTGTTATGAGAGAATTCCGATTGTTCGTGATTGTTAGATTTATGGAGTAATTAGTCCATTTGGAAGATGTAGAGCAAAACATGCCACTCAAACTTTGGTTGAGTTGAGTTTGGCTCGATATTGCGTTACTCAGTGTGGCGGCTGGCGCCTGATTTTTATACATGTAAAAACAGCTAGAGATTGAAGATTGTCTTGATATCAATTTAGCAATGAATTATTAGATGAGCAAACCCAGCTTCAGCAAACTCAGCCCCAGTTTATCTTTTTTTTACATACACATGTCAATCGGACTGAGATTTTTTTGTTTTACCTTGCCTGGATGTGTTTCAGGTGCGGGGTTGTTCAAGAAAAAGGGTTTTAAAGGATCCTTTGCAGATGCAGGATCTTCTGCAAAAGTATGGGAATTCCTATTATTAAATGATAGCATTGCAATATGAGTGTAATTAGTTTAGTTTTTTTGTGAATTGCTATTTACAATGTCGAATGTTTCTTTGAATTCAGTTGTTAAGGTTTCTTTTTATATTTTCCCCTTTTCAGACATTCGCAGTTTTGTCCGGAGTGCACAGTTTGGTTGTCTGCATGTTGAAGAGGCTGCGAGGAAAGGATGATGGTATGGAAACTTGAATGCAGAAATAGTACTTTTACGTTATTCATTCATTATATCGTGTTCACTCATTCTTCCTCTGCAGTCATTAATGCCGGAGTAGCTGGATGTTGCACTGGTCTTGCTCTTAGTTTTCCAGGTATCCATCGTATTACAGAGTTCGATAATTTATAAATTAGCAATAAACTCATTGACTGTGCCATTAAAATTTAAATTCTTAATATCTATAGCACTCCCGATTTTTGTTCTCTCTCATTTTTGGATTGTTATAACGAGCAAGTCTTTTCTGCGCTAATCAATGAAGCAGTTTCTGTACAGTCTATTGTATCTTTAATTTAGAATACCTTATTTAATTTGCAGGTGCACCCCAGGCTCTTCTACAAAGCTGTCTCACTTTTGGGGCATTCTCATTTGTTATTGAAGGGTTAAACAAGCAGCAGCCGGCTTTAGCACAACCATTTTCTGTGAGGAAGAAAAGTGAGCAAGTTCGTCCCTTGGTGCTCCCCCTTCAATTTTCACTCCCGGGAGAACTAAAAGCGGGTTTCACCTTCTTTTGCAATTCCTTGAAGAATCGCGAGAAGGGCACTTCTCACCCAGCCTAAGAAATTTTGTCTCATCAATGCTATTTATGCTTTTTGGTCTTGAATTCAAGTGGACCTCTTTCAGTACTTTTTTCCTCCGTAAGACCGGATATTATGTGCTAATGTAAATCTTGTTAGTTGAAATTCTAGTTGCAAGTTATGAATTGAGTTCTCGATCGCGAAATCTGTTGGATAATGGTGCACGTATATTTCTGATTTTACCCGATTGAGAAACAAGTCGGAAGTTAACAATTTTCATGACCATCTATGCCTGAATTGCTGTGTGTTGGCCAGCATCGACCGTTGTATGCCACACGGTATTTCAGTGACAAGTGATAAATAGAAAGAAGAGAGCTGCATTAGCTCAACCTCATACTGTTTTGGATAATGGTGGCTCCAGGTTCCACCCCAACCTGGTCTTACCCCGCCCCGCACCGATGATCTGCAACTTCAGGCCACCTTGCCCCAACGACCCAACCACTGCACCACCAGATAACCAGTTCCATCCAACTCAGGTCTCCCCGGTTGCCAGCCATACTTTTCTAATCGCTCTCCACCGCACTACAGCCTACAGGAAGCTGCATATTTTGCCACTCCATGTTCTCTGATGAAACATTGGAGTGTTTCCTGATTCGGCATTCCTTAGAGATTAAGAAACGTTTTTAGGTACACGATTCAAGTAATGGTTTAGTATCTCTGTCAAATGGCTCATTGGGTATCCTTTCGAGGATTTCCACTGTTCTTACATTCGGATTCCATCTTAGTTTTTAAATTTAAATAATAAATTATATTTGGCCCTATGTCCCTTTGGTTCTTGGTTGGAGATGATTTTTTATCACAAAACTATGTTTGGCCGTGGCCCTCTGGCCCCTCGGTTGGAGATGGTAAGAAATATGGTCATGCACTATTTATTAAATTATTAATTTCTTGGAGAGCCAGAGAGCTAAAACGAGCCCTCTGGCCCTCCTTCGGTTGCTCATCTCCAACCGAAGGGGGGTTAGAGGGCTCTCTTTGGCCCTATAGCCCTCGGAGTAAGGCCATTTTTCTTACTATCTCCAATCGAGGTGCTAAAGGGCCATAGGCCAAAACATAACCTTGTGACAAAAAACCATCTCAAACCGAAGGGGCTAAAAGACCATAGGGCCAAACATAATTTATTATTTTAATTGAATTACTATGGTTACTTAAATTAAATTACCACAAAGAGCCTCAATACAAAACTTCAAACAACAGTCGAAAGGAGGAAATGCCAGACAAACGCATGCATGCTTTCCATCTCAATCCAGTATGTTACCAAAAATCTGCTTCCAATAATCCCACAACTCCATATGAACAAGTTCGCATTCATATGCTTGCAGATGGTAAGAAAGCTCCAACATATTCACCTACAACCCTAGTATTGTATTTCCCTATCTAACAAATACTATACTCTGGCAAAACATGCCCACTTGAATAGGGCTTTCGTACCAATTGTATCGAGAAAGGGATGAGCAGAAGCATGTCTCGAAAATCAAAAGCAAACTCCTTCACACATACCAAATACAAGTCTTAATATCATTTGTTGAAACTCTGTATACATACTGTACAAAAACCATAAGGAAATTAAACATAAAAATAAAAAAGTACAAGAACATAAACAAATCTAAACCCAAAACTAACCGCAATTCTCAGCTTGCCTATGTCCCAAGCCATAACACAAAATCTGCCTCTTTCCCTTCCAGTAGCCCATCCACTTTCTGTTAGCGTCTACACAAAATTTCAAATCTATGAAAATGTGGCGTTGAATGCAATAACTTTCCAGAAAGTTTTCACTTGAAAGATATGTGTAACATGTACTTTACTCTCTGAATAAAGAAAACGAAAAGCAAATATACAATGAGTGATCTATTAATTAATAAAACGTCTAGTCTGCCCACTACCCTGTTCTGGAAGATCAGTAGTTAAATCCATCGCTTTCTAAATCAAGTACAAATACAACTACAGTCAATAATATAATAGAAAGTTGTCTTACAAATGCTGATAGCATATGTGATGACAAATCATATTCGTTCTTTGTCATTGCAAGACCAATATCAAATAGTAAAGACTTTGTAATGCAGCAATTGTGCATCCAAGGTACTTTCACTCGGGCAAAGCCAAAAAAGTCGGATTATAAGGAATTTGAAAAGCTCAAGCATTTCGTCTACAGTATGAAATTCTCCGAAATTAAACTGCATAATATTACACTACTAAAGGAGTAAACTCAAAGGCAATGAAAGCAATGCAACCAAGCATTAGGTTTATACGATCAACTACTTTAGAAATAATTTAAGAAAGAGTTACGGCAATTTCCTTCTCATCAAGTAAACTTGGTAATTCATATATGCAAAGAGAATCATACAAATGCACAACAACAAGAATTTCATAAAATGGCTAGCATACTGCAACTACTCTCTTGCGTGCCCATTTCCGAAACGCGCAATCTTACAACTTGGAAACGGAGAGTCAAGAGATGCATTGTATTCTAATCAACATGCATGGGTTCCGACTTCCGAGCCCCCAGCTGCTCTTCCATTCCATTTTTCTCTTCTTTCTCCTCAATTAAACTCCTCTGTTCTACCTCTAAGGTATTCTGCAACTCATCCACCTGCAAGACCATAAAATACACCCGGAAATTACCCCACTGTCTTGAAGCGTTCTAATTCTACTGCTTAATGCACACAACATATCGGGAATTCAATATAGCTCACGTACCACGTGCAGGAGCAGAGCAAACTGCTTCTTCCTCAGCTCCAGCGTCCGCGAACTTGCGGTGTTCGCCGCCACGGCCTCTCCCCGCCCTGAAACTTTTCTTCCTTTCGCCAGCATCGGAACTGACCGGAGATTATGAGTCCGGCGGAAATTCGATTTCGAATTTGACAAACCCTAATCTAATCTCCAGAAAGAAAAACCCCGTTCACAGCGGAGGATCCAGCTTCTGTTTGTGGAATCCAACGGCAAAGGAAGATGTTTGTTGTTTTTGCTCGATGGGAGAGAAAGAAGATGAATCAGAAGAAAAAGAGAAGGAAGAGAGAAGCTTGAGTCGTTACCCGCGAGAGGAAGAGAGGCCGGCCCGGGGCTAGCGGGCTGGCCTGATTCCACTTTTTTGGCCCGGTGGGACTCATGAGCGATTTAGTCCAGCTCTCACTCAGTTAGAAACGGTTTCCGTGACATTTCAAGTTATTTTTGGCCCTCTAACTCTCTGGTCGGATCAGTTGGCACCCCTTAGTGCAGTTAATTTAAAAAAAATAAATAAAAAAAATGAAGTCTACCCATCAACTGCAACATCATGTAATTTATGAAATATGGTTAAATGGCTCTCTAGCATCACTCTTACTTATTTGAATTGGTTTACCTATTCAAATAGGTTTGTATCTTATTCTCTATAAATGAGAGAGAGGAATAAAGTATTTGTTGCGTGGAATTTTAATATACCATTTGAGAGAGGATCCTCACCGGCTTCTCTTTACGAGGATCCTTCAATCACATTCATTCATTGTACATCGTGCAGTTAATTTTTGTCAGATACTGTTTATATTCAGTTTTAAATAATAAAATTTATAATGATTTTTTACTGCACGATGAACGAATGTGATTTGACAATTCCCAAGATCCTCGCAAAGAGGATTCGGCGAGGATCCTCATTCATACTATTTCAACTTTCTTGAATTTAAAAAAATAAGTCAAATTTTCTATTTTTTTTTTTTTTGTCATAGTTGATATTAACTACGAATATTGGTGTATTTGTAAAACTGGTGACAACATTGGGGATTGTGTTAACGCCTTCACTTTCAAGAATCAAGATGCTGTCACTTAGTACTACGGTCTAGTGATATTTATCTTCGTTTAGAAGTAAGAAGTCTTAAGTTCGAATCTCGTGGATGGCGAATTCAACACCAAATTAGGCTGCCTATTGTGTGGCTTAGTCGAACTCTTCCTCCTAATATAAAAATATTGATGTACTAAAAAAAAAGAATCAAGATGTTTGCTATGCATATGCTCATAACATTTTATATTTGATATTTTTTTTTACATAACATTGCATTATTCGATCATATCATTTATGTTCTATATAAGTCACTCTCATCTAACAACCCATCTCTATTATTCTGGTCCCGCTCAAATATAATCGTGTCATCAATAAATAAATAAATTACAACTTGAAGGTCGATACTCTCTAGTGGGATTAAGTGAGATCAATAAATAAATAAATAAATGAATTACAACTTGAAGGTCAATAGTCAAAAGTGGGACTAAGTGAGATCCTTACCTGGCTGGGGAAAAAGATAGAATGTGGAAAGGGAGGAGGATGGTCTGATGAGAAAATTTTCATTGTGATTGGAACGCGATTGGAACAATACATATTTTTATATAAATGATGAAAAATTTTAATATTTAAGTTATTAATTTTTTTAACACACATATTTTACCATTTATACACGTGGTGTACCATCCCGTGTTCCGATTACACTGAAAAATCTCTTATGTCTGATTGGCTGGGCCCCACCACACTGACAAGGAATATAAATGAAAGGGTAATGCTAGGTAGATTAAATTTGTAAATTAAATGATGTGTCACCAATAAAAAATAAACATTTTAATCAACACTTAAGTAATAATTTAATCATCAACTTCTATATCATTTAATTTACAATATTAATCTACCAATTTATTCTCACTAGCTTATACGAAAGGGTGCAACGTCAGGCAGATCTTCTCAGCTGGATCAGTTTGTTAAACTCTGGTTCTTATCGTTGTCAAATTTTATCACTAAAATATTTGAAATTTTAATATATATTTGAGTTTATTTTTTATTTTTTATTTTTCCTTCTTTTATTTTTTTCATTTGAATGTTTCTTTCTTTACCACAATTTTGAGGTTGTATGAAGAACTGTTCAAGATTGTCCTTTTCCTGGTTCCAATTGCAGTTGGTTAAAATTATGGGGGATACCGTTTACTTTTTTCATTGTGAAGTTCTTCCGAGGACTTAGTAAAAGCAGGTAGCTCAATGGTTTTATATTGTTCATTCCATCTGCATTAGCTTGAAAGGTACAAGACACGACTAGTGGCCAAAGGTTATACTCATACATATGACGTTGATTATACAAAAACATTTGCTCCGGTAGAGATCAATACAGTTAGAGTGTTGCTTTCTTTGGCAGTTTATTTAGATTGGCTAATACAACAACTTGATGTGAAAAATGCATTTTTACACTGGAATCTTACGGAAGAGGTGTACATTGATATCCCGTCAAGGTACACATCAGTATCAAAACAAGGAGTAGTATGCAAATTGAACAAGGCATTGTATCTACCGAAACAATCACCTCGGACGTGGTTTGGGAGATTTCGAACAGCCATGATAAAGTATGGGTTCAGGCAGAGCAATTCCGACCATGCACTATCAAATGTAGAATGAGTAGTTAACACCACTCATTAATATGTTTGTTATAGGCAATGATAAGGAAGAAATCTTGAAGTTAAAAGATTACTTGGCAACCGAGATCGAGATGAAAGATCTTGGCGGGCTTAAGTATTTTTTGGGTATGGAAGTGGCTCGGCAGAAACAAGGCATCTTTCTATCTCAAAGGAAATATGTTTTGGATTTGTTGACAGAAATCGGAATGCTTAACTGTAAACTAGTTGACACTCCTCTCATTCAAAACCATCATCTTGTCGTGTACCATGTAGAAAATAGAGAGACGGGCCATAATGCCCACTTCCAACAACACCGATATTTTCCCTAACTTGGTAATTACCACCTGCACAATCCGTTAGGTGTGGGGTTTTATCACAAAAGGTTTCGGTGTTAGTTAAAGTGGGGTTAGGATATTTAAACTATTACTTTTCTTTTTGTATGACCAATGTGGGATTCAACAATTTATTTCCCGTTTGAGGACGTAGGGTGAATATTATTGTATATTCATACCTTGTAAGTCGAGTCTGTACTATATATATCTGCCTTCTTTATGAGAAGAATAATATCAAGAACTGAAAGCCAAATAAGGCCTGAATTAGCAAAGGGATGGATCGAACTCGAGCCACTGATCATGTGTTTCCCCTGCTTGTGTTGATCCCTTTCTTTGTTATTGCAGTAGAGGCAAACATTCAGGAATGTAAGTTTTATCCAACTGCTACGTCCTTTATGTAACTGCTTCCTCTCCATTAAATGGGCAGAACTCGTTAGCGGCATTCAAAAGTTTGGATCATAGTTAGACTTGTAGAGTAGTTCATAACCATTCCTTCTGATGATTATGGACTTATCAATATGACAGTGAATGAAACTTAGTAGTACGGTATAATAGATTGATAGATCCATGGATTGCGGTTCGAGCATTGAACTGTGTTAAATTCTATGCAGATGTCCCTATGAAGATTCTCATGGATGAGTGGAACATAAGACCAACCAGTTGGGTGGGTTTAGATCCTTGTGGTGACGGCAGCTGGGAAGGTATTACGTGCACGAATTCGCATGTAACCTCCATGTAAGTTTTTGCCTGTTTCCACCATTTTCGTTGCTCCTGGATGTTGCTTAATTTTCTTCCATTTTCGGATAACATTGGCTTCTTTAATTTCAGAAAATTGGCAGATATGGCTTTGACAGGTTCTCTTCCCAGCGATATCGAGCTGTTATCTGAGCTTGAGGTTCTGTACGTCTTCAATCTGATTCTCCGCATTGCGTTTTACATAATTATGATACTTCACTTGCAACTAATATGTGAACCAAAATATCCAGGATTTTTCTTTCAAAGCGTTTTAATCGTTACTGAAATTAATATAGTTTTCACTTCATTATTTGATTCATTTCTTGGTTATAGATTTCTCATTAGTCTTTTGTAACTCTTTTCTCACCCTTTTTCATATAGGAATCTGTCTTTTAACAGGGGCCTGAAGGGACTGCTTCCGGCATCAATTGGAAAGTTGACGAAACTAGTATACTTGTAAAAAAGAATTACCGGTTTCTTCACTTTAGTAATTTTTGGTTGTGATTATTCATCCACCTAACTACCTTGTTGCTTTCTTCTTTGCATGTCAGAAACCTGGTTGGTTGCAGTTTCTTTGGTCGAATTCCAGACACTATGGGATCTCTAAAGCAGCTCTCTTATCTGTAAGCCTTCCTCTCCCTCTCGCCCTTGATCATTCCAAACTAGGCGTTTAAACAGGCCAATATCCTACAACACTGCAACTCTTCATTTATATCCTGCTGCAGATCTTTGAAAAACAATAGCTTCAGTGGCTGGATTCCGCCTTCCATTGGTAATATGGCCAATCTTTCCTTTCTGGACCTTTCTGACAACCAACTTCAGGGATCAATCCCAGTATCTAACAGGACTGCACCCGGTCTTGATATGTTACATAAGGCGAGGCACTTGTACGTCAGTTCTAGTTAACCCTGAGCTGACTAATCTTTTGCCTACCTTGGTTTTGTGCCCCTCTGATTCTTTTTTACACTTCAAATACAGTCATTTTCAAAATAATCAGCTCTCGGGTACAATTCCCCCTCGACTTTTCAGCTCAAAGATGGTTCTGCTACATGTGTAAGTTTTCTTCACCTGAAGATCTCAATTGGTAAGAGAAAAACATTACCTTATCTGCTTTGAGTACTTTTGCCTGTGCAGGGTTTTTGACCGAAATAATCTAACTGGTGCCATTCCTTACACACTCGGACTTGTGCAGACACTGCAGGCGGTGTGAGTATTTCATATTCACAAGAGATTTATACCAAGATACTCCTAAGTTGTGGCTTGTATCTAGTTGTACTGAATATCTTGTTCTGGTACAGAATCCTTGATAGGAATTCCTTAAATGGGTCCGTTCCCTCAAGCCTCAGCAATCTTACAAAATTGGCCGAACTGTAAGAAAACGGCGTACCAGACAAAGAATTTTCACTTTCAAACATGTTGTTTGGATTTCACTTTACTAAAGAGAGACTAATGGTAATATGTTTTCAGGCACTTGTCCAACAATCAGCTGACTGGCCCCATGCCAAACCTTACTAGCTTGAATGGCCTGAACTATGTGTAAGTGCAACATTACTGATTTTTTCAAGCTCGATCTAAAAGATGTTACGCTTTATGAATTTCATCACTTTTCCCCATGACTAAAAATTGTTACAATCATATGTATTCCATATCATTGATCTGCAGGGATATGAGCAACAATACTTTTGCTGCAACAGATGTTCCTACTTGGTTTTCGACATTGCAGAATTTGACAACATTGTATGTTTCATTCCTCCTCAATATACCCGTGTGTGTGTGTTTGCGCGTATCTGGATGCAGTTTGAGTTCGAGTATATGTTATTCCACTTGAAATATCACAGTGAATGCTCTGAATTAATGTACCTGTCAATCCTGTATGGCAGAATGATGGAGAACACGGGACTTCAGGGAGAAGTTCCTCCGGCCTTATTCAGCCTTTCCAGTTTGGAGACTGTGTGAGTATCATACTGATCTCTAATAGCACCCAGCTTAAGTGTAAAGTGGTTGTAAAGTGATTATCAATCTAACCTGTGGGCTGTTGCAGGTTACTGAGGAACAACAAAATCAACGGTTTATTGGATCTTGGAACCATTTCTAGCAACCGTTTTCAACGAATTGATCTGGAGAAGAACTTCATTACCGACCTTACACGAAGTGATGGAGGATCCAACTATACATTGATGTAAGCTATAGTTCTCATACATCGAATATCAATGTCCAATTGTTTGTCAAACTGTCATGATTAATGGTCCGTTATCTTTTGCAGCCTCGTTGATAATCCAATTTGTGAGGGAACAAGCATGGCAAATAACAACTGCACTGTTTCTCCAACCAGTTCCCCAATTTCGCCGCCACCAAGTAACTGTACGCAAGTTGCTTGTAGTCCGGGGCAGGTTTCTTCCCCCAACTGTAAATGTGCATATCCCTACACAGGAACTCTAAACTTCATATTTGTTTCTTTCTCCAACTTGGGAGACTTCAGTTATTTTACAGCTCTTCAGGATTCTCTCCTAAAAACCCTTCAGTCCTATAACCTTCCTGTGGATTCAGTTGCTCTTAGTAATCCTTCCTGGGACTCCTCTTATCACCTTAAACTCTACATAGTAATCTTCCCAGCTGGCCAAGACCGATTCAACAAAACTGGATCTTCAGCCATTGCGTCCCTGATTAGCAACCAGACTCTGGCGGGTGCGCGTCCAAGTTATTATGGACCCTTCTCTTGTTTTTTCCCTTATGACAACCCGAAATCAGGAGGTAAGTCTGAAAGTCACTCTGAACTTAGAAATACTAGTTGCACTTCTGCTTTAAAAGTTGGCAATGTTAACTCGATCTGATAACTGACGACACGTCTCTCTTTTCATTTCTCATGATTTTGAGGTGTGCTGCAGGATCAAGCAAGGGCTTGATAATTGGTGCAGCAGTTGGAGGTTCCGCACTTGTGTTATTGTTAGCCCTTCTAGGGTTTTATGCTCTCCACCAAAAGAGACAAGCAAATGATCCATGGAGCAGGTCAATACCTTTGGTAAGATGTTGTTCATCGATAACTCAAAAAGGCAGTAGAGAAAAAATTATAACAGACTCAACACATTATGCTTCATCATAAGGCAGTAAGCTTAGTTATTGTTTTTCTGTCTACGAATTCTGCAGACCGGGACTTATAGCAGTGCTAGATCTCCGGACCTAAAAGGAGCACGGTTGTTCTCTTTTGAAGAGCTTAGGAAATACAGCAACGGTTTTTCAGACGCTAATGATGTTGGATCTGGTGGTTATGGAAAGGTTAACTCCTAAACCCTACACAGTTACAAAATGTAACTTACAAAAATACTGCTAGATAGTGACAATATGACATCATTCGGTAACATTTTATAGGTGTATCGAGGAGTTCTTCCTACGGGCCAAATGGTTGCAATTAAAAGATCTAAAAGGGAATCTTTGCAGGGAGGGCCTGAGTTTAAAGCTGAGGTTGAGCTTCTATCAAGAGTACATCATAAGAATCTTGTCAGCCTTGTTGGTTTTTGTTTGGAGCAAGGTGAACAAATATTGGTATATGAGTATGTTCCGAATGGCGATTTATTTGGAATTCTTTCAGGTATTCAATTCATTTCTTCATCTTCAAATCTAAATAGGACCTCGAAGCTCCAACTGTTTTGTTCAATTTTGTCTCGTGTGAGAATGATCGATTAGAGAATTGTGAATGCAGGGAGGTCAGGGATCCGGCTGGACTGGATGAGGAGACTTAAAGTAATTCTTGGTGCGGCAAGAGGTCTGGCCTATCTTCATGAACATGCAAACCCTCCCATTATACACCGCGACATTAAATCAAACAACATATTGCTCGATAAAGATTTAACAGCAAAAGTTGCTGATTTCGGTCTCTCCAAGTCTATGTCTGACAGTGGAACAGATCACATAAGTACTCAAGTTAGAGGGACAATGGTAAGTTAAAGAACTCATCAACTCGAGTACAAGTATTGCAGCTTTGTACGAAATATCACGGTATCATCTTAACTGAGGTCAATTATGTCTGCTCGTGTAGGGCTACTTGGATCCCGAGTATTACATGACTCAACAGTTGACTGAGAAAAGTGACGTTTATAGCTTCGGCGTGGTAATGTTGGAGCTGATAACTGCTAGAAGGCCAATAGAGCAAGGGAAGTATATAGTGAGAGTGGTGCAGATGGCAATTGATAAGACAAAATCTCTGTACAACCTTCATCAAGTTCTTGACCCGGCTATGGGTTTGGGAACAGATCTGAAAGGTTTGGAAATATTTGTTGATTTGGCGATGCTGTGCGTAGAAGAACAGCAGGATAAACGCCCTAGAATGGGGGAAGTGGTGAAAGAGATCGAGAACATAATGCAGCTTGCTGGTTCGAACACTGGTGATCAATCAGCGTCCAGTTCACCAAGTTATGACTACACAAGTATCGATGGTTTGCTGCCGTCCTCAAGGCAGCCAAGTTCTTGATTATAGTCCGGGATTACATATCGGTTTATGTTACAGCCCTCTTGCAGACGTTGGTAAATCATTTCATGTTTCAGCTCTCTTGTAGACGTGCGTTAGGTCAATAAATCAATGTAATGTGCTCGTCCTCTTGCACACGAGTTCAAATCCCCATTCCTGTAAATTACTTTAGTTTAGAGTAGAATAATTACGTTGTCATCTTATTTTCCAAATTTCTCTACACCCTCGAAGAAAAAGAACCAGGTTTAAACTTCACACTAGATGAAGGGTAACATAGTTACTTGGTGATTACGCAGCTTGACTTATTTGCCGCTGGACCAACTGCCAACGTCGACTCTTACTTGCATCTCGACTCTTACTTGCGAAATCCGCATTCAACTACGACTGAGGAAAACGGAAATCTAAATTCAGGCAGTGAACAATATTTCCGCACGCAAGTGTGATTAAGTTACAACAGATTTTGAGACCATTGCTTGAATGGAAAAGGCATTCTACAGACAACCACTTCAACTGCAAATCTCACTAAGACAATTTTCCGCTTGCCCTTTCCAATTCGTTGTCATGCCTTCCTTTCTCGCTAAGAGGTAAGTCGTAAAACTCCGACAAATAAGCCAAAGCCTCTGAGTTACTGTCACAAACCTTCCAAAGTGATGAAAGCTCTCCCTTGGAGAGGGTACCCCAGTCCTCACAATCATCAAGGAAGTTTAGTAGCTTTGAATAGAATGAGTCGTAGTTCATCAACAAGAACGGAACTGGAAGCTTTGACCCAATTCGTTCTAGCTGAATCAGTGCTAATATCTCAAAAACTTCATCGAGAGTACCAATCCCACCAGGGAGAGCAACAACAGCTGTCCGTTCGGAACTACTACTTCTAACTACAGCATCTACCAAACCATGCTTCCTAGCAGAGAAAAACCTGCAAGTATGAAGCAGTTATACAATTTGGCAGCAGTTCTAAAATGCACTTATGAACTTTCTAACAAATAATTATATCTTTCCTGCATGTGAGATACACTTCTGATGGCAGGTAGGGATGATAATTTGATGCTGTCCATTCGCCAGCTTCTTTACCAATCTTAAATCCACCAACCGATTTTCCTGCACGCAAAGCACCTTTAGTAGCAGCATCCATTAGCCCCGGACCAGCCCCCGTCCATGAAGTACATCCCAGAAGATTTGCAATCTGCTCGGAACATGTGCGGAAATACAAATTTAATGAAGCAGACTACTGAGCATATTAAATTCTATAATGCATTTGGTGTTTTAAAGCTAAGGTTCCTGTCCTGCAATCTCGTTGCCTTTAAATTGATGCTCGTAAAAACTTTTTACATGAAGGGGTGATTTGTAGGGAAATTGAGGTAGGAAAAAGTGACTCACCTCTGTGCTTAACTCTAGCGTTTTCGAATAATGTGAATGATCAGGTCCCATCCTTGAAGAACCCAAATACACAACTCCTCTCCCAAGTCTGTGTATCAGTTCATAACATCGTTGTATCTCTTTCCTCACCTTTCAACGATAAATAAATATTAGGAAATAAGCTCTTAAAGGCTTCAATTCATTCTGTCAATTAAGCTTAAACCAGCAACTATTCAATTTAAACAAGCAATAACAGTAAAGAGCAAGACAACTGGGATAAGATATCGTCTGGTAACAAAAGAACGGCTTCGCACGCTATGCTAAAATTTGTTAAATAAAAGATCAATTTGCAATGAAACATTCCTCTCCCAAGTGTATCAGTAAATTCAAAGCATTGCAATATATTCCCAGTCAGAAGATAAAGCTAATAACCCAGTAATGATTCGGTTGAAACAAAGTATTCATAATTTCATAGTAAGCAATACTCCTGGAACACAGATAATGCCTCCCTGCACAAAACTAGTAGTAAAAGCAGGGGAACGTTTTCGGATACGCAGTACTAAAACAAATTATACAAAAGATCAAATTCTCAGCAGACGTAGTTGAGAATTTGAGTGACAAAATAACTTGGTAACAACAGAATCGTTGCCAATGTTTTCGGATACACTCAAAAGCTCAGTTCAAACTGTATCGAATTCCCTGGTGTAATCTATATCTAGAAAAAACTTTCGACCAAAAGCATTCCTTACTAATGCGATTCGTGGAAGCTCACTGCAATTTACAATTACACTATTTTACTCCTATCAAACATCAAATTTCCTTATAAAATGCTTATCAAGATTTGTCCAAAAAATTCTACAAACACACAATTTACTACTGTTGTCCAATTCATAATCCGGAAGGAAAAAATCGAACAACAAGTATATATATATATATATATATTTTTTTTTTTTTTTTGAAGGAAACGATAGTGGATTTCATTCATGAAACAGTGAGACAGAGAAACAAAGGAATTATACAATAGGGGAAGCATCCGCAACTAGTAGATCAGTGATTATACTAGGGGGAGACCCCATCCATTCAACACAATGTTCCACAGAAAGACCGAGACGAGCTAATCTATGACCGACACGAGCTAATCTATGGCCGCTGAATTGGCTTGACGGCGAACGTGGGTGATGGAAGCTTCAGTGACTGCCGGAGCCAGCGATTTGATGTCCTCAATTAATTCATACTTCATACAAATGATTAGGATCATAACAACGTACCTCATTTGGGCTTGTTCTTCCATCAAAGTCAAGTAATTCATACTTGCTCGACTTGATTCTTCCATGGTAGGACCTCGACCTTGAGAGCTCGAAACCAATGGTGGGTCTCTCTCTTTCCCTGAAAGATTGAATCTTCAAAGTCCTTTCGTAAGAATTTCTTACAAAAATATGAGAGCCCACTGATCCCAGCACCGAAAACCCCATTCTCAAATCTTCCAAATGCTTTGAAGAATGATTTGATGGATGATATTTGGATGGATTCAATGTGGGTTATGTATTGTTTACTCAAATTATCAGTATTTCAACACAGAAAATTGGTAGAAAGAGAATGCAAAAACAAAACCGAAGAACGAAACGCATATGTTTATGCTTTCACAATCTGCATATGTATGTGGAACCTTTCGAGAGGGAAGGGGAATAGGGTTCTACTTCCAACTGTCTAACTCGCTTCGATATATACAAGTAAGCAAATTGGGATTTGTTTAATATAAATGCAGAAGGTTATGAAACGGAATATGAAAAACCAGAGGAGGGATGATGGGAAAAATGTAAGAGGAATAAAAAAATAAAAAAAATAAAAAAAATAAAAAAGAGCAAAAGAGAAATTTTATTCGGGCTAAAAATTTGTATCGTAAATTCAACTTTGTTGTAAATAGAGGTGTAAATGCCCAGAATAATAGACAACTAAATACGACTACAGTTTTATAATGTCAGAGAAAATATCTCGGTAAGATTGTTAGGTTAAAAACATGGCCAATCAAATATGACCAAGGAATAATAAAAAAAAAAACCTCTATATAAAGAGGTATTTGCATCATTGAAGAAAACTATCCTGTAAACCCCCATAATGTGGTAAAGGGAGGATATTAGGGGAAGCAGAGTGAAGATTCTCATGCAGTCTCCAGGGAGTCGGATGAGGGGAGACCTTCGCGATAGAGAAAAAAAAATAAGGAGGAAATGAAACAAAGAGGAAAGAAAAAAGAGATATGCAGGAGAAAATACCCATGAGCCATGCTAGGTAGAAGAGGGAAAATAGTGAAAGTTATTTTGTACTCTTATTATTTTAGATAATGAAAGAAAGTACTATTGTTGCCCCATAAACGTAGGCACACTTGTCGATTTTCGTAAATATTATGTCTTATTTACTTTATATTTCACTGCACATATAAACTCAATTTCACAACATTATTTTATTTTGAAATCTGTGTTTTATCCCACATACAAAAAAAGTTTAGAAAGACAGAGAAAAAAAACGAAAAAGAAATCCAGCCAAAGCCACCTTTGACGTCGACCCTACCTCTCCACTTTACATCACTTTTTTGTATAAGCGTTTCTAATAAGCTAATTTTTTTTAAAACACCGCAATCTCAAACCAACCTTCAATGAAGACTAAACTTCATGTAAAAGTGTTGTT
The DNA here is from genome assembly GCF_041283825.1 of Pyrus communis. NCBI lineage: Eukaryota > Viridiplantae > Streptophyta > Magnoliopsida > Rosales > Rosaceae > Pyrus > Pyrus communis. The sequence goes on from NC_142575.1 coordinate 23,146,258, forward strand.
AAAAAAATAAAAAAAAATAAAAACTTAATGTAAAGTGGGTTTGAGCTCTTCCGGTCCATCAAAAAGATCTAAACATGACTTCAACCCACACTTAATCTGGACCAGTTTCCAAAAAAAAAAAAAAAAAAAAAAAAAACCTGATCTGGACCGGGAGGTACAGATTCTCGGAAAAGGCCAATCCAAAGTCGCCCAAAGTAAAGAGTTAGTTTGGGCCCGGTAATACCACCAGAACACTGAGGACAATATAGTAATTTGATATATTACGTTTGTACTAAAAACCTAGCTCGCCTTCCACTTCACTTGTCTCACAAAACCCTAGCCGCGTTGCCGCAGACTCCTGGAGCAGAAGAACCCTAGACCTCCAAAATGGGTACAATCTCTCATCCTCTTACTTTCTACATGTCGTATCCATTTTCTGTTTTTTCTCCTTCGTTTCCGTGATGGCTACCCCTGAGTTTGTTCATCTGAAGTTTTGATTTTTTGATTTTTTTGATTTTTGATATTGCATTTGTGAAATGTGATGCTAAATCTTGAGTTTTGGTGTGATTTTTCTAGGTATTTCTCGAGATTCCATGCACAAGAGACGTGCCACTGGAGGCAAGAAGAAGGCTTGGAGGAAGAAGCGAAAGTAATATTTCTTTCTTTTGTTTTGATTTGAGCTGCTCTATTTTTTTTTTTTTTTTTGTTCAAGTTGTTATCTGAGATATCTTCCTTTTGAATAATGTGCTTCTCCTGTTTATTTGATGAATGAATTCAATGATTTGTTTGTTCTTTTGAAGAAATTAATCCCGTTTCCTGTATTTATAATACCCTTTCGTTTGTTTTTTATTCGATTTTCGTAATCGGGTGATTTAAGGAGATTTATAACTGCATATGTTGAAAGAATTTTGATTGCTTTGCAATTTGTGAACTTTTTGTTTCTGGCAAATAATTCACTGTCATGTGCCTCCACTTGCTCGAAGGGGTTGCCGTAACTTGTATGTCAACGGCACCAACCCTCGATTTCTTAGATTGTGACCAGTGTTGTTTAACTTTATTTATGAACTTCTGTGTGCAAGTATTTCGCAGATTATTGTAAACACAAGTTCTGTATTGCTCGTTGGTTTAGATTTATTTAATTGTTTAGATTAGTATTGACAATGAATTCTCACATTTGGAAATTGATGTTACTTTAAAGCCTTGATGATTTTGGAATTGATTTAGTTTTCACTTCTTGTTTGCAGGTACGAGCTCGGTAGGCAACCTGCTAACACCAAGTTGTCAAGCAACAAGACTGTGAGGAGGATCAGGGTTCGAGGTGGAAATGTTAAGTGGCGTGCTTTGAGGCTTGACACTGGAAATTTCTCCTGGGGTAGCGAGGCCGTGACCCGCAAAACCCGTCTTCTTGATGTTGTGTACAATGCATCTAACAATGAGTTGGTCCGTACTCAAACTTTGGTGAAGAGTGCCATTGTTCAGGTTGATGCAGCACCATTCAAGCAGTGGTACCTCCAGCACTATGGAGTTGAAATTGGCCGCAAGAAGAAAACTGCTGCCGCTGCAAAGAAAGAAGCAGAGGTAGTACTTTTATTTATTTTTTTTCTCCTATGATTTAAGTTTTTTTATGTGTGTTATCGCTGGACTTGTCTTTTGTGTTTTACATATTTGTCGAATTTTTATTGTTTTTGCATCTGGAGGAAATATAATGGTTTATACATTGTTTTGATGTGTTCACTTGGTGGAAACAATTATATTTGGTGTATGCTATGCACGCTCATAACAAATTGATTCGAAGATGTATATATACATGTTTGTACTCTTTGAGATGGAGGAGTGGAATGTTGTCAAGAACAGTAGAATTTGGGGTCTCTGATGCCATGTTTTGTGATCGTATAGGATGGTGAGGCACCTGCTGCTGCTGCTGCTGCTGCTGCTGAGGAGGCAAAGAAGAGCAACCATGTAGCCAGAAAGCTGGAGAAGCGTCAACAGACTCGCACCTTGGACCAGCATATTGAAGAACAATTTGGCGGTGGTCGTCTGTTGGCTTGTATTTCATCACGACCTGGTCAGTGTGGCCGTTGCGATGGGTAAGTGACTTTATGTTCCTGTGTTTTTTCAACTTAGTCTATCGTAGGTGCTTTACTAGTTTATTTGCAGTTATGCTAGAGTTGGAAGCATGGATGTAACGGTTGATTTTCGTTTCTTGTTGCAAAGTTTAGTATAATCATATTTGTTCTTATGTAATGCTTTACAGATATATCTTGGAGGGCAGAGAGCTGGAGTTCTACATGAAGAAGCTCCAGAGGAAGAAGGGGAAGGGAGCTGCTGCTTAAATTTTGGTTACCTGAACTCAGTAATTGTAGACTCAGAGTATGTCAGTTGTTTCGTCGTTTCCTTCTCTGTAAGGTATTGCACTTTATTTCAGTTTGAGGTTGCAACTGGCTTTACCCCAAACAATGTTTTTATGGTTGAATGCTTAATCAGTAATCCTATTTTTGCAATCGTAAACGCTTACTATTTGGATGTGTCGAGTGATTTGTGGAGCAGTAGTTTGATTAATTTTCTCGTGAATATTTCTTGCATTTTGCCACTAATTATGCTCGTCACCAAAAAATACATTTTTATCTACCCACCCTCAAGCATCAAGGCCAAAGGTTTGTGTGATTTTATATAGGTTTTCTATGTGGCCTAGTCCGCCTCTCACGAGGCCCTACCGAGTATCAGGTGCTCTAGTGATACGTGCGTTCTAAAAATGGTCTATCGACCCAATGTCCACCCCTATATTAGGAGTTCATGTCCAGACGTTTGCCTAAGACTATAAGGTCTCGTTTGGCAGCCCGTATAAGGGATTGGATAGAATAATTAATACGGTTTTGGGTGTTTGGTGCAATTATGTACTAAATAGTACCCATGTTACTTATACTGGATCCCCATATTTCTCCGGTGTATGCCCGTTTATTTATCCTTGTAAAAACCTTTGTATTATTAGTCGGGTCCATCCGTTTCGCTCCATTGCTCTTGCTCTCTCGCATTGTTCTGCAAGCTCGCTGTCGTTGCCATCGCCAATCCCAGATTTTTTTTTTTTTCCTCATTTCCTTTTCCTTCGTCTTCTCTCTCTCTCCTCACACCCACTTTCGAAGCAATGGCGGAAAGAAGAGCTAATTCTCAACAGGGTCTCTCTCAAAGAACCCCAAATCAACTCGGTTCGAAAGTAAATCACGATGCTTTCATCTTCTTCTTCCTCTTTCACTCCACGGCCTTCGCCCTCCTCTTCAGTTCCTCGTCGCGGTACCCGCACAGGTTCGCATGCCGCTGGTCCTGGATCCCGTTGCTCTGCTTATCACTGGGTATCATTTGGGCGATGGGGTATAAAACCGACACAAAGGGGTAACTGGAGAAGAAAGGGTTGGAGTTTGATTTGTTAAAGGTGGTAGACACGCAAATTGGTTGTGCTTTGTTAAAGGGTTGGAGGAAATTGGTTGCAGAACTTTTGTTCTGCGATTTTTAATTTTGGGGATTTTTTTGTCAAATTAATTTGGGGAATTTACATTGATGTCATGTGGGAAAGATTTCATCTGTGGGCTTTTTATTTGAATAGGTTAGAACCGTGGATATGATGGAATCTGGCGGCAGTGATCGAAGGGAGTGATGGAATTGCTGTTGTTGCCCTCCCCTTCCTCAGATTCAAATCTGCAATTTATGCAAGAACAACGAATTGGTCTTTCTATTTAAACATTCCGGTCATTAGTTCGATACTGCACCAAACATCCGACTAATTTAGTCAGTACTATTCGATGCACAAATTATCCTATCCGACTGAAATAGTCAGTACAGTTCGAGCTGCCAAACGAGACCTTGTGTTCGACGCTCCTGTAGGGTGGGCACGAGTGTGTGGGTGTGTGGGATGTTTTGTATGAGGTCAGATTGCCACTCCACCAACTGGCTAAATCCAGTTTTGCACTTGCATTTTCTTCAGTTATGAGAGTTTGTGTATTCATCCTTGTTATAACTTGTAATACTGATGCATACAAATGTTGAGCAACCAAAACAACCACAAAAACAGTTGGATGTTCATCCCTGAAAGAGTTCCCAGTTCCCACGAGGGATGGATCATAAATTCACAACTCAAAACTTTTCCCACCCCAACAGGATACGATCCGAAAACCGAACTGATATCTGGAAGCCATGCGTGTTGTATCATTTGCTGCCGTACTTCTGTTTCAGCCGCTCTCTCACAAATTCATTTCGAGCTTTGGTTCGAGCTTGTTGAGGAGCAACGTTGACATACGAGAGATGCGCACCGAAACCAAAAAGAGCAGCGGCAGAAACGAAACACCCAACCGTCATTGCCAACCTCCTGGGGGTGGAGGGAAAGCAAACCACCATCTTCTTCCACAAATTGCTGTATGCTTTTGAATAAGGAAGAGGCATAGAATTTATCAGAACACCCACATGAAAGAATGAGTTTTCAGACCAAACAATTGAGTGCGGCATTTCATCATACAGTTGGAAGGCATTTATCAAGTACCACAAATTGTTGGCTTAGAGATGCATGATTAGGTTTGATAAGTGGATTTTAGGTTAAGATAAAAGCATATAACAAAGTAATTAGAGACGACTGAGTAGCTAATTACGAGCCTGCTAGCTGTTGCGTATATGCGAAGCGAAACCATACCTGACAAGGTTGAGCTTTTAAAACCCAGCGGCAAGAAGCGAGTTGGAGACGGAGGGAAGAGCATGTAAGTAATTGGGCCGCTATATTGGGTCTTGCTTGATAATTAATTTGTTTTAGTTAAAAAATGTATCTAAAAGAATGAGGAATGACCACTTGTAGTACAATTTATTGATATTATTCTTTATTTGTAATTGAGAGAAGCATCTTCAGTGGAGTCCCTAAATAAAGAAAATCACCGTATAAAATGGGTATAAAACAAATATAGAGATAAAATGAATCTCCAATGGATTAGAAAGAGGCCACTTAATACTAAGGTTTAGTGGTATATATCTTCACTTGTTAGTGAGAGATCTTAGGTTCGGTTCTCGCCAAAGGCGAATTTAAACCACATTATTGTTAGCCAATTGTGAGGTTTAGCCCACTCCCCCAATCCCTTAGTGTAGATAATATTGTTTGCTTAATCAATGGATCATAAACTGGATACATAGTGTATGTCCTCACATACAAGGACAACCTTGAGTGGAAAAGGAACCCACAATATTGATTGAAGTTTAATTAATTAAAAAAAGATTAACATAAACAAAAAAATTTGCACCTTGAGTAAAAATGGGGTGCACAATCTTGATTGAAGATTCTAACGCTTTTAATGCTTTTAATTTTAATGCTTCTAATTAATTAAAAAAAGGTTAACATAAACAAAAAATGTGCACCTAATCAAAGTATCATATAAAATCGTAAAATACTTTAAATTTAAGGATTCTACTATAAGGACTCCCATTGGAGGCAATATTCCTTTCGGGACACAAAGATTCCTTTTAAGTTCTTAAATGAGTACTCAAAATTGGTGGTGGGAGTCCCTAAATAGGGACTTCAATTGGAGATGCTCTTAGGTTCGATTCTCGTTAAATGTGAATTTAAGTCACATTATTATGGTTGCCCATTATGAGGCTTAGTCCACTCTTTCACCCGCTTATTGTAGATAATATCATTTCTTCGAAAAGAACAAAAACCTAACGATTATTGTCACTTTGTAATACAGTCTAGTGATATTCATCTTCACTGGTAAGTGAGAGGTCTTAGGTTTGATTCTCACCAAAGGCTAATTTGAACCATATTATTAGTAGGCCATTGTGAGATTTAACCGACTCCCTCACCCCTTTAAATTCCATATTATTACTAAGTATCGATTCTTGCAAAAGTCGAATTTGAATCATCTTATGGGCTAAGTCTCACAAAAGCCAACAAAAGAACCATACTATCTTATGGGCTAAGTCTCAAATAATATGAATTTATCTTATGTGACACGTGACCATTTGGAATTTTTCTTTTGTTGGCTTTTTATATGTAAGCACTTATCACATTGCGTTTGCAACAAAAAAATTAGGGTACTTCGAAGTATCCGGTATTCCGAGTATTTTAACTGTTAGATCTTCATTTTGAAAATTTTAAATAAAGATCTAAAGATTAAAACACCCAGAGTACAGATATTCTAGAACACCCAAAAAAATCCCACGTTTACAATAATTTAGGAACAAATCAGAACATACACGTAGATGAGAATTTTTTCCCTCCACTTAAGCACATTAAGTGTTATTTTCAAAACATATAGTTGTTGCTGTAATTTTTTCCAATTTACCCTCTTTGTTTTTTTCTTTTACATTTTCCCACTATTATTATTTATTTATGTATTTACTTTTAGGCGATTTTAACACTTTCTATTAAAAATAAGTCATGCGACAATCATTTCATTTCAATTTGCTACATTAACTTGTTTGCGGTTGACACCAGAAACTTTTTGCTTCTACCGGTAAACCGGGAAACCGGTGAACCGAATAAAACCAAGTAAAAAAAAAAAAATTCGTAAAAACCGAACCAGACCGACTATATAATTTTTGTCGCATGGGCAGGTCATGATAAAATGTCAACGGTATGTCCTGCACTGTCCATATCACCTTCGAAGACAATACGAGATTAAATTGCTCAATCTAACAATGAAAAAGTAGCCATTTTGGTAGTGTATAACAAAAAATTGTGACTAAAATTCGATACAATCAATCAATCATACAAGTATTCCTCTATTGTACACGAATATATCGTGTCTGTAACAAAGAACTAGTATAAAAGCAACACAATTCCTCAAGCTGTCGGACCATCCACCGGAAGAAATGAACTGACAAATACAATGGTTTTGGGTGTCAAGAAAACATACCATACGCAGAGACAATGCAGTCTACGAACTTCTTTATGTCCCGCTGATGATTGTTGGCCAATCTTGCACAATGTCGATGTCCTTTTGCAAAGCAAGGCCAACACCTTTAACTTTCCTACACCGTTGCTTTGTTAGCCTCATTCTTCGTTTCACAACTATTGGGATTGGAGAGCCAGTCAGAGAGTCCAACAAGTTTGGTTATCTACTCTACCTTCACTAAAATAAGATTCAATCAGCACCGTGCAAACATGGTGGATTAGCATTCTAGAGGAAACGGAAATGGTGGTACAAAAACCAGCACTGAAGGAAGAATTGATTCTCTATCACTTCCACTTCCAGCATGATATTGAGCGGTCTCTGCCCAAGCCAAATAACTTTCAGCACCCGAAGCTTTTCATTATGCCGTTAAGCCTGTCAATAACAACTGGTGTACTGGCAAATGACCCTTCGAGATTAATGGCATGATATTCCAGCCCTTTCCACTGAGCAATTAATTCAAAATGTGGCCGTTTATACTCACTGCTAATAATCTCGAGAATCACAGTTTTTGGCATTGCAGATACTATGTGTGTGAGACCTGCACCATGAGCACCGATAATAACAGAAGCATCTTGAATGGCCCGGACTTGCTCTTTCATCGACATGTGTGCAAACAATCCATTCACAAGGTTTATTTTGCATTCCTTATGATTAGATACCCAGTTCTTCAAGGCATCAAACACTTCTTGTTCATTGCTTAGCCTTGACTCAACCTTACCATGGTGGCGTGGATGGGCTAGGTAATCTTCACGTCGAACAAAAAGGACGTTATGACCTGAGCTTGGCTTCTCAGTATGATGTCTATGTACTGGAAATCCAAAAGAGGCTTTAATCATTTCTCCAAACTCTGATATTCGTGCTGTTTTCTGGTCATCAGGGTGTTGCCACAGATCGGGTGCTGATACACCATGACAATTTATATCTTCACTCAGCCCCTTAAAGAGTGGAGTCTCATATCCCAGAGGTGAAAGAATAGCATGACGAAAACATACAGGACCACTAAAGTTTTTAGCATATCTAAGGCTAGAAACTAATTCTTTCCATGTTTCTTCCAAAGATGTCTGAAAATAACCACCAAAGAGAGATCAGAAACAGGAAACTTGTGAACTAGCACTTAAGCAGAACAACCAATCACTTATCAACTTAAGCCGTAACCACATGACCGTTGGATTAGATTTAGTGTTTCTTTGTAGAACCGTATTAATCCATTTTATTCACTACGAAAGAATGTCTTAGTGGTTTTGATTTGTCAAATCTTTTGCGAGGAAGATCTATGAATGATGTACTAAAATTCGTTGAAATACATTACGAAGTGGGCTCTACAAAATGGGTGTCAAAAGCGTGTGTCCCCGGATTATCCTCTATACAAAAGACAGGAAAACTGACAACGGATTATCCTCTATCCTGAAGATGGCATCCTAACTGCTTTCATCGTGGGGAGAAGTCATTCCTTGTAGAAATGTTTAGTAAGAACAATATTATTAAAACATTTTTTAGACGTTACAACCCTGTTACCTGATTCTGAATTACTGATTAACATCAGAAGTCGACAGTCAGCTCCCAATACAGCCCCTCTTCTATTTATTTTTAACATTTGTATAGTAAGACATCAACTACTGTCACCCGAAAAGAAAAAAAATAGATGGACTTTTAAGTTGTTAAAAGAAAAATTGAATGCTTCTTCCTATATCTAACAAGTAAAAAGATTAGATTTATGTGCTTCTTTCCTATCAATATGCCTCAACTGATGAAATCACTGTAAAAAGTTAATTTATGCCCCTTGAATTGCATGCACATAAACTGAAAAATGTTACAAAAGGAAAAATTACTCAAACAAGAAAATCAAACCTACGTACCATACAATGGCCATCTAAAAAGACCAAATGAGGTCGATTTGGCAAGCCAGTGACTCTTGAAGCTACATAAGTGCTGTACCAATCCGTGAATGTGTGGAAAAGATTTGCATACTCAAAGCGTGTCACCAGAAGTGTTGGCTCCTCAATCCACTGCAAATACAGACTTGCATAGCAGATTTAGAAAAGAAGCAAATAATACTATAGTCAGCAAAGAACATTAACTAACAACTGTAAGAAAAGCGGAGTTGTAATTATTCTCTCAAAATTGCAACTTTCTTCATTCATCGTTTGAATTATTCCAACACCAAACATTAGCAGATAATTGATCTGCATCCATTTTTCATATGGAACCTCCTCACTATTTGGCAATTAACAAAATGTGTTCAATTCCGCAGATTTTAAACATCAGACCATCACAATGACGTAAACCATCAAAGAAACTCAGACCTTTTATAGACCCATATAGCAAATCTCCTAAATTAGAAACTCCGAAAACGAAAATCACACTAATCATCAACAAAATGCAAAGTCAAACCCAGGAAACTATAATCTACCACTAAATTCACACATAGAACTTAACAAATCAAGGGTTCCTCAACACAAAGCTCGAAATTTAAAACCCCATTTACCAAAATCACACTAACAATGAATCACTGAAACCAATTAAATCCTCTAAATCACAATCAACCGCAAAATCTAAAAACAGAAACTAACAAAAAAACCCAACAAACCTCATTGCACTGAAACTCTGCGCTGGGCACTATTCGAATCGACCCAATCAGTTCTCTCATAGTGTGCTGATCAATCTGACCTTTTGGCACATACCCATCAAGAGATTCTTGGGTCACAAGCCTTTGATCCCCTCCTCCACCAACCCCATCTCCTCCATTAATCTCAAATGCACCGTTTTGATACTCGGGCAGCTCCTCCTCCTCTCCTCTCCCAATCACCTCCTCCAAAACTTCACCGCCCCTCGACATCTTAATCTTCTCTGGGTCCATCCGGAGCCCCCCTCCTTCGCACACTGAGCTCCTCAAGGTCTCACTGAACCAGCACCTGAACCAACCCATGCGATTGGAGCTCAAATCAATCTTGGGTTTCAAGAGATCGACCCTGGTAGTGAAGCCATTCCCGAAATAAGCCTCGCAGGAGCGAAAGGGGACCTGGGTTGTCTGGGACCAGGGGAGGTAAGAGGGTAAAATGGGCCATGGCTTCGAGTAGCGGTGCGGGCGGCGGCGGTTCTGATCGGTTAAGGGGAGGCGGTTGAGGGAGAAAGAGTGGTGGGATTGGGTTTGGGTTTGGGTTGGAGTTAGTGTTCTGGAGTTGGAAGTGAAGTATAGGAAGAGAGAGACGGAGTTTAAGGCAAATAGAAACAGAAGGATCTTGAGCAGAAGCAAGTTCCTTCTGCTCATGGCGCTCTCTCTCTCTCTCTCTCTCTCTGTTTCTGAAAACTAAACAGTCTGTGGCTATTGAGTTTCTGGGTCCTCCTCAGGCGTTGCTGGAGAAGAAGTGCATCGGTTGAGTACTTGGAAGTTAGGCAAGTGCTATCGCTTGCGGGTTTTATGTTCTTCTGAAAATTTGGTCTCAGGTTGTTTCGGAAAGAGTAGTTATGTAAATTTGAAGAGTAATGCTAGGAATTATTATTTTTTTCTTTTCTTTTAGACAAATGATATTATTTATACTAGATGAGGGGCAGGCTTAGTCTTCTGCTAGCAATAATATGGTTTAAATTTGCTTTTGACGAGACTCGAACATAAAACTTCACACTTATAAGTGGATAGGAATACCATAGAATGTAGTACTAAGTGACATGCACACTAAATTTTGTAAACTAAATGATGTGTCACTAATAAGAAATAAGCACGTTAATTAATACTTAAGTAATAATATAATCATCAACAATCACATCATTTAATTTTCAAAATTTAATTTAGAAATTTAACCTTCCTGTCATTGGATTTCTATAATAATTGCAGTACTAAGTGGTTGCCTATCATTGGATTTCTATACAAAATTTAGAAAGAAAAAAATTTATTCAAACAAAAAAAAAATTGGGTTTTTATCGCAAATTGTGACAGCTCGTCCCACAATATTTGTATCTATAGCGTAGAATGACGATTTTGCCCTTGGACGTTAGATGGTGCGGTGGTTTGTTTTTGGTTGGTGACTCAACTAGGACCCCACACACACACACACCCAAACAATCCCATGACTCCCTCTCTCTCCTCCTTCTCTCGGATTTCTTGCCATTTTCGTACAACCTGTACAGACAACCCTCGAAAACCCTTCAAACATCACGGATCGAAGATTTGAAGGTTGGTTTTGGACTCCTAGCAAGCCCAGGAACTCATCCATACCTTTGGTTGGATATGAAACCTTCGAAAACCCTAGTTTCTCGCGAACCCCGATTTGGTGCACTGTTCATGCACACGTAAATTTGAATTTTTTGGGAGATTTTAAGCTTCTAGGGAGCTTTAGAACGTCTTCACGAAGCTCGGAGAAGAAAAACGAGGTGTTTTGGACGTCGGGAAGTCGAGTTTAGCGAGTTTCAAGTTTTGGCCAGAATATCGAAGGTTTTTCAGGCGACTTTCCGTTGGTTTTAGGTCCCCAAAGTGGTAAGGTTTTGTTCTACTCGTTGTGAGCTTCATTTTGGTACAAATTTCATAGAATTTGGTTGAGAAATGAAGAAGATATGAAGTTTTGAAGTTTTTCCAGAAATCGGCGAAAATTCGAGTTGCAGAGAGCGGCAACCGGCAAGGCTCACCGGAGAAGACGAAGAATATTCCGTCAACTTTGACGAAATATACTAACGACGTCAGGTATATATAACAGTATATTCCATTTTTGGACGGAATATTCCCTAACGCTATTAGGGTTTCAGTCCGTGTGCCAGGCACGTGCCTTCGCGTGGTCGACGCGTGGCAGCGCGTGGGTGGTCGAAAAATTATTTTAAAAATATAAGGATGTTCGTGAGGTTGAGTAGATCACGTTCGTATATTCAAACACTCCATTTGAGCATTGTATGAGAAGTTATTATCTAGTTTTGGTTATGTGCATTAAATTAACATTTATATAGTTGTTTCGCATATAGGTGAGGCCTATCCTCAGGACGAGTGCAGTTAATCGAGGCTCGGGGGGTATGACCCTTCCACATACCAGTGAGTGGGCTTTTGGTTTTCCGTATATACCTATATACTTGAGATTTTTCCCAGAAAATTGAATTAAATGATTATATGTTTTAAAATGCCATGCAAAGTATCTGCCTATTTATTTATGCATTAGTAGTTGCATATATTTGTGATTTGGCGCTGTGGATGCTCAGGTAAGTATCAGGTGAGTTGTAGATTGTTTATGGTTGTGAATTGTTGATTATGTGAGATGTGTTGAGAGCTCATAAACCTACACCCCGGTGTTAGTGCTCCCGCCCAGAGTTAGGGCACAGTTCTTCACGTGATGTTCACCTCCCACACCATACGCTCACCTTGGATACAAGTTAGGTGCACAGTCCTGTCATACATACCACTTTAGGTGGTTCCGACTCGTAGGTGACCGATGATTATTCGCACAGTCTTCACGTGATCATAGCACTTGAGCGTATTTATTTACACCCAGTTCTGTCATACAGACCACTTTAGGTGGTTCCGACTCGTGTGCAGGTCAATTGTTGAGATGTGTATTTGAGCTCTAAATTCAGCTGTACAAGTCACGTTAGGTAACTTCGGCTGACATATCATTTGCATTGATTGATATCACCTAGCTTTCATATTTTATGCTGAGATATTTGACATGGCATATATGTGGATTTTGCTAATTCGAGTATGGTTTCGATATATGTATATATTCTATTTTCTGGGAAATTATACAGGTTTTACGGAGAGGTGTTAGAACTTTTGAGAATGAAATGATTTTGAAAAGCTTTGTTTTTGCCCACGCACACTTTCTGTTTTGCGCCCCTCCAGGTTTTAGGTAGAAGTGTTTTGGTGGCTCATGAGGATTTTGACGATGGTTCTGACAAAACAACACAAATATAGGATCACCTTTAGGTGTTGTATAATTAGTATTCGTCATGATGGACTACACTTAGGCTACTTATACTCTGGTTGTGTTTATCACACTTAATCTCGCACTAGCATGTTATCTTAGCTAGTACTGCTAGTAGTTTAGTTTTTATTTATTCGCATTTCTATTATTATTATCACTTCCGCACTGTGCACATGGCTACGTCATCGTCACGTGACGGCCAGCACGCCTTGATTTCAGTCGGGGCGTGTCACAAGTAGTCCATGCAATTTACCCTTACCATCAAGATGGTCCTTAAAATTGAAAATTAATTAATGTAGTCCCTGAAGATAGGTGTCGTAAATCAATGTGGTCATTCCCTCACAATTCTGTTAAAAATTTCGTTAAGTGTTGATGTGGCATAAATGGGCCCCATAAGATTTATGGGTGTTATATCACAAATGATTCCTGAAATTGACTCACACCATCAAGATGGTCCTTGAAATTGACCTATACCATCTAGATGATCCCTAAAATTGAAAATCGATGAATGTAGTCCTTGAAAATAGCTATCACAAATCAATATGATCATTCAGCCACAATTCTGTAAAAAATTTTGTTATGTGCTGATGTGGGTTTAATACTTAATTAAAAAAGTTGTCTAAATACTTTTTCGCACAATAGAATTTTTTTTTCCCCTTGTAGTAGGACTTACTCTGGATAGAAATCCCTTCCATAATTCTCAAAGGCACAAGGCTTAACCAAGGCCTAAGAGGGGGTTTGGAAATAGTTTTCAACCACCAATAGACGCACCTCGGTTATAACTTCATTATCTCACGGTAGACCTCGCTTTCTTTGAGTCACCAGACCATTAGGAAAGCGTCGAACAAGCTCTCCAAGATTAAGGTTGTGAGGATGTTGATCGCCTAAATGTTAACGATGATGTCTCAAAAGTCGTTGCCAATCAGCCAAGTTGTCACCAAAGGTGATCTCGATCCAGGTTCAATTTGGTGAATGATGTCAAAGTGTGTAAAGATGGGTGTATGGAGATTTTTTTTTAGAGAATAGAGAATGAAGGAGGTAGAGGAATGTGGACTGGAATTGGAGGTGATTGCAGGACTAGGTTTTTGGGTTCACAACTTTTTATTAACTATTAAATTATTAAACCTATTTGTATTTTTTAAATTTAATTAGACTTGTGTGATCCATTTATGTGTCACATTAGCACATAATATAATTTTTGACAGAATTGTGACGGAAAGATACCATTGATTTGGGACACTTACTCGATTGTCAATTTCAGGGACCATTTTGATGTCGCATGTCAATTTTAGGGACCATTTTATGTGCCACATCATCACTTAACAAAATTTTTAACAGAATTATGACGGAATGATCATATTGATTTGCGACACCTATTTTCAGGAACTACATTGATTGATTTTCAATTTCAGGGACCATTTATGATAAAAATCCAAAAAATAATAATTGGATTTCTATGTTAAAAGATAGATTTCTATTTTCAATTTACATTTATAATCTTTATTTTTTTAACATTTATTCTTGGAAAAAGTAATCTAAATTTCTAATTATATGGTCATCTAAAATGTGTTAGAAAAAAACCAGGTTAACTAGGTAAAAAACAAATTCAATAAATTAAATAATTGATTATGGCGATCCACCCATATTTGGGGTGAAGGAACCCATATTAAACTCCATGATTTGCAAGTGGGCCTTTACTGAAATGGTGGAAATGTGTTGAGCTCTTATATGACGACGTGGGTTCGAACCCCGTCAATAGTTAATCTAATAAAATCTATCGTTTGAAAAAACAAAAAAAAAAAAAAAAAAAAACCTATGATTTATCAATTATGATAAACCAAACATTTTACGTCCTTTCTAACTTTTTTGTTCTAAGACAATAATATATTTACACCAAAAGCGTAGGAGAATAAATTATTGGCGAACTTACCATTTTCGATATTTGAACTTAAGATTTCTCACTTACAAGTGAAGACATATCACTAAAGACTTATTTTTTAGCTACACCCCCTATAACTCGATTTTAATCTCACTTTACTCCATGTAACTCAAAAGTCGCAACTTTACTACTCGAAACTCAAAGTTCGCTCCACTTTGCCCATTGAAACTCGATTTTGATCCCATTTTGCCCCCTAAAACTTGAAAGTCGTCTCTATAAAACTCAAAATTTGCTCCACATTGCCTTAGATCTATTAATTTCTTATGTAGATTTGATTTGGATGCGCCAGGCTAATCAATTTCTTTCTTATTTTTTTCATCTCTTCAATTTCTTTTAAGCTTAATATTCTCTTATTGTTGGATGTTAATGCATAATGGGGATTTATAATCAAATTTATTGCAAATGTGATATAGTCTCAGGGAGGAGAGAGTCTACAAGTCAAATGGAACAAATTTTGAGTTCCAGGGAGTAAAGTAGTGACTTTTGAGTTCCAATGGGCAAAGTGAAATCAAAATGAAGTTCCAAGAGGTGTAGCTAAAAATAAGCCTATCACTAAATTGTAGTGCTAAGTGGCTACCTCCCTTCGAACCTTAATCTAACCAGTATATAAGAGCAACTCCAACTATCCACACATCCCTTGTTAATTTCTATCCTTTGATCTTCTTCAATTTATCCGATCCGACAGTTGAAAATTAGAAGGATGTGTGAGAAGTAAAAAAGAGTGTGTGGATATCACACCTCGTACACCGATTGTAATGACAAGGGAGAGAAGAGGGAGAGGCCACCTCAAAGCCAAAAATATCATCCTTATGTGGAGAAACAAAGTGCTTCAGCACCTCCCACCCTCTGCCCCCTCCAAGTTACTTTCTCAAATAGTTTGATCACCTTTCAGAGTTATCACCTAGAACCTTTGGATTTGTGGAGGCGAAAATCCCAACCGGACGACCATCAAGACACCTATAACTTTGTAATTGCGAAGAAAAGTTGTGAATTACTTGCCTTTCGTACCTATATTTGTCTTGTACAATATGCCCACTAGCAGAGCCAATGTGGGGACATTGGGCTCCCTTGACCCCAATAGCTTTGTAACTTATCCCTTTAAAAAAAATTTGACCCTTTTAACAGCACTGCAACAACACTAGCAACGATTGTGTGGCCCATAATGGCCAACAAATATTGACCCAAGTTGGGTCACCCAACATGGAACTAGTGAGCCCACATGTAACCTCTTCGGCTAAGCAGCAACAAAATATAAGAAAATAAAAAATAATTTTTAATTAATAATTTTTCTATTTTAACATTGAACAGCTGCTCCACCACTACACATTTGAGGTTTTCTCTCTGAGCGAGCGACTCCACCATAGCACTAGCGCTGTATCCATTCAAATTTCAAGTTTCTCTGTTCATCAAGTTTAATCAGGTACCTCCACTCCAAGTTTCCAATCATTGACAATTTTGTTATCTTAGATTTATTGTGGTTTTTAGGGTTTCATTCCATTTCAGTTATGAATAAAATAAGGATTAGGTTTGAGAGTAATTCCAGTTTTTCATTCAATTCTAGTTTAGAATTAGGTCTGAGAGGGGCAGAGTGTCATCCTCGTATCCATTTATAACATCGGGCATGAAAAAAGTTCTTGAATGTAGTATAATTTAGCCAAATTATATATTCTTTTAGTGCATATGCAAATATGCTCATGATTTGTTTATTCCAAATTTCATTAGTTAATTATATAATCCCTAATTTTTCATTAGTTAATTCCAAATTTCATTGGGCATTGGACATAATTTTCCATTAGCCAAGCCTCAATCACTGAAGACAAAAATTGCCTAATAGTGTGTTTTATTGCTTATAGTTTGATTGAGTCAATTATTGTTAATTTGATCAAATTTATATTATGTTGTTGATTCTTTTTGGTACTATTTAAAACAGTTATAGAGAGGTGTTTTAAGAGAAAACCAGCCGAAGATAACCTCTCACCCTCTACAACGGATATTCTTGAAAGTCCAGTTGACTCATTCTCAACTTTTAACATTGAAAAGTTAGTTCGTCTTGCTCAATTTTATCCAAAAGATTTTTTTGATATGGAGCTCACACTTCTTGAAGATGAACTGAAGAATTATATTTTTGATATGCGTTTGCATACTGAATTTTTTGTGTTGAAAGGAATTAGTAGCCTTGCACAAAAGTTGGTGGAGACGAAGGATAGACAGTATCCCTTGGTGTACTTGATAGTGAAATTAGCATTGATTTTACCTATTGTGACTGCTTCAGTTGAAAGAGTTTTTTCAGTGATGAAAATTGTGAAGGATCCACATCGTAATAGGATGGGTGATCAATGGTTGAATGATAGTTTGGTTGTGTACATTGAGACAGAGATATTTGATTCTATTGATAATGATGTTGTAACATGACGTTTCCAAAATATGAGAACACGTGTGGACAATTATAAATGAAAGTATGATCGATGTTTGAAATCTATTTTTTGATCTCATTGTCTTAAATTTCTAGCTCCACCAGTGAATATGCCATGGATATTTCTTGGAAACAACATGAAGACAAGATTGGGAAACCACGTTCTATGTCGCTTTGCTTTTTGTGTACTTTAATGCATAATATTCTTTCTTAGTTGCCTAGAAAACTTGAATTTAAAATTGGAAACTTTCATGAAAAGGGCTTGAGCTAAGTTTATTTTAATAAAAAATCATGTTATAACTTTATTTAATGAAAACAAAATTAAATATTAATGAAAAATCCTTAAATTTTTAGGGTTTTTTTAAAATAAAAAAAAAAAATCTTTTGTCCTTATCATTAAATAAAGTTAGTGAATGGTTTTTTTATTTATTAAAATGTAAAGATTTGAAATCATATTCACTAGTTTTCCTTTTAAAATTTTGTGAAGAAACGAGGGTTGGTAAAAAATTGGACCAAGAGGGCTTAATTGTATTGCTGACCAATGTTAATATCATCTCTTGTGAACAGAAGTACTCGCTTGGTTACTTCGATCGCACCCTTTCTAATGGATTTTTCATGGACTTTTTACATGCTTAAAATTTGACCAAGAGGGCTTAAGTTCATATTTCCTGTGTCTTGGAAGTCTTTTGTGGCCCAGAATTTGATCTAATTAATCAACTACTTTTATTTCCATTTAAAGGAAAAACCCAACAACAAATAAATTCTCAAATAATACAGTAACTAAAAATCAAGGCTAATCAAGTAAATGTCCAGATCTCCAATGTCTAGCCTTCTCAAATCCATTGACACAATTGTCAAAATCATCAATGGTCTGGTCAATCTCTTCCTGACTGTTCATCACAAAGGGGCCGAATTGCGTTACAGGCTCCCCCAAAGGCTCACCTCCAACCAAGATAAATCTTAGGGTTTTCGAAGACTTGTTCCATGTCTCCAAGCCATCCCCAGATATTCCAAGAAGAAGAAGGTGGTGGGCAGTCACGGGCAAAGATTTTGAACTGCCAAAAATTCCCTCCCCCTCCAACACATAGACAAATGCATTCCATGATGTTGGTATTGGTTGTTCCAAGTGAGCTCCTGGTTTCAGTGTGAAGTCTAAGTACATGGTTGGGGTCCTTGTGTAAATTGGTGACTTTGTTCCCAAGGCTTCTCCTGCTATTACTCTAACTTCGATCCCATCTTTTGAAGCCTCTGCAACGTCCTTGCTCAGCAGTTCTTGATACTTTGGATCAATCCTGTGTTAATTTGCACAAATTACGTCACGATCAAACAATGATAATGTTATTTGGACTTCATTTACCGACTAACTTACTCAACGTAATCAATAAAAATAGAATGCAAGTAGCAACACCCTTAAAGCTAACTAATTGCAAAGGATGTATGCTAATTGATTGTAATTTGAAAGGGACTTTCTGCCACGTTTGGTTTGAGTAAAAACTAAAAATTCCGGGGACAAAAAAGCTAGCCAACCATTATAAAAGTCTTGACTCTGGGTGTCGAATCTTATCCAAATTTCCCAAAGTACCATGGAATATGAGTAAAAAGGGCCATAGTTTCACAGCATCCAAGATATTTTAGGTTGATATGCACAAAAATACACAAAGTGTGCGCAGCAATCAAAAGCACTTTTAGAAAAGGATAATATCCTATGATGACCAACATATGATGATTGCACATGCTTATGTAGAAAAAAATTTCAATGTATTTAGAACACGAAATTTTACTATATGTTATTAATTTATGAATAATGTTAGGGAAATCAAACTTGCAAATCAAATGATGTGTCATTAATACGAATTAAACACGTTAATTAACACTTAAGTAATAATTCACTCATCAACATCAACATTATTTGGTTTTAGAAATTTGATCTCTTTAGCATTATTCTTAGATTATTATACAAGTGAAAGAATTTTTCTTTTTTTTTCAAGTGCCACTCCACTTATACAACGACATATGTCTTATATGTCCATGTTCTGGGCATAATAAAATATCTCTCACTTATTTAAATAGTTGGAACCTTGTCACTATCAATCCTATCTATGTAAGTATATAAAGTTCTTTAACGAGACTTATATAATCAAATAATATTTATGTTGTCGATCTGTAACTAATCTTATTTTACACGGAAGAGGATCCTCTCCTGAGCATAGGATGAGGATCCTCCTGACCACAAAATTCGAGCCGTTCAATTTTAATCCAACGGTTGCAATTATTATAACTTTTTAAGAAACCTCCTATTTAGAACTGTTGGATTAAAATTGAACGGTCTGGATTTTGTGGTCAGAAGGATCCTCATCCTGAGCGCTCAGGATCCTCTTCCATTTTACACAAACTAACTTAGAAGGTATTTATAGATTCAATTGTTACACAATCGTCATTATACTGTTGGACTGTCTGGAAATAAAAAGGGTCAAACATATAATGATTATGAGGCTTATAATGTATGATGCCCAGATGACATCAAGCGTATGTCATGCAGCCAAACCATACTAGTTTGTTAGCACATGGTCGATGTGGTCCAAATGAATTAATAATTAAGGTAGGTATGGGTAATGTATACATACATTTTATGCTTGGAGGAGAGGTTTATCCACAACTGTAAACCCTTTTGGGTTCCCTGGGCGGCAGGCATTTCCGAGTGAAGGATGCCTCTTCCGGCGGTCATCCACTGTAGGTCACCGGCTCCTATTGTCCCTTTGTGCCCTTCAAAATCTTCATGCGTCACAGCTCCCTAATCACCCCAAAAACAGCAATTGCGTTCAACTAAGGTAATTAATTAAGTTCAGTACTCATGAATCCCATTAGTCAAAATGGCTATTTCACTGATTAAGGTAATTCAGATGTTAATCGCAAAAAAAAAAATAAAAAAAAAATAAAAAAAAAAATAAAAAAAGAAAAGAAAAAGAAGACAAGGTTTTGGAATAAATAAGAAATGGGTTAGCTGGAAATGTAAATGATGCACCTTTCCAGCACAGAGAATGAATATAAATAATGGTTTCTATACCTGCAACATGTAGGTCACTGTCTCAAAACCTCTGTGTGGATGATCAGGGAAACCAGCAGGAGCAGTAACTGCAATTGGAAGAGCAATATTAGAAAATAATTAACTACATATTGAAACAAAAATTAACAGTTTTCTTTTACGGAATGATATTGGGGATGAGAATTTTTTTTTTATGAAAAATCGAACATAAGACATTTGACTTACAAGTCGAGATTATAGATCTACATTCAATAAAGAAACATGGAAAAATTAACAGAGATACCCACCTGAGAACTCATCCAAAACAAGAAAAGGATCAAAGTATTTCAGCTCAAACCTGCAAAGAACACAACACCCCATTAATTCAGACATCTCAAATCCTTCAATAGATCTTACATTTAATAATCTATGAAAAACAGGCAGAAACTCTACAAACTGGCTTTAGAACTCAGTGATCACTTACCTCCCTATGCTCCTTCTAACAATGGCTCCAACTCCTTCAAGCTGAGGCCTCGCCAAGAACTTCCTCACCACAACACGAGGTTTTTTCAGGACACTTGAAGCTTCCTTCTCAGGCATTTTTTCAGTCTCTAAAACTTTGGCTTGAAATTTGAAAACTGCTGCAAAATAATGTGAGGACAAATGAAAGATATTTGCAGCTCTATATATAGTAGTAATGAGAGAGAGAGAGAAAGAGAGAGAGAGAGAGAGAGAGGTGTATTTTTGGAAGGTCAAAGTGAATTGTTATTGGCGGCCAATAAGACCAACATGGCACAAGTTTGCTTGAGCTCCAGGGACTTTTATGATACACCTCTATAATATGTATGACCTCAGTATGACGTTGTGGTGATGTTGGGGGGCTAAGGATTGAGGTTTGGGGAACCTTAGCTGTTTTACATGAGTGCCACACCCCATCACATGGTCAAACGTCAATGCCACTATTTTAAGTTTTGAGGGAAAAAGAAAGAAAAGACTAATGGCTTATGGGATCCCTGGATCATGCTTACGCATGCTTTGTATGGTTGAATATATTGTGGGGGACACGCAATTTCTGGGAACAA
The DNA here is from genome assembly GCF_041283825.1 of Pyrus communis. Classification (NCBI taxonomy): domain Eukaryota; kingdom Viridiplantae; phylum Streptophyta; class Magnoliopsida; order Rosales; family Rosaceae; genus Pyrus; species Pyrus communis. The sequence continues at coordinate 23,167,513 of NC_142575.1, forward strand.
ATCTTTGATGTAGGTTCATAAGAAAACCATGGCCATATATTTTGTCTTTCCATTAAAGAACCTTCCTACGAGGTGATTCTGTTGATTCATTGAACTTGAGGGTATATTGTTAGCTTTCTGAGATCGTATAGTTGATGTGGATGCAAATTTCTTTCTCCTTACTTCTTGAACAAAATTGTACTTATAAAATAAATAACACTTTAGGTCAAGGTCAAGAGTTTCACGCACCCATGATGAAATTTTTTTTTGGGGGGGGGGGGGTTCCGATGCCAAAGTTAGAATTTGAGAGAAAATTGTTTGGAGAATTTAGAGAATTTAGCAAGAGAATTTGAATTGAGTTTTGAAGAAAATGAAATGGTATTTGTAGGGGTGTGGCCGCCGGGGGGGGGGGGGGGGGGGGGCGCTTTGATACCAGAGTTAGAATTTTGAGGGAAAAGTGTTTGGAGAATTTAGAAAATTTAACAAGAGAATTTGAATTGAGTTTTGAAGAAAATGAGATGGTATTTATAGGGGTGTGGCCGGTAGGGGTGGGCACGGTGCGGTTCCACCCCTAAATTGGAACCGGAACCGAAATATATTAACGGTTCGATTCGGTGCGATTCCACTTAAATTTATGACTAGAACATTATGGTTCGATCTACACCGGTTCCGATTCGGTTCTTGCCGGTTTATGGTTCCTAATAATAAATTATTTGAACACCAAATCATTATGCATTCAAATACATCTTCGAAAACTGATTACATAAAGTTGCATACAACACATCTTTTTTAATGCAAATGTCTTTGGTAGTGGCACCAAGTCAACAAAAAGAGACAACTAAAATACATATGCACTGGTCAATCAGTCAACAAACAAAAAAATGATGAAACAAATTGCAAGTTTTCAGACTTCAGAGAGCAAGCAAGAAGCAGCAGCTCCTGTACACAATTTTTCAACCTATTATACCATGACATGTGTGTGTATATATAATTTATTTATTCATTATTAATAAAACGGTTCGGTTCGGTCGGTTCTTGGTCATTCGAAACCGGAACCGGAACCGGTTTGAATGGTTCGGTTCGGTTTTTCACTCAAAGTTGACTTTTTCGGTCAACACGATTTTTTTCGATTTTTTTTCTTACGGTTCGATGCGGTTTGGCGGTTTTTATGCCCACCCCTAGTGGCCGGCCCCTTTTGGGAGGATGGGGACCGGCCACGTGGATGGTTTTTTGAGAGAGATTCATGATTTGTTTGCTAATTAATATAATTAGAAATGAATGATTTGGAGGTTACAACACCGGCTCACCAACTTCAAAGCTCAAGCTAGGATCCTATCCTAGAGCTCGGCGACTTGCTCACATCACTCCACAGCCATCCGAGGGCTCGAACTCATCTATCTTCGAAGCGTGTATGCCACGCAGACGATCATATCTGAGAATATCTCGCCTCCTTAAATGTCGATGAATGCGTCATTCAACAGACTAATGTCACCACAAAAGTAGTGTAAAACGCCACAAGACACAGTTGGAGGCCACCAAACAGGATTACAGTAATTGACAGTGAAAAATGAATGAAATCTAATTGATGGGATCAAGCTATAATAACTCAAATTCATTATTTTGCGATAGCAAGGCACGTGCCTTAGACACTAAGCTCACGAACACTCAATGTGAAACATAAATGGATAGCCAAAAACTTCAATCCGAATAGGTAGATGACATGAACCCTAATAATTCGTATACTTACGATGCACTCTTTATCATTTTGGATTGAGAGGGACTGCCGGAGCTTATGAGTTGCGTCCACGATGATTGAGTTAATCATCCATTTTTTTCTTAACTTTTCTAATTTAATTTGTCATGTTAGACAAGAACATGACGTTGAAAACAATGTTATCCATCTTGCCAACAGGAAGGCTACATATGCTTCTTTCCGACCAATTTCGTATAAAAGGTAAGTTCTTTAGCTAATGGAAACATCCGAAAAGTGAACTGATTACCAAAAGTGCGAAAATAGTTCTAAATGTGAAAGCTATTTTATGGAAAAATAGTTTGTGAAATGTGACAACTATCGTGAAAATATTTTATATTATATATTTATTCACGAAACACATATTCATAAAAATATGTGAAAATCGTACTCAAGCTTAAATAAGGTGACCAATATCAATAAAAAATATATAATAATGATATCTTTCTAACTACTGTTCAATTACCTAATCGTATATGGTGGACTGCATTTATCATGTGAACAGAAATCTTGATTAAGGTCACATTTCAAGTCATTAATGAGTAATATAACTGGAAAACCTTGTTTACTGACATCATTCATACAAAAGCATTACGCGAGGGGCAACCTTTGAAAAATGGGAATAAAGATGGAATAGAAACTGAGTTAAAGAAAGTGAGGAAACAGAGAAAAATTTCCCTTTGTTCTATTTCCTTTTCAGACGTTCACGTATCATGATTTAAATTGACTCATCGAACGATAATGATTTAAATTGATTATTTTCTAAGATTTTTTCGATTGAACCTTTATTAAGTTTATTTAACTCATCCAATGATAATGATTCAAATCGATATCGTTAACACTGAACTACAACAGATTTATTAGGGAATGATTGGGCGTAGAAATAAAAAAAAAACTATGATATATATGGTTCAAAGAGTTGCATAAAGAGTAGTTATACAGTGGACACTATTTTTAATTAATTAATCAAAGATTGAGGGGTATAACGGCTCTATCTTTTCTGTGCAAGGATGTGGTTGTTGTTGGCCATAAGTTACAACATCTGCGTTTGTGCATGCCGAGTGAGCTGGTCCTTCAGGACCGTTGTAAGCTAGGTTGATGTCCCTCATCTCAATCTTCTGGCAGGGGTTAGTTTGGCTACATTTCAATGTAATAGCGCTCTGTGTGGTTGAACTACCCCATATATTACTGAACTTAACATCTTGAATCTGTACCCTCGAGGATTCCTGCACACAGTAAAATCAACTGACCCAATTATAATCAAAGTTCTACATAAGACCTAGATAATCATACATATTAATAAACATGTTGGTCTAATATCCAAGTGGATAGGGTGGTGAGTTTCCAACCATGCGCCTCGGTTCGAAACTTCTTCCTCCTTTAAATTATTGTAATAGTTTTGAATCATTCTTTTTCCCCTAAGTAATAATATATATACATACACACACACACACACACAATACATATTAATAAGGATCATATTGTATATACAATGCACATCTTTAATTTTGTTATCAATTAATATACATCTTTAGATAGTCGTACTCCGATTAATTAAAATAATTAGATTTTTTGGATGTGAGTCACACTTGTATTAGAAAGTGGCTAGCAAGAGTATCAACTTTATGTGTTCAAACAACATCACTTTATTATTAACCTCGTGCCAAAGTAGATTTTGATTTTGATATTTCGTTATAGGGACATTTTCATGTAATTATCAACATGTATAATCATAATAAACGTAACTAATCAAATGGCCAAAATCAAAATATGATCGAACACTTAGGCTTAGTCAAGAAAATCATCTTACCAAAGAATAAAAATGCAAATGCCCCTAAACCCTTTATATTTATTATTTTCCGTTAAAAAAAAAATGTTGTTATTATTACGTACCGTTGTACTGCAACCACGTGCAGGGTACTGCAACCACGTGCAGGGCAATATTGTTGATCGATGATGATGGGGTTATCGACCTTATCGATTCAAACGTACTCAACGGTAAGATGTGAAACAGCGCCTGGTTGGGAGGGAGCCCATGTCTTGACTCTCACTCCATTTGTAGTACCAACGAAGGTGCAGTTTCTTATGTCCACGAATGACACATCGTCACCAGCACCCTTGCCAAGGCTTCCAATGCTGATTCCGTGGCCCGGACCGCAGTGAACTCCGCTGATTTTTATCTTGTTTGATACAAAACTGAAGGATATGCAATCGTCCCCGGTGGCGATCATTGAATCCAAGATTTCGATGTGGTGTGATGTACCAATGTGGATTCCGTCGGTGTGAGGGTTGTCACCGGGAGCTGATATGGTGATGTTTTGAATCGTTATGTCATGGCTCGCAAAAAGGTTAATGTGGACGTTGTTGCTGTTGATCGATGTTATGTCATGGATCTTTGAATTTGTGACGAAATCCAATCTCAAAGTCTGACATAAAAAAATGAAAAGGAAACAAAAACATTAAAAATCAGCAATATCCGCACATTCAACGTAGTACCATTCAAACAATATTATACAGAACTCGTCCATTCAAAAAGATTGATGGTATAATAAGAAAATCAACTTACCAGTCACATATGTAAGTGAAAAGTTTTATATTCGAATTTCACAAATAATAAATTTGATACCAATTGATTGTTGATCTATTATGAAGCTGACATCATTTTTTTTTCATTATTATCGTTGTATTAAACAATAAAATAAAAACCTCTTTTTCTAACTAATATTGCTTGCTCATTTCTTGTTTAAGGAGTTATCTCATTACCTACAAATTAGTCGCACAAATTACTAATTAAAATGGAAGAAGTTTTACGGACATATCAAACTGTAAATGGTAGGTAATAATTAAGAAAGCAATCATCTATTATTCAAGAAAGGGGCAAATTATATTGCTTTTGACTACATTTATTTACAATATCTTAGTAATGATTGATTTTTTAAGAATCACTTTTGTCAACTATATCTTTAATAAAAGCACGACACTTTTAAGAATAATGTTAGGCCGATCATTTAAAAAAAAAAAAAAGAAGGTCTTTTAAATTCAACCCAATTTGAGCAATGATCTTTTAACTAAAAATTTATGATCTTTTCGTAAACTCCATTGGAATCTCCGTCAAAATAAGTTATGTGTCACGCATATGAGGTTGAATTAAGGGGCAAATATGAAAAACCAAATGAAAAAAATTATAGCAATGGTCCCTCAACTTTAACCCAATTGTAGCAATGATCCCTCAACTCTAGTTCAATTGTAGCAATGATCCTTCCAACGTGAGTCATTTTAACGGAATTTTGACGGTGTTGACGAAAAGGACCATAGATGCATATTTTAATGAGTTAAGGGACCAATAATCATGGATTTTTAGTTTAGGAACTATTATTCTAATTAGGTTAAAGTTGAAAAACCATTGCTACCGTTTTCTCTATTAAAAAAAAAAAAAACATGATACTTTCATGAAAAAACATAATATTTCTAGCATTATTTGATTAGATCCAGAAAAAATGGCCAAGCAGCATGAGGCAAGACTTGACCTGTTCTCATGCAAGTTCAAAATATTATATATTTAACAAACCCGGCAATGGAACTTACGGTAGGAAGTCGCTTGCAATGTGGATCGTTCTTGCAGTTGTTATAAGACCAAGCAGAGGGACCTTGGCACTATAAGAAAATAGGGCTTATGTGACGACCGATATTCGTCAAAAAACAGAAAAATGTGTCACATTTGATAATATGTGACGCATTTTCAGCATCACAATGAGAATCACCTATGAGGCGTCATCGAAAGTATACGTGGTGAATGTCACACTCGTCACATATTTTATGTAAACGTGACACCGTTTTCGCCACCTATTAATTGATTCAAATACCAGATTCAGGAGATACGTGACGAAGTAAGCGTCACAAAAAACATAATTGGGTGACGTATAAATCCGTCACGTATCGTATGTGTAAGTGAGGCTAAAATCGTCACCTATTTATTTGATATGTGAGGCGTGGTGCGTCACATATGTCAAAGTCAGATACCCATTTGTTTCCAATATGTGATGAACTAATTACCACATATTCCTTTTATAATTTGAAATTAGAATTCATAACAAATTAAGATAATACTTGAGTAAATCACATTTTTATTAATCAAGAATTTAATCACACAAGTCGAAAACATACACCAAGTGACGTCTCAAAACCTAACATGAACATCCACAAAACTAAAAGGTTTCAGTAGGATACACTCATGGTCTCTCATTTCAACTTAATAGCAATTCAACACCTTTAGACATTGAGGTGCTTGCTAACCAAAAAAGTCTATCCTGTGCTATTCGTCTACGCCTGACTTGCAGCCAAAAGACCTTCAATTGTGCGATAATATCTTCATTCTCCTTTTGCAAATCCAATGTTCTCTCAGCTCTTTGTTCTTCTTTTATGGAGCTCTTATAAACATACTAGACACTTCGTCAATATTATTCAACTAGCAATGCAAGAAAAATCAATTACATAACTTGTAGGTTCAGGTTTTAGTAGATAAAGTTATACCTATTTATATAGCTGCAGTAACGGGGAGCGCAGCTTGGCCGAACGAGAGAGAGAGAGAGAGAGAGAGAGAGAGAGAGTTGTGTCCAGGGCCCCTTCTTTTTCCAGCCTCTGTGTAGGGTGGGAGGGGTGGGGGGCATTCAAGTGCTCCACCCGTCGATGAAGGGTAATAGACTTCCCCAACCCAAACCTCGACTTACGAGTGTGAAATTAACTTCTACAAGATGCAATCTGGAACCTAAACACCAATATATTAAATTCAGCCCCAGACTCAGGACACAAGATGACTGGTGAGGTTTTTCGTTATCCACACGTTAATATCACTATTTTCACAGCATTTGGGAAACTGAAGTTGACTAGAAGGTTATAATATATATCCAGAGATTAGCCACAAATGCAGATAAAGGGAGGGCTTCTTGAAAAATATGTAAATTAAAATCCATATAGGATGCACGCATAGAAAGCCATTGATGGTCCATTAGCTTGAATGTGATGCAATAGATAAGATTGAAAGCTGATTCATTTTCTGTCAAACGAAAAGAAAGAAACATGATTACATTGAACAAAATACATGAAACGACACATTCAAGCTGAAGACAAAGACACAGAGGAAGCAAGCACGTATAATTAATTTGCAATTAATCATGCAAACAAGCAATCGACCAATCGAGATTAAGAATTTAACAAGGGGTGAGTGTCTGTCCATCACTAATCTAGTTAAAATCCTCCACAGAAAACAAGACCCAGCACATGAACATGTATGTAAACACCGACTTCGAATGGTGATTATATTGAGGAAAAGATCTGGACCTTCCACTTTTGACCTTATGGCTGTGTTTTTATTATGCAGTAGGAAAAACCAAGATGGATATTCATCCGAGACAAAGGAAGAGCAACAAAAAAATAAAGACAGTTAAACTTGGAGTTTCCATCAAAAGCCAAGGGAAACTGCACAAATCCGCACAGCCCCTAGCTAGTTCCTTACCATGAAATCTAACCCGTCCACATGCCACTTAATTATTTTCCTCCAAATTACAAAAGCATGTAAAAACATATAATATTGCATATATGAAGATGTAGTTGCAATAATTAAATATGGTCATAGAAATAATTAAATATTTATTTTTTGCTTTGAATTTTGTACAGACGACAGGCCACAATGGGGGAGGTGAGTTGTGCATAATTCCTAATCTACCATGATCATAGAAACCGTTCAGTACAAAAAGGGCCAAGCCATGCACCCAGGACCCAGTAGGATTCCCTGTATCTGCACCACCATTGGCCCCTTGCATCCACCTGTGAAAACCACAGGCTCCACCTAAGTATTTCCCTGCTGGGAATAAAACCACACCACCTCCATTGTTTTGACAGGTTGAGTCCATGCATCAATGAAAGCCTAGAAATAAATGAAAGAGATTGAAAAACAAATCCAACAGGTAAAGTTGATTTAACTAAACATTGATGTACGTGACTCATTGATGTAGCGCCATCATCGGCATGAACTTTGGTAATGGAGCTGCGCCACCAAAAATTGCCTTAACAAATGTAATTTTATCTTGGGTTTTTTGAAATGGGTTCAAAGTAACTAAAAATTGGACCTATTTCAAAAGTCAAAAGTCATTAAAAATTGGACCTATTTCAAAATGTAGTCTATAAAATTAGATCTATTTCAAATTTTTCTTTTTATATATTATTTATTATCTATTACATAACATAATATGCCGATTTAATCAATGGTGTATCTGGACCAAAATTATATATATGCTTTCAGTTTAGATCATTTTACCTATCTCTCCTAGTTGTAACGACTGGAATACGTGCAATTGAAGACAGAGTGCATACAATGGGCCTTAATAAAATTCTCCCGAGAATTTCAATCCGGTTTAAGGGAAAAAGAGTGTCCAATTTATTGATATTTGGAATAGAATCAAGATTTATGAGTACAATTACATCCACGAAATACGAAAAAAATACGGCATAAATTTACGAGGAGAAGAATGAGGAATTTAATTTCCTACAACATCAAAAGCCTGAATGCACAGCTATCCAGTAATCGAGTTAAAAATAAAATAATGATTAACCCCGGTATATTCATTCAGCAAAATGCTCCAAAGCAAGAGCAACAAGATGTTTAAATTACAATATATGATCAACTCGTGCCTCAACAGTTTCAGACCAGGAAAAGAGCGGCAATTGCCATAGCCAGATACGAGAGGAAGAAGCGTACGGCAATCTTAGGCTGACCGGAAGGTCGAGGTGAAACTCCCGCTGTGGATCCACCGGTTGGCGCAGGAGCCAGGGCTGTAACGGAAGGCAAAGGTGGCTCAATCACATCACTCTCCGTCAGGACTGGATTTGGAGCCTCTGCAGGTGGCAAATATGAAGGGGTAATGACTTGTACCAGACTGGCTGGCTGAACAGGACTCATGTAGCTGGGTATTTGCTTTTGACGTAAACACAGGTTCTCTGCAACAATCAAGCACCAAATATTAGTCGCTAACGTATGTCCGGTAATCTTAGTAGCTAAAAGAAAAATGGACTTGCACTCTGATTATAATCTTCAAAGCGCTAATGTATCTAACATCATTCAGACCTGAAAAAGATGTATAGACGTACACACTTACTTTTGTATCTTGCGGCGGTTTTGGGAAAGTCTGTGATAACGCCATCAATATTGGCCCCTAAGACAAATGAATTGATCTCCACAGTTGGATCTGAGAAGAAGTCCCATGCTTGAGTTACAAACTCATTGCTGAAAAGTTCAACATAAACCGGAAGCTTAGCGGCTTGTAGTTTTGATACAACATCTGTTACTCCAGTGATAAATGCCTCGCTTTCGGGAAAGATAGAGGCCTTGTTGACGACCACAGAGTCCGCAAACTTCTTGATGTCCTCAACAGTTGAACTAAGGGTATCACCAATATTCTCTTCAATTTTGTAAACAAGTTCGTAACTGGTTTTCTCCTTGAACTTCATCAGAACAGAACTATTAGTGGACTGAATCTTGACATTTAGCGCTGTCTTATTATCAAAACCTGCTTTGCTCAAGGTATTCATGACTGCATCAGTTACACTTAATCTCTGCTCCTCTGCAAGATACGCTGCATACTGAAAGAAAGCAGTACAAAATGTTACCACCATAACGACATGGTGAAATTGTATTTGAAGTTCCAAATTGGAAAAACAACTACTGAAGCTTCCAACAAATAAAGCATGAAATCATAGGCCAAGCAGTGAAACATGAAGCAAATACCCACCTCTATGCCGATCAAGACACCAGAAAGAGAGCTTGACTTCTTTGCCAAGGCCAAGAAATCAGATAATGTCAAGTACTTGCCACCAGTTTTGAACCTTGGATTCCGGAACAATGTATACGTTGATGAGGGATTTGATATTGTCGCTACAGTTACAATATGAAAAAAATAATAGAGCAGATGTCAAATTATTGTTCAAGAAAAGTGTTCTTGTTTGTGAATTCTTATGAAGTAACAGTTAATAGCACTGGTGACAAATGTTCCTAACAAGGGTCTCCCTACATGGCATATAAGGATTTAGGATGTCAAGGGAAGTGGTTATGTGTAAGATTAAAACACAGTGACACTCAAGAAATTTAAGTGTATTAGAAAGTTGGTAAACTTTTACCATTGTCTTGTTTAGAAGAAAAAAAAGGAAAAATATTTATCACCAGTCTGAGTTATAACATAATCTGTGAAATGGATGTCTTAAAACGAAAATCTCGTACAGACTTAAAGGTTCTATGGTTTGTGAAGAGATCATATAAATACGTAAAACAATAAAATTTGAACGTCGCACTGATAAGCAAGCAAATGACACTCTATTTCTACTTACGGGTCAGGCCTTCAATGTCTTTCCATGCTAGGCTAAAGGTATATATTCCACTGCCAGCCTTAATTTCTGGAACAAACGTTGTAAGGTTGCTAAAACCTGATTGAGCAACTGTCGTGCTATCTATAAGATTTATAGAGCTTGCGCAAAATGGTATCCCATCCTTGGATATTTGTACAGGACAATCAAGTACATCTACCCCATCTGCAATTGCTTTTGTGTATGCCAAGTCAGTACAACCAGGGAAGTCTCCACTTGCTCCGTATTTTGAGATAACCAAGGGCTTGGCTGGATCATAAGATAGATGAAAGAAATACATTATAGCAAAAATGCTCAGATATTTGCGTATATCAGTAAAATAAAGTCACAATTTATGAATATCAACTCAGCAGGGCCAATTTTTAAATCTAAACACCACAAAACAATGATGTACCTTGTCCTGAAGCATTACTTGCAAGGTGAGCAAAACACTCTGCGGTAGTCAAGAAAAATCATCGTCATCAAGACAACTTTAATGTTTTAAATTGGAATAAGCAATAAATATTAACAGCTAAATCAACTCTCCAAGATTTTTCCTTGTGAACCCCTGTGAGACATTTCTAAATAACATAGATCAGTTAAAAGGGATCATAGTAGAAAAAAAAATGTTCAGATTAGAAGATATGTTGAATTCAGTTCCTAAAAATGTTAAATCATTCATAAGCATCCTATCATGCATTAAAAAATTTAATCTTCTTTCAAACATATAGAGTTACGTACTAAAAACTAAATCTTACGAACAGGAAAAAGATAAGTTACCTATGGCCTCTGATGGTGTTATTGGGAAGTCAGATAGTACACCATCAACACTGAAGTCACCATTGTCAACAAATTGCAGGTACTCAGACACTGGATCGTAACTGTAATTGTAGGGTAATGGAACGTCATTCACAAAATCTGACGCAAATACTGTTAGCCCTTCTTTATGAGCATCCAAAACAACTGAAGTGTGAGGCACTAAATAATTATCATTCGTGACAGGCCATATGTAAGTTTTAGGAATTAGAATTCCTGAGGCAAATGTCTTGATAAATGTGAGATTCTTCAATAAGGAACCATAAGTTTGGTTGGTTGAAGGCTCTGTCTCATCTTGTGCCAAAAACCGAAAGACCAGCTTTGTTACACTCGGACTAACCCGTGATTTAATACTGTTCAGAAAAGCCACCTCCGGTGATGAGATATAACTGACAACCACTTGTCTAGATACAGAAAGCACATAGCTTCTCATGCTCAAGTTGTGTTGTGAGAAGAAAATATCATGCTGCAAAAGCATTAGAGAAAAGACATCTCTTCAAACAGATAAAGAAATCTAAACGAAAGGTTAAAACGTGACTTCACAATTCTAAAGACAAGAGAAAGCTATAGTTTATCTTATACCTGAATATTCAACCATAAGCCTGGAGGTTTGAACTGCGTAGCAACATCTTCGACAAGGAGAATTGGGTACATATTGCCATCAAACCTATTAGCTCGAGAATATATCCCCTGAGTAACTGTATGGGTGACAAAAAATCAGTAAGACATTATAGGAGTTAACGTGCATTGTTTCTCTTACCAATAACAAATAGTAGTTAACATATACATTGTCTTTTGCTTTCAAAGTGATATATACATTCTATGCACATAAATATATCTAGTGTATGCGGTGGTCGAGCTAGCATGTTATCTCAGATATACTTTTAACATTGTATGTGTTACTTATTAAATTGTACATATGAAATAGTTTATACGACATAATAACATATAGAATGTCAGAAGTGTATCTAACATGACATGTTTGGATTGTAAAGTTTATACGACATAATCTTCAAATTCAGCAGTCACCCTTTCATAAAAAATTAAATAAACAAATAAAAAAGGGGAAAAAAATGCAAATTCCTTTTTAGCTACTTCTGTATTCAAGTAACTTGACATGCACAGCCTTGTTAAAATCATGGCCATTAACAATATAGCAGAAACAGTTTCAGACAATCTGCACTCACCAGAGATATTTACTAGGCCATCCGAAGTATAATCCACGGTAAACCATCCTTTGGTACTAACTCCATTAACTAGGTAAGCTTTCTCCTTTTGCGGCAAGACCTCGTTAATATTGGAATTATTATTCAACAAGAGATCTGGAAAGCAAATTCCAGCTCCATCCTTCGTCAACTGAACATCACACCATAAGATCACATCGGGTACACTTGTGATCAATGCCAAATCGAACGCCGCGGAACTAAAACCTGGAAAGAGCCCTGAAAATCCACCGCGTGCTACAACCTTAGGTGCATCTCCTGCAAACCAGATCAATCCAGTTAGCTCATTGAACATATAGTTGGGAAAAATTGTCCCACAATAATACAGATTCCCAATTGGGAGCACTAACAGATTCTAGCAATTGTTCCCATTTCAAACCAATGGGAAATTATGAAAACTTTCAAAAAGATCATCGTTTAAAAGCGCCGAATTTTGAAACCCATGTTTCACATTTCCTTAAGTTAATTTTTTATCATACATCTCCTCAAAATTAATACAGTCGGGATAGACCAATTCTCCTAGTCCGATTTCGAATTCAATCTCAGTATCAATCAAGCGGCTTTTCAGCTTCGTAATCAAAAGCAAGGAAAAACTAGTACAAAAAAGGAAGGCCAGAAAGCTTTTTTCTCCTTTCTTTAATGAAATTGCAAACTTTCTTCCCCTATTCAACAAGAAATACACTTAATTCCACTAAACACGTTACATGCACACTCACTATATAATACGCAATTAAGCAACTACTTTCTATTTATAACTTCCGCCGTCTCAATATTTCCCGGATTCCTCCATTTTCTCAGCAACCAAACATAAAATTATCAAAAATTCAAGAAAAATTTATACATGAAGCAAAACAGAGGCCGGTGGTTTAGAGGATTACCGCTAAGTGTTTTCCATTGACTAGATCGCTGAGCAGAGACGAGAGCTAATACAGAGTGAAGAAGCAGAGCAGCTACAACCAGAGCGCGTAAGTTACACATTGTCCGGAAATATTACAGAACTGGACAGCTTCCGGCGATCTCAGAACGGTGTCGTTGAGGCCTTCTTGGGAAATGTGCGAGATTTGCTCAGCTGAGATGGAGAGAGAGAGAGAGCTCTGAGCAGCTCTGGAACCTTTCAGGCTGGCTTTTCAGTGTTTATATTTATATTAGTTTAATTCATTTTAATTATTTAATTTAGATTAATTAATTAATATTTGGACTGTGTCTGGGGGTGTTTAATTAATTAAACGAAATGTTAACATCAATGTAGAACCTGGGTCTAACTGTGTAAGTGTGAACTAAATTAATACGCGCTTCCACGTTGTGTTGATTCGAGCGAGTCGGCTAAGGGATCGGCTTGGGTGAACCGGGAGCGCAGTGCGCACCACCGGTCCTAGTCGGAACTCGGCCTTGTTTTTAGTGGAGATGTGTCTGGGGGAGAGAGGATTCGAAGAGGAAGATCCTACGTGTTTTGCCGTGAGCTCTCGTTAGAGTCGTTACGATTACGCGGGTAGCTGTGGCCTTGCCAATTGTCAACCGTATACAGAAATTTGGTTAGAGGATTATAAAATAAAAAAAAGCAATACTAAAATTTTGTTTCTCGTAAAATGCAAATTTCAACCACATTGTTAGACCTTGGTGAGGCTTATCCCACGCTTTCACCCCTTATTACTAGCTCATTTTAACGGAAGTTTTAACAGAGTTGACGAAAAATACTATAACTGCACATTTTGAAAAATTAAGAGATCAATGGCCATAAATTTTTTATTAAGTGGCCACTATTTCAATTAAAATAAAATTAAGAGACTAATGCTACAATTTCTTTTCTCCAAATAATGGAAAACGCTGAAATCGAGATGTTCTCCGCCACAGCAGATCGGAACTCTGCGAATCAATGAACAGGTACATGAAGGGTGGCTCGAGCCGGAAACCGGAAGCTGTTGCTTGGGTGCGCCAATTTGATGATCAGCTGATTGGAGACAGCTAGATTTGGGGCCCACAACATGGCGATCACCCAACTGGCAAATGCCTACGTGGCTGCCGAACGAGGTCAGTGGAACATGGTTCATGTTCGATGTGGGACGCACCACCAAAATCCGTTGTGCACTGGGCGGGCCATAGCAAACCCAGACTTGGGTATAGAAATGAATTATAATTTAGTTTTAGTTTTAATTTTTCATTTTGGTACAATATTACTAATATTTTGCTGTCTCCAACCAAAAAATAAACATTTTGCAGTCTTCAAGATTATACGAATTTATCAACACAATACAAGTGATAGTAAGAGGATAAAAATTGAGGAATATTTTTGTTCAACATTTTTAAGTGACGTTGATGTTCATCGTCATATTTATCATCGTTAAATAAGTTTAAATTTCGAAATTTTTGTAGTCGATAAACACAAATTTCAAAATTTAAGTTCATTCAACTGTTAAATAAAATGGTGAGCCTTAAGGATGTTGAAAAGATGCTGTGCTTTGTTGTAAAAATTGAATGAAAAGTGAAAAGAGATGCCTTCTTACCAATAACAAACTTTATCTAGGTGGAAAAGGTCCTCCATAAAATGCCCATGTCACATACTTGTTTAATTAGTAATAATTAATCAGTCTCAGTTGTATATTAGCAGGCATCTGACAATGACTACCTATTCCCTTAATTATGCTTCTCTATTTGCTTTTGTTAGGTTTGTTATTCACCAAAATTTCAAATTAAAAAAAAAATACAATAATTTATAATAACATCACCGATTAAATTTGAAGATTCTTCGAACTAACAAGAATTTAAATCATAAAAGAAATTCATTTTAGCTATTTAGTCTATGAGTTGTAGAATATAAACAGATTTTTTTAATGTATTTTCTTTGATGTCTACTAAAATAAAAATATCTTCATCATATTACCGTGCTAAAAAAATCGAAGTCTCGCCCATCCCAACTCATACATTTAGCTACCGTTACCATTTTTACCAATCCCAGATGCTTCCGTAGGTATGATCAACTAACCAAAAACTCTCAATGATCTTCGAGGATCCAAATCGCCGTACATTTTCAATCCATGCATATTCAAACCTGTAAATCAACACTACATATTATGAAGATGACAAGTAGAAGCAGGGTCAAAATAGGAGGCTAGCTAGCTGTGTCCTCTTCATGTGAATCTACGATCCTTCTATGGCAATTGCAGTATTGCACAATTTGAGATTTTTTTTTGTCCAAAACCTCACCTAACCCATCTTAAATTAACATAATAATAATAAACAGTCTTACCAGAAGCCAAAGTCAAATAGTGTGACAAGAAGAATGACCTACACTCCACCCCTCCCCTCTTTTTTTATGCTTTTATTTTTGAGATAGGATCCTGATCGTATTTTCTTTGTGAGAATCTCAATGATTCTTTAATTATGTATGTTCATTGTATATTATGTCATCAGTTTTCGTTAGGTAGTGCTTGTGTTTAATTTTAAATAATATAATTTAAATTGATTTCTGACCGTACAATATATGATGAAAAAACATGATTAAAGGATCCCGGAATCCTCACAAAGAGGATCCGGCGAGGATCCTATCTCTTTATTTTTAATAAAATACAAAATTTAAACTCTGTTTAATCTGAATACTATCTGTCTGGATCTACGCACGTCTTATTTGAGCAGGAAGTTCTAACACACCAAAGGAAGTTCCAACAGTCACCAGCACATGGAATGGGAAATTAAAAACGATTAAGATATGATTTTTTTTCTATTAAGAAAATAGTTCGTTTTGGCTCACCCCATAACTAGGTCTGGCAAACGGGTCGTGTCTGTCGTGTTCGTGTCGTTTTCGTGTAACACCTGTTATCTTAACGGGTCGTGTCGTGTCACACCCGTTATGACCCGTTAAGAAAAAAATATTTTTTTTTTTTTAAATTTGCACATATCACACATTACCACATAAATATTACTTCAAAACATTAAAACATTTGTTGTTTAAGTACTATATCTACATTCGAAAATAAGAGCCTAATAAAAAAATAATACATACACTACTAATCTATTACAAATATTAAATGTGCAAGGATATGCAAAATGAAAGAGTTTTTGTTTTCAAGATTGTAAGTCTTTCTCAAAAGTTTACACCTCTATCTACAAAATCTTCAATTTACATCGATCATCATGAAATTGTATTGAAACTTTGGCTTCATCTATTGCCTTGAAGAGTTATGTTGAAGATGTTTTCAGTAAGGTTTTCCACGTCAGAACTCTCTTCCGCATAAACTAAGTATAGAAAAACCAAACATTAAAAATCATTCAAATTATGAGAAGTTTACCAAAATAATTATGAAAAGAAATAAAATAATAATACTATACCATATAAAAATATATTAAAATAACCGTTAAATCGTGATTTTTCGTATATAACCGTCGAAAAGCTTTGTTCCATTCCTTGATCTCTGAATGTTTGTTTTTTGTGATTTTTTGTTGATGTGATCTCCAAGCATATACAAACAAGTTTGACGGTTTGGATCGTTGAAATTAGTTTTGGAGAATTCGTATCCCAACAAAACGATAGATTGACTAACACTTAGAGTTTATTTATACTTTCATCCAGTACAACATAAGATTTTGTGGTATCCACTTGTGTAAATATTTTAAATTGAAGATCGAATTCATTCATTGTATTCATATAGGGTCAGGAAGTGTATCTGTAAAAAAATTATCAAAATCGAAGTTAACATAACCGTTAAATCGTGATTTTTCGTTTATAACCGTCGAAAAGCTTTGTCCCGTTACTTGATCTCTGAATGTTTGTTTTTTGTGATTTTTTGTTGATGTGATCTCCAAGCATATACAAACAAGATTGACGGTTTTGATCGTTGAAATTAGTTTTGGAGAATTCGTATCCCAACAAAACGATAGATTACCTAACACTTAGAGTTTATTTATACTTTCATTAAGTACAACATAAGATTTTGTGGTACCCACTTATAAAAAAAAATTTAAATTGAAGATCAAATTCATTCATTGTATTCATATAGGGTCAAGGAGTGTAGCTGTAAAAAATCATCAAAATCAGAGTTAAAATAACCGTTAGATCGTGATTTTTCATTTATAACTGTCGAAAAGGTTTGTCCCGTTACTTGATCTCTGAATGTTTGTTTTTTGTGATTTTTTGTTAATGTGATCTCCAAGCATATACAAACAAGTTTGACAGTTTGGATCGTTGAAATTAGTTTTGGAGAATTCGTATCCCAACAAAACGATAGATTGACTAACACTTAGAGTTTATTTATACTTTCATTAAGTATAACATAAGATTTTGTGGTATCCACTTGTGTAAATATTTTAAATTGAAGATCGAATTCATTCATTGTATTCATACAGGGTCAAGGAGCGTAGCTGTAAAAAAATCATCAAAATCAGAGTTAAAATAACCGTTAAATCGTGATTTTTTGTTTATAACCGTCGAAAAGCTTTGTCCCGTTACTTGATCTCTGAATGTTTGTTTTTTTGTGATTTTTTGTTGATGTGATTTCCAAGCATATACAAACAAGTTTGACAGTTTGGATCGTTGAAATTAGTTTTGGAGAATTCGTATCTCAACAAAACGATAGATTAACTAACACTTAGAGTTTATTTATACTTTCATTAAGTACAACATAAGATTTTGTGGTATCCACTTGTGTAAATATTTTAAATTGAAGATTGAATTCATTCATTGTATTCACATAGGGTCAAGGAGTGTACCTGTAAAAAATCATCAAAATTGGAGTTAAAATAACCGTTAAATCGTGATTTTTCGTTTATAACCGTCGAAAAGGTTTGTCCCGTTACTTGATCTCTGAATGTTTGTTTTTTATGATTTTTTGTTGATGTGATCTCCAAGCATATACAAACAAGTTTGACAGTTTGGATCGTTGAAATTAGTTTTGGAGAATTCGTATCCTATCAAAACGATAGATTGACTAACACTTAAGAGTTTATTTATACTTTCATTAAGTATAACATAAGATTTTGTGGTATCCACTTGTGTAAATATTTTAAATTGAAAATCGAATTCATTCATTGTATTCATATAGGGTCAATGAGTGAACCTGTAAAAAAATCATCAAAATCGGAGTTAAAATAACCGTTAAATCGTGATTTTTTGTTTATAACCGTTGAAAAGGTTTGTCCCGTTACTTGATCTCTAAATGTTTGTTTTTTATGATTTTTTGCTGATGTGATCTCCAAGCATATACAAACAAGTTTGATGGTTTGGATCGTTGAAATTAGTTTTGGAGAATTCGTATCCCATCAAAACGATAAATTGACTAACACTTAGAGTTTATTTATACTTTCATTAAGTATAACATAAGATTTTGTGGTATCCACTTGTGTAAATATTTTAAGTTGAAGATCGAATTCATTCATTGTATTCATATAGGGTCAAGGAATGTACCTGTAAAAAATCATCAAAATCGGAGTTAAAATAACCGTTAAATCGTGATTTTTCGTTTATAACCGTCGAAAAGCTTTTTCCCGTTACTTGATCTCTGAATGTTTGTTTTTTGTGATTTTTTTTTGATGTGATCTCCAAGCATATACAAACAAGTTTGACGGTTTGGATCGTTGAAATTAGTTTTGGAGAATTCGTATCCCAACAAAACGATAGATTGACTAACACTTAAAGTTTATTTATACTTTCATTAAGTAGAACATAAGATTTTGTGGTATCCAGTTGTGTAAATATTTTAAATTGAATATCGTATTCATTCATTGTATTCATATAGGGTCAAGGAGTGTACCTGTAAAAAAGCATCAAAATCGGAGTTAAAATAACCGTTAAATCATGATTTTTCGTTTATAACCGTCGAAAAGCTTTGTCCCGTTACTTGATCTCTGAATGTTTGTTTTTTGTGATTTTTTGTTAATGTGATATCCAAGCATATACAAACAAGTTTGACGGTTTGGATCGTTGAAATTAGTTTTGGAGAATTCGTATCCCATCAAAACGATAGATTGACTAACACTTAGAGTTTATTTATACTTTCATTAAGTATAACATAAGATTTTGTGGTATCCACTTGTATAAATATTTTAAATTGAAGATCGAATTCATTCATTGTATTCATATAGGGTCAAGGAATGTATTCATTGTATTCATATAGGGTCAAGGAATGTACCTGTAAAGAATCATCAAAATCGGAGTTAAAATAACCGTTAAATCATGATTTTTTGTTTATAACCGTCGAAAAGTTTTGTCCCGTTACTTGATCTCTGAATGTTTGTTTTTTGTGATTTTTTGTTGATGTGATCTCCAAGCATATACAAACAAGTTTGACGGTTTGGATCGTTGACATTAGTTTTGAAGAATTCGTATCCCAACAAAACAATAGATTGACTAACATTTAGAGTTTATTTATACTTTCATTAAGTAGAACAATAGATTTTGTGGTATCCACTTGTGTAAATATTTTAAATTGAAAATCGAATTCATTCATTGTATTCATATAGGGTCAAGGAATGTACCTGTAAAAAATCATCAAAATCGGAGTTAAAATAACCGTTAAATCGTAATTTTTTGTTTATAACCGTCGAAAAGTTTTGTCCCGTTACTTGATCTCTGAATGTTTGTGTTTTGTGATTTTTTGTTAATGTGATCTCCAAGCATATACAAACAAGTTTGACGGTTTGGATCGTTGAAATTAGTTTTGGAGAATTCGTATCCCAACAAAACGATAGATTGACTAACACTTAAGAGTTTATTTATACTTTCATTAAGTATAACATAAGATTTTGTGGTATCCACTTGTGTAAATATTTTAAATTGAAGATCGAATTCATTCATTGTATTCATATAGGGTAAAGGAGTGTACCTGTAAAAAATCATCAAAATCGGAGTTAAAATAACCGTTAGATCGTGATTTTTCGTTTATAAGCGTCGAAAAGGTTTGTCCCGTTACTTGATCTCTGAATGTTTGTTTTTTGTGATTTTTTGCTGATGTGATCTCAAAGCATATACAAACAAGTTTGATGGTTGTGATCGTTGAAATTAGTTTAAGAGAATTCGTATCCCATAAAAACAATAGATTAACTAACACTTAGAGTTTATTTATACTTTCATCAATTATAACATAAAATTTTGTAGTATCCACTTGTGTAAATATTTTAAATTGAAGATCAAATTCATTCACTGTATTCATATAGGGTTAAGGAGTGTAGCTATAAAAAATCATCAAAATCGAAGTTAAAATAACTGTTAAATCGTGATTTTTCGTTTATAAGCGTCGAAAAGTTTTGTCACGTTACTTGATCTCTGAATGTTTGTTTTTTGCGAGTTTTTGCTGATGTGATCTCAAAGCATATACGAACAAGTTTGACTGTTAGGATCGTTCAAATTAGTTTCGAAGAATTCGTATCCCATCAAGTTCCAATGGTATATATATATATATATACACACACACACACATATATATATTTATTTATTTATTAAGTAGATTTAAATCTATTTATTTTGTACGTGTAATTGATTGGTACACGGAGTAGTATATCACATGTATCATTATAAAAATAGTGAGATATGTCATATGTGTGATAAAAAGTTAATAACTTAAAAAAAAAAAAAAAATTCTCACCACTTCTATTAATTTTCATTTTTCCCTCTCTTTTTTGTTTCCTTTTCAACTTTTCTTATAATTTTCACTTTTCCCTCCAACATCTTTCCCTAATTCCCTCGCTTTTTTGTTTCATTTTCAACTTTTCTTATCATTTTCATTTTCCCTCTATTTTTCTTCAAAAAGAGCAGCATGAATGGAATGGAATCAAATCAATGGATGCATCATGCATATTAATTAATAATTATTATAGTTTTTATAAAATTTAATTCAAAATTAAATATATATATATATAATTATATAATTATATAATTATTATAGATAGTTAATATTTTGGGGGTATAATTATTATAGTATATATAATTAATATAATTATTATAGACTTTATAGTTAATTTAATATATATATATATATATATTTATTATAGTTTTTAGGGGTATAAAATTGTTAAATTAATGTATATAATTATTACAACATTTTTTTAGGGTTATAAAATTATAAAAATAATATTCTGCTTATCGTGTATCGTGTTACCCATGTGTATACCCGAATCAACCCGTTATCTTAACAGGTGCTTATCGGGTTACCTGATAACGACCCGATTCGTTATCGTGTCGATCTGAACACCTGTTAATTTCGTGTCGTGTCGTGTCGGGTTATCGGATCGTGTTAGGAATTGCCAGGCCTACGCATAACCCAAGATGACCGTTTCACCACTTCAGTTTTTTTTTTTTTTTTTTTTTTTCTTCCTCTTTTTCTGTTATGTAGAGCAGGCATGAACTTTTATTTTTTTTATTTTTTCTGCCCAAAGGTAGAATTTATTATAATCTAATATATATGTTTACATTTTCCATCAAAATATAAACAGAAATTCCAGGCTAATGCAATCTAAATCAAAAGAACGAACCTCATTAAATACGTACGTAATCATGATTTGTTAAATAGACACTTGGTAAATTTTTGAAAACGGTATAAAGTCGGGGTGAGCAAAAACGAACTCCTAGAAAAAATAAAATATGGTCCCTAAGTGTAATTGTGGACCAAACCAATTTTGTATCTTTATTTATTTTCAGTTATTTTTTTTATTTATTTTTTTTGTCTAGGAAGAAAATGGGATTGATGTTTGGAGGAAGCTCACTAGAAGCCGCGTACGGGCGGCAGCTGGGGTCGGAGTACAAATAAACAAAGGGAAAGGGACGTACCGACTGAGACGACTGAGGACGATGTGAATGTTGTATGTTGATGCCAGACCAACCTTCCTTCCTTCCTTCCCTCCCTCCCTTAAAATTTAAAAATTCAAGACGTCGGTGTGCATGTATGTATCTGTGTTAAATATTAAATATATATTATCACGTAATACTACGATTTAATGATATTTTTCTTTATTTATAAGTAATAGGTCTTATGTTCGA
The DNA here is from genome assembly GCF_041283825.1 of Pyrus communis. Lineage (NCBI taxonomy): Eukaryota > Viridiplantae > Streptophyta > Magnoliopsida > Rosales > Rosaceae > Pyrus > Pyrus communis. The sequence goes on from NC_142575.1 coordinate 23,189,633, forward strand.
TTATGGAGGCTTAGCACACTCTCCCATTAATATATATATATATATATATATATATATATATATATTGGATTTTAAGACGTTGGTGTCCTAAAAATCCTCACAGCCTAGCTGTTTATCGTATATTGTGCGATCAGTTTTCGTTAAACACTATTTGCATTTAATTTTAAATAAAAAATTCAAAATAATTTTTTTACACGATATACGATGAACGACTAAGATGTGAAAATCTTTAAGATCCCTACAATTTGGATCTGGATTGTTTTAGTTTTGTTTGTTATTTTGCTTAAATACTTAGAGCGAGAATTTGGTGGTGACTTTATTTTTTTAAGGGTGTTTTACATTTGGAATATCCATACACATTGTTTTTGAAGGATTGCGTGTGAAGCACATGAATTTCCTAACAACAAAATGAATAAAACTGTGTTGTAAGTCGGATATTATAAACAAATTTTATCTCAAGTGAAAAACAATCAGCAAACCTGAGCGGAGAGACGGCGTGGTGGGTGTGCAAAAAGTGGAGTGGCACAGGGCCTGAATTCAAGAGTTGAAAGTGAAAATGGCACATGTAGAGTTTAGGTATGGTGTTCTCTTATTAAAAAGAGGCATGAAAATAAATCCTAAACAAATTGAGGTATGAAAGATGAAATTGATCCTAAACAGTCTATAAGCCTAAAACTTTCGAACAATTTAGTAATCTTCTCATGCAATAATGGTATATAGGAACACAACAAAACTAAATAAAATTTTAAAGAAAAAACGATCGCGATAATATATTGATGAAATCAAACAGCTACACTTGGTATAAAATATGGGATACGTTATCCTATGTGATCAATTTTTTGATATAGAGAATATGTAACACTCTCTTACTAATCGCCAACAACACACGTGTCACCACTACAGATCTACGTCAAAAAACTAACATGATATTTCTATACCATACCCATCATGTTTAACTCACGCTGCTTCATTTTTCCTCTTATTTTCTCATGCGGTGAAAATTAATTTGCATTTTGTTTTCACCTTATTTTTAGATTGAAAACAAAAAATCATCAACAATCACATTTAGAAACTACATTGGCTCATGTTGGGAGATAAAAGAAGTCATAAAAACTTTCTTTTCCCCCCTAATTTCCAGCTAAGGCTGCGTTGCTCCTTCGATTAGAAATCCCTCTAGGCATAAGTTTATATAGGATTCGCCCCACCATTTAATTATTAGCAATATGGTGGTCCAAAAATACCTTTTCCTATAATCTTAAGATCTTAATAGCTTTGTATTGTAGAACAAAGAAAAAGCCCAAATTCTAAAAGAGTGCTCCGTTTTTTGCAAGTTCTTGTTTTGGGTTTGGATGCTGGAATTTGTCTTCGGTGATCTAACCTATCAAATAATTTAACTTTTTAAACAATCTTCATCGTTATTTTTCTAACTATTCAGTAATCCCCGACTGTTAAAGAAAAGTGATGATAATGAAACGAAAAATAGCAATTTAATTGACTGGCCTTTAACCATGAGCGGACCAACTCTCAATAATTCCTACCAGTTGTGTGGAGCCACATGGAAAAATAATAAAGTGGCCCAATAATATCAATAGATTTGCAGTATTTGGCAGAGTGATTTGGTTCACTTTTGTACTACTCACTACTATTATCAGGTTTAAGCATGCTGCACGTAATTGCCAACCAGATGAATGAAAATGAGGATGGTAAATATCATTAGTTTCTTCTTTGATCTGCTGCTTTTCAGTTTAAAATTTTCTTTTAAATTAGTGTAGAATATCATTTGTAATATTATTTTATATTTTTTTTATACACATGTACTTAAGGGTAGGAGATTTAGCATAAGTCATATAATAGACTCATCATAATAATATTGAAATTGAACTCGTCATTAATGTGAGTCAAATCTTAAAATGCTCACTTACAATAAAAAAAAAAAGTACAATTATGTCGTATTACTAAGTGGTCCTAATTATGTTGGAGAAAGCTATAAAAGTCTAAAGCAAAAATAAATAAGTCAAGTTGAAGTGAGATCCTTAATATTATGTTATTACTAGTCCATTATATGTGGTTTAATCTGTTCCCCCACCCTTAAGCGTAAATAATATTTTTTTTGTTCCAAAAAAAATTTGAAGTGAGATGCTCTATACAAAACAGGCCTAGACGAGCCCAAACAAGCAACCGTCAATTTGCCAACCATAGCTCGGCACTAACTTTAAGACCTTTTCTTTTGGACCCGGCTCCAATTTTGTTTTTAAGTTGTGACGACATCACGACTATGCATAAAGCTCGTTATAAAATTTATTGATTTTGTGAGTCAATTTTTATACATCTTCTAATCAATTAGAGAAAAATAACGCATGACTAACTAGAGGTGGTTTTTACAATGATCGGATCTGAAACAAAATTTCTAATTTTCATTCCAAACATTTCATTTCGGATGAATTAGGGAAACAATTTTTTTTTTTAATTTTTATTATTGAAATGGTACATTTTTATTATTGAAATGGTACGACGGCTTTATCGATAAAATAACTCAAATCAAGTGTACATCTTGGTGAAGTATATCCTGAATAATATCCGCGGGTTCCTCAAACCAAAAGAATGTCCCACCACTAGAAAACCAAGACTTAGCAAGGCGATGTGCCACACTCTTACACTGACGTGGGATGTATGAAATGGTACACCCACCAAAGTCAGCCATCAACACCTGTATATCATTGGCAATAAAACCAAGATTTGACAGGTCCATGTTCCTTTCATTGCAAACCGCCATTGCCTCTAAGGAGTTAGTTTCGACCACCACTTGGGTACAGCGAAGAAACCTCGCTAGTTGCAACCCCGCACGGAGAACAAGCAGCTCGACTTAATTAACCGACGATAGCCCCTGAAAACGCCACACTCCCGTTGCTCTGAAACCACCATTACTCCCCTTGATAACTCCACCTGCACCTCAAATCCCCTTCGCCATTTTTGCTGCTCCATCAATGTTCAACTTCAACCATCCATCGCTAGGCGTTATCCATCGTTGTTGCCGAAGCTCCTTAACTAGGGTGGGCAGTTTATTAGTCGCATGAAAGTCATGCAACCAAGACAAAGACCGTTGAACCACGTAGAAAAGGCCGTTAGTACGCCTCTCCCAGACCATACAATTCCTTTCCTTCCATAGACCCCAAATTGGCATTAATACTACCTTAAAATCCACCGTCTTCTCCTCCAAAAGTCTAAACAACCATTCTTTTAAAGGCTCATCGAAACTTGACATTGTACCCAGGCCCAAAGGCACAATAAACCACATTGCACTCGAGAAATTGCAGTCCCCTAACACGTGTCGCTATTTCTCGGAGCCCATCACATCTTGGACAGGAAACATCGAGCCTCACTCATTTGGTAATCAGATTTGATCTCGTTGGTAAAGTATTAGTGCACACATTTTCACTTTAGACGGTACACGGGCCTTCCAAATGACTTGCCAAAGCCTAACGTAAGCACTCCTCCCCATGAGAAGAAGAGGACACCATAACAGATAGGGACGCACAACCAACACGAGCCACCTTATATGCACTTTTGACGGAGAAAAGGCCCTTATTATCGTAATGCCACATTACTTGATTTGTAGGCCTTCGAAGACTAAGAGGGATCAAACATATCAATAGAACTTCTTCCTCCGAAAAAAAGTTGGTGTGGCAAATGAACTCTCTAAGCCATACCTTTTGGTGTAATCTAATCCTTCACTGAAGCTTTACAATATGAGGAGAGGACGGTGTAAGAATCTTAAAGGTAGATGGTCTACGCAACCATCGATCGTGCCATACCTGAACATCATTACGATTGCCAATCGCCCACCATGAGCCCTGCTCCAACACACTCCGTGACTTCAAAATACTCTTCCAAACATACGAAGTTGACACCAATGCCAAGGCATCCCACAATGATCCAATTGGGAAATACTTAGCTTTCAATACTCGAGCTACCAAGGACTCCAGATAGTGAACTAGCCTCCAAACCTGCTTTGCCAAAAAGGCTAAATTGAATGCATAAAGATCCCGAAAACCCAATTTGCCTTCTTGTTTAGGACAACACATCTTCTCCCAAGACATCCAATGAATTTTACGGGGATTCGATATCACTACTCCACTAGAAGCCTACCATTAGTTGTTGCAGTTCTTCGCATAAGGTTTTAGGCAATAAGAAGCTTTATATGGCATATGCCTGAAAGGCTTGGGTCACCACCTTGATAAGTAGCTCCCGCCCTGCATTACTCAACATTTTACCCTTTCATCCATTAAGACGTTTAGCAACCCGCTCATTGATGAAAGAAAAGGTCTTTTTACCCACAAAAGTTGGCAAGCCCAAATAACTCTCATGGCGCTCAACGCACTGGACTCCCAGAAAAGAGGCGAACTGACCTTGCAAGTGTGGTGCAACATTAGCACTAAAGGTCACACTGCTCTTAGAAAATTAATTGCCTGACCGATGATTAAGAGTACACATCTAACACATGTTGGACCACTCCACAGTCCTCAACCGTAGCCCGTGTGAAGAAAAAACTATCATCTGCAAGCAACAGATGGTGAAGACTTGGTGCTGATTCTACCAGCCAAATCCCATCAAACAAGCCCTCTTTTTCTTTCGTAGAAATAAGGGCAGATAACTCCTCCACGCAAAGAAAAATGAGATATAGAGAGCGGATCACTATGTCGTAAACCTCTCGAAGGAATCAAATAACCTTTCATATCCTCGTTAACATGGAAAGAGTACAAAACTGAAGACACACAAGCCATAACAAGAGCCACCCAAGCATCAGCAAAGCCCATTTCCTTCATCATAGTTTCCAAGAAGCTCATTTCCACCTGGTCATATGCCTTACTTCAATCCAATTTAAGTGCAAGGAACCCATCTTTCCCACTTTTTTTATTATGAAGGAAATGACTAACCTTGGATGCTAACAAAAAATTATCAGAAATTAACTATCCAGGGACAAAAGCACTTTGAAATGGCAAAATTAGTGATGACAACAAAGCCTTTAACCTATTCGCCAAAACTTTAGCATAGATTTTGTAAAGAACGTTGCACAAACTAATCGGACGCAATTGAGACATGTCTTGAGGTTCCTTCACCTTTGGTATCAGCACCACATGCGTATAACATATCTCTTTCAGTAGCCTTCCTGATGCAAAGAATGACCGCACCGTACCCACTACATCATTGCCCACAATATGCTAGAACTTTTGATAAAATAACGGTGACATTCCATCAAGCCTTGGGGATTTAGAAGGATGCCTTTGAAACAAAGCCCTTCAAACCTCATCTTCTATAACTAGACTAAGTAAGCTAGCATTCATTTCCCAGGTAACACTTGGAAATTAGGGAAACAAAATCTAAATTTTGAATTTTCAAAACATAATTCCAATTCATATGTTTACAAGTTATTGAAACATAATATAGATTTTTGGATTGTTATTTCTTAATACTTGGTATATGTGTTTGTGTATAAATTTATTTAATTTTTTATATGCTACCAGAGGCGGATGCACACTGGGACCAATGTGGTTTCTGGATACCCAAAGTTTGACAATTATACATGTAAAGGTCTTCTGAGACTCTTCGAATGTTTTGTACAAGTCTCTTTTTGTACCTATCAAGTGTTTGATGTAATACTTGCTAGTTTATCTTGACAAGTTATGTCGACAACACTCGACAAATTCTCTTGATATCACTTATCACATTGCTTTGACATGTTGATATTTGTTGGCATGTGTGCATCATTTGACTTATGACAACAAGCCCACCAAGTATTAGACAAACGCCACGGTGAATAAACTGAAAACAAATTTGCATGCTTTGTACTCTGTTTTTATCTAAAAAACTTGAACCTTTCACACTAGGACCCCCAAGATTTGAATGATAGATTTGCCACAATATGCTACAATGTTTATCACTTTTATGAGTATATTCAAACTAACAATGAATATGATGAAAATATAAAGATAATTACTAAATAAATAATTTTAGTAAATCATTATAAGAAAAATTAGCATAGTTTGGAATTTTTTAAGAAATTTTTTTAAAATAGTTTGGTTTGGAAATTAAGAATTCTCTTAATCTCTAAATGCATTATAATTTAAAGGGATTCGACTCTTGCAGTAAATAGTTAGGAAAAGGAAATGACTCGATACTATGAAGATTGCAAAACAAGGAAAGCTATGCTTAGGCAGGCAACATGCTTGATTCAATCAAACAACAAACAACAAGAATTGGGCAACCACGCAATGTGCCAATATATTCAACTCTTAACAGTAGCATATAAAATTGCAGAAAAACAAAGAAAGAACAATAGAAAGAATATCGAATGATAGAGAAAGAAAGTATGAGAGATTTTGTATTTGATGAAATGAAGACTCAATACAATCAATGAGCTGTGATGAGCATTTTATACAAGTCTAATAGCCTAACTAACTTTCTTACAGTGTAAGCTACATATAACAGCTCCAACTAATTCTCAATTGTATTACTGATGACATGGAAAATTATGTGGCATTTCTTTAGTCAATATAAGTCAACATCCCCCCTCAATCTCAACTAGGTAACCTAGCTTGAGATTGAAACAATGATGAGTGAATGTTGGACTATGTAACCCTTTAGTAAGGACATCGGCTGTCAGTTCATCAGTAGGTAGATATTCAACTAACAAACCACCTTTATGCACTCTCTCTTTCTGATAAAATAATAGTCAGTATCGAGGTGTTTTTATGTTTGAATGACAAATATAGTTAGCACTAAGTGCTATTGCTAACATGTTGTCGCAGTGTATAGGTGGTGGAACAGTAGCACTATCCCCAAATCTCTCAAAATTAACTTCATCCATGCTACATCTGTTGCAGTATGCGCAAGTGCCTTGTATTCTGGCTCTGTGGAGTTTCTTGAAACTGAAGGCTGCTTCTTGGATTGCTAAGAAATTTGATTACTCCTAAGATACACTACGTAACCAGTCACTGTGTTTAAGTCAGCAGCCCAGTCAGCAACAGAAAATGTTGTTAAGTGAATATCAGTATCAGATGAATAGGTAATTCCACACTCTGCAGTTCCTTGAAGATATCTAATAATTCTCTTCACAGAACCAAGATGTATATATGTTAGAGCTGCATAAATTTACATACTAAATTCACAGCATAAGCTATGTCTGGGCGTGTAAATGTAAGATATTGTAGTAAACCAACTAAGCTCCTATAATGTAGAATCCTGCAATGGTTTGCTCTCATTAAGTAGCATCTGATTGTGTGGTTTACATGGAGTATTTGCTGGTTTGCATAACTCCATTCCAGCCTTGTGAACAAGATCTTTGATATACTTTGATTGGCTTACAAATATGTCTCCATTGTCTCTGTAGTGAATTTGTAAACCTAAGAAGTATGTCAGTTTACCTGTATCCTTTAAGTCAAGCACACCAGCCAAATCTTCAATAAGTTGTTGTACTTTAGTAGCATTTGACCTTGTAAGAATAATGTCATCCACATATAGTCGGAGAACAATAACATCCTTGTCATCACTTTTCACAAACAAACTAGTATCAGGTGAAGATGCAATGAATCCCAAAGCTGGTAACTAACTTGTAAACTTCGAATTCCATGCTCGAGGTGCTTGTTTTAATCGATATAATGATTTGACTAACTTGCATACATAGATGGGTTTAGATTGGTCAACAAATCCCTGTGACTGTTTCTTATGCACCTCTTCCTGAAAGTTCGCCATGTAGAAATGCATTTTTGATGTTTAACTGTCTCAATTCCCATTTGTGGATAGCTGCTAAAGACAAAATTAACCTCACATTAGTGTGTCTTACCACTGGATTGAAGGTTTCTAAGTAATCAAGCCCTTGTTCTTGTGAAAAACCTTGAGCCACAAGTTTGGCTTTATACCTGGAAACATTTCCATCAAGATTTTTCTTGATTTTGTATACCCATTTCCATCAAGATTGTAGTAATAAAACTATGGACATCGAAATTTCGGTGAAATGAATGTTGACCAATAATTAAAATTTCAACGCTCACGTATCACATAAATTTTACATGTAGCGTGTGACTCAACAAAAAATCGAAATAAATTGGAAAAGTCATCAAATAGGACACATGTCAATACCTGGCAGAAATGATTTATTTCATCTGATTATTTAAATCCAAAAATCAAGTTTTGGAATTCTATAAATAGGAAGCCAAGGCATTCATTTTGGAAAGAAAGAAAGAAGGAAATTTACATTACACCAAAACTTTGAAGCTTTGAAACTCTAAAGCTCTCAAGCAAATCTCAAAGGACCAAGAAAGCTATCTTCGTTCTTCGTCAAATCTGAAGAGAAGCGTTCATCATTCGTTCATCCTAAGATCAAGCCCCAACGGCCCTTTGGATCAACAACCTCAACAAATCCACACATCCAATCGTTCTTCAAGATTAAGCCCAAAAGCCCTTGAAGATCTGCTCATCCATCAACCTTCAAGATCAAGCCCAAAAGCCCCTTGAAGAAATCCATACACCCAGTCTTCAAGATCAAGCCCAAAAGCCCTCGAAGATCCGTTCATCAACTGTTCATCCCTAGATCAAGCCCCGACGGCCCTTTGGATCAACAGCTCATCCACAAACCCATACACCCATTCTTCAAGATCAAGCCCAACGCCCCTCGAAGATCCGTTCATCAACTGTTCATCCTTAGACCAAGCCCCGACGGCCCTTTGGATCAACAGCTCATCCACAAACCTACACCCTACGAAGATAGAATCAGAGGATCAAATTACAAAGAGATTGTAACCCAAAAATCATTAAACACAAAAATATATTTTGTACACGTATTCTTGTTTCTTGTTTCAGGAATTTTTCGTGTTCACAAATTTGGCACGCCCAGTTGGACCATCTCTACCTCTCATCTCTGTCTCCGTTCAAGATATTCAAGCACAGTCCATGGCTTCAAACAAAGAACAAGTCATGACTATCGGCACTACCTCCATTGAAAAACAGCTGGTTCAGATGAAGGAAACAATTGCAAGGCTGATAAAGACTGCAGAGGAGAAAAACTTGCAAACCGCCGGACTCATCAACTGTCTGGAGGCGCAACATGGTGTCATAGTGAAACCAAGCTCTCTTCCAACTAAGAGGACTGAAGAAGGCTTCAACCCAAATGCCTACGAACTCATGTCAAAGGCTAGGCATGACTTTGCTTCCTCTTCAAATCTTGGAAAGAAGGTTTCGAACACCGTCAACGACAAAGATCGCTACCTCACCGAGACTCAAAAGAAGTTGAAGGAGCATGATTATGGAGTTGACAACAACAAAGCTGGACTTGGCTTCACACTAAATGCACCCGTGAAAATTTCAAGCAAAGTGAAGAAAACTAGCGCTCAACACATCAGCGTGAGCATTGAACAAGACCAAGAAGAGCCTAAACCCTCCCCTCGGACGTCGGTCTTCGATAGGATGAGCCATTCAAGCTCCAGAACTTCAGTGCTTAATCGCATTGGTGGTCAAGACCGAACCTCTGTCTTCAAGAGGCTTAACGCGCCGACATCCCAAAGCTCTGTTTTTGAAAGGTTGTTAAAGCCTAAGAAACAAAGCAACACAGCTATCTCTCCTCTGCGACGATCAACTTCAGAAAGATTTGAAGATAATGGTAAGCCTTTTGGAAAGAGGAAGACAACACCAAAGGAAGAAAAGCTCGATGGGTTAGGAGAAAAAGACGACACTCGAAGCTTGATTCCTTCAAGGATGAAGCGCCAAGCAATCCTAGAGGTCGACACAAAAGGACCACTGAAGGTAAGGAGGCGCATCATCATCCACACTGGCAAATCTTCATGCCAACAAACCCAAGAGAACGGCACTGAAGAGGAGATCCAAGATGTTTTCTACATCACGGTTCAAGAAGGTAAAGAAGATGAAAGCCCGAGGAAATACTCAAAGTCCCTACTCTCCGACGCTAATTCGAGCGGCAGTACAACCATGCAAGTCATGACCACTGGAGCAACTTCAATCGAGGAGCAGCTAGCTCAGATAAATGAAGCAATCGCAAAGCTCACACGGACTGTGGAAGAGAAGGACTTGCAGATTGCCGCACTTGTCAACACAACTCCAGTCAAAACCCATACACGAGGCAAGGCGATTCAAACCGAAGCTTTTCGTGATCAAGAGATACGTAGACGCACTTTGAAAGAGCTTGAGGAGAAGACTTATCCATTCCTCGACTCTGACGTGGTTGCCATGTTAGATGACTTGCTGGAAAAAAAGGTGATCGACCTACCTGAGTGTAAACGGCCGGAAGAGATGAACCGTACTGACAGTCCAAGGTACTGTAAATTCCACCGCTTCATTGGTCATCCGACGGAAAAGTGCTTTGTGCTAAAAGATCTCATTATGAAGTTGGCTCAGAAAGGGATCATCGAGCTAGATCTTAATGATGTGGTGAAATCAAACTATACCTCCGTCACTTCTGGCTCTTTGAACTCAAAATCTTCACCGCAACCGCTGGGGGCATGCTCCAAAACCATGTCAGTCAAGTCAAGTGAAGTTGAAGGATGGACTTATGTCACTCCAAAGAAAATGCACAAGAAACATAGGTCTCCTCCACAAGTTCACCAATCGGAAAGGGGGCAAAGCAGCTACTGTCAACCTTCAAAGCTACATGAAAGTGTTGAGGATGATGAAGTTATGACACAAAGATCGTCCGTTGCCATCACGATGCGCGATTTCTTCCCCAAAGACTTCTTCAATCACTCAGTCAAGACTCCTTGCTATGAAGATTGCAAGGAATGCCTCTCTAAGATCGTTTGATAAAATCATCAAAAAAAAAAAAAAAACGCTCCTCGTTCGCACGAGCCTAAAAGGCGATAACCAAAGCTCCTCGTTCGCACGAGCCTAAAAGGTGACAACCAACGCTCATTGCCTGCATGAGCTGAAACTGCAAACGGCAACCAAAAGCTCCTTGTCTGCATGAGCTGAAACTGCAAATGGCACCAAACGCTCCTGGCCCGCAAGAGCATAAACTGTGTACGGCAAAATCATCATCAAAACCATCACTCATTTGAACTACGTTATGACTTGATCTCTTCTTTGGAAGAGTACGTAGGCAACTTGACACTTCAAAACTTCAAGTACAGTCACATCAAAATAAATAAATGTTTCATTAAAGAAAGTCAATTTTATTACAAAAGAAAAGAAAAAAAAATACATATGTTACTATGTATTAAAAAATATATATATATATATATATATATATATTTATTCTCTACTCAAAAAAAAAATAAAATAATAAAATAATATAAATAAATAAATAAATATATATATATATATATATATATATATATATATATATATATACATGTTAAAGTGGGTTTACCTACACTTAAGACCCATGCCAACTCAAAGAAACGGAAGTTGAAGTCCACAAAAAAGGAGCAGCCCAAATCCAGGCCCAGCTCTCTCTCCTCTCAGTCAGTCGCACACAGAAACCAAAACAAAAAGAAATCCAGGAAAACAAAGCATCTCTCTCTGTGTCTCTCTCGCCTTCCTCTGACAGACGAGACGATGCAGCTGCAGCAGCGGTCTACAATTCTCGACGTCCCATTCATCTGAGACGAATAATCAGAGCAACAGCAACCCCTGATCTCAATTTTTCTTCTTTCTTCCGCAAATGGCCAGGAAAGGTTTCGTCTCCGGGGAGGGAACTGTGACCGACGCCGATGCGTCCACGGCAGCGGAGAAGGCGAAGGCCGTGGAGATAAAGAAGCAGCTAGAGAGGCTGGTGAAGGCCATTGTCGACAAAGATGACTACAGGGTCGAGACAGTCGACGAGGCCATCAGAACCTTGGCTTCTTCGAAAGACTTGAAGTCCCAAAAGTTGCCGTCCCTCTACCCATCTTTCTCTTCACCTCCGCTGCCTCTGCTGTTGCCGCGCCGTTCGATTCATCATCATCACTTGCGAGACCCGTACCTCCTCATGGGGAGTTGGGTGTCTTGAGAAGTTCTCCTCGATCTCATCCTAAGTCGCCGTCTCACCACCTTCGTTTTAGCCAACTGAAAGGACCGGCGAGATTCCTGGATGTGTCGCACCTCCATCGCCAAATCCATCATCAAATTCGCTAAAACGCTCGCGTCCACTAGGTATTCTTCCTCGATACCCCACACGACAATCAGTCCTCTCACTTAGTCTCTCATGGCGTCGAAGCTGAAGATTGCAGGGACATGGGCGGGCGTGCTGGAGGTTGAATTGGAGAATTGGACCGTGCCCATGTTGAGAGACGAAGTTGCAAAGCGATCAAACTGCGACCGCAATTCGATCAATCTGATTTGTGCCGGGAGGGTCTTGAAAGACGGCGGCGGCGATGAGAAGCTCGCCCAAGTGGGTATCAAAAACAACGCCAAGATTCTTGCCAGTCGGGTGTGCGTGGAGGAGAGTAAGTCGTTGAAGGAGGAGTTGATGGCTGAGGAGGAACGCTCTCGAAGATTGACTCGAGTCAAGGCAGCTGCCACTGCATTGGCCAAGAGACATGCAGATGGATCATTGCCAATTAAAGACTTCAATATAGTTCTTGAAGATCAAAGTGGAAAGAAAGTAGAGTTGGGATCCGAGACTGATCAGAGGGCAATTATGATGGGCCTGATGCTTCATACGAATGCAAAGCAACTAATTCAAAGACAAAATTACAAAGACGCGTTAGAAGTGCTTACCATGGGAGATGAGGCTTTCTCTCTTTGTGACCCGAAGGTTATTGAGCTTGTTGACAATCCTCCTATACTCCAAATCGATATGGTTTGGTGCTATTTCATGCTCCGATATATCAGCTGGCTTGCAGTGGCAGGAGTTCGCCTTGAAAAAGCCAGAAAAGGTATTGAGAGAGCTCATGGAAATGACTCTTCTCGTGTCAGACTCCTTCAGGGAGGTCGCTATCCAGAGCTTGCACTATATTTGAGACTGGAGCTACTGGAAGGGGTGGTTGCGTATCATAGTGGCCCGTACGATAAATCAAGGAAGGTGCTGACTTCTACACAAGAAAAATTCACCAAGCTACAAGTGCCAGATGAAGCTCTATCGCTTGTTATGAGCATGGGATTTAAAGAACGAGATTCTAAAAGGGCATTGCGGATGAGCAATCAAGATGTATCTAGTGCTGTTGATTTTCTTGTTGAGCAGAAGACAAAGAGAGCCCAAAAACGGGAAGAAGATATTCAGCGACAAAATGAAATTATGGAGCAAAAGAAGTATGGGAACTCACTGCTGTGGATGTGCTTGGTGGTTGTGCTCGGTACTCGTGCTCAGTGGCTGTACTCCTTGCTTGTGCTCAATGGTGATGGTGGAGCTTTTCCCTTTGTCTCCTCACGCTGCCAACAAACCTTGAGCTCGTCACCCTGGCCACCATGATCAAAATCAACGAAGAGCTTCATTGACCGCTGTCAAACGACTAGCCGGTCTTCAAACTCGACGCCTTACACTCTGCCTCAAGCTCTGGCAGCTTCTGCACCTCCACCATGGTTGCTGCCTTTGAATGTGATCAACAAAACCAAAGTTTGTCAACTCACACCCAAAGACCTCACATCTGCTTGCCTCTGCTGCTGCCTTTGAATGTGATTGACAAAACCAAAGTTTGTCAACTTACACCCAAAGACCTCCTCTGTCTTCTCTCGGACTCGGCCTGGGTTTTCACCCACAAACTCAGCCTTGCAGATCACCATATAAAAGAAAAAAATGATGGAATCTGGGTGGACAGCACTAAAAAAAAAAAAAATATATATATATATATATATATATATATATAATAAAAACAATGATGGTGCTTCTAGAACCATGTGCAAAAAGAAATATATATATATATATATATATATATAAAATAAAAAGAAAGAAAAAAACAATGGTGGTGCTTCTGGCACCATCTGAAATATATATATATATATATATATATATATAAAAATAAATGGTGGATTAGTGCCACCGAAAGCAAAGAAAAGTAAAAAATAATAATAATAATAATAATAAATAATAAAAAAAAAATAAAAAGGAATGATGATGGACGGTGATGTATATGTTTTATCTGTATTTAGCACAATACACTGAATAAAATAAAGCATGTCCATTAATCTCCAAGAAATTACAAGTGCATACAAAAAAAAAAAAAAAAAAAAAAAAATGGAGCTTTCACAAAGGATGTTCACTTGAAGCCCCATTACTTGGCAAAACTCTCGGAGCAGGAGGCATCGGAGCTAGAGCATTCCAGGCCTCAATACTGGGTGGAACGCTAGATGACCCAGGAAAAAGGTGCCTCTGGAGATAAGCCGCAAGCTTTTGACGGTCACTTTGAATCTGACCTTCAGATTCTTGCAGCTCATCAAGCTTCCTCTTCATGCCCGACGAATAGTTATTTGCAAGCACGTGCAAACTTCTATTCTTGTACTTAAGCTGTTTGATCTCCTGCTTAAGATTTTCCACCTCTGCCATCAATGATTCCACCTGACGGGACCGAGCAAGCATGCGTTGGCCCATGTTGGACACAGAGCTCGCACACTGAACACTAAGAGCAAGGGACTCTTGAACGACCAACTCATCGGACCGTCCTGACAGCAGCCTACTATCTTTTGGAGTGAGGAGGTTCGTAGCTATTATTGTAGCTGTTGTGGCGTCCTGCATTACAGAGTCTTCACCTGTAAGAGGACCGTTAGAAGATAAGAAAGAAGGGCGCCATACGTTACCTTGACGCGGCGCGCCTGTATCACTGCTGAGACTCAATTCTAAGCTAAGGTTCGATGGGTTTGCCATTTTTCAAAAGTGTTCAAAGAGAAGGGGTGGATGGAGTTAAATTTCAAAGGGCCGGAGACGATTTTCACAAACGGGCGATCTTCAAAGTGTGCATGTTGGAGGTGATCGATACCTCTATAAAAAGCCAAGGCGACACGACCACCGATTCAAAAAAACTGGATTTTCCTGCGTGAAGTTCAGCGACGCTTTCGCGGCTTTTCAGATAACGCGTTCAACTTTGTCAAAAAATCTCTGACAAAGTTGAAAACACGTGAAGGTTATCATCCCAACTACGCGCCTTTGCCAACAAGCGTGGTGACAGAGCCGCACCCGTGACTACTTTTTCGAAGAGGCGCTCGCTCAGAAATCGAAGAGACGCTTGTTAAAAAATCGAAGAGACGTTTGTCGACAAGGGTAAAAGAACAGTACCACCACTTGCTGTTGGGAAATCCCTATATATGTCGACCTTCATCTTTTATGGCAAGACAGACCTGAAGAAAATGCCCAACTCTTTCTCACCTCTGAGGGTGCACTCCCAGCAAAGCCTCTCGAAATACTCAATTTGTTCTTCTTCCCCAAAGAAGATACCAGATACCTGGAGTACAGATGAGCCAAGAGGAGATGGTAGATCGAAGCATGTGGAGACAAGCACAACAAATATATGTGCCGATTCATTCGCTGCTTCTTCAAAAGCAAAAGTATCCCATATCATCAAGGGCGAAAGCAAAGGTATCTCATATCATGCTTTTTCCCTGTCTTTTCCTTTGCCCTTGTTCTCACTTACCAGGACAAGGACAGAGAAAGCAATATGTCGGAACCTCCACTCAAACTTGCGCTGCCACCAAGAAGTGATGGTCCATTCAAATGCAAGGTTTGCATTCAACTCCTGCATCAGAGGACAAATACTACAAGAGAAGATGCCAAACCTGCATAAGGAAATACCACTTCTGCAAAGGGAGCAAGTAAGGCAAGTGAAAATGATACATCGAAGCATGTGGAGACAAGCACAACAAATATATGTGCTGATTCATTCGCTGCTTCTTTGAAAGCAAAGGTATCTCATATCATGCTTTTTCCCTGTCTTTTTCTTTGTCCTTATTCTTACTCGCATGGCAAAGTGAAAGAAGCAATCAGCCGGCACTTGGAGTCAGTCTTCTGATCTGGAACCAACTGCCTGGAATCTATTCCCTGGTTGCTTACCTAGCGTTGCTCTCGAGTAGTCATCTTCAACGGTTGATACACTTCCAGAGAAGGGACCACTTCTGCAAAGGGGAGCAAGTAAGGCAAATGAAAATGATACATTGAGGCATGTGGAGACAAGCAACAACTGCATATGCTGAGCTATCCTCTAACCCTCTTCAATACGAATTGGAGAGATTAAACAAAGAAACAGATAAAAGGAGTAAGCTCAGACCTTCGGGGGAGACCAAAAGTATCCTGCTGCCCAGTTCAAGAGTAGCACAAAGGAAAATCAACGATTGGAGGAAACCAGAAAATCTTCCAGTCGAACTTAAGATCAAGCCTCGATGGCCCTTGAAGAAATTTCTAGCCCAATTCAAGATCAAGCCTCGATGGCCCTTGAAGAAATCTCCAGCCCAGTTCAAGGTTAAGCCTGTGGAAAATCAACGATTGGGGGAAACCAGAAAATCTTCCAGTCGAACTCAAGATCAAGCCTCGATGGCCCTTGAAGAAATTTCCAGCCCAATTCAAGATCAAGCCCCGACGGCCCTTGGGTTGACATCTACATTAAGGGACTTCAAAACGCATCTTTTACACGTGACAAGCACATGTCTACGACGCGCCTTGAAGTGGGGGCATTTGTGGACATCGAAATTTCGGTGAAATGAATGTTGACCAATAGTTAAAATTTCAACGCTCACGTATCACATAAATTTTACATGTAGCGTGTGACTCAACAAAAAATCGAAATAAATTGGAAAAGTCATCAAATAGGACACATGTCAATACCTGGCAGAAATGATTTATTTCATCTGATTATTTAAATCCAAAAATCAAGTTTTGGAATTCTATAAATAGGAAGCCAAGGCATTCATTTTGGAAGAAAGAAAGAAGGAAATTTACATTACACCAAAACTTTGAAGCTTTGAAACTCTAAAGCTCTCAAGCAAATCTCGAAGGACCAAGAAAGCTATCTTAGTTCTTCGTCAAATCTGAAGAGAAGCGTTCATCATCCGTTCATCCTAAGATCAAGCCCCAACGGCCCTTTGGATCAACAACCTCAACAAATCCACACATCCAATCGTTCTTCAAGATTAAGCCCAAAAGCCCTTGAAGATCTGCTCATCCATCAACCTTCAAGATCAAGCCCAAAAGCCCTCGAAGATCCGTTCATCAACTGTTCATCCCTAGATCAAGCCCCGACGGCCCTTTGGATCAACAGCTCATCCACAAACCCATACACCCATTCTTCAAGATCAAGCCCAACGCCCCTCGAAGATCCGTTCATCAACTGTTCATCCTTAGACCAAGCCCCGACGGCCCTTTGGATCAACAGCTCATCCACAAACTTACACCCTACGAAGATAGAATCAGAGGATCAAATTACAAAGAGATTGTAACCCAAAAATCATTAAACACAAAAATATATTTTGTACACGTATTCTTGTTTCTTGTTTCAGGAATTTTTCGTGTTCACAAAAACTCCAAGAACTTCAACGATTTACCTAGAAATGCTTAGCGTAAGAAAAATTCTCAATCGATCGACACATGGCTCGATACCATCTTAACAGTAGCATATGGAATTGAAGAAAAACAGGGAAAGAACAACAGAAAGAATATCAAAGGATAGAGAGAGAAAGTGTGAGAGATTTTGTATTGATGAAATGAAGACTTGATACAATCAATGAGCTGTGATGAGCTTTTTGTACAAGTCGAATAGCTTAACTAACTTTCTTACAGTGTAAGCTACATATAACAACTCCAACTAATTCTCAACCGTATTAATGATGACATAGCAGCTTACATGACACTTCTTTAGTCAATACTAGTCAACATCAACCAAGGACAAGCTAAACTCAAAAGCTTGATTCAATCAATATGGTCCAAAACTATAATCATGTATGAACTTTTGAGTGTGATATTTCCAAACTAATATTGTAAAATGTACGACTTTCACAATTATTGAACTCACATTTGTGTAACAATAATGATATAAGTATCACATTCATTCAAACTACTGTAAAGTGTGTGCTCAATATATTTTATACAATCTTCAAAACTTGATTCTCCGTATGACACTTCTAATCTAATCAATCATGATTTCTACAACATACACATGTTTAAAGATAGGGAATGCTAGAGTCTAAATTTTCTGCACCCAATTACCCATGTGGCCCCTATGTGCCCCTCTAAATATCCGACATGTGTCCACCTACTCACTAATCCTAACTTTGTTATTTTTTTTGTTATCCTTAAACTTCTGTTATCTGCTAAATTTTTGGAAAAAGAAATTGCAGAAGGCATGCACATTTGGACTCATTCAAATATCTTTGTCGAACGACTCTCCTTCTTCCTCACTATGGCTTCCAAAGTTCTTCGTTTCCATGTCCAAGCATTGAACCATGGAGCCAAATATTCATATGCATTGATGCGAAATATATTAAGCACACAAATTAAACCCTCTTCTGACAATTGTAGCAAAGTATGTAAGTAGGGATCGTTCAAAACCGGGGATTAGGAGGGATTGCTAAACTCTTGAAAACTGACCTAAGGACTCCAAAACAAAATTAAAAACACTAATTTGGACTCAAAGAATGAAAAACCAAAGTTAAAACACTAAAACAAAACAAAAACTCAAAACAGCAACTAGAAGACTCAAAACTGCCTAAAAACCACTTTCTGGGCAGTTTTGAGCACCTACACTAATTTGGACGAAATTGGTTGAAAACTTGACTCAAAACACTTAAAAACATGAACCAAAACAATTTCTAACTAAATTGAGACTTCAAAGTAAAGGGGGATTTGATTTGGACGAAATTAAAGTTGAGAAAACAGATTGCAAAGTAAAACTGATTTTGAAACATTTTTGGGGTTTTTAATGGATGATGGACTAGTTAGGGGTTCTTTCTCCACACATGACAAGTATGCAAATGACTCGATTTCCAGTTATTCCTTCATAGAATTATGAATGACAATGCCCCAAATTAACCGTGACATCACTAGTTAATTCTCAAGTTTTCCTTGTGTTATTGAATTGGATGACATCATACGACAACCCAAAGCATTCTTCAAAAGTTCCTTACATGACATCATAATAAAGATACAATCAAAGATCATTACGTTCAATGAAAACTATAAGCATTGACAAAGCACTTGTGACTATGACATCATGACACTTATGCTAGGAATTGAACTTAACGCGATTGTGACTAGCAACCTTCACTACTTGTGAATATAAGTGTGTGACAATTATGTGAAACAAACTTATATTCTAGCATCATATTCATGCAAGCCAATTAAGTGTCGACCCCTAATTAACAAACACAAATACGTTATTACTCGCACAGTTAAGCCAATTGCATTCACGATTCAAGAACTCATAACTGGAATTTATCAAATCAACTTGCACACATAGTTATGGCTTCGAAATCACCCCTAACCAATAGGGGTTTAGCCACTCATGTTCATAGCAAAATGAAAGGAAAATAAATTAAACATTGAAATCATAAAACAAATTACACCTAGAATGCACCAACGACGAAGCTTGAGCATCCAAGAGTCTTTCCTTCTTTCTCCTTACTACGGCACAAAGGTGGATGGGATGGTTGGGATGTGTTTTAGGATCAGGGATTATGAAATTGGATGGAGGATAGGCACGGCAAGGTGTAGTGTTTGGCTGGAATTGTGTTTCTAGGATTTTAGGATGTGTAGAGTGGTGTGGCTAGATGAATGGACGAAAATTGGGTGAATGAGTGATCCCCCAGTGCCTTGCTGCAAAGCCTTATTTATAGGGCTAGGAAAGGTTTTGAACTTAGTTGAAACCAAAAGGTTTTTTGTACCAGAAATTCTATACATGAAACACATAAAGGATAAATGTGTGTAGCTTGGACAAGCTAGGAAGGCTAGGAGACAAGGTAGGACGGCTAGGAGACAAGCTAGGACGGCTAGTGACAAGCTAGGACGGCTAGTGACAAGCTAGGACGGCTAGGAGACAAGGTAGGACGGCTAGTGACAAGCTAGGACGGCTAGGAGACAAGCTAGGACGGCTAGGAGACAAGCTAGGACGGCTAGTGACAAGCTAGGACGACTAGTGACAAGGTAGGACGGCTAGGAGACAAGGTAGGACGGCTAGGAGACAAGGTAGGACGGCTAGTGACAAGCTAGGACGGCTAGGAGACAAGGTAGGACGGCTAGGAGACAAGGTAGGACGGCTAGGACAAGGTAGGAATTAGGCACCATGTGTGAATAGATAAAGCCTTCTAGAAATAAGGTTTTTAGGCCCCCTTGTAGCTCCCTAACTGAATTCAAGCCTTCAAATTCGTCCATCCTCATGCCTCCATGCTTGCACTATCCAATCTTGGCCCAAAAATGCTCTAGAATGCTCCAAATTGCTTCTTTTTGCTTCCTTAGCCATATGAACCTAGAAACACACGAAAATGGCATAAAGGACTAAAATAACTAAAGAAACACAACGTAAATGCATGAGAACAAGCCAATTAAGTCGCATAAATATGCTCCTATCAAATTCCCCCACACTTAGCTTTTGCTAGTCCTCGAGCAAAACAAAACGAAAGAAACTAAAAACAAACCAAAACACATTCTAAACCTTCCAACATGTATCTCAGGGATTTCAAACGAACATGACACAATATAGAACATCATTCCCACGACATTTAGCTTACTTTACACTTCAACAAACACTTAATCATAGTTACCACTTATTATTTCACATTTAATCAATGAAAACAACATTTTGAATGTAGTAACATGCCTTAGAGAATTCCCTCAATTCCTTACTAGAATGCACTCAATTTTCACACAAATTTTCTAACTCCACACCCTACACTAGGTATATGTGAGGAGATTGATGAAAATATGAATTCTAACACTCACATATGTTATATCAAAGAAAGTATTTTCTGGATTTATGACAATGACATGAATATGATCTCATGAATGGAATGCTACTACTTAGAATGAGGACCAGTGATTCCATATGCTCATACCAAATTCAAACTCCACAAATTGAACACATAACATCAAGATAGAAGTTGAGGGTTGTAACGGGGCTAAGGGTAATGGTTTAACAAAGAAAGGTAAAGTAAAACAAAGGTTCTTAAAGTAATAGGAAGCAAAGTAATGAAATTGACACTTAAACTCACTTTTAATGGCAGAAATCAACTTTTAAACACAAGGGAAGATTCATGCAACAACTAGGGTCAAATTCACTCTTTTGGACCCTTCCTTCAATAACCAATACTTGTGAGATCATTCTCTCTTATTTTTCAACTCTTTTTCTTTCTTTTCAACACTTTTCTATTTTCTTTTTTTATTTTTCCAATAATTTTTTTCTTTTTTCTTTATTTCATTCTTTGGCCGTGCCCTATTATCTTCCCCCACACTTATTTTCTGCAATATATTGATCAAAAGGAGTTCATGCTAAGTCATGCTTCACTATCCTTTAAGAACAAGGGTATGGAAAGTCCTAATCTAGGCTAGGTGAGGATAATGTGGTTAAGAAAGAAAATAAGCTTGAAAAGGCTCAAAAGGTGTAATCCTACAATACATGTGAAAAGGGATAGGCTTTTTGGCTTTGGCTTGACTAACAACTTCATCTTATTGTATGTTATGCAATCAATATCATGCTTTGAATGAATTGGGCATGAGTTCTAGTATTTGGAACTACAATGAAATGCATTCCAAGTAGCAACCAAGCAAATAATGATGAGATCATGCAACGACTTTAGAAAACAAGAAATCACAGATTTATACTCTCCAAAGAACGTTATAGGCTGAAGTCTCACAAGGATGTAGCTTTAGTTTAAGTTCCTTCGTTCAAGCATGTTACAAAAACAGATTTTCTCTTTGTAATATGTGAATTCATAAGCTATAACCATAACCAAGCATAAACCAAAGCATAAATCAACTTCCAGCCATGTTTACAACATTCTTTAATAGTCATGTAATTTAAAACCAAATCCTCATCATAGTGTTGGAAGGTGACCTAAGACCCAAACAAACACACAAAAACAACTTTAAAACAACTCTTTTTGGGGTTTTTCAAAACTCTTTTGCAATTTTTTTTTTGTAAATTTTCGGATTTTCTGATCCAAACACATAAAAACACTTCAAAACACACTAAAAACACTTAAAAACAGTGAGAAACAACATGATAAGTGATAGGTGATAAAATCCCACGAAAATCATGTAAAATCATACAAAAACACTTGTTTACCCCCCCACACTTAAATCAAACATTGTCCTCAATGTTTCAAGCATAGACTCACACAATTAACAAACAAACAAACAAAACAACAACTAAACAACCTAACATGGCAGAAACGAAATAGCAACAAAGAGAAGAGTTTAGGAACGCAAATCTGGAATTGGAGTGCTTTCTAGGTCTTCCTTTGTTGAATGCATGGGTTGCCTCCCAAGTAGCGCTTGCTTTAACGTCGTACAGCCGGACGAAGAACCCAATCACTCCAGGATATGTTCACGAATCGGATGAGAACTCCGAGTCATAAACTAGTACCTAAAACAAGAAACAAAACAAGATTAAGAATCTGGAATAAAATAAAAACAAACAAAAATAAAACAATCCAAGGGATTAGCAAAGTTGCTAATCCCCGGCAACGGCGCCAAAAATTTGATGCGAAATATATTAAGCACACAAATTAAACCCTCTTCTGACAATTGTAGCAAAGTATGTAAGTAGGGATCGTTCAAAACCGGGGATTAGGAGGGATTGCTAAACTCTTGAAAACTGACCTAAGGACTCCAAAACAAAATTAAAAACACTAATTTGGACTCAAAGAATGAAAAACCAAAGTTAAAACACTAAAACAAAACAAAAACTCAAAACAGCAACTAGAAGACTCAAAACTGCCTAAAAACCACTTTCTGGGCAGTTTTGAGCACCTACACTAATTTGGACGAAATTGGTTGAAAACTTGACTCAAAACACTTAAAAACATGAACCAAAACAATTTCTAACTAAATTGAGACTTCAAAGTAAAGGGGGATTTGATTTGGACGAAATTAAAGTTGAGAAAATAGATTGCAAAGTAAAACTGATTTTGAAACATTTTTGGGGTTTTTAATGGATGATGGACTAGTTAGGGGTTCTTTCTCCACACATGACAAGTATGCAAATGACTCGATTTCCAGTTATTCCTTCATAGAATTATGAATGACAATGCCCCAAATTAACCGTGACATCACTAGTTAATTCTCAAGTTTTCCTTGTGTTATTGAATTGGATGACATCATACGACAACCCAAAGCATTCTTCAAAAGTTCCTTACATGACATCATAATAAAGATACAATCAAAGATCATTACGTTCAATGAAAACTATAAGCATTGACAAAGCACTTGTGACTATGACATCATGACACTTATGCTAGGAATTGAACTTAACGCGATTGTGACTAGCAACCTTCACTACTTGTGAATATAAGTGTGTGACAATTATGTGAAACAAACTTATATTCTAGCATCATATTCATGCAAGCCAATTAAGTGTCGACCCCTAATTAACAAACACAAATACGTTATTACTCGCACAGTTAAGCCAATTGCATTCACGATTCAAGAACTCATAACTGGAATTTATCAAATCAACTTGCACACATAGTTATGGCTTCGAAATCACCCCTAACCAATAGGGGTTTAGCCACTCATGTTCATAGCAAAATGAAAGGAAAATAAATTAAACATTGAAATCATAAAACAAATTACACCTAGAATGCACCAACGACGAAGCTTGAGCATCCAAGAGTCTTTCCTTCTTTCTCCTTACTACGGCACAAAGGTGGATGGGATGGTTGGGATGTGTTTTAGGATCAGGGATTATGGAATTGGATGGAGGATAGGCACGGCAAGGTGTAGTGTTTGGCTGGAATTGTGTTTCTAGGATTTTAGGATGTGTAGAGTGGTGTGGCTAGATGAATGGACGAAAATTGGGTGAATGAGTGATCCCCCAGTGCCTTGCTGCAAAGCCTTATTTATAGGGCTAGGAAAGGTTTTGAACTTAGTTGAAACCAAAAGGTTTTTTGTACCAGAAATTCTATACATGAAACACATAAAGGATAAATGTGTGTAGCTTGGACAAGCTAGGAAGGCTAGGAGACAAGGTAGGACGGCTAGGAGACAAGCTAGGACGGCTAGTGACAAGCTAGGACGGCTAGGAGACAAGGTAGGACGGCTAGTGACAAGCTAGGACGGCTAGGAGACAAGCTAGGACGGCTAGGAGACAAGCTAGGACGGCTAGGAGACAAGGTAGGACGGCTAGTGACAAGCTAGGACGACTAGTGACAAGGTAGGACGGCTAGGAGACAAGGTAGGACGGCTAGGAGACAAGGTAGGACGGCTAGTGACAAGCTAGGACGGCTAGGAGACAAGGTAGGACGGCTAGGAGACAAGGTAGGACGGCTAGGACAAGGTAGGAATTAGGCACCATGTGTGAATAGATAAAGCCTTCTAGAAATAAGGTTTTTAGGCCCCCTTGTAGCTCCCTAACTGAATTCAAGCCTTCAAATTCGTCCATCCTCATGCCTCCATGCTTGCACTATCCAATCTTGGCCCAAAAATGCTCTAGAATGCTCCAAATTGCTTCTTTTTGCTTCCTTAGCCATATGAACCTAGAAACACACGAAAATGGCATAAAGGACTAAAATAACTAAAGAAACACAACGTAAATGCATGAGAACAAGCCAATTAAGTCGCATAAATATGCTCCTATCATGCATATAGTAGAGCAAGACTTTGGAGAAGGAGACACCGTAAGTAAATTTTTGTCTTATTTTATTTGTGAATGGGACATGTGAAGAGGTTAAGATAGATTAGTCAGTGGAGATGGCTGTTGGTTTTTTTTTTTTTTTTTTTTTTTTTTTTTTTTTTTCCATTGTTGGCCTTTGCCCATATTTTGGTCTTTAATTCCATTTCGAATTCTCAGTCTCCATGTCCAAGCATTGTACTGTGCAGCCAAAAATTCACGTACAAAGTGTTGAGCATAACATAGAACAACAAAAGCTAAACTATGGAGCCAAAAAAGCATGTGCAAAGATATTCATCTATTGAATTTCCTCCCACAAATGATCAAGTAGAGTATAAGCATAGAGAAGCGCCATGAAAAGATTCATCGAAACCACTGATGTTGTGCATGGTTTTAATCGAGCACAAACATGTGTTCAATTACAATCGAAGTGTGATGAACATCTATGAACGAAGAGGCTTTAAGTATGTTCAAATTCTGGAGTTTTTATCAAATAATTCATGATCTCATCCAAAGAAACTGAACTACTAATTGATATCGACTAATCTGTGCTAATACAAATTGAAAGATCACAATACCTTGATATAATCATAATAGATGAAAATACCAATAGCTCTGGTAGCAATGAAACTAGATACATGAGTAAAGGTCATGAAATTGCATTTATAAATTGATGGCAACAATTTATGTGCTTGTCAGCTTAGGAATATCACAAAAATATGACAAGAATTGAGTGAAATCCTGAACCCAAGTAATTTTACTCACTCATACTCTACTATGCGTCTAGAACATATTAGCATTACTCTTTGAAAAAGACATGGTCAAAATTGTTAGTGCTACAATCCTTTTCCTCTCATCCTTTAATCTCATCTCACTTATCATCTTGTACGTCCATAGGATGACTCTTATTGGCTTGTAAATTGAGATCCAAGCAAATCTAGTTCTTCTTCCAATCATGTTTGCATTAATAAAACATAGAATGAAATAAAATGTATCATTGTTTATGTACAAATTACTCAAAATAAAGTAGTTTAAGTTTTTAGATTAACTATATTACTTCTGATAAGGTAGCCATGTTCGAGTAACATTGTCGATAACTGCCATCGGTAATAGCCTCTCATGTGGTTTTGCTGGTGTAGATATGTGGGCAAACAACATAAATAAAAATAAGTGCAACAAGTAACATACTTAAAATAATGATAAGGTGAATTACTAAATACACTTTAAAGTGATAATATCTGAGCAAATTGAAATGGTTGTCTAAATTGCATTTGTGGAAGCATTACATTTTGCTCATGGATTGGAAAACTTGTGTTTAAATTATTGCCACCATGAAGCTATGCAGTGCATGGGTTGGACAAAGAAAATAAAAAATGACTCAATAAAATTAAGAAGAAAAAGAAATGATAAGCAAACACATGTTAAAAACTGATAATGAAACTTCATGAATACCTGAACAAAGTTTGTAGGTAATTGATTCATAGTTTGGATTGGCACACTCATGGTTAAATTACAAGCAGTCTGTTCATGGTAGTTGATTAATACAAATAAGTAACTAATTTTAATGCACCCTTATGAAATCATGTCAATTAATTAAAGATCAGGCATACCTGTTGGATTGGGAGGGTGGAAGCCATAACACTTTGTGTGGCTGGAGCACTTAATATGTGCAATGCCTTTTTTCTAGCACTTTTCTTTTTTGTGGCCTTCTCCAAAGCACTTTTTGGCCTACTAGATTCACTGATTGATCTTTCTTTAGTTTTAATTTCTCTTACTCTAGTGTTATGATTGCCATCAACATAAATACTTTCTTCAAGCGGAGACACATTATTAACATCTGGGTAGAGGACTTGAGGTGCTTTTTGAATTTTGTTTTCATTGAAGGATGCATCGATATCTGCCAATGTGTTTGTAAGTTCCCTTATAGCAATTTCATATGCTTGTTGAGATTATGTTGCCCTTGTTGCTAGTTGAATATTCAACTGCATAACTCTCTATAGCGCCTTGCTACTTCTAACTTTGGGTCACTTCACTTATAGTCATGCAAGTAGATTTCACGTTTTTATCCTTAACGTTTCTTGTCCATTTGTTCATAATGTATTGAGTCATGAGCACACAACATTCTGACAAACTTGAACTTCTTACAACTACAAGATATGGTGTTGTTGATTGAGTCATATGTAGACCTGGCAATTTCTGACACGACTCGATAACCCGACACGACACGACACGAAATTAACAGGTGTTTGGGTCGACACGATAACGAATCGGGTCTTATCGGGTAACCCGATAAGCACCTGTTAAGATAACGGGTTGGGTCGGGTATACACGTGGGTAAACACGATACACGATAAGCAGAATATTATTTTTATAATTTTATAACCCTAAAAAAAATACTGTAATAATTATATACATTAATTTTACAATTTTATACCCCTAAAAATTATAATAAATATATATATATATATTAAATTAACTATAAAATTTATAATAATTATAATAATTATATATACTATAATAATTATACCCCCAAAATATTAAGTCTATCTATACTAATTATATATATATATATATATTAAATTTTATAAAAACTATAATGCATATTAATTAATAATTTAATATGCATGATCAATGCATTTGCCAACTTGCCGCCCTTTTTGAAAAAAAAAATGGAGGGAAAATGAAAATGTTAAGAAAAGTTGAAAATAAAACAAAAAAGTGAGGGAATTAGGGAAAGATGTTGGAGGAAAAAGTGAAAATGATAAGAAAAAGTTGAAAAGGAAACAAAAAAGAGAGGGAAAAATGAAAATTAATAGAAGTGGTGAGAAATTTTTTTTTTTTTTTTAAGTTATTAACTTTTTATCACACACATGACTGTCATGACATATCTCACTATTTTTATAATGAACACGTGACACGTGATGTATGTACTATTCCATGTACCAGTCAATTATAATTTATACGTACAAAATAAATAGATTTAAATCTACTTAATAAATATATATATACACACACACACGGGGAACTTGATTGATGGCATACGAATTCTCCAAAACTAATTTCAACGATCCAAACCGTCAAAATTGTTTGTATATCTTGGAGATCACATCAGCAAAAAATCACAAAAAAAAAACATTCAAAGATCAAGTAACGGGACAAAGCTTTTCAACGGTTATAAACGAAAAATCACGATTTAACGGTTATTTTAACTCCGATTTTGATGATTTTTTAAAACTACACTCCTTGACCCTATATGAATACAATGAATGAATTCGATCTTCAATTTAAAATATTTACACAAGTGGATACCACAAAATCTTATGTTATACTTAATAAAAGTATAAATAAACTCTAAGTGTTAGTCAATCTATCGTTTTACGAATTCTCCAAAACTAATTTCAACGATCCAAACCGTCAAAATTGTTTGTATATGCTTGGAGATCACATCAGCAAAAAATCACAAAAAAACAACATTCAAAGATCAAGTAACGGGACAAAGCTTTTCAACGGTTATAAACGAAAAATCACGATTTAACGGTTATTTTAACTCCGATTTTGATGATTTTTTAAAACTACACTCCTTGACCCTATATGAATACAATAAATGAATTCGATCTTCAATTTAAAATATTTACACAAGTGGATACCACAAAATCTTATGTTATACTTAATAAAAGTATAAATAAACTCTAAGTGTTAGTCAATCTATCGTTTTACGAATTCTCCAAAACTAATTTCAACGATCCAAACCGTCAAAATTGTTTGTATATGCTTGGAGATCACATCAGCAAAAAATCACAAAAAAAAAACATTCAGAGGTCAAGTAACGGGACAAAGTTTTTCAACGGTTATAAACGAAAAATCACGATTTAACGGTTATTTTAACTCCGATTTTGATGATTTTTTATAACTACACTCCTTGACCCTATATGAATACAATGAATAAATTCGATCTTCAATTTAAAATATTTACACAAGTGGATACCACAAAATCTTATGTTATACTTAATAAAAGTATAAATAAACTCTAAGTGTTAGTCAATCTATCGTTTTACGAATTCTCCAAAACTAATTTCAAAGATCCAAACCGTCAAAATTGTTTGTATATGCTTGGAGATCACATCAGCAAAAAATCACAAAAAAAAAACATTCAAAGATCAAGTAACGGGACAAAGCTTTTCAACGGTTATAAACGAAAAATCAAGATTTAACGGTTATTTTAACTCCGATTTTGATGATTTTTTATAACTACACTCCTTGACCCTATATGAATACAATGAATGAATTCGATCTTCAATTTAAAATATTTACACAAGTGGATACCACAAAATCTTATGTTATACTTAATAAAAGTATAAATAAACTCTAAGTGTTAGTCAATCTATCGTTTTACGAATTCTCCAAAACTAATTTCAACGATCCAAACCGTCAAAATTGTTTGTATATGCTTGGAGATCACATCAGCAAAAAATCACAAAAAAAAAAAACATTCAAAGATCAAGTAACGGGACAAAGCTTTTCAACGGTTATAAACGAAAAATCACGATTTAACGGTTATTTTAACTCCGATTTTGATGATTTTTTATAACTACACTCCTTGACCCTATATGAATACAATGAATGAATTCGATCTTCAATTTAAAATATTTACACAAGTGGATACCACAAAATCTTATGTTATACTTAATAAAAGTATAAATAAACTCTAAGTGTTAGTCAATCTATCGTTTTACGAATTCTCCAAAACTAATTTCAAAGATCCAAACCGTCAAAATTGTTTGTATATGCTTGGAGATCACATCAGCAAAAAATCACAAAAAAAAAACATTCAAAGATCAAGTAACGGGACAAAGCTTTTCAACGGTTATAAACGAAAAATCAAGATTTAACGGTTATTTTAACTCCGATTTTGATGATTTTTTATAACTACACTCCTTGACCCTATATGAATACAATGAATGAATTCGATCTTCAATTTAAAATATTTACACAAGTGGATACCACAAAATCTTATGTTATACTTAATAAAAGTATAAATAAACTCTAAGTGTTAGTCAATCTATCGTTTTACGAATTCTCCAAAACTAATTTCAACGATCCAAACCGTCAAAATTGTTTGTATATGCTTGGAGATCACATCAGCAAAAAATCACAAAAAAAAAAAACATTCAAAGATCAAGTAACGGGACAAAGCTTTTCAACGGTTATAAACGAAAAATCACGATTTAACGGTTATTTTAACTCCGATTTTGATGATTTTTTATAACTACACTCCTTGACCCTATATGAATACAATGAATGAATTCGATCTTCAATTTAAAATATTTACACAAGTGGATACCACAAAATCTTATGTTATACTTAATAAAAGTATAAATAAACTCTAAGTGTTAGTCAATCTATCGTTTTACGAATTCTCCAAAACTAATTTCAACGATCCAAACCGTCAAAATTGTTTGTATATGCTTGGAGATCACATCAGCAAAAAATCACAAAAAAAAAACATTCAAAGATCAAGTAACGGGACAAAGCTTTTCAACGGTTATAAACGAAAAATCAAGATTTAACGGTTATTTTAACTCCGATTTTGATGATTTTTTATAACTACACTCCTTGACCCTATATGAATACAATGAATGAATTCGATCTTCAATTTAAAATATTTACACAAGTGGATACCACAAAATCTTATGTTATACTTAATAAAAGTATAAATAAACTCTAAGTGTTGGTCAATCTATCGTTTTACGAATTCTCCAAAACTAATTTCAACGATCCAAACCGTCAAAATTGTTTGTATATGCTTGGTGATCACATCAGCAAAAAATCACAAAAAAAAAACATTCAAAGATCAAGTAACGGGACAAAGCTTTTCAACGGTTATAAACGAAAAATCACGATTTAACGGTTATTTTAACTCCGATTTTGATGATTTTTTATAACTACACTCCTTGACCCTATATGAATACAATGAATGAATTCGATCTTCAATTTAAAATATTTACACAAGTGGATACCACAAAATCTTATGTTATACTTAATAAAAGTATAAATAAACTCTAAGTGTTAGTCAATCTATCGTTTTACGAATTCTCCAAAACTAATTTCAACGATCCAAACCGTCAAAATTGTTTGTATATGCTTGGAGATCACATCAGCAAAAAATCACAAAAAAAAAAACATTCAGAGATCAAGTAACGGGACAAAGCTTTTCGACGGTTATAAACGAAAAATCAAGATTTAACGGTTATTTTAACTCCGATTTTGATGATTTTTTATAACTACACTCCTTGACCCTATATGAATACAATGAATGAATTCGATCTTCAATTTAAATTTAAAATATTTGTAATAGATTAGTAGTGTATGTATTATTTTTTTTATTAGGCTTTCATTTTCGAGTGTAGATATAGTACTTGAACGAGAAATGTTTTAATGTTTTCAAGTAATATTTATGTCGCAATGTGTGGTATGTGCAAATTGTAAAAAAATATATTTTTTTCTTAACGGTTCATAACGGGTCATAACGGGTCGGGTCACTTTACCCGTTGGGTAAAGTGACACGACCTGTTAAGGACCCGTTAAGATAACGGGTGTGACACGACACGACCCGTTAAGATAACAGGTGTTACACGAAAACGACACGAACACGACAGACACGACCCGTTTGCCAGGTCTAGTCATATGTGACAATATGGTATACATGTCTTCCATGAGGAGCAAGTCCATATTTGCTCATTGTACCACTCGCCCAAGAAGTTCAACACATAATCATGAGCTTTACATAGCTCATTCTAAAATACACTGAAATAAAGTACACTTTTAGTGTGTAAATGCTAGTTGCATGCTTCAAGATTTCAATCGGAAATGACAACGCTAGAGAACTTTGACTTGCTTCAAAGTCGACCTTTAATTCTTCATAACTGTGATCCTCAACTAGTCTTTGAAAATGATTGAAAAGACGCCACAAATTATGTTTGTAATTGGCATACCTCTTTAGAGAACTATTCATGTTTTCACTACGTTAGGTGGTGGTGATATCAGCACAAATATGATATCGTCCATAAACCAAAGCCCATTTCTCTTTTATATGAACCATTCCACATAACCAATCATCACTTTTGAGATTATATTTTTCAAGCATGTCACTCCAAGCATTTATAAACTCTTCTTCCTCCTCATAATCATGTATGCAATGGCTAAAATCTTTGGAAAAATCCTTAAACTCTTCAAAAACACTACTAAGGTGCTTCGTAGCATTTTGATATATATATGCCAAATGCATAATCGATGATATGGCCATGTTTCAAGTAATGCTTTAGCCATTGTAGCATCTTTGTCTATAAGAATGGTTTGTGGTCTCTTTCATGACATAACCTTGACAAAAGTATCAAACAACCACATCAAAATTGAGGCAGTCTCAACATACAATAATGCAGCTCCAAATATAATTGTTTGCTTATGATTATACACACCAACAAACATAGCAAAAGTCTTCCTTCTTTATTTTTCCTATAGGTTGTATCAAAACATACCACATCACCAAAATAATCATAATCAAACCATCATTTTTGCATCTGTCCAAAAAATGTTAGTTATCAGATCATCTTCATCCACTTGTATTGCATAAAAAAAAAATTGGGATCATTCAATTGCATTTGTTGCAAATATTCCAACACTCTGCCAGTATCCCCTATCTTTAACCCTCAGGAATAAACCCATGATTTTCACGGCCACTAGCTTGTCTACTCAAAAAACCAATGGTTGCTTTTGGAGGAATTCCTGAACTATCAGCTATATCAGCTAAGGTTTTTTGAGCAACACTAATGCTCCTGTGAGCTCTAAAAAAATGTGTGTTAGATGGACTTGTCCTATGTGTATGCTCGACAGCAAAGTCAACCACATGATACTTACCAGGTATGAGAGAATTTATTTGCAGCTTTGCTTAGCACCCAAATCTAATCTCAAGACGATGATGTTGAACATTAGCATCACGTTTATCAGGTCCACGGTAACCTTAAGCAAGAGCAAACAAAAAGCCAGTCTTTGAACGTGTCGTCTTCCCTTCTACGTGCATTACTTCTTCTAATGCCAAAGCCAACATGATATGCATAAGTCTTGTAAAAATTATATGCTTGAACTTCTGTTTCAAACTCCAAGCCAATTGTTGGAATGAATTCTTTTTATATTTTGGAATGAAACACAACAATCTTTTCACCATCCGTTATATCTTCTAACATTTTGTCATTGCGCGCACTCGCCTTCAACAAAATTCTTTAGGGAAATATCACCTTCAAAATCCAGGTTATGATGTGCTTTAGTTTGATACTCCATAAAGTTCTTTGTGATGTCCATATTATGCAAGTAAAAAGAAAGATTGTGCACAATTAATTGTGATGTTTCTGAGACCATAATCGAAATGGAATGAAAGACCAAAATTTGGGGAAAGGTCAATAATGAAAAAAAAACAGCCATCTTCACTGACTAATCTATCTCAACCTTTTCACATGTCCATTTTTCAAATAAAATATTAAAAAAAAAAATTACTTACAGTAGCTTCTTCGCTAATGTTGTGCTCTACTCTATGCATATGGATATTTGGCTCCATAATTCAATGCTTGGACTTGGGAACGGACAACTTTGGAAACCATAACGGGGAAGAAAGAAAGTCGCGCGACAGAGGGATATTTGGAAGAGTCCAAAAGTTGTATGCCTTTTGCAATTTCTTTTTCCAAAAATGTAGTAGATAAAAGAAATTTAAGGATAAGAGAAAAAAATAACAGAGTTAGGATTAGTAAGTGTGTGGACACATGTCACAGATTTAGAAGGGCTACAGAGGGGCCACATGGGTATTTGGATGCAAAAAATCTGGAATCGAAATGCTAGCACCCTTCTTAGTTTATCATTTTTATTCTAATTTTTTAGTTTTTTTTTTTCTCGTTTAGAAAAATGTTGGTAAGATGATTTGACCTTTATTGGTCTCTATCGATTTAGTCACCTAACAGTTTTTTTGGTACATTGATATAATTTACATTAAGGGGAGGAGGAGTTTGGTTAAACCATACAATGAGCAACTTAATTTGACATCGAATTCGTCATTCACGAGATTCGAACCTACGACCTCTCATTTCACAATAAACAACCTAATTTAGCATCTTACAATTATCCTAATACAAAAGAACCATATTTCTCCTTTAAATATTAAAATTTTAATACCATTAATCGAAGATATTGAACAATTTCTATTTATTTTTTTTCAAACTAATTATATAAAAATGTCTAAAAATTAGACAGTCCCAATTCTTAAGCAACAATGCAACATAAGGAAAGGAAAACAACAAAAAATTGGGGAATCGAGCAAATTGGACAAAAAATATCCAGGCTTAAATAAAGACCTACAGTGACAGTGATCATCGATTTGTATGGGATATGACGTGACATATGATTCTCTCCACTCATCAGAATCTCCATGCATGATAATTTGACCATATCCTAGTCCCCAGACTAATGTGATGGGCTACCTCCACGTGTCACTCACATGCAAATTTTCACCCACGTGTCAACCTTAACTGCGAACACTCAACAAAACTGCGTTTACCAGGCAAAACAACAAACCTCGTCGGCTCATCTCTCTCTCTCTCTCTCTCTCTCTCTCTCTCTCTCTCAGACAGTACAGATCACAGACAGTGATCAGATTATCTCACAGGAAAGCCTCTGTTTTTAACAGTTCTGCAGTTGTCATATATACTCACGACGTCGGTTAGTGGGGGATGCAGATGTACTACAGCTAGCTGGTTAATTTTTAGTTGAAGGCTGAGAAATGGAGGCAGGAGCGTCTGAGTTTGCAGAGAACTTGGCCCGGGGGCATGCGCAGGTGATACCAGTCTCACTCTTTGTGGCGGTTCTCTGCCTTTGCTTAGTCGTCGGCCACTTGTTCGAAGAAAATCGATGGGTTAACGAATCCATCACCGCCATTATCATCGTATTTACTTACTTAATTAACCCCATTTTCTTCAATTTCATTTGCGTGTGTGTGTTGGTTTTCAATGGTTAGAATATTTAGGTTAATCTATACTCTAATTAACCTCCATTTTAATTGTTTTCCCCTATGTTATTTAGCCATATCATCAATTTATAGTTTACACTAAATACTACATCATGTGTGCGGATGCCTCGGCTAGACCAGAAAATCACAGTTCGAGATATGTGTACAGGTCTACATATATACATATATATATATATATATATATATATATATTGTTGTTGTTTTAGTAAGAGTTACTTTTGCACATGTATCAAATTGAGAAAATGTGCGTTGTTAATGTTCACCAAAATGGGTGTACTAACAATTTGCTGCGACCTTCATATATAACAAGCTTAATGAGTACCCTTATTTTTTTCTTTTTCACCTAGTCTACTACAAAATTAAGTTTTCATATATGTAGGTAAAAAAATGAGCTAATGAATTTGAAATGCCTAATTCAGATAGACCAGTAGCTGAGAAGTATATTGGGGATATTTAATTTGCATTTGGAAAGATTGATAGGTTCGGTGCCTGCCCAAGCATGTTCATTGTCTAAAGTGTGTTTTTCCTTTTTTTTTTTTTTTCTTTTTTTTTTTTCAAACAGGGATGCATAACTGGAACAATAATCTTGCTTGTGAGCAACGGAAAGAGTTCTCACATCCTGCGATTTAATGAAGAGTTGTTCTTTATATATCTCCTCCCACCAATTATATTCAATGCTGGGTAATTCAGCTTTCGTATTGATTATAATATTCCTGTTTTAATTAATTTGCTTGCCGGATTCATAGAAACTTTTAGCGACAAATTCGCTTACTTAGTTAATTTACGACCAATGCAGATTCCAGGTCAAGAAGAAAAAGTTTTTTCAGAACTTCTTAACCATCATGATGTTTGGGGTGATTGGTGTTTTCATTTCAGTATTCTTCATAACAGTTGGTAACACTTTAATCTGTTCTTTTTCATATATTTTATACTAGTTTTATTTCGATTCGTTAATTTAATGTCCAACGTTTGATTTTGCATTGTGCTAGCTACTATAGATTTCTGTAGAACTGAACGTTTCTGCATCTTACTTTTGATTAGGAGCCCGGTGGCTGTTCCCGAAGTTGGGGTTTGGTGGCCTGAATGTGCGAGACTATCTCGGTTAGAACCGAGAATCCTTTCGGTGAAACAATTAGCTATTTGTATCATATGAACTGACACTTTTATTCTATATAACAGTATAATCGTGTAGACAACTTTTGTTTTACATCAATCTTTTGGCTTGAAACAGCTGTTGGGACAATTTTTTCGTCAACTGATACAGTGTGTACGCTGCAGGTTTGTTATGTTTTAGATGTTCTCTTTCATTTCATTTGCGTGACAGCTCCTGTATTTGGATTTGCTGAGATATTATATCCACCTTATGTAGATTCTTCATCAAGACGAAACTCCTTTACTGTACAGCCTAGTCTTTGGGGAAGGAGTGGTAAATGATGCAACATCAGTTGTCCTGTTCAATGCAATTCAAAAGATTGATGTTAGTAAGCTTAATGGCACGACTGGACTTCGTGTCATTGGAGATTTTCTATACTTATTCTTTACAAGCACTGCTCTCGGAATTGCAGTAAGTTTACCATGTGACCGATTATGGCAATATAATATCACCAAAGATTATTCAGAATACTCCGCTCACTTATCTGTGGCCTCAAATTGGTTTCGTGTTTTATTTTCAGTTTGGACTTGTGGCAGCATATGCCCTTAAAACCTTATGCTTCGGAAGGTTAGTAGCATATTTACAATCCCTCAGGGCTAGGACAGTTCGGATAGATGTTGTAGGGAATCTCAGATGGTACCTATACAAGTCTTATTTTATTCTCTCTTACAGGCATTCAAGCATCCGTGAGATTTCCTTAGTGGTTCTAATGGCTTATCTGTCTTACATGGTGGCTGAGGTAAAAAAGTGTACATAACACTTCACATTTCTTTGAACTTATGTTTCATTATGTATTCCAAGCTCAATAATTCATTCGCACGTGTGGGATTCTTCTCTTATATGTTATTATATATTCTGGAGAAATGAACTTGGAAGCTTGTTTGTCATCTCACCGTGTAGCTGAAAACCTCTCTTATTTTGATTCACGATTGACATACAGCTGTTCGACCTGAGTGGAATTCTCACTGTTTTCTTCTGTGGGATTCTCATGTCACACTACGCATGGCATAACATCACTGAAAGTTCAAGAATCACAACCAGGCATGTATCGTGTATGGACAATTCATATTCAATTCAAAAAGTGCCCATAACATCCTTTCGGGGGCCATCTGATAAAATTGAAATGCTACAAAGGTTCCCATAATTTCCCAGCTATTTCATCTGACTGCTCTGCCTTCCGATTTTTAGGCATGTATTTGCGATGATGTCATTTATAGCAGAAACATTCATATTTCTTTATGTGGGGATGGATGCTCTTGACATCGAGAAGTGGAAGTTAACTGAATTAAGGTACTCTTCCTCCTGAATTTTGATGAAGTTATTGATTTACTAAATTCTGTATGCATTGGATCATCCAACTTTGGGTACCTTTTCTTGTTTCCCTTGAACTTGTAATTCTTGCAGTTCAGGGTCTTCGTTGGGCATCTATAGTACGATACTCATGTTAATATTGATTGGACGTGCTGCGTTTGTATTCCCTCTGTCAGCAGTCTCCAATTACATGAATAGACGGGCTGAGAGATCATCGTCAATTTCATTCAAGAACCAGGTTAGTACCTATGATGTTAATCCTTTTACTCGTTTAGGAAAGGATTTAAACCTGATATTGATGCAGGTAATCATATGGTGGGCCGGGTTGATGAGAGGAGCAGTCTCTATTGCTCTGGCTTTTAAACAGGTGCGAGTGCACGTGCATATTCTTTTTATTTCAAGTAATTGGTAGTATCTGTCATGTGAATAACCGTACTCGTGTGATCACTCGGACTGCTTTTCACTCGTGAAGTTCACATATTCTGGTGTCACATTGGATCCCATCAATGCCACGATGATTACTAACACCATAATTGTCGTCCTCTTCAGTACGCTGGTATGTAAGGCATTGTTCTTTTTATGATTTCTATTACAATTTAAACAACCTTCAAGTTGTCGAGAATCTTGTTTGTTTTTATCAGAAAGTTATAGCTAAATGTCAGTAGGTATGAAATCTGCACCTCAAAATGTGTTGTGATGTCTTCATTTTGCTTTTTGACATTAGGTGTTTGGCTTTCTGACGAAGCCGCTTATAACTTATTTGCTTCCGCACGCTGCAACGAGCAACATTCAGCGTAAAGAGTCAAAGGACAGATCGGATGACCTGAATCTGCCTTTGCTCTCCTTTGAAGAATCGGCTTCCACGAATATCAGTCGTGCAAAGGACAATTTATCCATGTTGATGGAAAGTCCAGTACACACCATACACTCTTACTGGAGGAGGTTCGATGATGCCTATATGAGACCAATGTTCGGAGGACCAATTCGCAATCACTCCGCATGTTAAAATGAAAGCCTTCGGTTTAAGTTCGTCAGAGCCTTACAATCAAAGCACACAATCACGAAACACAGCCGTGCCCGGTTGCTACAAGTAGGTACATTACCTTTGAGGATGCTTATTTTGTAGAATGGTATAAGCAAAACATCAGCATTATTTGCCGGAATATGAGTTTGAGGGGTTCAATGTTACTTTTGTTGCGGCAGGGATTCAATGTTTACTTTAGTTACAGGGCGGAATTAATCGTCGAGGCTGCGGAATAAATTCGTGGAATAACGTAACGCTATGTGTATATTGAGGTAGTAACCAAACTTTATTCATTGCATAATGCATAAGGTTCCAACAGAGAAAATCACAGAGGTAAGTGACTGGACAATAAAGCAGGTAAATGTTCCCGAAATATACGTTGAAAACATGGTAAATATTTCAATCAAATGAAACCATCGGAGCCTCATGTGCTTCAAACAACTGCAGTGAACCCAAGAAAGTAACAGTTAGAAACCAATGTAATTCAACAAAAATCGACAAATATTGATCACTGAGGAAGCTTAGGCATCTTACCATGGCATTCTCGGGGCGTTTTCAGGCCACACTTCTTAGGCAACGCCATAGCCAGCGCAGGGTTGATCCCAATCGAAGGGAGGACGGACTTGAAGTTGCAGAGGCAGGGTAAGTTGGCTTGGCGGACAACACTGCAACATCTCTTGGTTGGTGGTTTTGGTGATTTGCCGGTTACTGCCGGGCGACACTCCTTCAGTTGGTTGGATTCAATGTTGCATATGGAAACCGCCGTAGATCCGGCAACAAGTGCAAGCAACAAAATCACTGGCGCCCACGACACCACGCTGCTAGTCCTTTCCATTGTCTCTCTCTCTCTCTCTCTCAAAGCAGCACATTTTGTTCTTGTAATTTGAAGCAGATTTATAGCGGAGGGATGAGGGATGTTTATAATTTTGTGTCGAATTTCGGGATTGTCATGTGAACAAGTTGGTAGGAACCAAGTCACGGGACGCCGAACTATTAATAAAGAATTGCAAATTCTCAAGTAATACATTAGACAAACTATAACATATTCTTAAGTAATAATATTGTCTTCCACAACGATTGTAAAATCTTGTTTTATTGAGTCCGTCACGGGAATTTCTGCACATACATGACAAAGACATTTTTTACACAGAAAAGTCTCTTACTTTTATTTTCCCCGGCAACGGTAAAAACAACGGAGATAAGTTCTGGAAGAATACATTGTTAAACATAGGTAAAACAGTGAAGGTAAACTCCGACATCGACTAAATAAATACATTAGTAAACTGAAATGAGTTAAAAAACATGAGTACATTTGGTTCTGTTTTTTCTAGTGTCTGCTATTTTACAGGTGTTAGAAACTCCAGAAGCTGCTCACTCTAAACCTACCTGGCCAAGTCAGACGAACCATGGCGCCATCGGCAAAATAAGACCTGCCGTGCCGTTACTCTACTTACAAACATGACCTAAAAATAAACATATGCTACATAACCGTTCAAAGTACAAGGAGATGCATCACCTTCTAACAAGGTTTGGCGCAAATTTTATCGCACCTGTGACCTCCAACTGCAACCAATGACCAACATTGCATCAAAACTTATGGACCGAGATTTAATACCTAATTAAAAGGAAAGAAGAATGGAAGCAATGATGTGGATGAACGGTCAAAATGAATCTACTAAGAACTAAAGCGGGTAGTACAATTAAGAGATAAATAAAGAACAATTACAACAACAAAACAGAAGAGTGATAAATTTAACATCCACGAACCTACTTGTAAAAAAGAAAAAGCGAAAAAGGGATTATGGACTACAAACCTATTATCATCTCCTGAATATGTGATGACGTTCCAAAATATCAGGTATTTCCAATGCATTGATGGTTTCACAACCAAAGATCTCTTGAAGCTTTGCATCACAATGTATAGCCATTTGATTTTGAGGATCCTGGATATGTGTTTAAACGTTAATATAATTGATTTCTGAACTTATCAAGTCTCAATGAATTAGTGGAGAACGGACCAGCAAAAATTTTCTGATTAGCACAGAAAAATTAGATGCTTGCACAACCTTCATGCCATATTGTTTGTTTTTCAATTTTGTAATTGCGTTCTAAAAGTGTCTTAGGGCCTGTTTGGTAACCATTTCTTTTTGTAGTTTATCATTTTCATTTTTTGTGCTAGAGAGAGAGGGGGAAAGTATATGGGAGATATTCGGAATGGAAAAAGGGAGGTGGTGGGAGGGTGGAGGAAGAAATGAAGGAGATCACACTAAACAAAAACTTGAAAGTGAAAACAACTTAAAATTGTCTTCAGCTTTTGGTTTTTAGTTTTCATTATGTGTATCAACCCATACACATTTTAAAAACTTTTTTCCACCATCCTTCCTTCTCCCTTCTTCCTTTTTCTCCCACATACTATTCCTGTACTAAACAAATAACAAATTGGTTATCAAATGGACCCTTAAATAATCTTAGACAGACTATTAAGTAAACATTTGAGAAACGCAGAAAACATCCTGACCACTAATCATCATGCTTCATATAGAGTAAACAAAAGAGAAATCCCACATACAATATACAAATTGGCACTACTCGAACAAGCGATGCTCAAAGAGACCATAGTAAACAACTACTAATGGTGTGACAAACTAGACTAAACACACTATACTACCAAAGGTCAGCAATGCAACATAGATTCAGTTATTCAGACCATGTTGATTTATTTAGACCTCAAGAAAAATAACAAAGGTAAATATACAAAGCAAAAGCCAACTGGAGGATGACCAATATGAACTATAAGATTAAAACACCACCCAAAAGTTCATATCGATTAAAACACTACCCAAGAAATAATTCCATATGCTAAAAATACTTAAAAACAATTCTTACATCAACTATCAAATTCAAACTCATTTGTATTTACATACACCTCAAGCAAATTTTTCTTAAAAAATAAATAGACAAAGACACCCAGCTGGAGCATGACCAATGCAAACTATTCAGATATAAAGACTCCACAAAACTTCAATATAACAGTCACTGAATCAAAATAAATTTATAATTTTCTATTTATTTTGAGAATGGGGAGTTGGAGTCATTTTACCTCCAGATGGTGGACCTTTATGTACTCCCAGATACGCGTTACAACCTCTGATTGGATCATCTCCCTTACACCAACACCAAAAAAATTTGCGAGTGCTTCAGATATTATCAGGGAAGGACTCGGTTCTGTACTTTTCGTTGCAGACTCCACAGCATTCTTGGGCACCTTGGGCTTCTTGGGAACTACTGGTTCTGAGAGCACCAAAACATAAAATCCTTAGGCATGTATTATATTTTATACCCATACCACAAAACACGCAGAAATAGTGTGACCCCCATACACCCGGATAGAGGGAACTGTTATATGAAATACATACTTGATGGTTCGAGTGGAATAATATGTTTAGCAAGCAACTTATTCATCTTAAACATGTCAGTACAGTCTGTCTCAAAAACCACTCGCAGCTCATCATTGCAAATAATTCTCCTCTTGTTACCGGGATCTTGGAGATTGTTCTTCCTTATGTAAGCCCACAGTTGTTTAACAATCTGTACTCATCATTAAATATAAAAGAGAATAAAATAAAAAACCTCCTGGCAGATAACAAATAAACTTTAACAAATAGCACAAATGGATGAGTCTGAACCTCAGTCCTTGGGAGAGTTGGGTGGCCAACAATGGCCTGAAGCTCAGGCGAAACACCACAAAGTTTGTTTAGACCTCCCGGGCCACCTTTTCTCTTAGCTTTAGGCTTAGGGCTGCAAATAAATGATAAAATGCACAGAAACATTAACCCAAACATCAAACAACCATTACGCACCAACTTACTAGAATAACTACATCATGTAAGCAGCTTTCCCTGTTAATTACTTCCAAACCAAGACTTAAATAAATAAAACTTGATGCATGAGAGACCAAACAGCCTCTGCAAACAAATGCATCTTACATATTATACGAGACCAAAAAACATCTAGAGCCGTCGGGTAGAATTGAAAACGGCATTCTACAGTAAGCCTAAATACCAATGCCGGGCATAGGGAGCAATTGAAAACGGCATACTTTTCTCTGCGCAATTTTCAAGTTTTTAGTTTCACTATTTCCCATGCCCCAAACAGCATAAAGCTTATACTCCTCCAAAGCATACTATCCATTTTCTTGCCATTGCTTAAATTTCATTTCCCAAATGGCATAAAGCTTAAGACTTCAGCCTACAATATTTTCGCAATTTGTTGCTCAAATTTTATTGGAAACCAAACAGCCGGCAAGAAAATACTAAGG
This sequence comes from Pyrus communis, assembly GCF_041283825.1. Taxonomy (NCBI): domain Eukaryota; kingdom Viridiplantae; phylum Streptophyta; class Magnoliopsida; order Rosales; family Rosaceae; genus Pyrus; species Pyrus communis. Next base: position 23,232,224 of record NC_142575.1, read on the forward strand.
AATTAAACCTAGGAAACTAAATGTGAATGTACAATTTCCAATTTCCTTAAACCCTAATTGTTACGTAAACACAAAAGTGTCCGAGAAAATGCCAATTTCACGCTAAGCAAGCTGAGACATAGCAAAATTAACCAAACACAACACAACGTGCCAAAACCCTATAACATTATTCCACTTTCCCCTCCCTCAATTTTCTCGGAAACCAAACAGAAATTACCCAAAAAAAACAAATAAAAGCGGAAACTAACCTCTCCTTGGGCGTGTTAGAGCCGGAAACGGGCGGAGGACCGGCGGCGGAGACGGGCTCGGGCTTCAGGAGCGGAGGCGGGGGCTGAGAGGAGAAGGTCTGGAAGGCGGAGGGGGCAGGGTGATGGTAATTAGGGGGTTGGTGAAGGGCAAAATGGTCTTTAGGGTGCTGAGGGTGAGGAATTTGTTGAGGTTGGGGTTGGGGTTGGGGTTGGGTAGTGGGTGGGTGGGATCGGAAGAGGTAGTGGATCTGAGCCCGAATGAAGTCGGTCTTGTGGGAGAGGTCGACGCCGAGGCGGGACTGGAGCTGCTGGACGACGTCGTTTAAGGTGGTGAAGGTCGGGGTGGTGGTGTTAGGGTTGGAAGTGGAGTCGTGGATTAGGGCTTGTAACGCTTGCGATATCTCTTGTTCTGTCACCATTCTGATTCTCTCTCCTTCTCTCTTTCTCTCTCTGCCGAGTGCTGTTCAGAGCTTATCTCTTTCTCTCTCTTGGGTTTTGGATTTCAAATGACCCAACTGCCCTCCCGGAAGTCGGGTGAATCAGGTGGTGACCTGTTTGACGTGTTTCTTTTCCACGTCGACACTCCTATCACTTGCTCCTAATTTTACTGTCTAAAAGTAAAAATAATAAGGGTGAAAAGTCAAGGTCTGTGGGAGTTACTTTTCTTTTTTATGTGTCGTTGTTGTTACGGATATTAGACACTTTTTGGCTCATTTTCTCTATTGATGATGACAATGTCATGTACGCACTTCGTCATTTGAATTGTTCCTTCTCTTTCATTTTGGAGATCATCAACTATTCATATAAACAAATTGATGATTCCTATGAGGATGTTATTTGATATCCTAATGTAACTGACGGTCTCCAAATTGTAGAATTTTTTTAGAGATGATCTTTAAAAATTATAGAATGAATGAATGGTTTTGATTATGACTTTTGTGTTGTGAGTTAGGAAGGTTTTTTGTTTATAGTCCTGCTGTAATTAGTTTTTTTTTTTTTTGTAATTATTTGTAAACAGTTTTCTTGTAAATTCCATACATACCTCCACTTAGGATAAAAATAATACAATTCAGAAATTCTTTGTGAAGCTAAAAATTAATCAAAAACTTCTAGAATTGACACGTGAACTTTTACGAAAAAAGACATGAATGCTCTCATTAAATTGACGAGGCTCACATTTGATCCATGCGTAATTCAATATCCCTAAAGGCTTGAGTTGTGGACTATAACCTTACCAAGCTCTTTGCCATGACAACTAGAACTAAAAGTAAGAATCTTATAGAATCTAGAAGATTATTTTCTTATATAATTTGTATTACTTAGAGGAGAAGTGAAGCCCGTCTATGTAACATAAATAATGTACAAAGCCACGGAGAAATCAATAAAGCTAGAGATTGAGCCCCTTCTTCCGTCTCTTTGCCGTCCCTCTCCTGTTTCTCTAAAATATTATTTAATATAAATTTATAGCATAGTGCCATTTTTAGGAAGGAAAAAAAAACAGAAAGAAGAGAAAAAGAAAATTTCCAAGTTAATGGGCAAGAGTATGGGAATGATGCGGTGGTCGACTGTTCGGTGGCCGCTACTTAATTAAAGGGATGAATCTGTAACCAAGCTTTGTTCCGTCCAAAATATTTTAAAACAAAAAAAAAAAAAAGCATTAACGATGAATACTCATTGACATACCCAAAAAAAAAATGGATAAGTGAATAAATCATAAGAACCCTAATACCTTGGACCTCACGGAACCAGATTTTTTTTTTTTTTTTTTTTTTCAAAAAATTTACCAAATTTGAGCGACACACATTGCAACAGCATTTATACTTTGAAATCTAATAAGGAAAAGATTAAGGGAATGTTATTGGCACTCCAAAAATCTTATTCTACATTCCTCATAAGTGTATTTTTTTTTTCTTTCCAAATATATAAGGTTTGGAGTATAAAATGAGATTTTTGAAGTATCAATAACAATTCTCAAGATTAATTATTAAAGAACATAAAGAAAACATCCACCTTATTGAAATTTTATTTTATTTTAAAGCAAATTACATTTTATACTTTTGGGTCGCAATTGCAACCTCATACAGTATTTTTAAAATATTTTAATCTCATACATTTACTATTATTTCAATTCCATTTAATACATCGGTTAAAAAAATTGTTTATTCAACCTTTCAATGATGACGTCATAAATATAAGATTCACATTTGTACAAACATGGCTCCCAAACTTATGCCACGTGGCCAAACAACTAATTAAAAACTAGTTTTTTATAAATATTTTTCATCACCCCCTTCTCCACTAAGGCCTTGGAGCCCAACCCTTTCTTCCTCCGCTCCTTCCCTTCCTTCGCCTGCCACCTCGTTGAGCTGGAACGCACCCTCGAATCCATCTCCTTCTTCTCCATATGCTAGCCGGCGTCTACCGTGGTGGTCAATAATCTGAGGACCTTCATGCAAATCATCGATGTCGCTTCAATTACGGGGTTGGAAAACGACATCTCGAACCACACTTTAGAACCAAATCTACGCACCTCCGTGACCGACGGTTAAACACAAATTTGTGTAATCTGGAACAACCTGTAAAACAGTGAAACAATCGTAAGAAAACCTTAGGCCTAGAAGGGTACCGGCCAAAAGCTCTTTGACGGTCAAGTTAGTGAATCATTTTAGTCTCAAGTAATTGGCAAGAGAATTCAAGTGTACAAAATGTGTTACAGTAGATAAACCCTAGATGGGTGTATTTATATGATGAGAGATATACCTTTTTATGATAGAATCCTTGTTATAAGCCAGAAGAATCCTAGAGGATATCTAGTAAGTAAATATTGCATCCTCTTACGAGTGTGATTACTTGCGGCGCACGCCTATCCCTAGATTGTAAGGACTCCAAGGCTTATAAGATTTGATTAAGTTCATATCCAGATCAAATCGCATGTCTATGGTCATCTAGCAGAGTCGTTTGGACTCCGCCTAATGCCTGGAGCAGAATGACAGCGTCACCCTACTCCGTCTAATCCAGCTCTGCCTTGAGCTGGTAAGTCCATGACCGGAGTTCTGAGGTAACATTATTCAAATCAACCTTACCCTAAACCTGGAAAATCATGGTCCACCACTTGCTTGTGGAATCATAGCATTGAAGCTCTTTCGCCACTGCTGCTCTGGTTCACACTATCAATAAGGCCCAAAAACCCAGCACCTTCCAGGTAGTTTCACTTACTAGTGCTAATTGGGTTTGTAATGGATGTGTTTTGAGTTGATTTTTTATTTATTAAAAATATGGATTTTGATGATCAAGTTTCGAGTTTTATGGTTGTTTTGAGTTATGGAGGTTGTTGTGAATTGGCATTTGATTTCTATATTGTTGGAAATCTCAATTGCAGCAAATCTGTCGCAGAAGAAAATTGGTAGGAAGGAAGTTTGAGAAAGCTAGAGAAAAGAGGAATAACAAGGGTTTTGGAGTTTAATCCGATTAGGATTGCAAACGCTATTTCTGAATACAGTATATTTCAGTTCACCATAAGAGAACAATATTTAGTGCAATTTATGAATGAGTTGAAAGGGGCACCCAAAAAAAAAAATCCAAATAATTAGGTATAAAAAAAATGTCCAGAGCCCAAAATAAGGGCTGGAGGGCAAGAGCCCAAGTTTGACAATAGATAGAATGGCCCAGGTTTTTGGCATTAAAAAAAATAACATAAGGGGGATCACTCGTCCCCCAATTAACCCTAAGTTCCTAACGCATCTACCCTTTTTCCCAATTCCCCACTACCCTGCCGTCTCTGTTCCTTTCTCCCAATTCCATTGGCTGCAAGTGCAGCACTTTAACTCCCAAAATTCATTGTTTCCCAATTCCCAACTGCAAGTTGTTGCAGCTTATGAGCTCAACAGGTCCTTCTCAACGCCATTCACCATTCAGTGCATTCATCAACGCTTTTGAATTTTGAGGTAAACTAATTTTTAAATTTTGAATTATTAATTCATAATTTAATATAAAATTTTGCAATTGACATAGAATTATATGATAATTGATGTATAGAATTGGTTTTGTTGATGAATTATCAATTATACGATAATTGAAGTTTAGCCGCAATCATTAAAAAAGTAAAAGAAGCCAAATTTCTTTTTCTGTCATTCTTGATTGTACTCCTGATGCAAGTCATGTGGAACAAATGACTTTAATTTTGAGATGTGTGGACTTCTCAAGTAGGTCAATAAATATAAGGGAGTATTTCATGGGTTTAGGTACTATGTCCCCCCCCCCCCCCGTTGTATATTTTCTCAAGTAATATAATCTGGGTGTGAGGGTCTGGCCCCCCCAACTTTGATAGGGTTCCAGCCCTCGTTAAATTTTTTTTTTTTTTTTTTTAAACTTATGTTTCTGTATTAAAAAGGGCACATTTTGAGCTTTCGCATTGGGCACCAAAAAACTCAAGACCAGCCCTGCCCATCAACATCAATCTAATATCGGTTTGTATGCCGTGGTTGAGAAATTGAAGTCTTGGGAGGAGCTGGATGAGCAAGATGAGGTCTTGACCGGAGAGGTTTAGATACGAGATGGAGCAGTGGCGAAGATTCTGCGTCGGAGCACGATTGGTGCTACGAAAAAGAAAGAGTCTTGAGGAGGTGGTCAACAAAAACGTGAAACAAAAAAAATCAAAAGAAAACATGGCGAAAGGAAAGTTGTTTAGCAGGAAAAACGGAGTCGTACAAAGCGGAAAATAGAGATGCAGAGAGAGAGAGGGGTTGCTGGAGAATAAGATGGGGTGAATAATTTTTTTAATTTGTTTTTTTATTCACAAGTTGGAAAGTTGAATCCATGTGAGCACAAATGTGGACCTCATATTTGCCACATCATCACTTAATAGTTAATTTAACATATTTTTTATCGGAGGTGTGAAATTGAAATGAAATAATAGTAAATGTATAAGATTGAAATGGTTTAATGATATTGTATGAGACTGCATATGCATTCATGTCACATCCCGCCCCGGGGGGGGGGGGGGACCACTTCCTGAGCCCAACTCCACTACCGTAGCACGATATTGTTCGCTTTGGGCTTACCAATCCCTCACGGTTTTGTTTTTGGGAACTCACGAGCAACTTCCCAGTGGGTCACCCATCATGGGATTGCTCTAGCCCCTTTCTCGCTTAACTTCGGAGTTCCCACGGAACCCGAAGCCAGTGAGCTCCCAAAAGGCCTCATGCTAGGTAGGGATGAGAATATACATATAAGGATCACTCCCCTGGGCGATGTGGGATGTCACAATCCACCCCCCTTAGGGCCCCGACGTCCTCGTCGGCACACACGCGGCCAGGGTTAGGCTCTGATACCATATTGTCACATCCCCGCCCGGGGGGGAGGGGGACCACTTCCCGGGCCCGACTCCACTATCGTAGCACGATATTGTCCGCTTTGGGCTTACCATTCCCTCACGGTTTTGTTTTTGGGAACTCACGAGCAACTTCCCAGTGGGTCACCCATCATGGGATTGCTCTAGCCCCCTTCTCGCTTAACTTCGGAGTTCCCACGAAATCCGAAGCCAGTGAGCTCCCAAAAGGTCTCGTGCTAGGTAGGGATGAGAATATACATATAAGGATCACTCCCCTGGGCGATATGGGATGTCACAATTCAAACCTAAGAGAATAAAATGTAATTTACCTGTTACTTTATCAAAAGATAGGACTATTATTTATTTAAATTATTGAGTAAATTATATTTACTTACTCAGATTTTCTTCAATTTCAAATTGATACAATGTTTTCAATTGTTACCAATATAATACAACCGTCTCATTTTCCATCAATTTCGAGGTCAAAGAAGGCCTCAATTCGTACCATGAACTGATTTGATTTTTTTATTTATTTTCTTTCACGCCAAACGATTCACTCGCCCCACTTTCACCTTCTTCTTTCATGTTCCTCCAACTTGCAAAAATCTTAGGCACTAAATTCTCTATGTTTTCATGCAATTAGTTTAAGAGGCTAAGTGCACCTAGAGTTTAATGTTAAAATAAAACAAGATGATGCATGGCTTCCATAATTGAATTCGACTGGGAGTTTGTGAGGCAAAGGCAAAGAAAAAACCAATGGGGAAGGGTCCCCCTGGAATTCCTTCCAAGACCTGTTGAATAATTTTTACAGATTCTATCATTTCACCAATTCGAACTAGATAACGAGCCAATGAATCTTCTTTTTGCCACTGTACTTCCCAATCAAATTCATCGTAACATTCATAATGATCAAGACGCAGATGGAGATGACGATGATGATAGGGATGTGGATGAAGTGGGGGTGGTGCATATTGGGCTAGTAGGTGTAGCACAGCCAGAACCAGGGCATACATCCTAACACCACCACCACACTATACCACACGCCACTAACATCGCCTTTGGATTGCCACTGTATTTGTTTTTTGCTAGAATTAAAGATCGAAAATTGATTATCTGCGTTTTAGTAAATTGTGAGCTCATCATTTTGATAGTGGAGTTCACTTAGAATAGACAGTCGAACACTGGAAAATGATAGTGGTGAAGAACCAAAGGTTATAGGGGAGGCCCTCTCTCATATATTCCTCTTTGCCTTTGTCTCCTTCCCATCTCGCTCTAATTCTCTCTAATTTTTATTTTTTTAATTATGAAGAACCAAATTTTTATTTTTTTGGAATAAATTAAGAAAAAAATAATGAAAGAACAAAAACTGGAAATGCAAAGTTCTCGATGCCCACTTCATATAGTCATTTAGATCGTGTTTATGATTGTTGCTTCAATTTTTCAACTAAGAAAGAGAGAGAGAGAGAGAGAGAGAGAGAGAGAGAGAGAGAGATCAGGTTGCAATCATGAAGATGAAGTAAGAGAGGAAGAAGTCTATGGGGAGGGACTTTAAAATGGCCACATAAGTAGTAAACAAAGGAACTAACAGAAACGAGACAGTTGCACGACGTTGGTACGGAATAGTGAGCTTGTATGATATTGGAAAAATTTTTAAAAAAAATTGTATGAATTTGAATTTAGATGAAAATTGAGGGGGCAAACTGTAATTTTATCAGAGTTCTTTTTCATTTTTACAATCAAGAGTGGGAAAAGGAGAATCGAGATCGGACTTTATTGAGTTTGAAAGATTGATGAGCCAATTTGATCCTTCATCTAAAGAAAAATTTAGTTCAAACTTAGCCAATTGAGTGTCGCTGAATTGATCAACTTTGATTGGGTTATTTCCAAACCAAACAGTTTATAATTGGTAAAAGTTGCTTTAGCAAATGAGCTTACGGCGTGTGTGTGTGTGTGAAGAATAACTGACATGAAATGAGCTTAAGTGCGGGAGTGGTACCATGCTCCACTTGGGAAAAAAAAAAAAAAACCGAATTGAATAATATGGTTAATCTCGTCCTTACCCATACATATTGTGTTCAAGTAAGTTCGTCTCTTGTATAAGGCTATTGCAAAATTTCTAACAAGAAGAAAAAAAAAACTGTTGAAAATGTCAGTGTCTGAAGAGATATTAAAACAGTGTTAATATTAGCAAACTTAAGTTTTAAATTGATATTGGCGTTTATGTGATTGATAAATCTCCTGATTGGATTGAATAAGCGCTTGTTGATGCAAAACAATCACACGATCAAAGACCTAAGCTTCACGCGCCCACGAGGTGGGGAGGTTAGCCAATGGATACTCCAATGCCTAAGTTGGTTTCTTTGAAAATAATGTGTTTAGGGCTTTTAGGGGTAGCAAAAACATACAGAAATTTGGTAGAAATTGAGAAATATATAGTAGAGAGGTTAGGGTTTTACCCTACATATGACGGCATCCTATTGGCCAAGGTGTATGGAAATAATATTCTCCAAATATTAAATAGGAAATAATATCTTGAGATAATGGTGGAAGTATCTAATTGATTAAAATAGGGATTACTACTTGAGTTGAGTCAATCTTCAATTGAGAATGTATTAAAGATAGGATTTGGTAATTAATCCTTATCTTTAATGCCTTTGAGTTTACTTGCCATAAGCAGGTAAGCTGTGAGCAGTCGTATTCAACTGTTTGGACCTTTAGGAGAGCTAAGTTGCACGTAAGAGCATTTGAGAAGCCTGCACATTCAATGAGGGTAATCTTGTCTTTCTCAAGCGAAAGTCTACACGTCGCCCTCTAGAAATTTTGGAATTATTTTAGGCTTCACATCGATTATAGATATTATTTCTGAGATTTTTCGATCTCACTTTATTTTCTCTGATGTTGTGAGTTAGCTCTGGCTTGTATTCCCCATTTCTTTACTAACCAAAGAAAAAAACAATATTGATGTCAACTAATCTCTTGAAAGCAAGAATAGTTGTAGAAAGCACGTACTTGCTATACTAGCTTACTATTTTAATCACCAAAGACCACTCTTTCTGGTCCATATTTTTATACATATTTGTTTCTTTTGTCATTGGATTATAACTTACTTCAAAGGAGCTCAGGGTGGGACAAACCAAATCTTCTGTACGAAGTTGACATGCAATGTAAACCATGGCACCATCATTTTATATTGTATAATAAGTAATGAAAAATGCCAGTCAATACAATTATACTATGTAAACTTTAATTATACCATCTAGATCTACGTTTGATGTAACTTTCTGCCTTCCCCAACCCTCTAACCATTTATTCTTTTTCCCCAAGTAACAATAAAATGACCTAACATTTGTCTCTCACTTTAAGTCCTTTATGTGAAATTTTGTCAATATCAAAATTTTCTTATTCTGACGTTAATTTAAAGGTCTTATCTGGATGTGTGGCCGTTGACCTATAAATTGATTTGTTATATCTTATATTGTCAATAGATTTTAGTCGTCCAACACACATTAATGTAACTGATTACAATATTTACATATATTTAATATGGTCTTCATCTGATCGTTGAGATGTTTCTATTGAATACATGTAAGCATTGTAGCCAAATCTCACATTAACATATATGTTTTTTTTTCTAATTGAGAAATTTGCAATGATTGACCAGGAATATAGCAGAAATTACACTATCTTGATATACAACGAGGGCTGAAAATGTTAATGTTAACTCAAAATGTTATATATTAACGTCTGGATAAGAGATGAGCTATGTTTGCATATATATATATATCTATATCAATCCAATAACATGCCTAGGATCCCGCCCCCAACCTGATCTTCAAAAATGGCAATATGCTTTGGTATGTGTCATCAAATTTTTGTGATGACAAAAAATTGAAGAGGATAAAAGTGAGAAATGGAAAGCAAAAAAAGAAATTAGAGAGTGAGTCCAAAAAGTCACCAAAAGTGGTTTAAGAAGAAACCAAACAGGTGTACGCCCACCCAATGCGTTGTAAAACAGAATGAGCGAGTACACGAAACGATAACATACACGCGCGCGTACCCTCACCCCTGCTTGATTCGGGTCTCTCTGAGACAATAAGCTCTCGGCTGTCTTCGTATGGACTACGAGCGGTTCCTTCCTCATACAAGAATCACCTCTCTCTCTCTCTCTCTCTCTCTCTCTCTCTCTCTCACTTTGCTCTCCCACGAAGAAAAATCGATCCCGTTTCTCTCTCTAGAACCCATCTCTCTGTTTTCTGCATTATACGTGTTGGATGGTTCTTCGGCACCGAAATTCTGAGGGCAAGTAATTAATCCATTTGGGCGTTAATTTCATTGCATGGTCTTGATTTTGTGGAGGTATGGAATTCCGGGTTGCCGTAGGCTTCACGTTTTCTTTATTGGGTTTTGATTGGTTTGCTAACTTTGTTCATGAAAAAGTGCTTTTTTCATGATTACCGTGACAGAGGACGAGCAGGCGCAGAATTGTACTCGACTGGATGTTTTAACGTGTTTTTCTTACTGTTCTATTAGATTTGATGCTTCATATGCATATAATCTATATATCTGATTCGGATTTCTGGTTCGCATTGAATTATATGCCATAGAGCCAATCTTTGTTCAATTCTTTTCTTGTTTTCACTGTTTGAATTTCGTTTTGTTTGCATTTGTAGGAACCTTTCGAGTTTATGTGTTTGCTGTAGTGTTGTGCACTTGATGTCCGATATCTTGACAAGGATATCGGTGATGATATTGTATCTGTATTCCTTTGATGTAGTAAATAAATTTATGCCTTAATAGTATAATCATTAGGGAGAGAGTGGGAGAGGTTGGTGATTTTATAGAGCAGAATCACTAGGCTGCTTCGGTGCTTTGTGTTTATTGATTAGGTATACGTTAAATGGATTTGATGTGATTCTGATTCCGGAATTGGGTGTTGACTGCTGAATTGTTGCTTGATATATTTATGCTAGATTTTTCTCCATCGGTGGAATCTGACGAAGACTTCAAAAACTGGGAAATCAGTTTCTTCTCCACTTGGTAATTGGTGGAGATGTCTAGTTATGTGGGTGTTCACATTACAGATCAATCGCTTCAAAGCCAGTTCACGCAGGTTGAGCTTCGCAGTCTGGAATCCAAAGTATGTATATTTTGTTCCCTAGCCAGTTGATGTTTAAAGTATAGGAGGTTTATCTGAATTTTGGTATCGTTTGATATTTGTGGATGTTATTATGGATAGTTTTTCTTTAATATGCGGCTTTGAGTTAATTGCAAACTTTCTGTGCTTTTCAGTTTAATTCAGTGAAGAATCAGAATGGTAAAGTTATGGCTGGAGATTTGCCACCTCTAATGGTTAAATTAAAGGCATTTAGGGAAATGTATTCTGAGGAGGAGATTAGAGGTATCTTAAGTGCGTTGGATTCTGACTTCAGTGACGAGATTGATTTTGAATCCTTCCTTAAGGTGATTCATATTGTTTCTTTGTTTACTTTTTCCTATCTCTCTCTCTCTCTCTCTCTCTCTCTCACACACACACACACACACACACACGCACGCACGCTCACATACATTTACATATGTAAACGGAAATCAGAATACTAAAACCCCAGAGAATTAAAGACTAAAACACCCTTTGATTTAGGGCAGCGTCCACTTGGGTTCTGCATTACAGGCTGCATATGTATGTTGCCCTGTCTAGATTCAAATAAGTGTGTGGTAGTTTGTAGTGTCATAGTACTATACCACCCTTTTTAATTGAAAGAAGTCCCAAATCAGAAGAAATGTTTGTTTAAGTTTTTTATTTTCCTTGTTGTTTAGTTAGGTGTATATGACGTTGCATGTAAATTGTAATTTGCATACATTTACAAGGGAGTTTATAGGATTTCAAATATTAATTTATTGCACAAACTGCACAGGCATACCTAAGTTTGCAAGGGCAAACAACAGCAAAATCGGGTGGTTCAAAGAACTCTTCATCATTCTTGAAGGCCACCACAACCACCCTCCTTCATACAATCAGTGAATCAGAGAAAGCATCTTACGTGGCTCACATAAACAGCTATCTCGGGGATGACCCGTTTCTAAAGCAGTTTCTCCCATTAGACCCAGCTACAAATGACCTATTCCATCTTGCAAAAGATGGAGTTCTCCTCTGGTATTTAATCAGGCTTTGGTTTATCAATGCCTATGCAGTTACGTTTGCTAAAGCTGTTTTTTAAATTCATTTATGAAGTTCGTGTAATTGATCAAATGCAGCAAGCTTATAAATGTTGCTGTGCCTGGGACAATAGATGAACGAGCAATTAACACCAAAAGGGTTATCAACCCGTGGGAGAGGAATGAGAACCATACTCTTTGCCTCAACTCTGCCAAGGCCATTGGCTGCACAGTGGTTAACATTGGCACGCAGGACCTGGTTGAAGGAAGAGTACGTTTAAAATTTTGATTCTGAAATTAGTTCGGTGTATATTTTTGGGATACAAGAATTTATGTTTTGGTTATTTATTTGCAGCCTCATCTGCTACTGGGGTTGATTTCGCAAATTATAAAGGTAGGTAGCTAAAGTTTGTTTTGACACTAAATCTAGCATAACCACGAAAAAATTAAGTTAGTTGCAGTCTTGATGATTCATTTAGTTGACTCTTTCCCCTTTTGCCTTGCTTGAAACCAATATGGAAACTTCAGATCCAACTGTTGGCAGATCTCAACCTTAAGAAGACGCCTCAGCTTGTAGAATTGGTGGATGACAGCAGGGTAATACAGTTTGGAATTTTTTTTCTTGTATTCTTGATTTCCAAAACCTTGCAGTTAATGAGTTTTTGGAAAAGAAGAATTTGTTAAGGACTTTCTCTTTCTTGTATTATTATGTCACAGGATGTTGAAGAGCTTTTGAGTTTACCCCCCGAGAAGGTATTGTTGAAATGGATGAATTTCCACCTCCAGAAAGCCGGCTACAAGAAACCTGTTTCAAACTTTTCTTCTGACGTGAAGGTATTTATCATCCCTCTTGTATATTTAGCAGCATGTAGCACAGTAGCAGTGTCATTATCACTCCTCTTGTATTCTTTTTCTCTCTTTTTGCGGGTAGGCGGTAGGGAATTTAGAATGCTTAATGTGATCCCATTCTCTTTCCAAAGCAAATTAACTTGAAAAGAAATGATCAGATTGATTTATAAAACAGGTAATATAACACAGAACATTTTTCCTGTTATAGAATAGAGTGCCAAGGACTAGTACTGTTAACGAGACTCTTTCCAGTATAATTATTCGCAAATGATATCCCCCTTCCTCACTTATCTCTTTCATTCAATCAGAACTTGCAGTTCTGTAATCACTACCACTGTTTCATTATTGATTTCTCATCAATTGAATAGACCTATAAACCAACTGATTATTTTTTCATAATTTGTAATCCAAGCACAGGATGGAGAAGCTTATGCTTACCTACTTAATGTTCTTGCTCCAGAACACTGCAATCCCGCCACATTGGATGCCAAGCCCAATGAAAGGGCAAAGTTGGTTCTTGATCATGCCGAGAGAATGAACTGCAAAAGATATTTAACTCCGAAAGACATTATTGAGGGTTCTTCAAACTTAAATCTGGCATTTGTGGCACAAATATTCCATGAAAGGTTGGAAATGAACTATGACTACTTTTTATAGTCAAATTATCTTTGTGTTAATTTTATATGGGATCGAAGTGACTAGGTAGAGAACTGAGAATAAGCATAGGCATACAATCCTGCATATGATATATTGTCAAAAGAATTTGTCGAAATCATTCTTCTAGTAGCCTAGCCTTTTGTTCTTGTCGTATATGTGAAGTATATCTCTCTTGCTAGACAGTATGGCACACTATGCTGTTAGATTGTTAGCGAAGACCACTCATAAGGCCAAACTTTGACATGCGAGCATTGCATTGCACACTCTGTCTCTATCTCTCTCCCTGGATGTGTGTGTTGTTACTCTCATGATTTTTAAACAAATTGTATTATTTTAGTAATTTGTTGACCAAGAATATACCATGTACAGGAACGGCCTCTCCACAGATAGCAAGAAGATTTCTTTTGCAGAGATGATGACAGATGATGTGCAAACATCTAGAGAAGAGAGATGCTTCCGGCTGTGGATCAACAGTCTAGGAATTGTTAGTTATGTTAATAATGTTTTTGAAGATGTGAGAAATGGGTGAGTGTTCCTAGTTTAAGCCAGAGTTTATCTGACAGAGATAGATACATTGCTTTTCCTTGATGTACTTTTTTTCATTTAATTTATGATTTTGGCACTCACAATATGTGCTTTACTTTCATAATTCGTGTATGCAGATGGATACTATTAGAAGTACTCGATAAGGTTTCTCCAGGATCAGTGAACTGGAAGCAAGCATCAAAGCCTCCAATTAAAATGCCATTTAGAAAAGTAGAGAATTGCAATCAAATTGTAAGGATTGGAAAGCAACTGAAATTCTCGCTGGTGAATGTCGCTGGAAATGATATTGTGCAGGGAAACAAGAAACTCATACTTGGTAATTTTCACTGTGTTTCATATGTGTGCACACCTTCCTTAAGGTGTTTCATATGTGTTGCATGAGAATGAAATGATGAAAAGGCTACCACCAAAAGGTCCCTTAGCTTTTCATCATTTCACTGTGTTTCATATGTGTGCACACCTTCCTGGTCCCTTAGCTTTTGAGCTTAACAGATCTACTGGAGTAACTGGTTATGTGCTAAATCTAATTTTTGGTCCGTCTTCACTCTTTATTCCTTACTGGTGTCATTTATGTAGTTATTTGATGAAGTACATAATTCTGCATCCAGAGGGTGACTTATTTTTTTAATCTGACTTTACGTTAAAGCTTCTTCTTTGTTATTCTCAAGAACAAAATGCTGTGCAGTTGTTAGCTACTCCCAATTAATTGAAATATTGATTTTTTTTCTTTTTTTTTTCTTTTTAACCCAGCGTTCCTATGGCAGTTGATGAGGTTTAATATGCTTCAACTTTTGAGAAATCTAAGATCTCACTCCCAAGGAAAGGAGATGACGGATGCTGATATTTTAAAGTGGGCTAACATCAAAGTCAGAAGCACAGGCAGAACTTCTCAAATGGAGAGTTTTAAGGTTCAAACCGACTAAACCTGTTTTCGTTTTAAATGTAGGTTCGATCATTATTCTAGATATGTTTATATGATGTATTCTGAGACCTGAGATTTCTCTCCAGGATAAGAGCCTGTCAAATGGGATTTTCTTCCTTGAGCTTCTCAGTGCTGTAGAGCCGAGAGTTGTTAATTGGAACCTTGTTACTAAGGGTGAAAGTGGTAAGCTTCTCTGCAACATTATCGTTTACAATTGAGCAAGAAAAGCCTTTGACCCATTAACCAAGTTTGAGTAAAGTACCGATGAGAAAAGTGCTTTCTTGTTGCAATGATAGCTGATGAAAAGAAGTTGAACGCTACATACATAGTCAGCGTTGCCCGGAAGCTTGGCTGTTCCATATTCTTGTTGCCTGAGGACATCATGGAGGTAACTCTAACCTGCAATTGTTCCGTTGCCTCATTTACCTCATTTAATACGACTAAAGTAGTGACACTTTCTCATTACTTTGATGCCCTACACGATTTATGAGAATGATATTGTCACGCCATTCAGAGGAAAAAACTACAAAAAATACTTCGCATTTTGGCGTTTTTCTCCTCTTGAATATTGTGAAGAGTTGTTAATTGAGTTGATGGCCAAATTTTTTTTAATTTTTCTTTTAAAGAGAGAGAACACCGACGTGGCCTTGAAATTTATAGGTTTCGTACAACTTCACAAAACTGCAGAGTTCCACTTAACACCAAGAAGTCATTATTGTGATGTTATTGCAGGTGAATCAGAAGATGCTTTTGACCCTAACAGCCAGCATTATGTTTTGGAGTCTGCAACAGCCGGTTGATGACACAGAAAGATTGCTATCCCCTGTTGACGCTTCACCGGCGACATCCATCAGTGGAGAGGATGAAAGCTCCTCTTCCCTTGGTGGTGAGATTTCAAACTTAAGCATTGACGACACTGCCTCGGACACTACAGTCTCTTCACAGGTTGAGAATGACGGCCGCAACGCTCCTCTGGGAGGCGGGATCGGGGTGGAAGGGGAAGGAGGGTGCATAGCTGTAAAGTAGGTCGAAGGAAAAGCGTAAACAGAGAGTTCCATAAAAATATGGTTTGTTGTCAAGAGAGGAAGAAAAAGGGGACAACATTGTAAAGTATTTATACAATGTCGATAGTAACTTTCTTTTTGACAGTATAATTCACAAGATACGTTTGGCGATTGGGAATACAAGTGAGATAGGAAAAGAAAATAAAAGAGAGTAAAGTGCAAGAGCTGAAATGTACTTGTATCGATAAAGAGCATATACGAGTGTTTTTTAACGGATCGGGTTGGAAACAACGTTTTTTTATTTTCGTTTCCAAGTTTCGGATCCGATCGAATCAATTCACAATTTTTAAATTTGGAATATCCGGTATTTTGGAATCAGAGTAATCTCATAAATTTCAAAACATAACTCAGAGATTCATATATTGACAAGTTTTTTAATATTCTTGATTTTTTTTAAAATTTTGGTAAACACATTTTATTGTTTTCTTCATAATATTTGGTATATGCTTATGCATAAATTTAGTTAATTTTGTAATATACTACATGCTTAGCATTTTTAATATACAAGTGTGTGATTAATATAAAAAAAAATGAACAAACTTGATTCCAAAATACATAATTTTAATAAATAACTATAAAACATCGAAAATATTTTAGAATTTTTTAAATATCAATAAGTTCAGCGAAAAAAAATCATAAAATTTGGAATTCTTTGAACCTCTACATACATTCCAATTTCCATTCCTAATTTCTTAAAGATATTTGGATTCAGAAATTTTCGAGTTCGAGTCTGAAAGTTTTAATGTTGGAATAGGAAACACTTTCAGACTCGAACTCATATAAAAATACTTTTATATTTTTATTTCAGAATGAAAGTGTCTGAAAGTTTTAAATTGTATGTAGATTATAAGTTCTAACTTGCACCCTAAGCTTAACTCATATAATCTACATTACTCTTTGAGAGAAGAAAGACAAGCGAAACAGTAACTTAACTCTGACGAGACAATTCTCGAGTTAAACAGTAGCAAGGAATGATCATACCTTCTAAAAAGCAGGGCTTCCTTCTCTCATTGAGACTAACACAATCATAAATTTCCTTGCTACTGGTTTTCTGATCCCTGCAGAAGTTATTGCACCTGCAAGTTAGAAACGACTAGACTGATGGGCATTTCATTGAATACAGCATTCTATGAAGCAAACCACAGGATGGAGACTGGAGATGTTGCCCTCACACAGTTGCTGTATGTCGTTCGTAGTTCATTTTTTAAAGTTTGTGAGCACTAGGATAAGAAATATGAAGCAAACCACAGGATGAAACTTGGGCTAGTAAACCACTAGCCAACAGCAAGTCTCTGTATATTTGAAATGATAGTAAACACAACATAAAGTCTAGTACATCTGTGAATTATTCAATTTGATGAAATGGAAAGAAGAGAAAATTGTCCAGAGCACACTGTCTCGGATTATATAGAGACCAGAACAAACCAGAAAGTGTCAGCCCATGAGAAGTAGCAATATGCCGACCCCTCTCTCCAGAAAGTGTCAGCCCATGAGCAGTAGCAATACGCCGACCCCTCTCTCAGCAATCGAGCAACAAACAAGAGTTTTTTCCGTGCCAATCTTATTGACAATGCTCACTTCAGGCATGTGGTTTTCAACTGCCTCTATCATAATTTTGTGTTGGCATTCTGTAGGTCAAGTCCAGATAATACTAACTTCTGATGCGAAGAATTATAGGAAGACTAGGAACAGAAATCCCTATCAATATAAAACGATGAATATATAAGTATAGTTTTCTCCCTTTCACTCAACAGACGTAATTTCTTCTGATATGATACAGCACAACAAGAGACGAGGAACCGGAGCTATCATATAACCATAAAACTCTTGTATTTGGAACTTAATGTTTGTTTTTAAGTCAAAAGAGACTAGTAGCAAAATGAATTGATGAAGTATAGATAAAAAATTCAGTCCCAACTAAGGAGTCACCAGTAAATAAATGGATACAAAAAAAAAAATAAAAAAAAAATTGGATGATTGGGGCCTTTGTCAGACCTGTCAAATGCATCCAAGAAATGTACTTGACTGCAACACATTGCCACCCTCTCTTAAATAATTTACTAGAAATGGCAACAATGTTTAAATAATGCACGTGTGTAAATAAAATCCTACTTCAACTCTAACTTTAAACTGCGATCTTCAGCCTGATTGGAAGAAAGAGAAAGTCTACGGATTAAAAAAGACATCGCTGCTTTGGGAAGGAAATTGCTGTCTAGTTCTATTTAATCATACAAGAGCTTAACTGATGATAGCAAACAAGTTCATATCATGAAGCTCCATCAAGAAATAAACAAAAGAAAGCACACATTGGTTCTAACTAAACATTCAATGCGACAAGGTACATGGGAAGCATAAGAATCATATGTGTGTGTGTAAGGAACAAAGCATGCAATTGCCGATACTACAAATGTTATCTGTCAAAATACCAAAGACAAAAAAAAAGGGTCAAAACTCTTACCAGAACAAAAATGTTGTTACGAATTATCACTTGGAAAGCAGAAAGACCACTGGTGTTGTGCGTTGGACACTACCAACTCAGCTACAAGACTCACTAATGAAAAAGGGCGGTCCAGTATAAGAAGGTAATCACCTGTACAAGGCGCACGAAGCCAAAGACATCTTCAGTCATAACCTCATTTCCAGTTAAATGGAGGGCCAATTCAGGTGGCTGGCTGTATTCCCACAGCCAGCAAAAGGAAAAATATATATTTCCACAACTTGAAGTGCCGCAGCAAGTCACTTGGGTTAAGTTACATGGTTGCACTGAGACACACTTTAGACCCTTGAATGCAACTTACAACACAACATTCGTTCTCTCTCCTCTCATCCTTACTTTAATGGGTAGGAACCAGGTAAGCTTGCTTGAACAGTTGACTATATTTGGGCTTTTAAACACAGTTCATATGTCGGGAAGAAATAAGAGGAGAATGTCTAGGATTTGGTAGATCTCTTCCGTTCTAGGATGTGATTTGTCAATTGAATAAAATTGGTAAACTTGATTATCAACCTCAATCCAACTGCAACCTGGGGTTTTATAAGCATTTCGCTCCCTCAGCATCTTTCTCACATTTCGGACATCATCCCACTTCCCCAACTGCCCATATATATTGGCCAACATGGTCCCATACGCACCATTATTTGGTTCAAGTTGAATCAACCTTTTAACTGCAATTTCTGCGAGATCTGTGCGACCATAAATCTTACATCCATTAAGCAGAGAACCCCATATGACCTCATCGGGTTCAATTTTCATTCCCCTCACAGCTTCCATGGCTTCCTCAAATCGACCTGCTCGACCAAGAAGGTCTATCAAGCATCCATAGTGTTCTATCTGAGGCTCAATCCCATAACCCAGAGTCATCAAATCAAAATAAGAAATACCTTTCTCTACCAACCCTCCATGCGTGCAAGCATTGAATAAGCCTACAAAAGTGACCTCATCTGGTCTTACATCAGCCCCACACTGTATCATGTCCTCAAACACACCAATTGCATTGTCACTATCGCCGTGCAGAGCATAAGAGTTTATCATGGAATTCCAAGAGGTCAAGCTTTTTTGCGAGGTCCTGTCGAAAACCCTTCTTGCCACTTTCAAGCTCCCACATTTCCCATACATATCTACTAAAGCATTGGAAACAAATGAATCTGGACCAAGCGCATTTTTGTAAACATAGTTGTGCATAGATTTACCAAGCTGCAGCATGCCAGTGTGACTACAAGCCGAAAGAACACATACAGCAGTAACCTGATTCGGCCTATTTTCTCGCTGTTTCTCCCCATGTGCAATATGAACCATTGTTTTGAACAGAGAAATTGCCTCCGAGAACTGGCCATTCTGCGTGCACCCCGCAATAACAGCATTCCAAGAAGGGACATCTCTCTCTGGCATTTTCTCGAACAACAACAGAGCACCACCAATGTCCCCAACTCTAGTGTACCCGGAAATCATAGCCGTCCAGGTCACGACATTTTTCTCAGACATTTCATCAAACACCCGCCTTGCTGAGACAACATCGGAGCGGAACCTCGAGTAGGAATCAACAAGAGCTGTTTGCACAACAGGGTATTGGCCAAAACCCGATTTCATGATGTGGGTATGCACTAATTCAGTCCCGTGAGACTTAAAAACCTCTGGACTAGATTTCAAGATGTGGGGGTAGATAAAATGGTTGGGTTGAGGGCTTCCCTGACAAAACATACGTCGGTACAACAAAAAAACAGAATGATGGTGGGACTGGGAGGCATAACCGGCAATCATGGCAGCGTAATGGTATACATTCGGGTAGTGGAGGCAGTCGAAGATGAGGCGAGCATAGGGAAGGTTGGCATTGGGGAGAGTGACAAGGCAGAAGCGGACGAGCTTGAAGGCGTAGATTTCACTCTGGCCGTAACCAAGAGTGATGATAAAGACGTGCAGTTGCTTTAGATGGTTGAGGGTTTTGCAATTTGCAAGTAATTGGTTTACATTCAACATCTTCTTTCCTAATGTTGTGTACAAAACTGGAAGACATACACACAAAAGTTTACACTAATGCTGCATTTGCTCTTCGTCAGACCGGTTAAGACTCCAATACCGAACCAGCAGCAAGCATTGATGAATGCCCAACAATCACATACAAGCTACGGACAGAAGTTTGGATTAAACCTGAATTAAATCTTAAAATTCACACTTGGTACATATTAAATAACAAATCTTCAAAACCTAACCCAAAATCCCCTAATTTCCCCAAATCTACAACGAAAATTAGCTACAAATTTAACTTAAATTGCACTCTTAATTATACAAAGCTAATAGAAAATAATATAAAAATACCTGAATTTATAAGTGTCTTTGATTGTTTAGAAGCGGAAGAAGGTACCAATAATTCTACAAAAATAATAAACAAAACTCAGAGATATTGGAAAGTAGAAAGAATGCCTAGAACAATCCAAGACAAGAGACGAGTGAGGAGAGTGCGTGCGTGCGGGTGAGAGCCTTGAGCGTGACAGATGCTCATTGGGAGACGGGGTTTAAGGTTTAACAGGAGTTCCTTTTCATTTTTAATTTTAATTTGGACAAAGGTTTAAGGTTGTTTAAAACAAATGAGGATTCTCTTTATGAGGATCTTTAAATTGTTTGTTTATCGTTCATAGTAAAAAATTATTTTAAATATTTTTATTTAAAATCAAACATAAATAATATCTGATAAAAACTGATCGTATAATGTACGATAAACAGACACGATTTAAGAATCCTTGGAATTCTCGCAAAAATGATCCGGAGAGGATCCTCATTAGTTTAAGACCATCTCCAACTTGGGTTAAAACCAAAAATTTTTAACCCATAAAATTTAGGCATTAACCCAAAAATAGTTTTCCTGCTCTAACTTTTCTGGGTTAAATTTTTAGTCCGAAATTATTAAAAAATGAATTTAAGATTTTTTTTCTTAAAGTAACTTTTTAAAAAATAAATAAATTATATATCCTAATTTAATTTTATGAATATTTTAACCCAAAAATATTTAGATTCCGATAAATATTGAAAATCAAAACTGACATCATAAAACTCGTGGAACACTATGAAAAAATATGAAAGATTTTTTAATAATTTTAGCCGTTGGATTTGAATTGGACCATTAGGTCTTTTTTTATTACTGTTGGATTTGATAATATTAGATCTTAACCATTGGTTTCAATGAATTTATAAATATAAAACTATAACAAATAAAAATAAATAAATAAAATGTATATGGTGCGCCAGTCTACTAACTCAGGATGAAATCTTAACCTAAATTTGCTCTAGAAATGAGGTTTTAGTTAAAACTCATATTTAACCCAAGAGTTTGAGTAGGTCTAAGAATTGAATTTAGCCTTAAATTTGCTATTCCCCATTGTATTTTGTGCAGAATCTCATTTTACCTAGTATACTCTAGTATTCTTTATTTTTACATTTGAGACATTGAAAACCCTAAACTATATTAACACGAAAAACGAAAGAAACCAAGCCCTAGGTTCCCTCCGTATGAACCCTAAATGCCTCAATTTTTTTGTATTAGTTCTATGTATAAATGAATAAGTTGTCATTAACACTTCAAAAACCTCCCTAGTGTTAGTGAAGTGAATTTGAAAAGTCCTTCCTAGTAAAGTGAATATGAGGGGTGAAGGGGTGCATAATGATTTTTACTTTTATTTTTTAATAATATGTCCTCTATTTACTAACAAGAAATGAAAATGCGAAGTATGTGTGTCACTAACATTATGTGTGAGTGACCAGAGCTTTCTGATTTTGTTTAGCCTCCGGCCCTAGCAAGGCCTGGGTCGGTGGTAGCCTCCCCTTTCTTCCATCTCTGTTTTCTTTTCTTCCTTTTCTTCTGGTTCCATTTGATTCTGACCAATCTTTCTTCTTCCTTTTGCATCAGATCTAATGGAACCTTGGCCTCCGTCAGAAATTTCTCAATTCCGACCATCTTTTTTATCTTCCCCTGTTGTCTTCCAACATCCATGACTCTTTTCAACCCATCTTCTACCCATCTCTTATGGTTCTAGCCTCTCTCTATCCCACTATTTCTCAGATCTGCAACCATATTTTCTAAGTGCGTTTCGCAGGTCTCTTGGAAGGTGTGTAAAGCGTATACTCAGGTGGTCACACCACCATCTTCCATGAGTTTCATTTACTTGTTGGTTGCAGATTTGGATTTTGTGGTATAATGGAAGAGGGTGGAATCGGCTTGATTTCTAGTTTGGAGGCTTTGTTTGGTTGGATTTCTATGACTGCAAGCGGCGGTGATTCGTTGTCAGCATTTTATTTTATTTTGGTGCTTCATTGTCCGTGTTGACTGCGTCTATTTTCTTAGGATTTTTTATTTTGTGTTGTTTGTTTTGGCTCAATCTTTGGGTTGGGTCTTTTGCTTTGAGATCCTTTTTGTAATTTTGGGCTCTATTTGTATTTGAATTCCTGTATGTAAATTTTTCCTGTGTTGGTAATGAAGAATTTACCTTTGTACCAAAAAAAAAAAAACAATTTGTTCCTTTATAGTACACAAAGAATGAATAAAGAAGTAGGTTCAATGTTATAAACATGTGTTCTATTCCCAATTTTGATAACCAAGAGGGAATATTATGGGAATAAGTAGGTTTAATGTTAAAAACATGTGTTCTATTGCCACTTAGTATTACGGTCTAATAGTATTCATTTTCACTTGTAAGTGAGAGGTCTTAGGTTCAATTCCTGCCAAAGGCAAATTTGAACTATATTATTACTAGCTCATTGTGAAGCCCACCCCTTCCCCTTAGTGTAGATAATATCGTTTGTTTAAAAAAAAAAAAAAAAAAAAAAACATGTGTTCTATTCCCAATTTTGATAACCAACAACAACAACAAAGCCTTTTCCCACTAAGTGGGATCGGCTATATGAATCCTAGAACGGCATTGCGTTCGGTTTTGTGTCGCATTTTCCGTTAGATCCAAGTACTCTAAGTCTTTTCTTAGAGTCTTTTCCCAAAGTCCTTCTAGGTCTTCCTCTACTCCTTCGACCATAAACCTTTGTCCTGTAATCGCATCTTCTAACTAGATCGTCAGTAGACATTCGTTTCACATGTCCAAACCACTGTAACCGATTTTTATCTTTCCTACAATTTTGGTTACTCCTACTCTACCTCAGATATCCTCATTGCTAATCTTATCCTTTCTCGTGTGCCCGCACATCCGACGAAGCATTTTCTGCTACAATTGTTTTATGTACGTGTTGATACTTCACTGCTCAACATTCCATGCCATATGGCATTCCCAGTCTTATTACCAAGAGGGGATAATTGGACAATTTAAGTACCACGTGTTGTAATCTTATAAGCCGTCTAATGTGTGGATGGCAAACTCACTACAACCCACTACAACTCTACATGTTTGTCCACTAATCCACTTGCTACCTCATCATTCCATATAAAATCACACACAAAATCATAGAGCTTTACGGCTGGAGAAGAGAAAAAAAGAAAGAATGAAGAAGAGAGGAAGAAGAGAGATGCCACAAGGCTTATGGCAAAGAGAAGAAAAAGAAAGGAGATAATAGAGAGATTTATCTTTGTAATCTTATGATTTCAGATTATAAATAAAAGCAATGCTGCTGCTCCGATGACGTACTCTAATCACACTGACTGTAGAGGAACCTCGTAAATTCTATGTCTTGTTTCATTCATTCTACTGCACACACCATCGATTTTACAACACATTATCAGCACGAAAAGCTCTTGTGTTGGTGGAAAGCACAACGTCATAAATCTTGTTCACCTCTGTCGCCTGGAATCTCACGAATAAGAAAATCTTTTCATTTCATCTTAAAATCTTTGTACTATTGATTTTCCTGAAGCAAATATATATATATATATATATATATATAAATGTTGTTGTATGACTGTATATCATCCTTTGCAGAAGCAAAAGAATACAGACTCAAAATTTGTAGAGAATCTGACAGCCATGTAAACAGTCTCGGAACTCCAACTTTCAGACCTTGGATTGAAATACTTTCTTCTTCAAAGTTGTTCTTCTGCCCAGTACCTACAACATATCAAATTTTCAAAAAATTCCAACGGTACAATCATCCCAGATGCCTGAAATACCATACCAGTTTTCAAGTTCCGCATAAAATTGGACAGGCAACTTTTGAGTACCAAAACTCTATTTTAATAGCTCATATCGAAATTGTTTCTTCACGAAAGTTGTTTAGTATCCTCTGATCCATATCATACTGAAATTTGAGCTAAATCTAATAGTTTGATCTTCTCATAAGTTGCAGACACTCTTGACTCCAAAACTTATGGGAACCGTTTTGACTTTTTCAAAATTCATCGGAGGAGGACCACCAATTGGAACTTATTGTTACTATTACTTCCTAAGTAACTAAAAGGAATTATAGTTGTGAAATGAAAACAAAATATAAAAAGAATGAAACAAAAGAAGTGGCAGACCAAGAAAAAGAAAAAGCAAAAGATGAGGACTTAATCATTGCATTTTTTGTTTTGACATATTTATGTGCATGGTGTTGATTTAAGGCCCTATCACATGTTCCATTTATTTACAATGGATAGAATTATTACCTTTTGCTTTAAAGCTTTGGTATTTATATGAATGGTGCTGAATCAAAATCCTTGTCACAAACTTTATTTACTTAAGAACAATTTATTTATCATGGCTGGAATTACCGTCTATTGTTTTAATTCATTTATTGTACTTCTTTTTGTTACAATGAGTACATACAGGACCTGGAGTTCCTTGATCAGATCAGAACCTGAAGTTTCTTGATCCTCATCATATAAAATGATTGGACTCGAAGTTCCATCATGCAAAAAGATCAGGCATGAAGTCCCTAAATCCTCAAGATCGGACATGAAATTCCTTGATGAGTACCTTAAGTTTGAAAAGCTGAAGTGCCACAACTTAATTGTAATAAAGCACATAAGAGTCTCAGTCCACATACTATTAAATAAGGACCAGAAGTTCCTTGATTTATGTAAATGATGATATAATGCATATTTGCTGGAGAGTTTACACCTCAAAGTCTTGATGATTATTGCACATCACTGGGCATTGATGTTGAACGCCATGTTCCTCATGTCCATACCCAAAAATGGTTTAGTAGAAACATTTATTAAGCGGATGAAATTGATTACCCGCGCTCTGCTCATGAAAACAAAATTGCAAGATGGGTACATACCATTTTACATAATGCATTATTAGTTCAGTCGAGGCCTGTTGCCAACCATCAATATTTCTCAGTACAACTTGTGTTTGGGCACTGGCCAAACATTAACATTTACGAGTTTTTGGTTGAGTTATCTATGTGCCTATTGCACTGTCACAACATACTAAAATAAGGCATCAACGCAAACTGGGAATTTATGTTGAATTTGATTCACCATCTATCCTTCAAAATTTGGAACCCTTGACTGGGGATATGTTCACCACGCAGTTTGTGAACTGTCATTTTAATAAGACAGTTTTCCCACTGTTAGGGGGAGAAAATACTATTCCAGAAGAATGACGAAAATTGTCATGGGCTTTACCCATTTTGTCTTATTTTGATTCACAAAGCAATCAATATAAAAACGAGGTGAGAATAATTGAATGATGCAACGATGTGCAAATCAAATGCCAGATGCATTTAATGATGCAACGAAAGTAATAAAATCACATGTACTTGCTACAAATGTGCCTACAAGAATTGATGTCCCTGTTGGACAAAATAATGTGGTAGCAAATGATTTATCTGTTACACGCCTAAAGCATGGCAGACCCTAAGATTCAGAAGGTTCAGTCATTCGAAAGAAGAAGAATATGACACTACTGAACTATTGCATTCTCGGAGCATAACTGTTACATGCCGGAAACATGACAGTCACCGCATGGATACACATCCCAAAAAGGACAATCCGCAGATATGAAAATTTTGATGTCTCATGCATGAATATAGGTTCCAATGACTCAACTCCCAGAAGTAGAAATTAAAATCCAAGCTCTATAATGCTCTAGAGGAGTTTATGATCCAAATTCTCAAACAATTCATCTAATAAGAGATGATTGTCTTAGAAGGGACAATGTAAAGTCCCTAAAGAGGCAAGGATATCCAAAGTAAATGAAATGCTTATAAATATGCATGCGCATGCACATGAGAATTATGGGATCACAAATTGATAATTACCAATGTTAATTTTGGTTTTTTCAGTAGCTACTAAATTCATCAATGATCTGTGTTGATATTGAGTACGTTCTTTTTCGTCAAAGAAAACAAAAATTATTGGCCAAAAATGGAGAAAGGCAACTCCATTACAATTTTGTAAGAACGTGGAAAAATGAACCTATATATATGTATACAATACAAATAGCCAAAAGATGTTGAACCAATAAGGTTACATATGGGCATTTGTAATACAGTGAAATATACTTACATGATATGACACAAGGTTATTAATTGAAACCTGAAATTATACTTTTGTAAACAAGTTCATATGAATGGAGAATTATATACGAAGGGTTTTAAGTTGCCCGCATCCTATCTCCATAAGTAAATACCTGAAGTATACATAGAAGCAAGTTGTTTTATATAGATTTCAAAGAAGAATGTGTCATGAAATATAGAAAATCCCTGAAGGATTCAAATTGCTTGAAGTAAGCCCTGGAAGGGTAAAGCATAAATTATGTACTCAATACCAATGGATGATATGAATTGCCTTGGTGAGTACTATCATTATGATATTGTTGCAACATACTAAAATCTCTTGATATTATTAAATTGGAACTCCTAAAGAGTCAAGAGAGATTATAAAGTGTTGAGAGAAATATTGTCTTGAGTTGCAGATCAAACAATATGTCAACACAAATCTTATCCATGATGTTTATGATATTAAAGAATCATATGGATTGAAGATTATGAGTTGAAGACTCAAATTTTTTAGAGATTAAAAATGATCATTTATCTTCGTGAGGGTAAAGATAAATTGATATTTGGTCCAGAAGTACCACATCTTAGTGATGTATATGCTTTATTGTATTTGACACAATACATTGAATGAAATAAAGCTTATCTATTAATATCTCTGAGAAATTACAAACATGTACATACACATGAATTAAAATGAACAAACAGAAGGGAGCCTTCACAAAGGTTGCTTGTGTGAAGCCTCAGTACTCGGAAGTACTCTAGAAGAGGGAGGCACCGGAGCTTGATTATTTGGAGTCTCAATAATTAGTAAAACTCTGGATGGTGAAGGCAATAGGTGCCTTTGGAATAAAGCCACTAACCTCTCATTATCTGTAAGATCCCACATCACCCAAGGATGTGGATCCTCTATGCCTTATATGTATATTCCCATCTCTACCTAGCATGAGGCATTTTGGGAGCTCATTGGCTTAGGAGTTCATCGGAACTCCAAAGTTAAGTGAGTTCGGGTGACAACATTCTCAGAATGGGTGATCCATTGGAAATTTTTCGTGTGAGTTCCTAGAAACAAAACCGTGAGGGCGTGATCGGAGCCCAAAATGGACAATATCATGCTACGGTGGAGTCAAGCCCGGGATGTGGTGGTGGCCCGGGCCAAGATGTGACAATTTGGTATCAGAGCCAATCCCTGGTCGGATGTGTGTCGACGAGGACGTCGGGCTCCTAAGGGGGGTGGATTGTAAGATCCCACATCGCCCAAGGGTGTGGATCCTCTATGCCTTATATGTATATTCCCATCTCTTCCTAGCACGAGGCCTTTTGGGAGCTCACTAGCTTCGAAGTTCATCAAAACTCCGAAGTTAAGCGAGTTCGGGCGAGAGCATTCCCAGGATGGGTGGCCTACTGGGAAGTTCTCGTGTGAGTTCCCAGAAACAAAACCGTGAGGGCGTGGTCGGGGCCCAAAGCGGACAATATCATGCTACGGTGGAGTCAAGCCCATGATGTGGTGGGGGCCCGGGCCGGAATGTGACATTATCACTTTGAGTCTAATTTTTGGATTCCAGTAGTTGGTTGAGCTTTCTTTTCATGCTCGTTGAGTAATTATTTGCAAGCACATGTAACACTCTATTCTCGTGCTTGAGCTATATGATCTCTTGCTTAAGACTTGCCACCTCAGCCATCAATGATTCAACTTGGTGAGTTTGAGCAAGTAGGCGTTGGCCTATATTGGAAACGGAGCTAGCACACTGAACACTGAGAGCCAATGAGTCTTAAACAACCAACTCATCAGACCGTTCTGAAAGAATTCTGTTATCCTTTGGAGTAAGAAGATTCCTAGCTACTATTGTAATGATTATGTTATTCTTCATCACTGAGTCTCCGACTGTAAGAAGGCTTTTAGAAGATAAGAAGGATGAACGCTATATATTATCCTGATGCGGCTCATTTGTATCCCTCCCTAGACTCAAATATAAACAAAGGTTAGATGGGCAAGCCATTTTCAAAAATGATGAAAGAAAAATGAAGTCAGATAAAATCTTAGAAGTGCAAGAAAGAGAAAATTCTACAGGCAACAGTTTTTCCGAGTGTATGTTTTGAACACAATTGATGCCTTTATAAAAGAAAAAGCAACATGGTCACTTGTTAAAAAATCAAAGAGACACTGCTCACCGAATTTCAAAAACCGGATTTCCTAGATGAAAATTTGTCGGTACCTTCCACACGCAATCTCAGCTTTTTTGGATATCACGTGCAACTTTATCAAAAATCTCTGACAAAGTTGAAAACGCGTGAATCTTACTGTTCTAATTACACCATAGTTGCTGACAAGAGTAAAAACACAACACCAATACTTACTATTGAGAGAACTCTATATATGTCGACCTTTGTCCTCCATAGTTGCTGACAAGAGTAAAAGCACAACACCACTACTTACTATTGAGAGAACTCTATATATGTCGACCTTTGTCCTCCATGGCAAGACATACATGCAAAAAATGCCTAAACTCTTCCTCCTCTCCGAGATTGCATCTTCAACAAAGCATCTTGAAATACTCAGTTTGTTTCCTCTTTGAGAATACCTCTTCAAACAAGTCACACCATAGCAAGAGTATCTCATATCATCAGGGTCGAAAGCAAAAGTATCTCATATCATGCTTTCCCTTATCCTTTTTCTTTGTTGTTGCTTTTACCTTGCATTACTCTTGAGTACTCATCTTCAACTGTTGATATGATGTTGGCTATTTACACTAAAGCTGCCAAGCATGACGAGTTACTGAGAAGTGATGTTCTGAAAGACCATTCAAATGCAAGGGTTGCATTCCACTTCTGCATCAGGGGACAAATATTGCAAGAGAAGATGTCACACCTGCATAGGGAAAAACCACTTCTGCAAAGGGAACATATAAGGCAAGTGAAAATGATACATTGAAGCTCGTGGAGAATCAACAAAGCGCAACAAACACATACCGATTCATCCCCGACAAAGCCGAATATCACTTATCACGTGAAGCTCCTCGTGGTCCAATTTCATTCAAGATCAAGCATCGACGATCCTTGAAGAAACCACAAGTCTGATTCAAGATCAAGTGTCTACCACCCTTGAATCAAATTTAGCTCCAAATAAATGAAGTAAATTTGGACCTTTGGAGGAAACCAAAAGGCCCTCTAGCCCAGTTCAAGACCAAGCCTGTGGAAAGTTAACAACAAGTAAAGCACTTTTTTTGGCAACTCTCCTCGCTAAGAGACTAAAGCAGAAGGATCAGCGATCAGCCTAAAGAATTTGAAATCAGAGAGAGATACTCATTAGGGAGAGTATCCAAAATAGATCAAGATTTTAACAAGTCAATTGAAGACTTGTGGCCATCCATGAGGGAATGTTGTAATCTTATAAGTCATTCAATGTGTGGATGGCCAACCCACTACAACCCACTACAACTCTACATGTTTGTCCACTAATCCATTTGCTGCCTCATCATTCCATATAAAATCACACACAAAAACACAAAGCCTTACGGCTGAGAAGAGAAAAATAAAAAGAATGACGAAAAGAGGAAAAAGAGAGAAGTAACAAGGCTCACGACAGAGAGAAGAAAAAGAGAGGAGATAATAGAGAGAGTTATCTTTGTAATCTTATGATTTTAGATTATAAATAAAAGCACTACCGCTGCTCCGAGAACGTACTCCAGTCACACTGACTATCGAGGAACCTCGTAAATTTTGTGTCTTGTTTCATTCATTTCACAGGACACACCATCGATTTTACTACACCAAGATGATTTTTTGCAGTTTCAGGTGTTTCAAAATATTAAAACGACATGAAAAGATCAAACAACCTCTATCACGTTAATAAAATTAGGGTAAATCTCAGTTTACTACCCTT
The DNA here is from genome assembly GCF_041283825.1 of Pyrus communis. Lineage (NCBI taxonomy): Eukaryota > Viridiplantae > Streptophyta > Magnoliopsida > Rosales > Rosaceae > Pyrus > Pyrus communis. Next base: position 23,262,787 of record NC_142575.1, read on the forward strand.
AAGTTTCGTGGTTTTCAACATTGGGTACATAAAGTTTTTTTCGTCCCAAAGTCATACCTAATGACACGCCCCGATCCTGATATTGCCCGAATACCAAGATAGACACGTGCTGGCCGACACACGAGGGTGACGAAAGCCATTAATTGATACAAAAGTTAAGAATAAGAAATAAATAAGGGTTATGAAATGAAATACAATGAATTAACAATTTAGGAACGTGTTCAGAGCATACAGTTAATTAGAACACTAAAAGAAATAATATAAAATTGAATGAATAAAGAGTGGGTCCTACACCGAGAGGGCTTGAAGATGTCGATACTGAAGTGCCTTGACGCCGGGATTGTATGCCTCGATTCTAAGACCTGAATGGGGGCGCAAAACAAAGGTGAGTGGACCAGGTTCATATATACAATAATAATAAAACAGTTATCAAGATACTAAACCCTCCAGTTTATATAAAGAAAACTACTAGCATAATAAGTGATAGGTTTATTGAAAACCCTAGCATGCCAAAAACATCTCAAAAGACATATCGCAAAAATCAAAATATCAATCGTCTCACAGATCGTCTCGTAAGCGCGGTGTGCTGCTAGTAAGATCATTGAATAAATATAACTCCCGCCTTTATGCCAGCACATTGGTCTCTACGCCCGTAGCCAGAGATTACCAACTCCCGGCCCAATGCCTGCTCCATGTCCCTCAACTCGTAGCTAGGGATTATTTCTCTCGGCCTAACTGCCAACACCAGATCCTCGCCCTAGGCGGCATAGTGTCCACCTAGGTATGCACAAATAGTTACGCCTTTAAAAAATAACCACTTCATAGTATAAAGTCATCCATCGTCTATACTATAAAGATGGGTTTCTAAAACATGTTCTAGCATCCTATCGTCATCCATCATATAGTCTACTAGTTCATGGTTTTTATAGAAAATACGATATATCAAAATATAGCTCAATGTAGGCTAATAATTAATTCCTCACCAAAAACGAGACGATAAACAACATATACCATAAACATGTTTAACATAAAATCAGTTCATAAAACTCGTAAGGCATGCTATTCATTTATGCAATTAAACTCTGAAATCATGTAATTTTAGAAGGGGTCCACTCACAGATACTTCGTAGCAGCAGAGTTGTGCATAAAAGGATTAAGGAAATCCCCACTAGCAAGTTCACCTAAGTACAAAAATGTACAATTTATCAAACTATGCCCAAACGATAGAATTCCAGGAAATGGAGGCCAAAAACGGATTCGGAACATCGAAATTGGTCTAGGAGAGATTTTGAGTTTTCGGGTCCTAAGGTTTTTGGTTAAAAAAGGTTAAGGTGAAAAGGGGTGGTTTGGGCTTAAACCCAAACCCACACAAACATACATACACACGGCACAACACACACACACGTGCACACACTCACACGAACACACATACACACACACACACTTCACAAACACACACACATGCACATCATGCATACACATGCATACGCATGCACAACATGCGCACGCACACACACACACATTTGGCCCACAGGCCTAACTAAAAATAAAAGGGCTTGGGCCCAAGTTTAATAGGACCCAAAGTATGGGTTAGGTCTTCAAAAGGTTATTGGGCTTAACTTAAATAAATGGGTTAGACAAATTTGAATAGGGTTATGGGACTTGGACTGGAAAGGCCCAAAGGCCTTGGGTTTGGTGGGTCGTCGGATTCCAAGGAAGGAGAAAGCTGGATTTCAGCCGGAGAATTCCTAAGCTCCGATGGAGCTCAAAACTCAACCAAAACATGTCATTCAATATACCAAATTGAAGTCCCGAAGGTAAGGAATCGAAATATACCCTTGGTTCCCGTCATCGTGGCCGGAGTTGGCCGAAAAATGGCCTAGAAGCCACGAGTACCCGTCGGAATCTTGGTTTAACACACCCGAACTGATTTCAAGTCCAACCTTCACCAAAATAGGTATACATACCCAGAAATTCGTACCAACATCCAAATTAAGATAGGGTAAGATGATTATGAGCCTCACTTACTCGCAAATGGTGGAGTTCGACGGAGTTCACGATTGTACCCTCTCGGTGCTTGCCGTGGCAGAAGGAAGAGAGAAACTTCGACGTGTTGAAGATCCTGATAGGGGAATCTTGAGGTGATGGGTTCATCGAGGCTACAAAAGGGTGGGTGGTCTGCATGCGTATGTGTGGTGCTCGGGTAGAAGAAGAGAGTGCAGAGAGAGTTGAGAAAAGAAAGAGGGAAGGAGAGAAAGAAGAGGGTCACGGGGTAGGGGACACAAATAAAGGGGTGGGCCCCTTGGGCTCACTAATTAAGAACTAAAAAACCATTTTTAAATAAAATGGGGGTGGGGTTTAACACCTAAAGTGTTAATTTTGGGATAGTCTCATACATCCATTAGTTTGACTGTTAAGTTTCTCGTTAAATGATGACGTGATGCCCATGTGGACAATGACTGGGTGCCACGTGTCATTAAAGGTCCACGTGGAAATTAAAAATTAAAAAAAAAAATTTGGTCGTCTTCTACCTCCGGCCCTTTCTCCTTTATCCCTCTATTCTCTCATCTACACCAACCTACCAAACCCTTCCCCCTCCATCTTCGATTCCACTACCGTCCTATTCTCTTGGACGGTTTTTCCCCAGCCAATTCTTCCTTGTTGGCCACCAGGGTGACAAGGCCTGTGACGTCTGCCGCCCCTCCAGCCTTGCACGGAACACTGAGACCGTTAATTCAAAATCCTTTGCTTTCACCCACTTTCACCCCGGCCTCCTCTCCCTCAACCTTTCCGAGAACAACGACGAGGACAACATTAAGCACGACTCGGAATATCGAAATGTCGAATTCTTCATCACCACCGAACCTGAAACTTCAACCCTGATCCAACAACCCTTAAAGCCTCTGTCTTTCTGCAATGGCGTCCTCAAGCGCCACAACCCCTTGCAACACCTCCACGCTCCATCTTTGAGGACCCTGTGTAGCCAAACACCCCTACCGCGACAACACATGTCATCGAGTACCAACCCCACCACCGCCACCATCCTCCTCCGCCGACTCACCCCAGCAACCAAAGTCCCAGTTCAGCTTCTCCACCGCTGATCTCGTCCTCTTACTACCCCACAGCCCCTCACACCCCCATCGCTGTTTTGGGTTCGAGGGAAGGGTAGGCGGAGGTGAGAGAGACGAGGTGGGTGTGGATGAGCCACTTGGTGTCTTCGGAGTAAGGGAGGGTGGAAGGGCCGTGACGAATCTTAGGAATTGCTGAATCAGTTGGGGGTTTGGTGGGTTTGGACTTGCCGGTGGAACCATCGCAGCAATTTGAACCGGGTCAAGTTTGGAAGGTTGAGATTTGAGATTCCGAGAAGAAGAGAAGGCGAAGATTTTGATCGGAGTGAGTTTTGATCGAATTGAAAATTTGGGTGGAAATTTTGGAGAAGAACAGAGGAGAAGAGAGATGAGGGTTAGAGAAGGGAGGCAGAAAAAGAAGATGTTCAAAGGTGAAGAACATGGTTTTTTTTTTTTGTAATTTTGTAATTTTTTTTTTAATATCCACGTGGGACCTTTATTGACACGTGGAGCCCAATCATTGTCTATGTGGGCGCCACGTCATCAGTTAACGGAAGATTTAATAGTTTGACTAACGGATATATGAGACTGTCCCAAAATTTACACTTTGTGTATGACTCTGGGACGAAAAAAACTTGATGTATTAAATGTTGAAAACTACGAAACATGAAGTTAGTAAACTGATATTTACTCATAAAATTAACTTTTTGTCTTAACCCAAAAGGAGAGAGGATATAAAAATGGCAAAAGCTAACAACGAATCCTAGTATCACACAAAAAAGGAATGTTGGTAAATTGATTAGTAGAGTATTAGTTTAGGGATTAGTGGAGTATTAGTTTAGGGGTTGCTAAATTGAAAACAAGAAACACGGCCGTAATAAGGATTATTATACTTGCATTACATGCATTAAATTCCACAGATTACAACCCTCAAACCTTCCATTCCCAAACACCCCCCTCACTCTCTCTCTCTCCCACTCTCTCTCTCTCCCCGACGCCATTTGCCCTTTGATCTCTCTGCTCAGTACGACGCCGCGTCGAGTTGATTCTCTGAAATGTCTCAGGTATGATCTTCCGCCCAAACCTTGAAAATTTTCTCTTCATTCCTTCCAAAATGTGAATAATTTATTTTTTCTGTTTCGACATTGAACTTGTGCTTGTTGAATGAAAAGCGCTTCGCAATTTCTATTTTTTTTTTTTTTTGGTGACTCTTTACATTTTCGGTTCCGCTTTCTACTTTGGGGACTATGTACCAAACAGTTATTCTCAAGTTTGAATATTTGAAATGTCTATTTGGTATCTTATTTGAAAATTTTTATCATTTCTCAAAGAATTTTTTTTGAAAACAATTTTTTTAAGATTCAAAAATTTGTTTGGTATGTGATTTAAAAATTTTAAATCTTACAATTTGAACTGAACAAAGAAATCTAAAAAGAGGGGCCAAGAGAGAAAGAGGAGAAGAAAAAAGAAAGTAAAACATGATTGGAGGAGAGAGAGTGAGGGAGAGAGAGAGGAGTAGAGAAATAATCGAGAGAATGAAGAGAACGAATTGAAGGTGAGACGAAAAAGGTAAAAAAAAAAAAAAAAAGAAAAGAAAGGGGAGATAGAAAGAAGAAAAGTGAGAGATAGATTTGGAGTGAAAGGGAAGAAGAGAGAGAAAAGAAAGGAGACTCAAAAAACTTCCTTTTTTTTTTTTTAGAAAATAGACTATATTTTTTAGTTAGTCTTGAGTTTAATTTTTGAAAATAGTCATATAAAATAAGTTTTTAAGGCTTAAAATTTAAAAATTATTTTTGAGTTTAAAAAGTTGGATTCAAAAAGAGCACCAAACATAGCCTTAGCAACGCAACTCAGCATTTCACTGAAATTGAACACAGCAATGCCAACAAAATTGCCATGTTTTTTCGGATATTTTTCGGTTTCTGCCCTTTTAATATAAGAAGAGGCATATAACAAATCATTTAGAAAAAGAGAAAGTTGTAAGATTGATGATGAACTTCGTCCTTTTTATAATGATGTCCTGCTCTTTTTTTTTCATTTGTCTTCAAGTACATTGCATATTTGAGTTTTGGTATTTGTTTCTCATTCGTTGTTTCCGAGCTATATAATGTTTAGAGCCAGTGAATTTGTTGGATTTTCAGGACATTCAATATGCCAAAATGCTCGGATTTATGGATGAGGATATGATTAGTGACGCAGAAGATGACTCAGTTGACATTGATGGCATATTTGGCTATGTCTGTTGTATATGCGATGATGGTGGCGACCTCTTGTGGTATGCTCGTGTCATCTTGTTCATATAATACTGATGGTAAACTCAAAAAATCTGTTATGAAATTTATTTCCTAGAATTTATGGGTGAATGTTTATATGTTCTTGTACAGCTGTGAAGGGAGGTGCCTTAGGTCCTTTCATGCGACTGTAGAGGCTGGAGTGGGATCTGGTTGCAGATCTCTCGGCTTTATGCGGGGTGCTGTCGATGTATGCTCATGTTATATATATACTTTGAAAGTTCTACTTATTTGTTTTCATTTGTCATTCTGTTGTTATCATCATCATGACCTTCACTAATTATATATGTTTTTTTGAATTGATAGGCGATGTCAACTTTCTTATGCAAGAACTGTAAATTTAAACAACATCAGTGCTATACTTGTGGGGAGTTAGGGTCCTCTGATAAATCTTCGGGTGCCAAGGTATGAGCTTGTTGTAACTCGAAACAAACTGAACTGCTGTTTAAGTGTTGGTATCCTGATGTTGGATTAGTTTTATATAGTTGTACTGTATGAAGTGCCACTTGATTATTTTTAACCCTACTCAAAGAGTTCTGTAATTTCAGAACTAGTTTGATTGGTCAGAAATATCCTATTTCCCTTATATTCCGCTTACTAGATCATTCATTTAATGCATTCACCATTTCTGATGCAAATTTTAGTACGTACTTTTTGGTCACTTTAGAGTTCTCTACCCGTTTATATTTCTGATTGAATTTTTATTTACTAAGATACTTGAATTTCTGCTTCTGTGAAAGATCCGACCTTTTCCTTTTTTTGTTGTTTTATTAAATAGCCAACTTTTCCTTGTATTTCTGTGACTCTGTCAGAAATCATCAGTGTATCCTTTTCTGCCTTTTTATGTTATTATCACTAGTATTGTCTGTAGTGTGTGTGTGTGTGTATTATGTGGCTTTATTTTAAAGAATTCTATTCACGTTCCCTTAGGTTTTTCCCTGTGCTTCCGCGATTTGTGGTCGTTTTTACCATCCTCGATGTGTTGCAAAGTTACTTTGTCAAAATAATAGAGAATCTGCTGAAGAACTTGAAGAAAAGATTTCTCTGGGGGATTATTTTACGTGTCCAGTTCACAAGTGCAGCGTTTGTCAAGAAGGGGAGAATAAGAAGGTCCATGAATTGCAGTTGGCTGTGTGCATGCGTTGCCCTCAATCGTACCATAGGAAATGCTTGCCAAGGTACTCTTGATGGTCTTTTCTTTTGTTTTATATTGAATATTAATGTTACTTCATTTGAGCATCTCGATGGTTGATGCTTGAATATCTTGTAACAGGGAGATTGCTTTTGAGGAGAAGGGTGGAAAATTTGGAGAAGGGAGATCAATACAAAGAGCCTGGGATGATCTACTTCCAAACCGCATACTAATATATTGCACGTATGCATTATTTTCTTTGATGAGCTGTTTTTATTTACCTTTGTTGGCTGTAACTTTGAATGGACCATTGTTTTGTTTTCTTCTTTTCACCAGGAAGCATGCGATAAACAGCTACACTGGATCTGCAGCAAGGGACCACATAAAATTTCCCGAATTTGAAGAGAGGAAGAGAAAACAGGCATTAGAGGAGCTTGTAGCTAGAAGGAAAGCTCCATCTAAATCAAGAAATGATTACTATGAAGAGTTGTGTAGGGGGAGAACTGTTCCCACGGTATCCAAACCAAAGCAAAAACCAGTATCTAAACAGGAGCAAAGGCCATCTTTTTCTGTGAATCATGAGAATCCAGATGTACTTAGTGTTGATTCAGAGAGGAGGTAACTTTATCAAACTTGTACAATTATATTTCTATCTGTGTTATTACACCCTTAATTCGACACCCTTTTATGTGGACTCGAAGGGATTTGGTATGATTATAGACAATCGTGGGTGTCAATATTATTGGTGGTTTCTGTTTTCTGTTCTAAGGTTGACTTTTGCAATTTAGAGTATTGGATCTAATGGAAAAAGCTGCATCTTCATTAACTCTGGAAGATGTTATACGTAAGCACCCAATTCCAACAACTCATGCATACTCATCAAAGTTTTTTGTGAACAAGAAGATGTTATTAGGAAAGGTGGAAGGCTCGACTGAGGTACATGTAGTGAAAAATCCAAATATTATTTCAGTCTGTAGACAGCGCTATTTGTAATAATTTCTCTTATCAATTAGTTTTGTGATGTCGTCTCTCTATATTAAGGCTGTTCGAACAGCCTTACAAAAACTAGAGAACGGGTGCAGCACTGAAGATGCAGAAGCTGTCTGCGAGCGTGATGTTCTTAACCAGATTTTTATGTGGAAGGTGGTTGCTTATTCTTGTAGCATCCTACATTGTCTCTCATTTTTATGTGGAAAAATCTTTTCATGGTGATGCTCTTTGCTTTAAATCTAGTCTATCTTTGTTAATGCTTTGATGATATACATGCCTGATATGCTAGACTTATCATATGAGTCTGTTGCCTACTCTGTCGGGTTTTTAGGATATGTTTAAGATTATGGAATGGTTACAGGAACCAGCTATCATCCTATGCCTGTTGTGTAGGTGCTAGTAGTTGGTTAAGGTGGTTTGAAATTCTGGTCTGCAGTTTGTAATGAAATGCGAAGTTGGTCCTTTTTATACAGACCAACAGACACTGTACAGAATAATTTTGAAAACATTTAAGTTCTGATATTACCACATTAAATGTTAGTGAAATCTGAAGTTTGTGGCTCTGCTGGTCCTTGTGGGTATGTGAAGTTATGTAATATTTGTCAGTCTTTTGGTCTTGATTATCTTTAATTACCTTCTCTTACTTTTGTAAGGTATTTGTACTGATCGTTCAGATTATGACGTTCTCATAATTTTTCATTATACATTTACTTTGATGCAGAAGAAGCTGCATGTTTATCTCGCTCCATTTCTTAATGCCACGCGCTACACATCCTTTGGCCGCCATTTTACCAAGGTGAAGAAACTGGAACAGGTAATCTGGTCCTGTTTTCTATTTCATGACCATGTTAAATATTCATATCTTGTTTTACGGTTTTACCCTTGTTCTGTTTCTGTATGGATATTTTCTTGCCCCCCCACTGATTCCTTGGATTGAAAAACTTCTCCATCTCACTTACGTATCAGTGTGTGACGTATGCTTAGTTGCTTACTGAAAAATCAGGCTAGTTATAAATAAAGGCAAATAAATAATTAATACCAAATTTCTCATTGTAATAAATAATATACTTGACAAAAGAATAAATGAAATTTTCTTTTGCATAAATGAAATTCTCATTGGCACAAGGTGATAAGGAGCAAGTACGGCTTGCAGGCTAATGGGTGGGATGCAAATCCTTCGCTGCGTGTTTCAAGTCGTAGCCCTTAGATAGATACTTCGTCTGGTCTTTCATCATTCCTAGAGTGCTGCAAGTTTGAGGTGGGCAACAGGGAGAGGGTGAGGTTTTGGGAGGATGGTTGGTTGGAGGGTGGACCATTGAAAGCAGTATCCTAGATTATTCTTGTTATTGAGAAAGCACGACCAGAGCATTTCAAGTTTTGTGGATTTTTCTCTTCAGTCTTTGAGCTGGAATTTTGATTTCAGAATAAATTTGAATGAGCAGGAGATAGCAGAGGCGGCTAGGTTATTACAGAAAGGTGGAAAATGTTTGTTTGATTCAATCAAGAGCAGATAATATAAGGTGGAAACTATATCAGAATTGTTCACTTTCAAATCTTATAGCCCTTTCTTGTGCAACAATGGATCTGTGCAACATTTTCCACCCTTTTCTCAGATTTGGGAATCAAGAATTCCTCCAAAAGTCAAAGTTCTTGTGTGGTTAGTGGCTATTGGGAAGGTGAACACCAGTGATCAAGTTCAAAGGCGAAGGCCTTTTATTTATATTTCTCCCCATTGGTGCAGCTTGTGTAAATCTGAGGAGAAGAGTGTTAATCATGTTTTTCTCCATTGTTCTTACTCAATACAGTTGTGTTGGAAATTGTTCCAGGAAGTTAGAGCTAGTTGGGACATTCCAAGGGGTTGTTTCGAGCTTCTAAGCACCAAGTTCAAGGCTTTAGGAAAGGGGAGGAAAGCTAAAGCTTTGTGGGGCTGTTTGGTGTTGGCAGTTTTTTGGAACATTTGGTTGGAGCGTAATAGAAGAGTTTTGAGGATTATAATGGAGTGGGGGTAGAAGAACTATGGGGTAGAGTAAGATACTGGGCAGCCCCTCTGGGGCATCAGTTTCGAATGAGTTCAGGGATTATTCTCTTTCTCATATAGTGTGGGATATGTTAGCAGCAGTAAAATGATTTTGGTTCAGTTTTAGTTACTTGTAGATAGATGTACTTGAGAGGTCTTAGCGAGTTTTGCTGGATGGTGGATTTCTTATCCACTATTTTGTAATTCTTGTTATTGTTTTAATAAATTGTTATCGTTTCTTCTCAAAAAAAAAATAAAAAATAAAAAATTTCCTGTCCTGTTTTCACATTATGATGTGATATGACTTCCATGTAAATTGGTCCTGCCATCAAACAAAAGTTAATTAGACGCAGGACTCTTTCAAATATAGTTGCAAATATAGTTCGTTTAGTTTTATATTATTACCTCTTTCCCATATTGTTCCGCCACTTGAAACACTGCATTGATATGTAAAAGTTTGATTGTTGCCTCCCTCGTTCAAACAGTTTTCTCTATTTGTTTATCTTTTGTGTGGTTATCTCTCTATTAAACTTGAATGTGCATAACTAATACCAAAGAGAATGATAAAATGATGCATTGAATGTGCAGATTGTCGATAGGCTCCATTGGTATGTTCAGCCTGGAGATATGGTAAGCATATATATACTTGTTTCTGTGAAATCTTGAGTACTTTGGTGTTGCAAGTGCAATTTATATCTTGTCTTGACCTCCCATTCTAATATACATGAGTCACTTCACATACCTATTATATATAGGCGTTCCCATTTTTAAGAAAAACATCCTATAATAATCATGCCAAACTTGAACGTAAAATTAATGTTTAAAAATTAAATTAGTCCCCGTAATACAGACTTTTAATGACATTATTGGAATTCAAGAGAAATTTCCATACCTAATTAATCTGTGACACAGATGGCGTCCACGCATAATTTCTAAGCGTGCCGCTTAGGTTAAAATATTTGAATAAGGAACGGCAGACATGACAATGTTTGAAAAACCTTGGACAGGGTAACCTTTGAGGTGAGGGACCAAAGTGCAATTTCGGGGAAATTACAGGGGTGAAATATGTCACCCTAAAGAGTGTGCAACATATAGCAAGAGAAACCAACTCATTCCTATGATATAGATTTTATATAAAGCAGATATCCCATGGGAAGAATATAATAGTTGTTAATTAAGTTATCTTGATAATGTATGAACTTGCGTGCAACTTACAAATTTATGTTCTCTAAAAAATTTTAAAACAGAAAATTGCAAGCGAGTTATCTTTGGAAAATGTTTTCCGCGTTCTGGGATGTTCATTTTGGATACCGACCTTGCGCTTTATTAATAATTGCTAGTGTTCTTAGTTTTCTATGTGCACACATATTAGGTATATGTTCTTGTACAATTTTGAGTTAAGAGCACCTGATTACTTACGATCCCAATGAGCAGATAGTGGACTTCAGTTGTGGTTCCAATGACTTCAGTATCCTAATGAGCAAAAAGCTTGAACAGACAGGGAAGAACTGCTTGTATAAAAACTATGACTTGTTTCAGCCAGAGGTAATATCCATTATTTAAGTTCTTGTAATGCCTATTGCATATGATTATGATCTCTGTAAACATGGCGGTGTGGGTCACCTGCGGCATACTAGACATTTTTATTAAGAATTTGGGCATGTTGTCTGAAACGCTTGCTTCTTCCGTTGGTCTCTTACACTATGTTTGGCTTAAACCATCATATCCCCTAATTTTGTTTGGTAGACGGGGAGGAAAATAAGTTTAAGGCATATCACACTGCTAAAATAGGTTGACGCGCACAAAATCTTTTCATCTTTTATCTCACCAACCTTTATGCTATTGGACCCCATTGGTTATGGGAGGCCTTGAGAGGTCTGCTTCCCTTCCACTTTTCCTCTCCTACCAAACAAGAGATGTCCCATTCTTCCTTCCCTTTTTCTCTACCCCTCCATTCACCCCTCTTATTTTCCTTCTGAGCAGAAATAGTGGTGTGCGGTGTGCATTACTTTGAGAAGCTGCAGATTTCTTACAGTACAGATCAACAACATATTCAAATGTGGTTGCTCGTACATTTTACCGACAGTTTATCACACAGAGAAGTGTGTTGGGCTGTTTTTGTTGTTTTTTCTTAATTTCTGAAGCTCTTAAGTAATCTTTATAAGGGGGACCTCCTGTATTGAAATCGTTTCTTATAGATTTGCGTACTTACAGTCGTTTGCTGCCCGTTTGAATCCCTACTGTATTGAAGTTTTGGGATTTACTGGGTCTTGGGCATAGCAGAAATGAAATTTGGACAACCCACACTTGATTTCTATACCTGGTTCTTGATTCCGATCAGCATCATTTGTGCTTAATAAAGTTATTTTAAGATGTTTATTTTTATTGTGGTTATTTGCCTCTTCTTATGTTGTTCCCTTATATAGGTTGGTTTGTAGAGCGTTATATGCATGTGCTGATTGAAATGCTCAAAAAAAAACAAAAAATGTTGGAAATTCTTGTTTTGATGTACATTCTGATTTGGCAGAACGATTTTAATTTTGAGAAGAAGGATTGGATGACTGTCAAAAGGGAGGAGTTACAGAAAGGGGCGCCATTGGTAAAAATCGAGGCTTCGTTTTTAAATAACAAGATGTCTGGGTACGAAACCTCACTATTTCCTTATATTTGCTTCTTGAGCAGATCATTGGACTGAACCCTCCTTTTGGAGTCAAAGCAGCTTTGGCGAACAAGTTCATTGACAAGGCTCTTGAATTTGAGCCAAAGCTCCTCATTCTTATTGTTCCACCAGAAACACAAAGGTAGTGTGCGGTTATCCATCTCTCTGATCTCGCTTACTCACAAACACACAAATGCACCCTCATGGGGTGTCTGGGGAATGTCCATGCACACGGGAATGTGCATGGACACGCATACTTCTTGCTTTTCATTATACTCGACCCAAATTTGTTATTATGTTCCTCATGTAAGCCTTCCACCAGGTTGGATAGAAAGAAATCACCCTATGAGCTGATTTGGGAGGATGATCGGTTATTATCTGGAAAGGTAAAGCTAATATATTAGAATCTCAGTTTCCTGAGTTTGTATATATTAGAATCTCAGTGTCATGGTGGCTCTTGTCTCTGTGCAGTCATTTTATCTTCCTGGATCGGTCGACGTGGATAACAAACAAATCGATCAGTGGAATTTGATATCGCCGCCACTTTATCTTTGGAGTCGTCGTGATCGAGCTGCTGAGCACAAGGCCATAGCTCAAAAGCACGGCCACTCCTTTGGAAGATAGGATGAGGGTGGAAGAGGTTTATCTGAGCAAAAGCGCAAGTAGATTTGTAGTTCCAGGAAGATATGGTTATGACCCGAATTAGGATCAGAGGTTGAGAAATCATGAGAAAGCACAATAGAACCAAGTACGATTAATAATACTTAGATGATTTTTATTAGTTCTCTAACACTCTGTTTCATTAGTAAATTTAAAGATTATTAAAGAATTTTAAAATGACGAAAATTGATATACGGAATTTTATTTTATAGAATTTGTGAATTTTCTTGTCTAGTTAACCTAAAATAATAATAGAATTTGAATATCGAATTTTTTATTTTAAACTCACTCATAGAAGTTTGGGAATGATACCTATTTACATGCAATTTAAACTTTGGAATTGGAGGTCTCAAATTCCAAGTTTTTCTTCCACATGAAAAATTCTAAATTTCTGTATTTATGAATCCAAACGAGAGAATTGGTGTATGTCAATTTATAAATTCAGATTTTTGTCAAGGTTCCAATTTTATTTCTCTCATCCAAACATTGTGTATCTAAGTCTAATAAATGAGTGTGTAAATGGACTTGTATCTTATTAGAGCCGTAATTGAGGATGGCTGGGAGAGTTGACTGTTAAAAGAATCCAAAACTAGCCGTTAGAGAAAAACCAAAGGAAAAATTCTTTGCCACCAAGCCTTTAGCTTTGGAGTCAGCGACAATCTTCTTGAAAATCATTCTTCGTCTCTTTCCTCTCACTTTCCGTTTACATTTTTGGTGTTGAATTATTGTCGTGAAACAGTTTGATATAAGGTTGAAGCGGAAAGCCATGGAAAATGTTGATCTATTTTGAGATTGAGTTTAGTTAGTACGACATTAGCAGGTGCAACGATATAGCTTTCCGATGTCCGGAGGATGTCGGTAACATGATTTTATCCTTTTATTTTGTTTCTATTTAATAATTTTGAAGAATTGTCTTGGAGTTTGGTTTGATTTCTCTTGGTAGGAGAGTTTGCTAGTTTGATTGCTCTCTATCGGAGAGTGCTTGTTTTTAACTTTCGTTTTGATGTGCTACCACTTTTGGATCTTTTGGATTTATGTGTGAAGGGTGGAGTTGTTTGATTTGCTGAATCTACTTCGGGCTGGTTTGGTATTGATGTGCTTTGAAAAAAAGCTGCTTCTGCTGTGTTGTGAGAATAAGCAGCTATGAAATAAAGTAGCAGAGTGTTTGGTAAACTTTTTTGTAAAAGTGCTTTTGAAAAAAAAAACAGTATTATAGTGTTTGGTAAACTTTTATGTAAAACAGATGTGAAAAAAAGCCGGTTTTTCAAAGCTGGGTTTTGCAGCTTCTTGTTTTTGGTTTTTTTTCACCCAAAACTGTGAAAAAAAGCTGAAGCTGAATGTTTACCAAACACAAAAACAGCTCCCAACTTTTTTTGATACCAGCTTTTTTCAGAATCACATCAGTACCAAACCAGGCCTTCATTTGGTGTTCTAGGGTCATGGTAATGATTTTTATTTTATTTTTTTTATTTTTTTATTTTTTGAAGAACTAGAAAATATCATTAACCAGTGCCGAAGCCAAAGAGAAGTACAGAAAGCCACAAAGGGCAAACAACGACATACATGAAAACGAGACTAAAGGAAAAGCTAGGACATGAAGAACCATTCGTGTCACCCTTAACTCGCATCAAACAAAAGCTAAGTTGGAGGGCAAGGTAGGTCATCCTTGTTCATAACACGTACAAACAAAAATGGGAGTTGAACCCAGACTAAGTTGCACATCTCCGCACCAGCATGCGACGCCACATAATTTGCCACTCCATTGACTGATCTTGGTACCCAACACCAGACACACGAACTGAGGTCCTCACCTTCCCCGCTAACCTCCCAAAGGGTCGGGAAGACCTCCCAATTTCCTTGGTCAATACTTCCATTTAGCCGAGAAATAATCTCCTTCGAGTCCGACTCCATCACAATACTCCCCCATCTGCTTAGCCATCACACATCCCTCCAAAACACCCCTTGCTTCAGCCACTAACGCACTAGGGGCCACGACCTCCCTTCGCACTGCCAAGCAACGAGAGGAAGTCACGGAGCACGACCCCAATATGGCAACACTCATTCACCCGCTTCCAACTGCTGGCATCCACGTTCACCTTCACCACTCCCTGCACCGGAGGAGACCAAGAGGGAAAAGCCCCGGCACTTGGGTACGTCGTACCCTGCATGTCCCTTTGCTCCGAGCATGCCTACAGGTAATAAGAGGCAGCCATGGAAATAGCAAGCACAGTTTTCGACGGAGGTGATTAGGTGGTGCAATAGACTCATGGGCATCGTACTCTCTATCGCAATTTTTTATTTGAGATTTTATTCTCACGTGATCTCGTTGTAACACAAAATTTAATAGTTTTATAGATCTAAGTAATCATGCGGTTCTCGATGAGTTCAGACGAGTACTTGAAGTCTACTCATTGTTTTGTGAGTTGTGATGCTTTATTGTAATATTTTTAGAACTAGTTTGTAAGGATCCTTTTGGGGGCCGAGTTCTTCATAATATGTATTTGTAATGCATTTTTATCGATGAATGAAATATCGTACTTATAAAAAAAAATAAAATAAAAAATCCAAAACTAAGGACGCAAGGCCAAGAAAATATGCATACGGAGAAACAAGATTTGCAATATTATTTTCTTTTGAAAACAATGTGTCAAGAAGGATCCATTGTAGCTTTTGGCTGGATCAACAAAAAGTCATCGGTAAACCTTAAAATAATTGACGCTATTGTTAATAAGACAACATTCCAAATGTTTCTAGATGTTGTTGTTTTATTAGTGTGGTACCGTCAGCAATTAATGAATGAATAATATTAGAGACACCAAATCTTTAAATCAAATTTGCAAATCAGATTATGTGTCAGCAATAAGACATAAACACATTAACTGATACTTAATTAATAATCCAATCATTTGTAACCACATCATTTGTTAACATTGGTCTAAAATGTTAACAAGACTTTCCATTCGAATTCACAGGAACCTTATATTTGCATGCCACATTAAACTCATTACTCAACAGTCAACCATCTTTCTTTCATCTTCCTTTCATTGGAACATTCTTGCACTTGGTAGGGTTGAATTTGAAACCCCCTGCAGATGTTTCATTATACCCACTCAATGGAACCTTCACTTGCTTGCAATAGATCTTCGGCGAGTCCGTAATTTTCTTCAAAATCCTGACGCGTTTGTATCTGATCCGAAGACGAAACTCTACACGAATGTTGTAAACACCGGCCGCAGTCTCCGAGTTAAACTTAGAAACGTCATGTTTTCGAAACTTAACCCACTGCTGCCCTTGAAGAACTACAGGCACAACGGTGGTGTTCTTGTGGTCTTGGTAAAAAGGTGTCGAACTCAAACTCGCAACAAAAAACTTCTTGTTTCTGTATTTGCCAGTGACTTGGATGCCACGGTAGTCTATGCCGGCCCTTTCGTTGGAATTTCTGATGGTAAAGTTGAGTGCAAGGTTGTAGTTGAGAATGTTGTTTCTGCCGGCAGCGAAATCAAATTGGGTGAGAGATGCGTCAGTGATGGTGATTTTGGGCTCATTGGGAAGGACAGACAACCAGATTAAGGAGTAGAAGGAAAAGGCTATTACCCCGAGAAAGGCGAGGAAGGTGAGCATGGTGAGGATGACACCAAGGCAGCTGCAGTAGTCACGCCGCGAACAAGGCATAGTGTACTACTATGTGGAATTAATGCAAACGTACGTATAAAGTTTAAAACACACAAGGGTTTAAGGGAAAGTTTTGGCTTTGTCTTATGAACAAGTGATGATGCTGGAGTTCTCCGTACGCCCGAGAAGAGTACTCTTTCATACAATTGTGATTTGTAAGCCAAGGCATTTATATAGCCTTCAAATTAACCCTAATTCAAGTAGGAAAGTATATAGGATTAAGGGAAAGTAATACTATTACGACCAGGAAAGGAAGTTATGTACTAAATCCTTATGAAAAAAAAATTAATACTACGGTATAATGATATTTCTCTTAGCCTAATTATCGGGAATGACAAATTCACAACTGATTTATTTTCCGATAATCCCATCCCATTAGGCATTAGTATAAATATAGGGGTGTGATATCCACACACCTCATTTTACTTCTCACACATCTTTTTAATTTTCGGTCATCGGATCAGATGAATTGAAGAAGATCAACGGATAAAAATTATTAAGGGATGTATGACAAGTAAAATGGGTGTGTGGATAGCACACCCCTAAATATATTGTTGCATAAAAAAATCCTTAAGATAAAAGAAAGCACATAGTAAATTACCTAAATCCACACACCCCTAAATATAGAAGGCACATAGTAAATTACCTAAAAACCTGAAAACGGGAGAGTACTGATTCAAACATGGAAATTAATTACTGATTCGACTAGGAAACATAAGGAAAGT